>NW_027362762.1:339425890-340148390 GCF_046119375.1 Phyllobates terribilis | reverse complement strand
GAATATCGAATGAGATTATTTTCTCATGTCAATAATCGCAGATCTGCACTGTCCCATAGTATAACATAGGACCGAGTCCTATCCGATAAAACATCACATAGCATTCGGCCGTGTTATACGACAGTGTGAGCGAGCCCTTAGAGTCAAGGAATATTTACATGCAGATGATGATATTACTCTCCAAGTGTATATTTTTTTAGGCTAGTTCATAGTAAATGCTTTGCCTTTTTGACATGTGATCAACTAAAGAACAAGAAAGATTTAGGACCTCCCCTATAGAGAAACGGAAAATAGTTTGGAGGACTTGCATGTCCTTTTTTATTTATTATGAGAAAATCATAAAAGATCCCGTTTTTTAACCATGCTGTGACTTTCTGCTGAGGGAGAGGGAGAGAGCTGCCCTATTCAGAGTCTGTAATAAGACCTGCTGACAAAAGTGTTGAAGATACAGTCTAATGTGAATTAACAATGAAAAAAAGTTAATTTCACAAATGGCTTGTATTTTTTTTAATACAAACTTTTTTGTCTTTACAGCTCCTTTAAAGGGAATCTGTCATCAGGTTTTTGCCACCTAATCTGAGAGCAGCATAATGTAGGGTTAGAGGCACTGATTCCAGTAATGTGTCACTTACTGGGCTTCTTAGTGTTGTTTTGATAAAATCATTGATTTGTCGGAAAGTAATTATCACTAGATGACTAGTAAGTTCTGTAGGACCCCACCCCCATCACTGATCAGTAGATTTCTGTGTACACGGAGCATGGGCAGAAACCTGCCAATCAGTGGTGTGGGTGGGGCTATACAGAGCGCTGCATTCAAAGAGCTGCTAGATCTGCAGCAGATAAACGGTGATTTTCTCAAAATGACAACAAGCAGCTGAAAAAGTGACACATCGCTGGAATCAGGGTATCTGCCCCAATATTGTGCTGCTCTCAGATGAGGCAGCACAATTAATATTGTGCCAAATTAATTTCCCGTGAACTATCACATGATCTATCACAGGGGATCATGTGACATGTCACGTGATAAATCAGGTGGGGGGGGGGCCCGCGCCTTCTAAACTGCCCGGGCCCTTGCTACTCTTAATCCACCCCTGGGTGTTGTCACAAAGGCTGGGTGCAGCCATGAGTCCTGTTTCTGGGTGTGCTGGATGCAAGTCAGTGAAGATGTGGTGCCACTGTTCAGGGGCAACTTCTGTAACCTCCACCACTAGTATAGCAGCACAAAGACCAAGTCTTGGTGCAGTGTGAGCAGGCCTTGAGGCTAGTTTGGTCCTGTCCAGGACAAATTCACCATGTACCTTGTTGATGGCTTCTGAGGTCTTCAGGTAGGCTACAGCAGCTATGACCCTTGTAGATGCATCAGAGAGAATGTGGACTTCTCTTCTTGTGGCGGCTGAAAGAGACCTTAAGGCAGAGCCAGATAGGCACGAGATGGGATGATGTAAGATCCTTGGAGACGTTTTCCATGTTTCCCACTTTTGTGGTTTCTGGGACGGAAGTGGAGTGCTCCAATACGTGTTCTCAGCGGTCAACTCTCTCAACAGAATCTTGCCTTGAATGGTGATGGGCGCTATAAACCAGAGAGGATCATAGACAACAGGTAAGACTCCTCGTTTAATGTCCCAGAGCAGACCAAGGCTGCGTTGCATAGAAGGAATGTCGGAACTTAGATCAAGATCCTTTAAGCTCATTGTACTGTCCTCAGATGGAAATGCCTTTATTATCTCCTGGCTGATGGAGACGATCTTGTGAGATCTGAGGTTTGCTGCTAACAACATTTCCTGTGCTTCAGAGAGAAGATCAAATGTCTCTTCACTTGTGGGTTGAGATTTAAGCACATCATCTACATAGTAGTTCTTCTCCACAGATAGAGGAGTATCAGATCCATACACTCTCTCACCTTCCTGGGCTGTCTATCTCGGTCCACAGATTGCTGCGGCAGGTGAGGGGCTGTTCCCAAAGACATGTACCTTCGTCCAGTAGTCTATGACCTCGTTGTGGACGTCATTGTCCTTTTGCCGTAGGAACCTGAGATAGTTTCCACTGTCTTCTCTCGCAGGTACCAGCCAGTTATCTTCACTTGAAGAATTGAACGCTGTTGACTCAAGGTTATCATCACAAGACCGGATTATGTTCATGTTGTCAGGGGTTTCTTGCTGCCACTTACTGTTACTCAGCTTCTCATTCACCCAGTAATGATGGAGGCATGGCAGAAAGTGAGTGCTGCAACTATTTGGCAAGACATGAGTCTTAAATGAGAAGATCCTTGCCGGTCTCTTCATCCTTTCCATGCAGACGTCACCTATCATCACGCCTAGATCAAAGCGTTGAGCAAAAGGAGCATCATGTGGCCCGTTGATTTGCCGACGTACCTGGTGTAGCCGCAGAATGTCTCTGTCAAGCAGAATCAGGATGTTCGCACTGTTGTCAAGAGCTGGAATCTTGTTGGCTATAGTCTTTAGATGGGGGTGTCGAAGAGCAGCCTCTGGAGTTGGGATCTCTTTCCTGTTGGATGGTATTTGGTTGCACTCAACCAAAATGGGTAGGGGTATGTTCACATTGTTCTCAACAGAAGATACTATGAGTCCATTGGCTCTTCTCCCAGAGACCTCTGTAACACCACTGCAGATGCCCAGAGTGTAGGGGTGAGCTTTTCCCTTTAAGTCAAATAGATCAAAAAGTTCTGACCTTGCAAGGGAACGGTTGCTCTGATTGTCCAGAACGGCGTGCGTCTTTACGGTTTTCTTTGGATGGCCCTTAGGATGCACGTTCACCAGACATATCTTCGCACAGGACTTGTTACACAGTTCTTCTGCGCAGCCTTCTGTACATGAAGAAGATATTGTGGTAAGACTTGCTGGTTGTTCTACATTCTCCCCGCCATGCCTTGTGGTGGGGGAAGGTGCAAGCGGTGCAGAGTCAGGTTGGGATAGATGGAGCGCTTGTATGTGGTCCTCGCTGTCGCACTCAAAATACTTAATAGAGATTTAACAGTCTTTAGAAAAGTGTTCAGTAGACGCACAACATCTGTAACATACCCCAAACTTCTTTAGAAGCTCCTTGCGTTCCTGGAGGGGTTTCTTTCTGAAGCCGATGCACTTCTTTAGTGGATGTGGCATGTTATGAACGGGACACATACGATTAGGATTTTCGATCTTTTCACATACCTCGCTCTTGTCTGGAGCTGGTGAAGGTGTGGGAAGAACATCAGTCTTCTTCACTGATACTGGACTGCTGCGGTTTCTGTTGCTTGCACGAGGACTTTCATACTTGGGAGGAGATGAACCAGGGCCGCTGGGTTCTTCATGGAAAAAGCTTGGGTCAGTCTTACACTCCACAGTATTTTCGATAAACTTGCAGAAGTAAGAAAATGGAGGAAAGGAGACTTGGTTTTCCCTTTTTTATTTTGATCCAAGCATGGCCCACCTATCTTGGATGTTGAATGGTAGCTTAGAAGCTATTGGTATTACTCCACGAGCAGTGTCCAGGTAGCTGAGGCCACGCAGGTGCGGGTCTGCTTTGGCCAGCTGAAGATCTAACAGGAGGTCACTGGGCTCTTGGAATTTTAGACTGTCCTTACTGGATATTTTTGGAAAATCAACGCTTGAACAGGGCATTTTCTATGGCCTCAGGACCACCGTAGCTTCATTCTAGTCTCTCCCATGCAGTAGTGAGACCAGCCATTGGATTACTGATGTGGACAGATTTAAGTCTCTTGACCAGTTCTGTGGATTGTGGCCTAAGCCATCTGATCAGCAGATCTAGCTCTTCAGTAGCAGTGATACCGAGGTCGCTAATTGCGGTTCTAAAGGTACATTTCCAACCTCTGTAGCTTTCAGGTTGATCATCAAACTTTGTAAGACCGGTCTTCGTTAGATTACGGCGAATCATGTACCTTGCAAAGCCAGACATGTCGGTATTCTCTGATTTTGGAAAGACAGTTGCTGGTTGGGTAGCATTGTTCATGCAGTCTGTGGTGTTTTGACCTAGGAGTGCAGGAAAGTATGGTACAGCATAGGCATTCAGTCCAGTAATTGGCTTAATGTGCTTAGTTTCTGCCACACATGGGACTGGAACTGTGTGGCTGACCGGAATGTGATGACTTGCCTGCATATTGTCCTGCACATGTGCTTCTGTGTGTAGGGTTTGGTGAGGTGCAGGGGCCTGGTACATTCTGATGCACGGAGGAGGATCAGGATGAAGGGTTGGCAGCGTGTTGTACTGACCTTGAATGCAGGATGCTGATAAATAATCTGCGTCCTGATGCCATAGAGGAATGTCTGTGCTGTCAGGAAGGATTGCTGGAGCCGGGGGTGCACTATTTTGGCTTTGTACGCAGTCTCTTGTATGCTTAAGAGGGTCTTCAGTATCAAATTCACTTAAAGTGATGCTGTCACTTTGGCTCCCATTGATGGCTTGTTCCAGGGCCTTTAACCTTGCCACAGCTGTGGCGTGTTCACATTCCCTCTCTAAGGCCTCTATTTCTGCCTTTTTACGTGCAGCTTCAGCTGCTGCGCTGGCTTCCATTTCTATAGTTTTGCGTGCTGCTCCAGCTGCTTCCACTTCCATTTCCGCCTTCTTTTGTGCAAAGGCAGCTTGTACCTTAGTAGCCTCGGCTTCAGCACGTGCTCTAACATGCAGTTCGCTGAGGGTTGAAGATTTTGAAGAGCGTGACTTAGATGATTGCTTTGATTGCCTGGCTGAGCCAGAAATTCACGATGACATCTCAGTCATTAGTGCAATTCTTGCCTCTGTCTTGGCTTTAATATCATGCACCATGCATTCTCTCACAGAGTTAAGTTGTTGGGAAGCTTGCCGCTCTTTACAGGAAACAGAAGGGTTAGGTTTTTGTAAAACGATGACATTCATCTGTTGTTTCTACATGCAGTTGATAATCTGAACACAGTTGTGCAAGGGCTCCTTCTGGTGGTAGTTTGAGAGAAGCAGGCTGAGACAGGCTGTCCATGTGGCTCAGCAGTTTTTGCCATAAGTCTGCTATAACACAGGAAAGTTCATGTTTACTGGTTTCAAGGTTCTCTCTAACCTTCCATGTAGGCTTTGTGGGACGTTTAGCCTTCTCACTAGATGGTGGATCAAGTTCTATGCATTCTTCATCTAACGATGGGTCTGGCAGAGACCGTGTAGTCATTCCCTCAGCCATTTTAATTCACAGGGAGAAGGAACACTGTATGGTCTCTTATATGCTGAGAGTAGATGCTCTGCTGAATTTTCTGTAGCTTTGTAGAAGCTGCGGCTGGCTTTACAGATGAATCTGGGAAGTTTCATTTTACTATTCTGTCCCCATGGCTGTGCTGTAAATATATGGCTCTGTGAGACGCTGTCTCTTCAACCTGTACTTAAAATGGCGATGATCGCAGATAGCTTAATTCATCTGTAGGCACACACGCTGTGAAGAATCCAGAAGAAAGTTTATTTTTCTTGCATGAATCTTGTGAGAATGCATACATAACAGCAGGTAAAAAGAAACTTTTCCTCAGACAGGCTGTGAGCACATGAGCTCCTAATGGTGCCAAGATGGTGAATGAGGAAAGACAGGAAAAAGAAGGGAGGGGTTAGATACAACACAGTAACATGAGAGGGAGAGAGAAGGGACAAACTTAAGGAAGGAGAACTTTACAGCAATGCAATAACCAGCAATAAATGGAAACTGCAAGAAGTCCAAACATAGTCCATAAATTTCCCATTCATGGAACATAACATGGGGTATCGGCGTACTCAGGAGAAATTGCACAACAAATTGTATGGTGCAATTTCTCCTGTTACCCTTGTGAAAATAAAAACAATGGGGCTAAAATAACCTTCTGCTGGAAAAATGAAATTTTTTATTTTCACAGCTCAAAGCTATAAACTTCTGTGAAGCACCTGGGGGTTCAAGGTGCTCATCACACATCTAGATACATTCCTTGAGGGGTCTATTTTCGTAAATTGTGCCACTTGTGGTGGGTTCCCACTGTTTAGGCACATCAAGGCCTCTCCAAACGTGACATGGTGTCAGCTAAGGATTCCAGCCAATTTTGTGTTCAAAAAGTCAAATGGTGCTCCATCCTTTCCAAGCCCTGCCATGCGCCCACACAGTAATTTCCCCCCACATATGGGGTATCGGTGTACTCAGGACAAAATGCACAACAATTTTTGGGTCCATTTTCTCCTGTTACCCTTGGGAAAATAAAAAAATTGGGGCTAAAAGAACATTTTTTGTTGAAAAAATGTGATTTCTTTTTGCTTTCATGGCTCAACGTTATAAATTTCTATGAAGCACCTGTGGGGCTAAAATAACCTTCTGTGGGAAAAATGTGATTGTCAATGCAATCCTCTTCTCCCCCTCGTGACACACTGATAGCAACACCGCAGAAGAAATGCTAGCACAGGCTTCCAGTATCCATTGTTTCAGATGCTGCACATCTCGTATCTTCACAGCATAGACAATTGCCTTCAGATGAACCCAAAGATAAAAGTCTAAGGGGGTCAGATCGGGAGACCTTGGTGGCAATTCAACTGGCCCAAGACGACCATCCACTTTCCAGGAAACTGTTCATGTAGGAATGCTTGGACCTGACACCTATAATGTGGTGGAGCACCATCTTGTTGGAAAACTCAGGGAACGTGCCATCTTCAGTGCATAAAGAGGGCAACACATCATCATGTAGCAATTTCAGATATCCAGTGGCATTGAGGTTTCCATTGATGAAGAATGGCCCCACTATCTTTGTATCCCATATACCTCACCATACCATCAAGATACGAGATGTGTAGCATCTGAAACAACAGATACTGGAAGCCTGTGCTAGCATTTCTTCTACAAATGCACTAAGGCAAAGGTTTACTCAGTAAAGGAGTAAAACTTCCCATTAAAAATTATTGCTACATGCCTCAGACTTGCCTGGGAACCTGTTATGCCACATAAGTGGATATCATGGGCCATGATAGACTTTCCAGTTTTTGTGGAATTCAATTATATATGTCACCAGTCTGCCAGCTGAAGCCACCTGAACTTAAAGGGGTTTGTAACTACAGATTATCAAATTGTGAAAGTGTTGGCATTGCCCTGAATTCCCAGCCCGAGTGGGTGATTTCGTGACCACAAGTATGCAATTTGTATACTTTCAGTAATTTGCCAATTAGTTTCTCATCTGCTTTTCTCAATAGAACATTAGAGTGACTACAGAAATTAGTCTATAACCTGGAAATCCCTTTTTAGCAATTGTATTTTATAACCCTATTATTTTCTACATAGTTTATGGTTTTACAGTACAAGGATTTCAGTTTGCTACTTGCATGGTCTTACTAAGTTCAGAAAATAAAATTGTTAGTAAATTTGAAACAAGCATTTTTCCTATTATATAAAATTTATTGTTGCATACAGTAAAATTCATATAAAAAAGTTCTTTAGGCTGCGTGCCCACTATGCATTTTTCAAGCGTTTTTACCGTGGAATCTCCGCAGTGAAAACGCTTAAAAAACGCTTGGTAATACGCCCCCAATGATAATCCTCATGTGCTTTGCACATGCTGTGGAAATTTCCGCTGCGGATTATCATTGCGGAAAAATACGCAGCATGTCCATTAATTTTGCGGACACGCAGCGTAATCGCCGCCATTGACTTGCATTGGACCGGGTGACATCTGCATCACTGCATCTACACATGCAGATATCACACGGTTCAATGTGCGGATGGTACCCAGGTCTGGAGGAGAGGAGACTCTCATCCAGACCTGGGTACCATAGAACCTGTTAAAAATGAATTTAAAATAAAAAATAAAGATTATACTCACCTAATGCCCCGTCTCATGCTGCACATAACACATCTGCATCTCTGGCTGCTATGGGCATAAAAGGGGACAAACTTATGGTGTGACACCCATGCTCCCCTGACCTCAACCCCATTGAGAACCTCTGGAGCATCATCAAAAGGAGTGTCTATGATGGCGGGAGGCAGTTCACATCTAAGCAACAGCTCTGGGAGGGTATTCTGTCCTCATGCAAAACAATTAAAGCAGAAACCATCCAAAACCTGACAAATTCAATGGACGAGAGAGTTCAGAAGCTCCTTTCGAACAAGGGGTCCTATGTGCAAATGTAACATCACCTAGAATAAAGTTTTTAGTTGAAAACTGTTTGATTTCAGTTTGTAATAACCTGCTAATGCTTATAATTTCAAAAATGAACATTTTTTTGTTCTTTATTAAAATGAAAAGGTTGAAAACTCTGCTGTGCATAATAATTTGGAACATGCATTTTGAGTGCAGTTTGAGTTTTTTATTTTTTTTTAAATATACTGTTATCATAGGCAGTTGGACAAAAACCTTTAAATTGTACTCTAATAGTTATTTGACTGGAAAATTACAATGACTGCAATTCATATAGGTAATTTGGGAAAATCTGAGAAAATATTATTTGCATAATAATTTGGAACACAGTGTAGTGTGACCAAGTTGTCAAGTATTTTTCCAAGTGATGCTAAAATCGCTTGGGAAAGCGCTTGATGACCCGCATGCAGAAAGGCATGCAAGAACGCTTGACAAACGCTTCTACCTGGCAGGAAAACCGCATGTAAAAACAGCATGCATTTTTCCTGCCAGGAAGAAGCGGAAAAAATATGCAGCATTTCTGCATCGTGGGCACATAGCCTAAATCTGAAATTGCCAATGGGACCCTGGTAAAATTCTAAAAGCATGAGTATATAATCAGTGACTTGCAGAGTGCAAAGATGTCTGGATCAGACGCACATCCATCTTTGCTTTGCTGGTGACCCTGTCTTACTTAAAGTCCTGACACTGTCCAGGACCATTGGAGTAACCATCTGGGCTCTAAACCAGGCCAGTGAATCTAAAGTGCTCATGCATATTAGATGAATGTTAACCGAACCCCCGCAATCAATTGTGCCGTCTGACATCTGGGGTCTGAACTAACTGTACTTTCTAATGTCTGGGGTCTGTAATAATTCGCAGAATGGGGTCTAAATTAATTTGGGGTAGAAATTAATGTAAGTTCTAATGTCTAAATAAATTTTCTAGTATGTGTTCTGAATTAAATCTGTTTTTATTTTAGGAAATCTGTTTTTATAAAACTTCATAACAGGTATTAATTGCTTTTAAACATTTTTTCTCTTTTAACTTTTAACAATTGCAAAGAATGAACAGACAATGTTATACCAGCTGTACCCACCCCAGTGTTATATCAAAATCTGGAATTTGTATACACCCAAAGTTTTTCCAGCGCTTTGATTTCTAAAGTTTAGGAGATAACTCCCTGGGTGTCTTGTATATATTTCCACATAGATGTGAAGTTCATCTTTAGGGTGAGTGCTCAATGTGTGATAAGTAATGGAAAATGTAGAATATTCAATCCATCATCAAGAAAACTCAAACAGTACACATGCTTTCAAAGAAAATATCTGCAAAAAAAGGCAAAATGTTGTTTTTTTTCATCTGTTACAGTCATACATCTTTGAATTCTAACTTTGAGGGCCTATTTGAAAAGTGGACAACTAGGAAGGATTTACCAAAAGGTCTCAATTGAGAGAAGCAGAGGAGAAGCAGTTGGCATGGGATCGTAAGTATGCAAATTGTAATGCACACGCCCGGACTGACTGGCGTGTGCGTGTATATGTAGTGATTCCACTGGACCGTACCGGAGAGTGAATGCCTGGAGGGGCGTAACTGAGTATCCACCCGATCCGACCAAGGTCGCACGACGGCATACGACGCCAGTGCACCAAGGAGGGACCGAGCAGAGGGACCAGGTGCTACTCCAGGTCAGACCCCGGACACGGCTGTTGACCCTCACCGGGGAATACAGGAACAGGCAGGTTAGGCTGGCACACAGACTGGTGGGTACAGGCAGACACGGCAGGTATGCAGACGGCTGGATGCTGGCAAGCACGACTGGTATGCAAACAGGGAGGTACTGGCAGGTACGGCCGGTATGCAGGCAGGTGGATGTTGGTAAGCACGACTGGTATGCAGGCAGGGAGGTACTGGCAGGTACGACAGGTTGGAGCACAGAGTGGATAGGACCCAGTACAGACTGGGACTCAGGAACAGAACCGCAGATGCGGTGGACAAACACAGCAGAGTGAGGCCGCCTGGAGCGGCGAGCAAGAGCAGAGCAAGACGAGACCGCCTGGAGCGGTGAGCGAGAGTAGAGCAGGACGAGGCCGCCTGGCACAGTGAGCAAAGGGTCAGAACAGAGCGAGACTGCTGGAGCAGCGAGCAAAGGGTCAGAGCAGAGCGAGACTGCCGGAGCAGCGAGCAAAGGGTCAGAGCAGGGCGAGACTGCTGGAGCAGCGAGCAAAGGGTCAGAGCAGAGCGAGACTGCCGGAGCAGTGAGCAAAGGGTCAGAGCAGAGCGAGATGCTGGAGCAGTGAGCAAAGGGTCAGAGCAGAGCGAGACTGCCAGACCAGTGAGCAAAGGGTCAGAGCAGAGCGAGACTGCCAGAGCAGTGAGCAAAGGGTCAGAGCAGAGCGAGACCGCCTGGAGCAGTGAGCAAAGGCAGAGCAGAGCAAGACCGTCTGGAGCGGTGAGCAAAGGCAGAGCAGGCAAGAACCGCTGGAGCGGTGAGCAAGGCAGAGCAGGCAAGAACCGCCGGAGCGGCAAGCAAGGCAGAGCAGAGGGGACAGGGCTCTGTTCACACGGAACAGACAGGAAGGGAAAGGCAGTACCAGATACCCACAGGGTACTTGCAGTGAAGTAGCGAGTGGACCACAAACTCACAAATGGAAGTACAGTGACAACGAGCAGGAGTTAGGTACGAGTTCAGACTCTGCAGAAAAAGGGAATATATGGGCATAGAGAGAAACGGGAAACAGGCTGGAAGATGGTTAGGGCAGGAACAGACACTGGGAAAGGACACAGACAACAGATCTAGGTATGCGGCCCCTAGAGGGCGGAAGGAACAGGCCAAGAGCGTGTTCACACGGGCCTGGCATTACAGCCTCCAGGAATGGCAGCTGGCTAGAGTACACAGACAGGACACAGTTCAGACACGGGAACTGATACCGCAAGGCAGGAAACATAGACAGGACCTGGCACATCAGTGACTAGACGCCAACTGACAGAACAAGATGCTCAGGCAAGGATTCCAGGGAGGAGCTGGGTTAAATACCAGGTGACAGACAGCAATAGGCTGAGGAAGCATCAGGGGTGTATCTTCAGCAGCTACAAGAAACAGGAAGTTCAGCAGGCGTCGCCCTAAGCAGACAGAGCAGAGCAAAGCAGACCATATGGAAAGAAGCCAAAGTGATAGTCTGGACTGGAAATCAAGTGCGCGCTCTTGCACAGTGGGAGATGGACCACTATGCAAGGACGCCGCCAGGTATGTTACTCAAATTGCAAATTGCATATGGAGCCATCATGTGAGTGTGGTGGGTGTGGACCCACTGCGCGATGGGTCAGGCTTATTCTGGAGGGGCATGTCTAGGTGTCTACCAGGTCTTCACTAGGGCCTCTGATGGTGAGGATAGGCTAGGATGCCGGTAGACACCAGGTCCCACTGCAGGGCAGTACCTGGAACTGTAGCAGCTGACTGGAGGGTCAGAAGTGTGATTATGAGGTACAGGAGGGCAAAGACAAAGACATGGTCAGACAATCTGAGGTCAAGGCAGGCAGAACAGGTTCAGTACAAGTAGCTCAGATCAGGAGAGGAGACAACAGGATAAACAATAAATGAGCTGGGTCAATAACAGGAGAGACATAAACACGCACACACAGGATCCAGAGACACGCAGCTGGGAACCAATGATAGGGCAAGGAGTGGTGGGAGGAGCTGCTTAATAACCCACTGATGCCTAGGGTTAGGCAGGGGAATGCAAACCCGGCAGGACACAGCAGTTTACATTCCTGTAGGATAAGGCAGCTCCTCCCTATAGCCAGGTGGAGATTCTCTAGGAGCAGAACTAGCAGTGAGCACTAGGCAGCACAGGAAGATGGTCTGACGCTTGGGAAGCAGAATGTTGAATGCAGTGAGTAAGGTGGCACTGAGAAGACGTGCGAGATGCCGACGTGACAGTGAGAAGTATGGGGAATGTGGAAACAGAGTAATTCAAAGGCTATGCTCACATGCAGCAATTTTGCTGTGTTTTTACAGTACCAGCAAAAGCTATGCGTTTTTGCTGCTTTTTTCACCCATAAATAGCAATGAGAAAGTGAAGAACTATAACAAACATTTTTCTGTATTTTTGTTGAATAAGTAAACTTTATTAAAGATGTACATGTACAAAGCACACATGTAATACGTACTGTGGGGTCCATACTCTTTGGCAGATGGTAGCGTTCACAGAGGATCAAGGTTACCTTGTGCAAACAGGCAGATTTATTAAGGTCCATAAATCTCTAGGATGAAGGAAACAAAACAGCCTTTTTCCAGCATAAACAAAAGTACATAAGGAACACAGTTCATGCAGCAAGTGTCAGTCCAACACACTCAGCCTCTGACAGAGACTAACCAAACTTAGAGTCCTTCCCTCCTCCCACACACAGACACCAGTGAGGCAGCTCAACTGCTTTAATTCCAGGGGTGGAGATATGGGAGCAACTAGTCCCACCCAGCTACTCTGACAGCTCCTAAAACCTGGACCCAGAAATCTGGTCCCACTAAAAATCCTCTCAGCAAACTATCATTTCTGGAACCTTCATTTCCAGGATCTACATCACCGAGGCTAGCCACCTCGGTGACACGTATATCACGTCCAGGACTTTACCACCTGTTCTTTTACTGTACCCAAAAAATGAGACAAAAATGCTGCGAAAATGCCCCAAAATTGCATTTTGCAGCATTTTTACTGCCAGTAGAGCAGGTTTGGCTGCAAAAAAATGCAGCAAAAACAAAGCCTGACACTGTTAGGATTCTGCATGTTAGAGTCATTGTCAAATTCTAGAAATGTCCCAGACAATCACTTTAATTTCAGGGTGATGTACTTATAAAAAGGGTTCCAATAGGTTTACAGTACGTAATATACATATACCTATACATAACAAATATATAAGAATGTAAAAAACAAGTACAATAAATGTGACCAAATGAGTTGCAGTCTGTACATAGAGAAAGAGGACCCTGTCTGTGAGTGCTTAGGATCTACAGTAGAAGAAAGCAGAAACTGTTGCCATTACATTGCAATCAGGTAATAGCAGGGTTATTGTACGTTGGAGGATTTCCTGAAGTGATAGATTTTCAATTTGCTTTTGAAAATGTCAAAAATAAGGGAAAGCCTAATCAGTTGAGGTAGTGAGTTATAGAGTATAGGGGAAGCACTGGAGAAATCTTGGAACTGGTTATGTGAGGAGCAGAAAAGAGAAAAGCAAAAAAAAAAAAAAAGGAAATCTTGTGAAATCAGACATTATGTGTTGGGAAGTATGGAGACATTAGGTCTGAGCTTTATGGAGGGGATGAGTTATGGGCAGCCTTGTAACCAATTGTTATGATTCTGAACCAGATTTGCTGGGAAATGAGATACCAGTGAAGGAATTGGCAAAGGAATTACGAGGGGAAAGGTATCTTAAATGGGCAGCAGATAATTAAGTGGATTGGAGGGAGACAGGAGTGTTAGATGGGAGGCCATAAAGGATGATGTTGTACAACCCCTGGCAAAAATTATGGAATCACCAGGCTCGGAGGATGTTCATTCAGTTGTTTAATGTTGTTGAAAAAAAGCAGATCACAGACATGGCACAAAAATAAAGTCATTTCAAATGGCAACTTTAGGGTTTTAAGAAACACTAAAAGAAATCAAGATTAAAAATGTGGTACTCGGTAAGGGTAATTTTTTTCAGACCAAGCAGAGGGAAAAAATTGTGGAATCACTCAATTCTGAGGAAAAAATTATGGAATCACACTGTAAATTTTCATTTCCAAAACTGATACCTGCATCAAATTAGATCTGCTCGTTAGTCTGCATCTAAAAAGGAGTGATCACACCTTGGAGAGCTGTTGCACGAAGTGGACTGACATGAATCATGGCTCCAACACGAGAGATGGCAATTGAAACAAAGGAGAGGATTATCAAACTCTTAAAAGAAGGTAAATCATCACGCAATTTTGAAAAAGATGTTGGTTGTTCACAGCTGTGTCTAAAATCTGGACCAAATACAAACAACATGGGAAGGTTGTTAAAGGCAAACATACTGGTAGACCAAGGAAGACATCAAAGCGTCAAGACCGGAAATTTAAAGCAATGTGTCTCCAAAACAGGAAATGCACAACAAAACAAATGAGGAACGAATGGGAGGAAACTGGAGTCAATGTCTGTGACCGAACTGTAAGAAACCGCCTAAAGGAAATTGGATTTACATACAGAAAAGATAAACATAAGCCATCATTAACACCTAAACAGAAAAAAACAAGGTTACAATGGGCTAAGGAAAAGCAATCGTGGACTGTGGATGACTGGATGAAAGTCATATTCAGTGATGAATCACGAATCTGCATTGGGCAAGGTGATGATGCTGGAACTTTTGTTTGGTGCTGTTTCAATGAGATTTATAAAGATGACTGCATGAAGAGAACATGCAAATTTCCACAGTCATTGATGATATGAGGCTGCATGTCAGGTAAAGGCACTGGGGAGATGGCTGTCATTACATCTTCAATAAATGCCCAAGTTTACATTGATATTTTGGACAGTTTTCTTATCCCATCAATTGAAAGGATGTTTGGGGATGATGACATCATTTTTCAAGATGATAATGCATCCTGCCATAGAGGAAAAACTGTGAAAATATTCCTTGAAAGAAGACAAATAAGGTCAATGTCATGGCCTGCAAATACAGTTATATGAAAAAGTTTGGGCACCCCTATTAATCTTAATCTTAATGTTTAATAAAAATTGGTGTTTTTGCAACAGCTATTTCAGTTTGATATATGTAATAACTGTTGGACACAGTAATGTTTCTGCCTTGAAATGACGTTTATTGTACTAACAGAAAATGTGCAATCTGCATTCAAGCAAAATTTGACAGGTGCATAAGTATGGGCACTAGTGTTGAGCCACCCCCGTAGTGTTCGAGTTCGGTTCGTCGAACTCCCGTGTGTTCGCCGAACTGTTCGTCGAACTGTTCGTCGAACACCTTCGAACACCGTTAAAACCAATGGCAGGCAAACAAAAACACATAGAAACACATAGAAAACACCTTCAAAGGTGTCCAAAAGCTGACAAACTGCTCAGAAGACATAACTAACACATGGAAAAGTGACAAGTACATATAGTCATGCGAAAATAAAAGAGGTGGAGGAGTAAAAGGAGGGCGAGACACAGATATAGGCATGTCATGCCCTTCTAAAATCCAAAAAGTGAGAAGCCGACACGGCCAGTCCGCTCCTGCCCGTGCCACCTCCGTGTCGCCGGGTTTGTGCCAGAGCCGCGGTGAACCCTGACGGCCAGCCCCCCTCTCCCAATACTGGTGCCTGTCCGCTGGTGGGTCGAGCGAGCCCCCCTGTGGTGGAGGCAGCTCTAAGCTTTTTAATTTAAATTGTCTCTCTAATTTGAATGAATACACTTTAAATCCATTTACAAGGATCTATTGGAGGGCAAGTCTCATGCCAGCAGCCGCGGTAATTCCAGCTCCAGTAGCGTCCACTAAAGCTGCTGCAGTTAAAAAGCTTTTATAAGGATCGAGCTCGGCTGTCCACCGCAAGGCATCCTACTGCCAGTCCCAGCCCCTATGCCTTGGGGTGCCTCCTGATGCTCTTCACTAAGTATCCCATGGTCCCGAAGCATTTCCTTTGAAAAAATTAAGTGTCTAAACTACAGGTGGTGCAGCTTGCTTAACAGCCGGGATAATCCGCTCACTAGCAGACACTGCTACTAGGCACAAAGTATTTCCTGGGCTAGATGCAGTTAAAAATTTGTAATTAGATACTCTCGTTGGATGCTGAGAAAGCATTCCATAGAGTCTCCTGGCACGCCATATATGATTCTCTTAAAAAGCTTGGGGTAGGGGTCTAGGGGACCCTTTTATAGCCAAAATCACGGCCCTGTATCGCAATACGTCACCTAGGCTGAAGATAAATGGAACTGTAGCACCCTGAGGGCTCGGTTGCTACAGACGTATTGCACCTCACCCAGAGGTGTGATATCTCACTCTCAGGTAAGGATGGAGTGTGGATCAGGACCCGACACCTGCATGCATTACACCACATTGCCGTGGGGCAGGGCGACCAATATGCCCCTGAGATGGGCACGACAGTCCCTGTCCCTGGCTGGAGTGGGGGGAGGGAACACTGAGGAAGGGGAACCCTGCAGTGCAGGAGCAGGGAGGAAGCAGTTCCTGGGTGCATTGAGAAGGGAGTATAAAAGGTGGGCACCATCTTAGTTCAGTGCAGAGAAGTCTGAGCAGAAGTGGCAGGGAGCAGGGGCTCTGCATGAGCTCTGCTCCGGAGGCGGGCCTAGTAACAGAGGCCCAGGCCTGGAAGAGGGAGAAGGAAGGAAGAGGAGCGGAGAAGGCTCCAGGAACGAGGAATGAAGGGATCCCAGGGGTGCGGACGGGCGAGTCGCCACCGCACGCCCGAATCCACCTGCGTGGAGGGGTCAGGCCAAAGGGGGAGACCGGTCCCCGAACTAGTGGAGGCAGGAAACGACTCTCAGCTAGAAACCGGAGGCTCTGACATTTTATGTGGCGCAGCCCCTCGCTACACCCGCTAGGAAGGCACCACATAGGGTCAGGGAAACTGACGCCAAGTTTACCAAGAGGAGGCCCGAGGCAGCCGGACAGAAGTGTTGGTAAGAAAGGCCAGACAAAGGACACACAAAGGGGGTCCTGTGAAGCGCTCCAAAGTTATCTGGGAGTTGTCTGAGCCCCTCACCTGGTGAGCACAGTACGACGTGGGCAGCCGTTACCTGCAGACGTGGTCTGGATAATAAGAACTGTGAGTAAAGGCCCTGAACTGCATCACTGACTCCGTGTCGTTACTGCTGCTGCCCTGCACCATCACCCCCATCCTCCGCATACACTGCCCTGAGGCTATACTCCTCCCGTGGGGAGTTAGGCTACGCTCTGCTGCACCCACAACACCAGCCTCAGTGGTCTGCCCTGTAGCGGCGGTTCACTCTGACCGCAATCCACGGGTGGCGTAGTCGGACATTTAAACATGAAAACCACATAAATAGTTCCGCCACTGGTTTGACCGCCCTGAGCCACGGAACTGGGTCGCCGCCACGAAGACTACAACCACCAGCATCCACCAAAAAGTGTCCGGCTCCGGGTGTCCCAAGGCCCAGGGGGTGCGTCAGAACATTTTCATCACCTTTCACAATCACCAATGGGACAAGGCAGTGATGTCCTCTGTCCCCTCTCTTATACATCCTAGTGACGGAGCACCTGCTCTCATCAATTCGCCATAACCCCAATATTAGGTGGATTGAGGTGGGAGGCACCGAGTACAAGTGCTATCTATTTGCTGATGATGTCCTAGTATATATCACTCAATCACATATATCCATCCATGCTGTTATGGCTGAAATAGATCACTTTGTTACATGGTAAAATTTTAAAATCAATGCAGCGAAGTCTGAGGCCCTCGATGTCTCCCTCCCCAAATCCATATAGGATTCCATCCAGTCCAACTTTCCCTTTGCCTGGCCCTCACAGGGTATCAAATACTTAGGAATTCCTATTCATAGAGACCTCTCCCATCTATGTTATCTTAATTTTGGGCCCTTTATTGAACAACTCCATACAGACCACGGTTGGCAAGTTAGAACTGTAAGATTCACTACGTGAACCACTGGTGTTTTGTGGAAAAGCACATGTACACTGCGTTCCAAATTATTATACAAAAAGTGTTTAGGAGTGATAAGGGAAGAATTTGTTTGTTTGTCAGTTAAACTCATTGATGGTGATGTGTGTCAGGGCTCTTTATATCACTGTAAGCAATTGCAGACACCTGTGCTAATTAGTTTGGCAGGTGTGTCCAATGAAAGGCAAGACTACTTAAGAAGGCTCTCTCACATTATTAAGCAGCCTACATTTTCTGCCAAAATGGGAAAGAAAAAGGATGTGTCGGCTGCTGAGAAGCAACAAATTGTGGAGTGTTTAGGTCAAGGCATGACTACAATCAACATTGTGCGATGATCAGGATGAAGTGTCTTGGCAATCAAGAAGTATGTAGCTGATTCACAGTACACACGTGTGCGTGCTGATAAGGGCAAATTGAGGACTCTTTCCTACAGGCAATTACGTCAGGTTGAAAGAGCAGCGGCAAAAAAGCCTTGTCATAGCAGCAGACAAGTTTTTGAAGCTGCTTGTGCCTCCAACGTCCCCCGAACAACAAGATGCAGGGTCCTTCAGAGGTTTGCAGCTGTGCATGCGCCATCCTGTCGACCTCCTCTATCCACTTCACACAAGCAGAAACGGCTCCAGTGGGCCAAACATTACATGAAGACTGATTTCAAAACTGTTTTGTTCACGGATGAGTGCCGTGCAGCGCTCGATGGTCCAGATGGATGGAGTGGAGGATGGCTGGTTGATGGACACCCCACGCAAACACGGCTACAGCGCCAACAAGGAGGAGGTGGAGTAATGTTTTGGGCTGGAATCATGGGGAGAGAGATTGTCGGCCCCTTTAGGATCCCTGAAGGCGCTAAAGATGAACTCCATAATGTATGTGGATTTTCTCAAACAGCACTTCCTGCCATGGTTCAAGAAGAAGAACCGTGTATTTCACAGCAAGATCATTTTTCTGCATGATAATGCACCATCTCATGCTGCACATAAAACATCTGCATCTCTGGCTGATATGGGCATAAAAGGGGACAAACTTATGGTGTGACCCCCATGCTCCCCTGACCTCTACCCCATTCAGAACCTTTGGAGCATCATTAAAAGGAGTGTCTATGATGGCGGGAGGCAGTTCACATCTAAGCAACAGCTCTGGGAGGGTATTCTGTCCTCATGCAAAACAATTGAAGCAGAAACCATCCAAAACCTGACAAATTCAATGGACGAGAGAGTTCAGAAGCTCCTTTCGAACAAGGGGTCCTATGTGAAAATGTAACATCACCTAGAATAAAGTTTTGAGTTGAAAACTGTTTGATTTCAGTTTCTAACAACCTGCTAATGCTTATAATTTCAAAAATGACCATTTTTTTGGTCTTTATTAAAATGAAAAGGTTGATCGAAAAGTTTGGGGGATCTAAGAGTGTGGCAACCCAGTAGTCATGATTACTTCGAATTCTGACAATATGAGGGTCATGCTGCAGGTAGTGCAGCAAGAAGGCACTTATGTGCCTTGCGCATCTCGGAGCCCCAAAATTATTTTCCGGGCTAGATGCAGCTAAAAATTATTTTTAATTTTAAATCTGCTGAAGCTTTAGTATAGATGGCCTAATAGGATCAGTGCTGCACACTGCTACAAAGCCCAAATTATTTTCCAGTCAAGATACAGATAAACATGATTAGTAATTTGAAAGCTTAAAACGGTTGGTAGGGTGATTTTAACCAATCATCAAGCTTTTACTCTCCCCAGGATGACACAGGGGTAGAAAAGTCGTTTCGGATCCATGATTTGTTCATCTTTATGAACGTGAGTCTGTCTACATTATCAGTGGAGAGCCGCGTGCGCTTATCTGTCAGCACACCACCAGCAGCGCTGAACACACGTTCAGACAGAACGCTGGCTGCGGGGCATGACAAGATCTCCAAGGCGTAAGTGGCTAGCTCCGGCCATTTATCCAGATTGGAAGCCCAAAAAGAGCAAGGGTCCAGTGACACAGTCGTGGCTTCAATGTTTACTTGGAGATACTCCTGTACCATCGTCTCTAGGCGTTGACTATGTGTCAGACTTCTTGTCTCCTGTGGCCTTGCAAAGGATGGGCTAAAAAAGTGGTGAAATGATTCCGCAAAATTGATGTTACCAGCAGATACTGTGGTTCTGTTACGGTTTGAGTGCTGAACACTTGACGGTCCCACGGTTGGCAAGTTGGAACTGTGAGATTCACTATGTGCACCACTGGTATTTTGTGGAAAAGCACATGTAAGATTCTGCAACAGTCTCTGCTGATACTCCTGCATGCGTGCATCCCTTTCTATGGCAGGAATAATTTCTGCAAATTTACTTTTGTACCGGGGATCTAACAGTGTGGCAACCCAGTAGTCAGGATTATTTCTAATTCTCACAATTCGAGGGTCATGTTGCAGGTAGTGCAGCAAGAAGGCACTCATGTGTGTTGCGCATCCAGGAGCACCAAGTCCCTGTTGTGTTGGTGGCGAGGTAACAATCATGCTTCCTTCCTCTGTCCTCTCCCCCCAACCTCGCACAACAGAAATGTGATCAAGGTCTCCCTCATCTGATGAGTCTTCCATCAGTTCGTCCTCCACTTCTTCCTGGGCTCCTGCACCTTCCTCACTAGTTTGGCTGCTACCATGCGCCCTGGTAAAACCATCTCCCCCACCCTCACATGCCTGCCGCCTTGGTGCTGCCGACCGTCTGGACCTTGCAGATGTTAGCCCTTCCGCATACAACTCCTCCTCCTCTACTTCCTCCACCTCCTCTTGTGCCACCACCTGACTCCGAATTCTGTTTAACATGTGCTCCAGCATGTAAATCACCGGAATAGTCATGCTGATAATGGCATCGTCAGCACTAAACATCTTCGTCGCCATTTCAAAACTGTGCAGAAGGGTGCATAGGTCCCTGATCTGAGACCACTCCTCCAGCGTGATTTGCCCCACCTCTGAATCTCGTTGGCCCAGGCTATACGTCAGAACGTATTGCACCAGGGCTTGTCGGTGCTGCCACAGTCGCTGCAACATGTGCAGAGTTGAATTCCACCGGGTAGGCACATCGCATTTTAGCCGGTGAAGTGGCAGGCCCAACGACTTCTGTAGAGATGTAAGTCGCTGAGCTGCGGGATGCGAACGGCGTAAGTGAGCACACAGCGACCGTGCCCTCTGCAGAAGGCCATCTAGTCTGGGATAGTGGGCTAAAAATTGCTGGACAACCAGGTTCAACACGTGAGCCATACAAGGCACGTGTGTGACATTGCCCCGGCGAAGGGCCGCACCCAGGTTTGCAGCATTGTCGCACACGGCCTTCCCTGGTTTCAGGTCCAGTGGAGACAACCATTCATGAAATTGGTTCTCCAGAGCTGACCACAACTCCTCAGCTGTGTGACTCACATTTCCCAGACATTTCAATGTAAAAACCGCCTGATGACGTTGAGCCCTACTGCCAGCATAGTAAGGAGGTGTGCAGGATCCCTTCTGCGCAGTTAGAAAGCTTGTGGCATGACCAGACAGGCTTTGGGTGCAGGTGGAAGACCGAGAGGAGGTTGAGGAGGCAGAAGCAGTGGAGGAACTTTGACATAAAGAGGATTGACGCACAACTCGTGGGGACGGCAAGACTTGGACAGCAGCCCCTTGTCCTGCTGTCACCATAGTTACCCAGTGCCCAGTCAGCGACATGTAACGCCCCTGTCCATGCCTACTCGTCCAAGTGTCTGTGGTGAAATGCACCCTGTCACACACAGAGTTTCTCAAAGAAGCGGTGATGTTGTGTGCGACATGCTGGTGGAGCGCAGGCACACCTTTCTTTGAGAAGTAGTGCCGACTGGGCATCTGGTACTGGGGCACTGCGACGGACATAAGGTCTCGAAAATCCTCTGTGTCCACCAGGCGGAAAGGCAGCATTTCTGTAGCCAAGAGCTTGCAGATGGTGAAATTCAACCTCTTAGCTTTCTCATGGCTAGGAGGAAATGGTCTTTTACTTGTCCACATCTGAGGGACCGAGGGCTGGCTATTGTGCTTAGACGGGGTTGATAAGGGTGTCCCCGGCAAACTGCCGGTCTGTGAGGAAGATGCAGGCGGACATGTTAGGTTGCCTTGATCCAAAGGTGGTGCTATCGATGTCGGACAGCGCTCAACACCAGCTGGTGTTACCACCTCCAAAGAAAATGATGACCTGCCAATCACGCTGGCTGTTGCGGGTAAAGAGGTGGCAGGTCTGCGCCCCAAAACAGGTGTGACTGCTGTCCCCCCAGTCACAGAGGATGAAGAGGCCGCGGATGCACAAGATATGGCAGACGGTGATTGGCCCGGCCGGCTAGGCCGCATTGTAGCACACTGAGCTTCCCACTGCAACTTATGCTTCATGTCCATGTGCCGGTTCATGCATGAAGTACTCAAACTATGTATTTTTTGGCCTCTACTTAGCTTTTGCTGACAAATGTTACAGATAACACGAGTTGGGTCATCTTTATCGATCTGAAAAAATGCCCAGGCTATGCAAGGCTTAGCACCCATGCGACCTGAAGAGCCACCACGACTTGTGGTGAGAGGCAGAGTTGTGTTTGAGGATGCAGTTGTTGACGTGCTTCCAGTACTACGTCTCTGTCCAGGAAGGCGCAACCTGACCTCGTCGTCACTAGCATCTTCCTCCACCTCCTCTGCTGACCTCATCTCTTGGCTGACTGTGGGTTGACAGTAAGTGGGATCTCCGACCTCATCATCATCACCCTGTGCGTTATCACACCCGTCGTCCTCAGAGCCAACCTGTTCCTGCCCTGACAAAAAACTAAAGTTGTCGCTCCAATCAGGTATTTGAGTCTTATCATCGTCTTCCTCATTGTCTCCACCAACAGGAGTTACAGTTTGGGAATGA
Organism: Phyllobates terribilis; assembly: GCF_046119375.1. NCBI lineage: Eukaryota > Metazoa > Chordata > Amphibia > Anura > Dendrobatidae > Phyllobates > Phyllobates terribilis. The sequence continues at coordinate 340,125,782 of NW_027362762.1, read as the reverse complement.
GGGTCTACATTATGGTCAGAACCTTCTGCGTCTGGTCCTGGATCCGACTCATAAAGATTCTGGGCATCAGTGCAGATCATTTCCTCGTCTGGATTCACAGAAGCGCTGGAGTCGACCTCTGATTCCCAGGCTATAGTATGAGTAAACAGCTCTGCAGACTCAACCATCTGTTCTACCTCATACTCAGACAGGCAGCTGGAGATTTGGGAGCTGTGAGGAAGCAAGTGCGATTTGGGTGACACCTTTGAGGACTGGAGTATTTGTGATGTTGAAGTTGATGTGGAGGAGAGCCCACTTAAAGGAGCACTTGATATCCGTTGAAGCACCTGCTGTTTTTGTGCCTCATCTGGAATTTGTAGCGATTGGCGTGGCCGTAAGAAAGGGATCTTATCACATTGTCCGCTAAAAGAAGTAGACATTTTAGTTTGGCTGGAAGATGGTCTTTCTTCTGCAGATGTTACTGTTGCTTTAACACCTACCCCACGGACACAACCTTTTTTCCCCTTCCCAACACGCCTATTCCCCTTTCCACCAGCAGCAGGCCTTTTTCCACTCATTTTGGTGGTTAACTAATTCACAACTCTGGAGTTGTTTGCACAAAAAAACAATGGATGGTAACCGAGCAGAGCTGAGTGGCCAAACTGTGGTATTAGGCCAAAACTATTGGCTGGGTTAGATGCAGAAAAAAATTATTTTGAATTTGCAACCTGATGGAGGTCAGTATAGATGGACTAATACAAATAGTCCCACACACTGCTAGAAGCCCAAATATTTTTTCAGAGGTACTGTAGATGCAGATAAAAATTATTTTTAATTTGCAACCTGATGGAGGTCAGTATAGATGGACTAATAGACCAAGTCCCACACACTGCTAGAAGCCCAAATATTTTTTCAGAGCTAGATGCAGAAAAAAATTATTTTTAATTTGCAACCTGATGGAGGTCAGTATAGATGGACTAATAGACCAAGTCCCACACACCGCTAGAAGCCCAACTATTTTTTCAGAGCTAGATGCAGAAAAAAATTATATTCAATTTGCAACCTGCTGGAGGTCAGTATAGAAGGACTAATAGAACAAGTCCCACACACTGCTAGAAGCCCAAATATTTTTTCAGAGCTAAATGAAGAAAAAAATTATTTTTAATTTGCAACCTGATGGAGGTCAGTATAGATGGACTAATAGACCAAGTCCCACACACTGCTAGAAGCCCAAATATTTTTTCAGAGCTAGATGCAGAAAAAAATTATATTCAGTTTGCAACCTGATGGAGGTCAGTATAGATGGACTAATAGAATGATGCTATGCCCAAAAGATTTTACTTCACTAGGTGCAGTAAAAAAATTGGTATTCTATACACAGGTGTTATATCTTGCAACACAGATAGGCTACTCCACTGACTAACACACTCTGCAATAGGCCAAAAAGGATTAGCTTTGCTAGATTCAGCCAAATGCTGTGAAAAAAACTTGCACAGCACTGGCACAGACCTGCCTGGCAAAAACTGATAGGAACTCATGTAACCTAGTCCTGAAAAGGACTCCAATTACAATTAGTCTTTACTCCCACAACCTATCTATTTAAGAGCACAGACCTCCCTGATAAAAGTCGTAGGAAATGCTGTAACCTAGTCCTTAAAAGGACTGCAATCACAACTATTCCCTACTCCCAAGCTATCTGTATATTTGTGCGAAAATTGGCTTGAAATTAACAAGGTATAGCGCACACAGCAACAGCGGTGCCGTCTAACACGCAGCTGCAGCAGTGAGAAAATGGTGGCGACGGGGAAAATGGCTTGGTCTTATAGGGCAAGGACATGTGACATACACTGCCAATGACACATGCCCTTGCTTGTGTGAAAAAAAGCACTTCGCTCCGTGTGTGCGCTGCTGATAGGCTGACAGATTGCACCTCCCCACTGCAAATGCGGGAAAGAGAAAAAAAAATGGAGATCTTCATTGTTCCTGCAGAGATCCATCCCCTGCCCCTCCCCCCACCCGCTGTACACTCAAACTGCGTATTAACATTAATTTTCATCATTACTGAGAAAAAATCCAGTTATGATTTTGGTGCACGAACAGTTATCGAACATAACCTCGAACAGCCGAATTTTTCTCAAATTGTTCGTGTTCGCCGAACGGCTCGAACACCGCCCAAAACAGCTCGAATTTGAGATTGGCGAACAGTTCAAGTAGAACAACGCTCATCTCTAATGGGCACCTCACCAGAAAAGTGACATTAATATTTAGTAGATCCTCCTTTTGCAAAAATAACAGCCTTTAGTCGCTTCCTGTAGCTTTTAATGAGTTCCTGGATCCTGGATGAAGGTATTTTTGACCATTCCTCTTTACAAAACAATTCCAGTTCAGTTAAGTTTGATGGTCGCCGAGCATGGACAGCCCTCTTCAAATGATCCCACAGATGTTCAATGATATTCAGGTCTGGGGACTGGGATGGTCATTCCAGAACATTGTAATTGTTCCTCTACATGAATGCCTGAGTAGATTTGGAGCGGTGTTTTGGATCATTGTCTTGCTGAAAGATCCATCCCCTGCGTAACTTCAACTTTATCACTCATTCTTGAACATTATTGTCAAGAATCTGCTGATACTGAGTGGAATCCATGCGTCCCTCAACTTTAACAAGATTCCCGGTGCTGGCATTAGCCACACAGCCCCAAAGCATGATGGAACCTCCACCAAATTTTATTGTGGGTAGCAAGTGTTTTTCTTGGAATGCTGTGTTTTTTTGCCGTCATGCATAACGCCTTTTTGTATGACCAAACAACTCAATCTTGGTTTCATCAGTCCACAGGACCTTCTTCCAAAAAGAAATTGGCTTCTCCAAATGTGCTTTTGCATACCTCAGCCGACTCTGTTTGTGGCGTGCTTGCAGAAATGGCTTCGTTCGCATCACTCTCCCATACAGCTTCTCCTTGTGCAAAGTGCGTTGTATAGTTGACCGATGCACAGTGACACCATCTGCAGCAAGTTGATGCTGCAGCTCTCTGGAGGTGGTCTGAGGATTGTCCTTGACTGATCTCACCATTCTTCTTCTCTGCCTTTCTGATGATTTTCTTGGCCTGCCACTTCTGGCCTTAACAAGAACTGTCCCTGTGTTCTTCCATTTCCTTATTATGTTCCTCACAGTGGAAACTGACAGGTTAAATCTCTGAGACAGCTTTTTGTATCCTTCCCCTGAACAACTATGTTGAATAATCTTTGTTTTCAGATCATTTGACAGTTGTTTTGAGGAGCCCATGATGCCACTCTTCAGAGGAGATTCAAACAGGAGAACAAATTGCAAGTGGCCACTTTAAGTAGCTTTTCTCATGATTGCATACACCTGGCTATGAAGTTCAAAGCTCAATGAGGTTATAAAACCCAAAAAAAGTGCTTTAGTAAGTCAGTAAAAAGTAGGTAGGAGTATTTAAAACAAGAAAATGATAAGGGTGCCCATACTTATGCACCTGTCAAATTTTGTTTGAATGCAGATTGCACATTTTCTGTTAGTACAATAAACCTCATTTCAAGGCAGAAACATTACTGTGTCCAACAGTTATTACATATATCAAACTGAAATAGCTGTTGCAAAAACACCAATTTTTATAAAACATTAAGCTTAAGATTAATAGGGGTGCCCAAACTTTTTCATATAACTGTAGTCCGGATCTCAATTCAATTGAAAATCTTTGGTGGAAGTTGAAGAAAATGGTCCATGACAAGGCTCCAACCTGCAAAGCTGATCTGGCAACAGCAATCAAAGAAAGTTGGAGCCAGATTGATGAAGAGTACTGTTTGTCACTCATTAAGTCCATGCCTCAGAGACTGCAAGCTGTTGTTAAAGCCAGAGGTGGTGCAACAAAATACTAGTGATGTATTGGAGTGTTCTTTTGTGTGTTTGTTTTTCATGATTCCATATTTTTTTCCCTCAGAATTGAGTGATTCCATAATTTTTTCCCTATGCTTGGTCTGAAAAAAATTACCCTTACTGAGTACCACATTTTTTATCTTGATTTCTTTTAGTGTTTCTTAAAGCCCTAAAGTTGCCATTTGAAATGACTTTAGTTTTGTGCCATGTCTGTGATCTGCTTTTTTTCAACAACATTAAACAACTGAATGAACATCCTCCGAGCCTGGTGATTCCATAATTTTTGCCAGGGGTTGCAGTAGTCCTGGAAGAGATGATGAGGATATGAAGATATGCCTTAAAAGGGCACATAAATTGGACCCATAGCTATTGTTAACAAACTTTGGTTGTGATTCTGTAGATGTGGTGATATTTGCAAAACTAAAAAACAGCTATACACCAGATGGATGATAGTGTTAGAGAGAATGCTCATGACTGGATTGTGTTTTAATTTACATTTTTAATACTGTTATTACATCTATCATTGTAAAATCAATTGTATTACAAAAAACATTTCACTACTAATAAATACAGCTCTGAAAGGAAAAGAAGGTAAAATACATTGAGCAACACCTATACTGTGCTTAGATGTGTGCAATGGGACACACAACATATGTTTACATATCTTTAGCATGTGATCCGTATATTAACATACAGTATACTATACAAAATACATACATTGTACACACTAAGTGCAGCAAAATCATCTCCATTTTCATAATCATCTTAATCAGTTTAATAGAATTTCTGTTTTGCTGCCACTTGTAGAGAATGCAATTTCCATGATTTCCCATTGTGGTCTTAAGAATTCTATATAAATAACCATGTAGGTATTGCTTAAATGGTAACCTTACTTTCAAATAACTGTTCAGAATAAGGTGTCCTGTGTGTGTACATGAGGAATAACACCATATCCGGCCATTATATGACTTGTATTCTGCATTTTCACATGATTTTCCTCTGCAAACTCTATCTCTAATTTGCAATTCACTCTGAACTGATGGGTTAGTTGCTATGATGGTTTTCATACATCGCACAAAAGACAGAGAGGGATTCCTGCTTTTAATTCCTTTTTTAACACACGAAAATAAGGAGCAGCAGAGAGGACATTATACAGCAGTTGGAACCAAAACAAATCCAGCGGAGGAACCTTTATTTCGGCATTTTTCTTAAAATCTTTTTATTCTTCAACAATCCTTAAAAGAACATCATTACTTTTCGGACCAGGTATGTACATACAGTGGGCACTTTATGGCAGTGTAGAGGACACAGCTGTCTAGGAACAGAATACGCGTTTCAACCGTATAGGTCTTCTGGTCTAGAAGAAGTGCCCACTGTATGTACATACCTGGTCCAAAAAGAAATGATGTTCTTTTAATGATTGTTGAAGAATAAAAAGATTTTAAGAAAAATGCCAAAATAAGGGTTCCCCCGCTGGACTTTATTTGTTTTGGTTCCAAGCGATTGCAGGAGGGTGTGCCTCCCTCATCTGCGTGCGGATCCCTGGCAGATGATCGGACCAAGGAGAAACTACGATCTGGGTAAGCTGGCTACTATTTACTTTTTGCATGATTATACAGCAGTAGTGATGACTAGTGTTGAGCCACCCCCGTAGTGTTCGAGTTCGGTTCGGTTCGTCGAACACCCGTGTGTTCGCCGAACTGTTCGTCGAACTGTTCGTCGAACACCTTCGAACACCGTTAAAACCAATGGCAGGCAAACAAAAACACATAGAAACACATAGAAAACACCTTCAAAGGTGTCCAAAAGCTGACAAACTGCTCAGAAGACACAACTAACACATGGAAAAGTGACAAGTACATATAGTCATGCGAAAAGAAAAGAGGTGGAGGAGTAAAAGGAGGGGGAGACACAGATATAGGCATGTCATGCCCTTCTAAAATCCAAAAAGTGAGAAGCCGACACGGCCAGTCCGCTCCTGCCCGTGCCACCTCCGTGTCGCCGGGTTTGTGCCAGAGCCGCGGTGAACCCTGACGGCCAGCCCCCCTCTCCCAATACTGGTGCCTGTCCGCTGGTGGGTCGAGAGAGCCCCCCTGTGGTGGAGGCAGCTCTAAGCTTTTTAATTTAAATTGTCCCTCTAATTTAAATGAATACACTTTAAATCCATTTACAAGGATCTATTGGAGGGCAAGTCTCATGCCAGCAGCCGCGTAATTCCAGCTCCAGTAGCGTCCACTAAAGCTGCTGCAGTTAAAAAGCTTTTATAAGGATCGAGCTCGGCTGTCCACCGCAAGGCATCCTAGTGCCAGTCCCAGCCCCTATGCCTTGGGGTGCCTCCTGATGCTCTTCACTAAGTATCCCGTGGTCCCGAAGCATTTCCTTTGAAAAAATTAAGTGTCCAAACTACAGGTGGTGTAGCTTGCTTAACAGCCGGGATAATCCGCTGACTAGCAGACACTGCTACTAGGCACAAAGTATTTCCTGGGCTAGATGCAGTTAAAAATTTGTAAGTAGATACTCTTGTTGGATGCTGAGAAAGCATTCCATAGAGTCTCCTGGCACGCCATATATGATTCTCTTAAAAAGCTTGGGGTAGGGGTCTAGGGGACCCTTTTATAGCCAAAATCACGGCCCTGTATCACAATACGTCACCTAGGCTGAAGATAAATGGAACTGTAGCACCGAGGGCTCGGTTGCTACAGACGTATTGCACCTCACCCAGAGGTGTGATATCTCACTCTCAGATAAGGATGGAGTGTGGATCAGGACCCGACACCTGCATGCATTACACCACATTGCCGTGGGGCAGGGCGACCAATATGCCCCTGAGATGGGCACGACAGTCCCTGTCCCTGGCTGGAGTCGGGGGAGGGAACACTGAGGAAGGGGAACCCTGCAGTGCAGGAGCAGGGAGGAAGCAGTTCCTGGGTGCATTGAGAAGGGAGTATAAAAGGTGGGCACCATCTTAGTTCAGTGCAGAGAAGTCTGAGCAGAAGTGGCAGGGAGCAGGGGCTCTGCATGAGCTCTGCTCCGGAGGCGGGCCTAGTAACAGAGGCCCAGGCCTGCAAGAGGGAGAAGGAAGGAAGAGGAGCGGAGAAGGCTCCAGGAACGAGGAATGAAGGGATCCCAGGGGTGCGGACGGGCGAGTCGCCACCGCACGCCCGAATCCACCTGCGTGGAGGGGTCAGGCCAAAGGGGGAGACCGGTCCCCGAACTAGTGGAGGCAGGAAACGACCCTCAGCTAGAAACCGGAGGCTCTGACATTTTATGTGGCGCAGCCCCTTGCTCCACCCGCTAGGAAGGCACCACATAGGGTCAGGGAAACTGGCGCCAAGTTTACCAAGAGGAGGCCCGAGGCAGCCGGACAGAAGTGTTGGTAAGAAAGGCCAGACAAAGGACACACAAAGGGGGTCCTGTGAAGCGCTCCAAAGTTATCTGGGAGTTGTCTGAGCCCCTCACCTGGTGAGCACAGTACGACGTGGGCAGCCGTTACCTGCAGACGTGGTCTGGATAATAAGAACTGTGAGTAAAGGCCCTGAACTGCATCACTGACTCCGTGTCGTTACTGCTGCTGCCCTGCACCATCACCCCCATCCTCCGCATACACTGCCCTGAGGCTATACTCCTCCCGTGGGGAGTTATGCTACGCTCTGCTGCACCCACAACACCAGCCTTAGCGGTCTGCCCTGTAGCGGCGGTTCACTCTGACCGCAATCCACGGGTGGCGTAGTCGGACATTTAAACATCAAAACCACATAAATAGTTCCGCCACTGGTTTGACCGCCCTGAGCCACGGAACCGGATCGCCGCCACGAAGACTACAACCACCAGCATCCACCAAAAAGTGTCCGGCTCCGGGTGTCCCAAGGCCCAGGGGGTGCGTCAGAACATTTTCATCACCTTTCACAATCACCAATGGGACAAGGCAGGGATGTCCTCTGTCCCCTCTCTTATACAACCTAGTGACGGAGCACCTGCTCTTATCAATTCGCCATAACCCCAATATTAGGTGGATTGAGGTGGGAGGCACCGAGTACAAGTGCTCTCTATTTGCTGATGATGTCCTAGTATATATCACTCAATCACATATATCCATCCCTGCTGTTATGGCTGAAATAGATCACTTTGTTACATGGTAAAATTTTAAAATCAATGCAGCGAAGTCTGAGGCCCTCGATGTCTCCCTCCCTAAATCCATATAGGATTCCATCCAGTCCAACTTTCCCTTTGCCTGGCCCTCACAGGGTATCAAATACTTAGGAATTCCTATTCATAGAGACCTCTCCCATCTATGTTATCTTAATTTTGGGCCCTTTATTGAACAATTCCATACAGACCACGGTTGGCAAGTTAGAACTGTAAGATTCACTACGTGAACCACTGGTGTTTTGTGGAAAAGCACATGTACACCGCGTTCCAAATTATTATGCAAAAAGTGTTTAGGAGTGATAAGGGAAGAATTTGTTTGTTTGTCAGTTAAACTCATTGATGGTGATGTGTGTCAGGGCTCTTTATATCACTGTAAGCAATTGCAGACACCTGTGCTAATTAGTTTGGCAGGTGTGTCCAATGAAAGGCAAGACTACTTAAGAAGGCTCTCTCACATTATTAAGCAGCCTACATTTTCTGCCAAAATGGGAAAGAAAAAGGATGTGTCGGCTGCTGAGAAGCAACAAATTGTGGAGTGTTTAGGTCAAGGCATGACTACAATCAACATTGTGCAATGATCAGGATGAAGTGTCTTGGCAATCAAGAAGTATGTAGCTGATTCACAGTACACACGTGTGCGTGCTGATAAGGGCAAATTGAGGACTCTTTCCTACAGGCAATTACGTCAGGTTGAAACAGCAGCGGCAAAAAAGCCTTGTCATAGCAGCAGACAAGTTTTTGAAGCTGCTTGTGCCTCCAACGTCCCCCGAACAACAAGATGCAGGGTCCTTCAGAGGTTTGCAGCTGTGCATATGCCATCCTGTCGACCTCCTCTATCCACTTCACACAAGCAGAAACGGCTCCAGTGGGCCAAACATTACATGAAGACTGATTTCAAAACTGTTTTGTTCACGGATGAGTGCCGTGCAGCGCTCGATGGTCCAGATGAATGGAGTGGAGGATGGCTGGTTGATGGACACCCCACGCAAACACGGCTACAGCGCCAACAAGGAGGAGGTGGAGTAATGTTTTGGGCTGGAATCATGGGGAGAGAGATTGTCGGCCCCTTTAGGATCCCTGAAGGCGCTAAAGATGAACTCCATAATGTATGTGGATTTTCTCAAACAGCACTTCCTGCCATGGTTCAAGAAGAAGAACCGTGTATTTCACAGCAAGATCATTTTTCTGCATGATAATGCACCATCTCATGCTGCACATAAAACATCTGCATCTCTGGCTGATATGGGCATAAAAGGGGACAAACTTATGGTGTGACCCCCATGCTCCCCTGACCTCTACCCCATTCAGAACCTTTGGAGCATCATTAAAAGGAGTGTCTATGATGGCGGGAGGCAGTTCACATCTAAGCAACAGCTCTGGGAGGGTATTCTGTCCTCATGCAAAACAATTGAAGCAGAAACCATCCAAAACCTGACAAATTCAATGGACGAGAGAGTTCAGAAGCTCCTTTCGAACAAGGGGTCCTATGTGAAAATGTAACATCACCTAGAATAAAGTTTTGAGTTGAAAACTGTTTGATTTCAGTTTCTAACAACCTGCTAATGCTTATAATTTCAAAAATGACCATTTTTTTGGTCTTTATTAAAATGAAAAGGTTGATCGAAAAGTTTGGGGGATCTAAGAGTGTGGCAACCCAGTAGTCATGATTACTTCGAATTCTGACAATATGAGGGTCATGCTGCAGGTAGTGCAGCAAGAAGGCACTTATGTGTCTTGCGCATCTCGGAGCCCCAAAATTATTTTCCGGGCTAGATGCAGCTAAAAATTATTTTTAATTTTAAATCTGGTGAAGCTTATTATAGATGGCCTAATAGGATCAGTGCTGCACACTGCTACAAAGCCCAAATTATTTTCCAGTCAAGATACAGATAAACATGATTAGTAATTTGAAAGCTTAAAACGGTTGGTAGGGTGATTTTAACCAATCATCAAGCTTTTACTCTCCCCAGGATGACACAGGGGTAGAAAAGTCGTTTCGGATCCATGATTTGTTCATCTTTATGAACGTGAGTCTGTCTACATTATCAGTGGAGAGCCGCGTGCGCTTATCTGTCAGCACACCACCAGCAGCGCTGAACACACGTTCAGACAGAACGCTGGCTGCGGGGCATGACAAGATCTCCAAGGCGTAAGTGGCTAGCTCCGGCCATTTATCCAGATTGGAAGCCCAAAAAGAGCAAGGGTCCAGTGACACAGTCGTGGCTTCAATGTTTACTTGGAGATACTCCTGTACCATCGTCTCTAGGCGTTGACTATGTGTCAGACTTCTTGTCTCCTGTGGCCTTGCAAAGGATGGGCTAAAAAAGTGGTGAAATGATTCCGCAAAATTGATGTTACCAGCAGATACTGTGGTTCTGTTACGGTTTGAGTGCTGAACACTTGACGGTCCCACGGTTGGCAAGTTGGAACTGTGAGATTCACTACGTGCACCACTGGTATTTTGTGGAAAAGCACATGTAAGATTCTGCAACAGTCTCTGCTGATACTCCTGCATGCGTGCATCCCTTTCTATGGCAGGAATAATTTCTGCAAATTTACTTTTGTACCGGGGATCTAACAGTGTGGCAACCCAGTAGTCAGGATTGACGCACAACTCGTGGGGACGGCAAGACTTGGACAGCAGCCCCTTGTCCTGCTGTCACCATAGTTACCCAGTGCCCAGTCAGCGACATGTAACGCCCCTGTCCATGCCTACTCGTCCAAGTGTCTGTGGTGAAATGCACCCTGTCACACACAGAGTTTCTCAAAGAAGCGGTGATGTTGTGTGCGACATGCTGGTGGAGCGCAGGCACACCTTTCTTTGAGAAGTAGTGCCGACTGGGCATCTGGTACTGGGGCACTGCGACGGACATAAGGTCTCGAAAATCCTCTGTGTCCACCAGGCGGAAAGGCAGCATTTCTGTAGCCAAGAGCTTGCAGATGGTGAAATTCAACCTCTTAGCTTTCTCATGGCTAGGAGGAAATGGTCTTTTACTTGTCCACATCTGAGGGACCGAGGGCTGGCTATTGTGCTTAGACGGGGTTGATAAGGGTGTCCCCGGCAAACTGCCGGTCTGTGAGGAAGATGCAGGCGGACATGTTAGGTTGCCTTGATCCAAAGGTGGTGCTATCGATGTCGGACAGCGCTCAACACCAGCTGGTGTTACCACCTCCAAAGAAAATGATGACCTGCCAATCACGCTGGCTGTTGCGGGTAAAGAGGTGGCAGGTCTGCGCCCCAAAACAGGTGTGACTGCTGTCCCCCCAGTCACAGAGGATGAAGAGGCCGCGGATGCACAAGATATGGCAGACGGTGATTGGCCCGGCCGGCTAGGCCGCATTGTAGCACACTGAGCTTCCCACTGCAACTTATGCTTCATGTCCATGTGCCGGTTCATGCATGAAGTACTCAAACTATGTATTTTTTGGCCTCTACTTAGCTTTTGCTGACAAATGTTACAGATAACACGAGTTGGGTCATCTTTATCGATCTGAAAAAATGCCCAGGCTATGCAAGGCTTAGCACCCATGCGACCTGAAGAGCCACCACGACTTGTGGTGAGAGGCAGAGTTGTGTTTGAGGATGCAGTTGTTGACGTGCTTCCAGTACTACGTCTCTGTCCAGGAAGGCGCAACCTGACCTCGTCGTCACTAGCATCTTCCTCCACCTCCTCTGCTGACCTCATCTCTTGGCTGACTGTGGGTTGACAGTAAGTGGGATCTCCGACCTCATCATCATCACCCTGTGCGTTATCACACCCGTCGTCCTCAGAGCCAACCTGTTCCTGCCCTGACAAAAAACTAAAGTTGTCGCTCCAATCAGGTATTTGAGTCTTATCATCGTCTTCCTCATTGTCTCCACCAACAGGAGTTACAGTTTGGGAATGAGGGTCTACATTATGGTCAGAACCTTCTGCGTCTGGTCCTGGATCCGACTCATAAAGATTCTGGGCATCAGTGCAGATCATTTCCTCGTCTGGATTCACAGAAGCGCTGGAGTCGACCTCTGATTCCCAGGCTATAGTATGAGTAAACAGCTCTGCAGACTCAACCATCTGTTCTACCTCATACTCAGACAGGCAGCTGGAGATTTGGGAGCTGTGAGGAAGCAAGTGCGATTTGGGTGACACCTTTGAGGACTGGAGTATTTGTGATGTTGAAGTTGATGTGGAGGAGAGCCCACTTAAAGGAGCACTTGATATCCGTTGAAGCACCTGCTGTTTTTGTGCCTCATCTGGAATTTGTAGCGATTGGCGTGGCCGTAAGAAAGGGATCTTATCACATTGTCCGCTAAAAGAAGTAGACATTTTAGTTTGGCTGGAAGATGGTCTTTCTTCTGCAGATGTTACTGTTGCTTTAACACCTACCCCACGGACACAACCTTTTTTCCCCTTCCCAACACGCCTATTCCCCTTTCCACCAGCAGCAGGCCTTTTTCCACTCATTTTGGTGGTTAACTAATTCACAACTCTGGAGTTGTTTGCACAAAAAAACAATGGATGGTAACCGAGCAGAGCTGAGTGGCCAAACTGTGGTATTAGGCCAAAACTATTGGCTGGGTTAGATGCAGAAAAAAATTATTTTGAATTTGCAACCTGATGGAGGTCAGTATAGATGGACTAATACAAATAGTCCCACACACTGCTAGAAGCCCAAATATTTTTTCAGAGGTACTGTAGATGCAGATAAAAATTATTTTTAATTTGCAACCTGATGGAGGTCAGTATAGATGGACTAATAGACCAAGTCCCACACACTGCTAGAAGCCCAAATATTTTTTCAGAGCTAGATGCAGAAAAAAATTATTTTTAATTTGCAACCTGATGGAGGTCAGTATAGATGGACTAATAGACCAAGTCCCACACACCGCTAGAAGCCCAACTATTTTTTCAGAGCTAGATGCAGAAAAAAATTATATTCAATTTGCAACCTGCTGGAGGTCAGTATAGAAGGACTAATAGAACAAGTCCCACACACTGCTAGAAGCCCAAATATTTTTTCAGAGCTAAATGAAGAAAAAAATTATTTTTAATTTGCAACCTGATGGAGGTCAGTATAGATGGACTAATAGACCAAGTCCCACACACTGCTAGAAGCCCAAATATTTTTTCAGAGCTAGATGCAGAAAAAAATTATATTCAGTTTGCAACCTGATGGAGGTCAGTATAGATGGACTAATAGAATGATGCTATGCCCAAAAGATTTTACTTCACTAGGTGCAGTAAAAAAATTGGTATTCTATACACAGGTGTTATATCTTGCAACACAGATAGGCTACTCCACTGACTAACACACTCTGCAATAGGCCAAAAAGGATTAGCTTTGCTAGATTCAGCCAAATGCTGTGAAAAAAACTTGCACAGCACTGGCACAGACCTGCCTGGCAAAAACTGATAGGAACTCATGTAACCTAGTCCTGAAAAGGACTCCAATTACAATTAGTCTTTACTCCCACAACCTATCTATTTAAGAGCACAGACCTCCCTGATAAAAGTCGTAGGAAATGCTGTAACCTAGTCCTTAAAAGGACTGCAATCACAACTATTCCCTACTCCCAAGCTATCTGTATATTTGTGCGAAAATTGGCTTGAAATTAACAAGGTATAGCGCACACAGCAACAGCGGTGCCGTCTAACACACAGCTGCAGCAGTGAGAAAATGGTGGCGACGGGGAAAATGGCTTGGTCTTATAGGGCAAGGACATGTGACATACACTGCCAATGACACATGCCCTTGCTTGTGTGAAAAAAAGCACTTCGCTCCGTGTGTGCGCTGCTGATAGGCTGACAGATTGCACCTCCCCACTGCAAATGCGGGAAAGAGAAAAAAAAATGGAGATCTTCATTGTTCCTGCAGAGATCCATCCCCTGCCCCTCCCCCCACCCGCTGTACACTCAAACTGCGTATTAACATTAATTTTCATCATTACTGAGAAAAAATCCAGTTATGATTTTGGTGCACGAACAGTTATCGAACATAACCTCGAACAGCCGAATTTTTCTCAAATTGTTCGTGTTCGCCGAACGGCTCGAACACCGCCCAAAACAGCTCGAATTTGAGATTGGCGAACAGTTCAAGTAGAACAACGCTCATCTCTAATGGGCACCTCACCAGAAAAGTGACATTAATATTTAGTAGATCCTCCTTTTGCAAAAATAACAGCCTTTAGTCGCTTCCTGTAGCTTTTAATGAGTTCCTGGATCCTGGATGAAGGTATTTTTGACCATTCCTCTTTACAAAACAATTCCAGTTCAGTTAAGTTTGATGGTCGCCGAGCATGGACAGCCCTCTTCAAATGATCCCACAGATGTTCAATGATATTCAGGTCTGGGGACTGGGATGGTCATTCCAGAACATTGTAATTGTTCCTCTACATGAATGCCTGAGTAGATTTGGAGCGGTGTTTTGGATCATTGTCTTGCTGAAAGATCCATCCCCTGCGTAACTTCAACTTTATCACTCATTCTTGAACATTATTGTCAAGAATCTGCTGATACTGAGTGGAATCCATGCGTCCCTCAACTTTAACAAGATTCCCGGTGCTGGCATTAGCCACACAGCCCCAAAGCATGATGGAACCTCCACCAAATTTTATTGTGGGTAGCAAGTGTTTTTCTTGGAATGCTGTGTTTTTTTGCCGTCATGCATAACGCCTTTTTGTATGACCAAACAACTCAATCTTGGTTTCATCAGTCCACAGGACCTTCTTCCAAAAAGAAATTGGCTTCTCCAAATGTGCTTTTGCATACCTCAGCCGACTCTGTTTGTGGCGTGCTTGCAGAAATGGCTTCGTTCGCATCACTCTCCCATACAGCTTCTCCTTGTGCAAAGTGCGTTGTATAGTTGACCGATGCACAGTGACACCATCTGCAGCAAGTTGATGCTGCAGCTCTCTGGAGGTGGTCTGAGGATTGTCCTTGACTGATCTCACCATTCTTCTTCTCTGCCTTTCTGATGATTTTCTTGGCCTGCCACTTCTGGCCTTAACAAGAACTGTCCCTGTGTTCTTCCATTTCCTTATTATGTTCCTCACAGTGGAAACTGACAGGTTAAATCTCTGAGACAGCTTTTTGTATCCTTCCCCTGAACAACTATGTTGAATAATCTTTGTTTTCAGATCATTTGACAGTTGTTTTGAGGAGCCCATGATGCCACTCTTCAGAGGAGATTCAAACAGGAGAACAAATTGCAAGTGGCCACTTTAAGTAGCTTTTCTCATGATTGCATACACCTGGCTATGAAGTTCAAAGCTCAATGAGGTTATAAAACCCAAAAAAAGTGCTTTAGTAAGTCAGTAAAAAGTAGGTAGGAGTATTTAAAACAAGAAAATGATAAGGGTGCCCATACTTATGCACCTGTCAAATTTTGTTTGAATGCAGATTGCACATTTTCTGTTAGTACAATAAACCTCATTTCAAGGCAGAAACATTACTGTGTCCAACAGTTATTACATATATCAAACTGAAATAGCTGTTGCAAAAACACCAATTTTTATAAAACATTAAGCTTAAGATTAATAGGGGTGCCCAAACTTTTTCATATAACTGTAGTCCGGATCTCAATTCAATTGAAAATCTTTGGTGGAAGTTGAAGAAAATGGTCCATGACAAGGCTCCAACCTGCAAAGCTGATCTGGCAACAGCAATCAAAGAAAGTTGGAGCCAGATTGATGAAGAGTACTGTTTGTCACTCATTAAGTCCATGCCTCAGAGACTGCAAGCTGTTGTTAAAGCCAGAGGTGGTGCAACAAAATACTAGTGATGTATTGGAGTGTTCTTTTGTGTGTTTGTTTTTCATGATTCCATATTTTTTTCCCTCAGAATTGAGTGATTCCATAATTTTTTCCCTATGCTTGGTCTGAAAAAAATTACCCTTACTGAGTACCACATTTTTTATCTTGATTTCTTTTAGTGTTTCTTAAAGCCCTAAAGTTGCCATTTGAAATGACTTTAGTTTTGTGCCATGTCTGTGATCTGCTTTTTTTCAACAACATTAAACAACTGAATGAACATCCTCCGAGCCTGGTGATTCCATAATTTTTGCCAGGGGTTGCAGTAGTCCTGGAAGAGATGATGAGGATATGAAGATATGCCTTAAAAGGGCACATAAATTGGACCCATAGCTATTGTTAACAAACTTTGGTTGTGATTCTGTAGATGTGGTGATATTTGCAAAACTAAAAAACAGCTATACACCAGATGGATGATAGTGTTAGAGAGAATGCTCATGACTGGATTGTGTTTTAATTTACATTTTTAATACTGTTATTACATCTATCATTGTAAAATCAATTGTATTACAAAAAACATTTCACTACTAATAAATACAGCTCTGAAAGGAAAAGAAGGTAAAATACATTGAGCAACACCTATACTGTGCTTAGATGTGTGCAATGGGACACACAACATATGTTTACATATCTTTAGCATGTGATCCGTATATTAACATACAGTATACTATACAAAATACATACATTGTACACACTAAGTGCAGCAAAATCATCTCCATTTTCATAATCATCTTAATCAGTTTAATAGAATTTCTGTTTTGCTGCCACTTGTAGAGAATGCAATTTCCATGATTTCCCATTGTGGTCTTAAGAATTCTATATAAATAACCATGTAGGTATTGCTTAAATGGTAACCTTACTTTCAAATAACTGTTCAGAATAAGGTGTCCTGTGTGTGTACATGAGGAATAACACCATATCCGGCCATTATATGACTTGTATTCTGCATTTTCACATGATTTTCCTCTGCAAACTCTATCTCTAATTTGCAATTCACTCTGAACTGATGGGTTAGTTGCTATGATGGTTTTCATACATCGCACAAAAGACAGAGAGGGATTCCTGCTTTTAATTCCTTTTTTAACACACGAAAATAAGGAGCAGCAGAGAGGACATTATACAGCAGTTGGAACCAAAACAAATCCAGCGGAGGAACCTTTATTTCGGCATTTTTCTTAAAATCTTTTTATTCTTCAACAATCCTTAAAAGAACATCATTACTTTTCGGACCAGGTATGTACATACAGTGGGCACTTTATGGCAGTGTAGAGGACACAGCTGTCTAGGAACAGAATACGCGTTTCAACCGTATAGGTCTTCTGGTCTAGAAGAAGTGCCCACTGTATGTACATACCTGGTCCAAAAAGAAATGATGTTCTTTTAATGATTGTTGAAGAATAAAAAGATTTTAAGAAAAATGCCAAAATAAGGGTTCCCCCGCTGGACTTTATTTGTTTTGGTTCCAAGCGATTGCAGGAGGGTGTGCCTCCCTCATCTGCGTGCGGATCCCTGGCAGATGATCGGACCAAGGAGAAACTACGATCTGGGTAAGCTGGCTACTATTTACTTTTTGCATGATTATACAGCAGTAGTGATGACTAGTGTTGAGCCACCCCCGTAGTGTTCGAGTTCGGTTCGGTTCGTCGAACACCCGTGTGTTCGCCGAACTGTTCGTCGAACTGTTCGTCGAACACCTTCGAACACCGTTAAAACCAATGGCAGGCAAACAAAAACACATAGAAACACATAGAAAACACCTTCAAAGGTGTCCAAAAGCTGACAAACTGCTCAGAAGACACAACTAACACATGGAAAAGTGACAAGTACATATAGTCATGCGAAAAGAAAAGAGGTGGAGGAGTAAAAGGAGGGGGAGACACAGATATAGGCATGTCATGCCCTTCTAAAATCCAAAAAGTGAGAAGCCGACACGGCCAGTCCGCTCCTGCCCGTGCCACCTCCGTGTCGCCGGGTTTGTGCCAGAGCCGCGGTGAACCCTGACGGCCAGCCCCCCTCTCCCAATACTGGTGCCTGTCCGCTGGTGGGTCGAGAGAGCCCCCCTGTGGTGGAGGCAGCTCTAAGCTTTTTAATTTAAATTGTCCCTCTAATTTGAATGAATACACTTTAAATCCATTTACAAGGATCTATTGGAGGGCAAGTCTCATGCCAGCAGCCGCGTAATTCCAGCTCCAGTAGCGTCCACTAAAGCTGCTGCAGTTAAAAAGCTTTTATAAGGATCGAGCTCGGCTGTCCACCGCAAGGCATCCTAGTGCCAGTCCCAGCCCCTATGCCTTGGGGTGCCTCCTGATGCTCTTCACTAAGTATCCCGTGGTCCCGAAGCATTTCCTTTGAAAAAATTAAGTGTCCAAACTACAGGTGGTGTAGCTTGCTTAACAGCCGGGATAATCCGCTGACTAGCAGACACTGCTACTAGGCACAAAGTATTTCCTGGGCTAGATGCAGTTAAAAATTTGTAAGTAGATACTCTCGTTGGATGCTGAGAAAGCATTCCATAGAGTCTCCTGGCACGCCATATATGATTCTCTTAAAAAGCTTGGGGTAGGGGTCTAGGGGACCCTTTTATAGCCAAAATCACGGCCCTGTATCACAATACGTCACCTAGGCTGAAGATAAATGGAACTGTAGCACCGAGGGCTCGGTTGCTACAGACGTATTGCACCTCACCCAGAGGTGTGATATCTCACTCTCAGATAAGGATGGAGTGTGGATCAGGACCCGACACCTGCATGCATTACACCACATTGCCGTGGGGCAGGGCGACCAATATGCCCCTGAGATGGGCACGACAGTCCCTGTCCCTGGCTGGAGTCGGGGGAGGGAACACTGAGGAAGGGGAACCCTGCAGTGCAGGAGCAGGGAGGAAGCAGTTCCTGGGTGCATTGAGAAGGGAGTATAAAAGGTGGGCACCATCTTAGTTCAGTGCAGAGAAGTCTGAGCAGAAGTGGCAGGGAGCAGGGGCTCTGCATGAGCTCTGCTCCGGAGGCGGGCCTAGTAACAGAGGCCCAGGCCTGCAAGAGGGAGAAGGAAGGAAGAGGAGCGGAGAAGGCTCCAGGAACGAGGAATGAAGGGATCCCAGGGGTGCGGACGGGCGAGTCGCCACCGCACGCCCGAATCCACCTGCGTGGAGGGGTCAGGCCAAAGGGGGAGACCGGTCCCCGAACTAGTGGAGGCAGGAAACGACCCTCAGCTAGAAACCGGAGGCTCTGACATTTTATGTGGCGCAGCCCCTTGCTCCACCCGCTAGGAAGGCACCACATAGGGTCAGGGAAACTGGCGCCAAGTTTACCAAGAGGAGGCCCGAGGCAGCCGGACAGAAGTGTTGGTAAGAAAGGCCAGACAAAGGACACACAAAGGGGGTCCTGTGAAGCGCTCCAAAGTTATCTGGGAGTTGTCTGAGCCCCTCACCTGGTGAGCACAGTACGACGTGGGCAGCCGTTACCTGCAGACGTGGTCTGGATAATAAGAACTGTGAGTAAAGGCCCTGAACTGCATCACTGACTCCGTGTCGTTACTGCTGCTGCCCTGCACCATCACCCCCATCCTCCGCATACACTGCCCTGAGGCTATACTCCTCCCGTGGGGAGTTATGCTACGCTCTGCTGCACCCACAACACCAGCCTTAGCGGTCTGCCCTGTAGCGGCGGTTCACTCTGACCGCAATCCACGGGTGGCGTAGTCGGACATTTAAACATCAAAACCACATAAATAGTTCCGCCACTGGTTTGACCGCCCTGAGCCACGGAACCGGATCGCCGCCACGAAGACTACAACCACCAGCATCCACCAAAAAGTGTCCGGCTCCGGGTGTCCCAAGGCCCAGGGGGTGCGTCAGAACATTTTCATCACCTTTCACAATCACCAATGGGACAAGGCAGGGATGTCCTCTGTCCCCTCTCTTATACAACCTAGTGACGGAGCACCTGCTCTCATCAATTCGCCATAACCCCAATATTAGGTGGATTGAGGTGGGAGGCACCGAGTACAAGTGCTCTCTATTTGCTGATGATGTCCTAGTATATATCACTCAATCACATATATCCATCCCTGCTGTTATGGCTGAAATAGATCACTTTGTTACATGGTAAAATTTTAAAATCAATGCAGCGAAGTCTGAGGCCCTCGATGTCTCCCTCCCTAAATCCATATAGGATTCCATCCAGTCCAACTTTCCCTTTGCCTGGCCCTCACAGGGTATCAAATACTTAGGAATTCCTATTCATAGAGACCTCTCCCATCTATGTTATCTTAATTTTGGGCCCTTTATTGAACAATTCCATACAGACCACGGTTGGCAAGTTAGAACTGTAAGATTCACTACGTGAACCACTGGTGTTTTGTGGAAAAGCACATGTACACCGCGTTCCAAATTATTATGCAAAAAGTGTTTAGGAGTGATAAGGGAAGAATTTGTTTGTTTGTCAGTTAAACTCATTGATGGTGATGTGTGTCAGGGCTCTTTATATCACTGTAAGCAATTGCAGACACCTGTGCTAATTAGTTTGGCAGGTGTGTCCAATGAAAGGCAAGACTACTTAAGAAGGCTCTCTCACATTATTAAGCAGCCTACATTTTCTGCCAAAATGGGAAAGAAAAAGGATGTGTCGGCTGCTGAGAAGCAACAAATTGTGGAGTGTTTAGGTCAAGGCATGACTACAATCAACATTGTGCAATGATCAGGATGAAGTGTCTTGGCAATCAAGAAGTATGTAGCTGATTCACAGTACACACGTGTGCGTGCTGATAAGGGCAAATTGAGGACTCTTTCCTACAGGCAATTACGTCAGGTTGAAACAGCAGCGGCAAAAAAGCCTTGTCATAGCAGCAGACAAGTTTTTGAAGCTGCTTGTGCCTCCAACGTCCCCCGAACAACAAGATGCAGGGTCCTTCAGAGGTTTGCAGCTGTGCATATGCCATCCTGTCGACCTCCTCTATCCACTTCACACAAGCAGAAACGGCTCCAGTGGGCCAAACATTACATGAAGACTGATTTCAAAACTGTTTTGTTCACGGATGAGTGCCGTGCAGCGCTCGATGGTCCAGATGAATGGAGTGGAGGATGGCTGGTTGATGGACACCCCACGCAAACACGGCTACAGCGCCAACAAGGAGGAGGTGGAGTAATGTTTTGGGCTGGAATCATGGGGAGAGAGATTGTCGGCCCCTTTAGGATCCCTGAAGGCGCTAAAGATGAACTCCATAATGTATGTGGATTTTCTCAAACAGCACTTCCTGCCATGGTTCAAGAAGAAGAACCGTGTATTTCACAGCAAGATCATTTTTCTGCATGATAATGCACCATCTCATGCTGCACATAAAACATCTGCATCTCTGGCTGATATGGGCATAAAAGGGGACAAACTTATGGTGTGACCCCCATGCTCCCCTGACCTCTACCCCATTCAGAACCTTTGGAGCATCATTAAAAGGAGTGTCTATGATGGCGGGAGGCAGTTCACATCTAAGCAACAGCTCTGGGAGGGTATTCTGTCCTCATGCAAAACAATTGAAGCAGAAACCATCCAAAACCTGACAAATTCAATGGACGAGAGAGTTCAGAAGCTCCTTTCGAACAAGGGGTCCTATGTGAAAATGTAACATCACCTAGAATAAAGTTTTGAGTTGAAAACTGTTTGATTTCAGTTTCTAACAACCTGCTAATGCTTATAATTTCAAAAATGACCATTTTTTTGGTCTTTATTAAAATGAAAAGGTTGATCGAAAAGTTTGGGGGATCTAAGAGTGTGGCAACCCAGTAGTCATGATTACTTCGAATTCTGACAATATGAGGGTCATGCTGCAGGTAGTGCAGCAAGAAGGCACTTATGTGTCTTGCGCATCTCGGAGCCCCAAAATTATTTTCCGGGCTAGATGCAGCTAAAAATTATTTTTAATTTTAAATCTGGTGAAGCTTATTATAGATGGCCTAATAGGATCAGTGCTGCACACTGCTACAAAGCCCAAATTATTTTCCAGTCAAGATACAGATAAACATGATTAGTAATTTGAAAGCTTAAAACGGTTGGTAGGGTGATTTTAACCAATCATCAAGCTTTTACTCTCCCCAGGATGACACAGGGGTAGAAAAGTCGTTTCGGATCCATGATTTGTTCATCTTTATGAACGTGAGTCTGTCTACATTATCAGTGGAGAGCCGCGTGCGCTTATCTGTCAGCACACCACCAGCAGCGCTGAACACACGTTCAGACAGAACGCTGGCTGCGGGGCATGACAAGATCTCCAAGGCGTAAGTGGCTAGCTCCGGCCATTTATCCAGATTGGAAGCCCAAAAAGAGCAAGGGTCCAGTGACACAGTCGTGGCTTCAATGTTTACTTGGAGATACTCCTGTACCATCGTCTCTAGGCGTTGACTATGTGTCAGACTTCTTGTCTCCTGTGGCCTTGCAAAGGATGGGCTAAAAAAGTGGTGAAATGATTCCGCAAAATTGATGTTACCAGCAGATACTGTGGTTCTGTTACGGTTTGAGTGCTGAACACTTGACGGTCCCAC
The DNA here is from genome assembly GCF_046119375.1 of Phyllobates terribilis. Lineage (NCBI taxonomy): Eukaryota > Metazoa > Chordata > Amphibia > Anura > Dendrobatidae > Phyllobates > Phyllobates terribilis. The sequence continues at coordinate 340,103,447 of NW_027362762.1, read as the reverse complement.
GGTTGGCAAGTTGGAACTGTGAGATTCACTACGTGCACCACTGGTATTTTGTGGAAAAGCACATGTAAGATTCTGCAACAGTCTCTGCTGATACTCCTGCATGCGTGCATCCCTTTCTATGGCAGGAATAATTTCTGCAAATTTACTTTTGTACCGGGGATCTAACAGTGTGGCAACCCAGTAGTCAGGATTATTTCTAATTCTCACAATTCGAGGGTCATGTTGCAGGTAGTGCAGCAAGAAGGCACTCATGTGTGTTGCGCATCCAGGAGCACCAAGTCCCTGTTGTGTTGGTGGCGAGGTAACAATCATGCTTCCTTCCTCTGTCCTCTCCCCCCAACCTCGCACAACAGAAATGTGATCAAGGTCTCCCTCATCTGATGAGTCTTCCATCAGTTCGTCCTCCACTTCTTCCTGGGCTCCTGCACCTTCCTCACTAGTTTGGCTGCTACCATGCGCCCTGGTAAAACCATCTCCCCCACCCTCACATGCCTGCCGCCTTGGTGCTGCTGACCGTCTGGACCTTGCAGATGTTAGCCCTTCCGCATACAACTCCTCCTCCTCTACTTCCTCCACCTCCTCTTGTGCCACCACCTGACTCCGAATTCTGTTTAACATGTGCTCCAGCATGTAAATCACCGGAATAGTCATGCTGATAATGGCATCGTCAGCACTAAACATCTTCGTCGCCATTTCAAAACTGTGCAGAAGGGTGCATAGGTTCCTGATCTGAGACCACTCCTCCAGCGTGATTTGCCCCACCTCTGAATCTCGTTGGCCCAGGCTATACGTCAGAACGTATTGCACCAGGGCTTGTCGGTGCTGCCACAGTCGCTGCAACATGTGCAGAGTTGAATTCCACCGGGTAGGCACATCGCATTTTAGCCGGTGAAGTGGCAGGCCCAACGACTTCTGTAGAGATGTAAGTCGCTGAGCTGCGGGATGCGAACGGCGTAAGTGAGCACACAGCGACCGTGCCCTCTGCAGAAGGCCATCTAGTCTGGGATAGTGGGCTAAAAATTGCTGGACAACCAGGTTCAACACGTGAGCCATACAAGGCACGTGTGTGACATTGCCCCGGCGAAGGGCCGCACCCAGGTTTGCAGCATTGTCGCACACGGCCTTCCCTGGTTTCAGGTCCAGTGGAGACAACCATTCATGAAATTGGTTCTCCAGAGCTGACCACAACTCCTCAGCTGTGTGACTCACATTTCCCAGACATTTCAATGTAAAAACCGCCTGATGACGTTGAGCCCTACTGCCAGCATAGTAAGGAGGTGTGCAGGATCCCTTCTGCGCAGTTAGAAAGCTTGTGGCATGACCAGACAGGCTTTGGGTGCAGGTGGAAGACCGAGAGGAGGTTGAGGAGGCAGAAGCAGTGGAGGAACTTTGACATAAAGAGGATTGACGCACAACTCGTGGGGACGGCAAGACTTGGACAGCAGCCCCTTGTCCTGCTGTCACCATAGTTACCCAGTGCCCAGTCAGCGACATGTAACGCCCCTGTCCATGCCTACTCGTCCAAGTGTCTGTGGTGAAATGCACCCTGTCACACACAGAGTTTCTCAAAGAAGCGGTGATGTTGTGTGCGACATGCTGGTGGAGCGCAGGCACACCTTTCTTTGAGAAGTAGTGCCGACTGGGCATCTGGTACTGGGGCACTGCGACGGACATAAGGTCTCGAAAATCCTCTGTGTCCACCAGGCGGAAAGGCAGCATTTCTGTAGCCAAGAGCTTGCAGATGGTGAAATTCAACCTCTTAGCTTTCTCATGGCTAGGAGGAAATGGTCTTTTACTTGTCCACATCTGAGGGACCGAGGGCTGGCTATTGTGCTTAGACGGGGTTGATAAGGGTGTCCCCGGCAAACTGCCGGTCTGTGAGGAAGATGCAGGCGGACATGTTAGGTTGCCTTGATCCAAAGGTGGTGCTATCGATGTCGGACAGCGCTCAACACCAGCTGGTGTTACCACCTCCAAAGAAAATGATGACCTGCCAATCACGCTGGCTGTTGCGGGTAAAGAGGTGGCAGGTCTGCGCCCCAAAACAGGTGTGACTGCTGTCCCCCCAGTCACAGAGGATGAAGAGGCCGCGGATGCACAAGATATGGCAGACGGTGATTGGCCCGGCCGGCTAGGCCGCATTGTAGCACACTGAGCTTCCCACTGCAACTTATGCTTCATGTCCATGTGCCGGTTCATGCATGAAGTACTCAAACTATGTATTTTTTGGCCTCTACTTAGCTTTTGCTGACAAATGTTACAGATAACACGAGTTGGGTCATCTTTATCGATCTGAAAAAATGCCCAGGCTATGCAAGGCTTAGCACCCATGCGACCTGAAGAGCCACCACGACTTGTGGTGAGAGGCAGAGTTGTGTTTGAGGATGCAGTTGTTGACGTGCTTCCAGTACTACGTCTCTGTCCAGGAAGGCGCAACCTGACCTCGTCGTCACTAGCATCTTCCTCCACCTCCTCTGCTGACCTCATCTCTTGGCTGACTGTGGGTTGACAGTAAGTGGGATCTCCGACCTCATCATCATCACCCTGTGCGTTATCACACCCGTCGTCCTCAGAGCCAACCTGTTCCTGCCCTGACAAAAAACTAAAGTTGTCGCTCCAATCAGGTATTTGAGTCTTATCATCGTCTTCCTCATTGTCTCCACCAACAGGAGTTACAGTTTGGGAATGAGGGTCTACATTATGGTCAGAACCTTCTGCGTCTGGTCCTGGATCCGACTCATAAAGATTCTGGGCATCAGTGCAGATCATTTCCTCGTCTGGATTCACAGAAGCGCTGGAGTCGACCTCTGATTCCCAGGCTATAGTATGAGTAAACAGCTCTGCAGACTCAACCATCTGTTCTACCTCATACTCAGACAGGCAGCTGGAGATTTGGGAGCTGTGAGGAAGCAAGTGCGATTTGGGTGACACCTTTGAGGACTGGAGTATTTGTGATGTTGAAGTTGATGTGGAGGAGAGCCCACTTAAAGGAGCACTTGATATCCGTTGAAGCACCTGCTGTTTTTGTGCCTCATCTGGAATTTGTAGCGATTGGCGTGGCCGTAAGAAAGGGATCTTATCACATTGTCCGCTAAAAGAAGTAGACATTTTAGTTTGGCTGGAAGATGGTCTTTCTTCTGCAGATGTTACTGTTGCTTTAACACCTACCCCACGGACACAACCTTTTTTCCCCTTCCCAACACGCCTATTCCCCTTTCCACCAGCAGCAGGCCTTTTTCCACTCATTTTGGTGGTTAACTAATTCACAACTCTGGAGTTGTTTGCACAAAAAAACAATGGATGGTAACCGAGCAGAGCTGAGTGGCCAAACTGTGGTATTAGGCCAAAACTATTGGCTGGGTTAGATGCAGAAAAAAATTATTTTGAATTTGCAACCTGATGGAGGTCAGTATAGATGGACTAATACAAATAGTCCCACACACTGCTAGAAGCCCAAATATTTTTTCAGAGGTACTGTAGATGCAGATAAAAATTATTTTTAATTTGCAACCTGATGGAGGTCAGTATAGATGGACTAATAGACCAAGTCCCACACACTGCTAGAAGCCCAAATATTTTTTCAGAGCTAGATGCAGAAAAAAATTATTTTTAATTTGCAACCTGATGGAGGTCAGTATAGATGGACTAATAGACCAAGTCCCACACACCGCTAGAAGCCCAACTATTTTTTCAGAGCTAGATGCAGAAAAAAATTATATTCAATTTGCAACCTGCTGGAGGTCAGTATAGAAGGACTAATAGAACAAGTCCCACACACTGCTAGAAGCCCAAATATTTTTTCAGAGCTAAATGAAGAAAAAAATTATTTTTAATTTGCAACCTGATGGAGGTCAGTATAGATGGACTAATAGACCAAGTCCCACACACTGCTAGAAGCCCAAATATTTTTTCAGAGCTAGATGCAGAAAAAAATTATATTCAGTTTGCAACCTGATGGAGGTCAGTATAGATGGACTAATAGAATGATGCTATGCCCAAAAGATTTTACTTCACTAGGTGCAGTAAAAAAATTGGTATTCTATACACAGGTGTTATATCTTGCAACACAGATAGGCTACTCCACTGACTAACACACTCTGCAATAGGCCAAAAAGGATTAGCTTTGCTAGATTCAGCCAAATGCTGTGAAAAAAACTTGCACAGCACTGGCACAGACCTGCCTGGCAAAAACTGATAGGAACTCATGTAACCTAGTCCTGAAAAGGACTCCAATTACAATTAGTCTTTACTCCCACAACCTATCTATTTAAGAGCACAGACCTCCCTGATAAAAGTCGTAGGAAATGCTGTAACCTAGTCCTTAAAAGGACTGCAATCACAACTATTCCCTACTCCCAAGCTATCTGTATATTTGTGCGAAAATTGGCTTGAAATTAACAAGGTATAGCGCACACAGCAACAGCGGTGCCGTCTAACACGCAGCTGCAGCAGTGAGAAAATGGTGGCGACGGGGAAAATGGCTTGGTCTTATAGGGCAAGGACATGTGACATACACTGCCAATGACACATGCCCTTGCTTGTGTGAAAAAAAGCACTTCGCTCCGTGTGTGCGCTGCTGATAGGCTGACAGATTGCACCTCCCCACTGCAAATGCGGGAAAGAGAAAAAAAAATGGAGATCTTCATTGTTCCTGCAGAGATCCATCCCCTGCCCCTCCCCCCACCCGCTGTACACTCAAACTGCGTATTAACATTAATTTTCATCATTACTGAGAAAAAATCCAGTTATGATTTTGGTGCACGAACAGTTATCGAACATAACCTCGAACAGCCGAATTTTTCTCAAATTGTTCGTGTTCGCCGAACGGCTCGAACACCGCCCAAAACAGCTCGAATTTGAGATTGGCGAACAGTTCAAGTAGAACAACGCTCATCTCTAATGGGCACCTCACCAGAAAAGTGACATTAATATTTAGTAGATCCTCCTTTTGCAAAAATAACAGCCTTTAGTCGCTTCCTGTAGCTTTTAATGAGTTCCTGGATCCTGGATGAAGGTATTTTTGACCATTCCTCTTTACAAAACAATTCCAGTTCAGTTAAGTTTGATGGTCGCCGAGCATGGACAGCCCTCTTCAAATGATCCCACAGATGTTCAATGATATTCAGGTCTGGGGACTGGGATGGTCATTCCAGAACATTGTAATTGTTCCTCTACATGAATGCCTGAGTAGATTTGGAGCGGTGTTTTGGATCATTGTCTTGCTGAAAGATCCATCCCCTGCGTAACTTCAACTTTATCACTCATTCTTGAACATTATTGTCAAGAATCTGCTGATACTGAGTGGAATCCATGCGTCCCTCAACTTTAACAAGATTCCCGGTGCTGGCATTAGCCACACAGCCCCAAAGCATGATGGAACCTCCACCAAATTTTATTGTGGGTAGCAAGTGTTTTTCTTGGAATGCTGTGTTTTTTTGCCGTCATGCATAACGCCTTTTTGTATGACCAAACAACTCAATCTTGGTTTCATCAGTCCACAGGACCTTCTTCCAAAAAGAAATTGGCTTCTCCAAATGTGCTTTTGCATACCTCAGCCGACTCTGTTTGTGGCGTGCTTGCAGAAATGGCTTCGTTCGCATCACTCTCCCATACAGCTTCTCCTTGTGCAAAGTGCGTTGTATAGTTGACCGATGCACAGTGACACCATCTGCAGCAAGTTGATGCTGCAGCTCTCTGGAGGTGGTCTGAGGATTGTCCTTGACTGATCTCACCATTCTTCTTCTCTGCCTTTCTGATGATTTTCTTGGCCTGCCACTTCTGGCCTTAACAAGAACTGTCCCTGTGTTCTTCCATTTCCTTATTATGTTCCTCACAGTGGAAACTGACAGGTTAAATCTCTGAGACAGCTTTTTGTATCCTTCCCCTGAACAACTATGTTGAATAATCTTTGTTTTCAGATCATTTGACAGTTGTTTTGAGGAGCCCATGATGCCACTCTTCAGAGGAGATTCAAACAGGAGAACAAATTGCAAGTGGCCACTTTAAGTAGCTTTTCTCATGATTGCATACACCTGGCTATGAAGTTCAAAGCTCAATGAGGTTATAAAACCCAAAAAAAGTGCTTTAGTAAGTCAGTAAAAAGTAGGTAGGAGTATTTAAAACAAGAAAATGATAAGGGTGCCCATACTTATGCACCTGTCAAATTTTGTTTGAATGCAGATTGCACATTTTCTGTTAGTACAATAAACCTCATTTCAAGGCAGAAACATTACTGTGTCCAACAGTTATTACATATATCAAACTGAAATAGCTGTTGCAAAAACACCAATTTTTATAAAACATTAAGCTTAAGATTAATAGGGGTGCCCAAACTTTTTCATATAACTGTAGTCCGGATCTCAATTCAATTGAAAATCTTTGGTGGAAGTTGAAGAAAATGGTCCATGACAAGGCTCCAACCTGCAAAGCTGATCTGGCAACAGCAATCAAAGAAAGTTGGAGCCAGATTGATGAAGAGTACTGTTTGTCACTCATTAAGTCCATGCCTCAGAGACTGCAAGCTGTTGTTAAAGCCAGAGGTGGTGCAACAAAATACTAGTGATGTATTGGAGTGTTCTTTTGTGTGTTTGTTTTTCATGATTCCATATTTTTTTCCCTCAGAATTGAGTGATTCCATAATTTTTTCCCTATGCTTGGTCTGAAAAAAATTACCCTTACTGAGTACCACATTTTTTATCTTGATTTCTTTTAGTGTTTCTTAAAGCCCTAAAGTTGCCATTTGAAATGACTTTAGTTTTGTGCCATGTCTGTGATCTGCTTTTTTTCAACAACATTAAACAACTGAATGAACATCCTCCGAGCCTGGTGATTCCATAATTTTTGCCAGGGGTTGCAGTAGTCCTGGAAGAGATGATGAGGATATGAAGATATGCCTTAAAAGGGCACATAAATTGGACCCATAGCTATTGTTAACAAACTTTGGTTGTGATTCTGTAGATGTGGTGATATTTGCAAAACTAAAAAACAGCTATACACCAGATGGATGATAGTGTTAGAGAGAATGCTCATGACTGGATTGTGTTTTAATTTACATTTTTAATACTGTTATTACATCTATCATTGTAAAATCAATTGTATTACAAAAAACATTTCACTACTAATAAATACAGCTCTGAAAGGAAAAGAAGGTAAAATACATTGAGCAACACCTATACTGTGCTTAGATGTGTGCAATGGGACACACAACATATGTTTACATATCTTTAGCATGTGATCCGTATATTAACATACAGTATACTATACAAAATACATACATTGTACACACTAAGTGCAGCAAAATCATCTCCATTTTCATAATCATCTTAATCAGTTTAATAGAATTTCTGTTTTGCTGCCACTTGTAGAGAATGCAATTTCCATGATTTCCCATTGTGGTCTTAAGAATTCTATATAAATAACCATGTAGGTATTGCTTAAATGGTAACCTTACTTTCAAATAACTGTTCAGAATAAGGTGTCCTGTGTGTGTACATGAGGAATAACACCATATCCGGCCATTATATGACTTGTATTCTGCATTTTCACATGATTTTCCTCTGCAAACTCTATCTCTAATTTGCAATTCACTCTGAACTGATGGGTTAGTTGCTATGATGGTTTTCATACATCGCACAAAAGACAGAGAGGGATTCCTGCTTTTAATTCCTTTTTTAACACACGAAAATAAGGAGCAGCAGAGAGGACATTATACAGCAGTTGGAACCAAAACAAATCCAGCGGAGGAACCTTTATTTCGGCATTTTTCTTAAAATCTTTTTATTCTTCAACAATCCTTAAAAGAACATCATTACTTTTCGGACCAGGTATGTACATACAGTGGGCACTTTATGGCAGTGTAGAGGACACAGCTGTCTAGGAACAGAATACGCGTTTCAACCGTATAGGTCTTCTGGTCTAGAAGAAGTGCCCACTGTATGTACATACCTGGTCCAAAAAGAAATGATGTTCTTTTAATGATTGTTGAAGAATAAAAAGATTTTAAGAAAAATGCCAAAATAAGGGTTCCCCCGCTGGACTTTATTTGTTTTGGTTCCAAGCGATTGCAGGAGGGTGTGCCTCCCTCATCTGCGTGCGGATCCCTGGCAGATGATCGGACCAAGGAGAAACTACGATCTGGGTAAGCTGGCTACTATTTACTTTTTGCATGATTATACAGCAGTAGTGATGACTAGTGTTGAGCCACCCCCGTAGTGTTCGAGTTCGGTTCGGTTCGTCGAACACCCGTGTGTTCGCCGAACTGTTCGTCGAACTGTTCGTCGAACACCTTCGAACACCGTTAAAACCAATGGCAGGCAAACAAAAACACATAGAAACACATAGAAAACACCTTCAAAGGTGTCCAAAAGCTGACAAACTGCTCAGAAGACACAACTAACACATGGAAAAGTGACAAGTACATATAGTCATGCGAAAAGAAAAGAGGTGGAGGAGTAAAAGGAGGGGGAGACACAGATATAGGCATGTCATGCCCTTCTAAAATCCAAAAAGTGAGAAGCCGACACGGCCAGTCCGCTCCTGCCCGTGCCACCTCCGTGTCGCCGGGTTTGTGCCAGAGCCGCGGTGAACCCTGACGGCCAGCCCCCCTCTCCCAATTCTGGTGCCTGTCCGCTGGTGGGTCGAGAGAGCCCCCCTGTGGTGGAGGCAGCTCTAAGCTTTTTAATTTAAATTGTCCCTCTAATTTGAATGAATACACTTTAAATCCATTTACAAGGATCTATTGGAGGGCAAGTCTCATGCCAGCAGCCGCGTAATTCCAGCTCCAGTAGCGTCCACTAAAGCTGCTGCAGTTAAAAAGCTTTTATAAGGATCGAGCTCGGCTGTCCACCGCAAGGCATCCTAGTGCCAGTCCCAGCCCCTATGCCTTGGGGTGCCTCCTGATGCTCTTCACTAAGTATCCCGTGGTCCCGAAGCATTTCCTTTGAAAAAATTAAGTGTCCAAACTACAGGTGGTGTAGCTTGCTTAACAGCCGGGATAATCCGCTGACTAGCAGACACTGCTACTAGGCACAAAGTATTTCCTGGGCTAGATGCAGTTAAAAATTTGTAAGTAGATACTCTCGTTGGATGCTGAGAAAGCATTCCATAGAGTCTCCTGGCACGCCATATATGATTCTCTTAAAAAGCTTGGGGTAGGGGTCTAGGGGACCCTTTTATAGCCAAAATCACGGCCCTGTATCACAATACGTCACCTAGGCTGAAGATAAATGGAACTGTAGCACCGAGGGCTCGGTTGCTACAGACGTATTGCACCTCACCCAGAGGTGTGATATCTCACTCTCAGATAAGGATGGAGTGTGGATCAGGACCCGACACCTGCATGCATTACACCACATTGCCGTGGGGCAGGGCGACCAATATGCCCCTGAGATGGGCACGACAGTCCCTGTCCCTGGCTGGAGTCGGGGGAGGGAACACTGAGGAAGGGGAACCCTGCAGTGCAGGAGCAGGGAGGAAGCAGTTCCTGGGTGCATTGAGAAGGGAGTATAAAAGGTGGGCACCATCTTAGTTCAGTGCAGAGAAGTCTGAGCAGAAGTGGCAGGGAGCAGGGGCTCTGCATGAGCTCTGCTCCGGAGGCGGGCCTAGTAACAGAGGCCCAGGCCTGCAAGAGGGAGAAGGAAGGAAGAGGAGCGGAGAAGGCTCCAGGAACGAGGAATGAAGGGATCCCAGGGGTGCGGACGGGCGAGTCGCCACCGCACGCCCGAATCCACCTGCGTGGAGGGGTCAGGCCAAAGGGGGAGACCGGTCCCCGAACTAGTGGAGGCAGGAAACGACCCTCAGCTAGAAACCGGAGGCTCTGACATTTTATGTGGCGCAGCCCCTTGCTCCACCCGCTAGGAAGGCACCACATAGGGTCAGGGAAACTGGCGCCAAGTTTACCAAGAGGAGGCCCGAGGCAGCCGGACAGAAGTGTTGGTAAGAAAGGCCAGACAAAGGACACACAAAGGGGGTCCTGTGAAGCGCTCCAAAGTTATCTGGGAGTTGTCTGAGCCCCTCACCTGGTGAGCACAGTACGACGTGGGCAGCCGTTACCTGCAGACGTGGTCTGGATAATAAGAACTGTGAGTAAAGGCCCTGAACTGCATCACTGACTCCGTGTCGTTACTGCTGCTGCCCTGCACCATCACCCCCATCCTCCGCATACACTGCCCTGAGGCTATACTCCTCCCGTGGGGAGTTATGCTACGCTCTGCTGCACCCACAACACCAGCCTTAGCGGTCTGCCCTGTAGCGGCGGTTCACTCTGACCGCAATCCACGGGTGGCGTAGTCGGACATTTAAACATCAAAACCACATAAATAGTTCCGCCACTGGTTTGACCGCCCTGAGCCACGGAACCGGATCGCCGCCACGAAGACTACAACCACCAGCATCCACCAAAAAGTGTCCGGCTCCGGGTGTCCCAAGGCCCAGGGGGTGCGTCAGAACATTTTCATCACCTTTCACAATCACCAATGGGACAAGGCAGGGATGTCCTCTGTCCCCTCTCTTATACAACCTAGTGACGGAGCACCTGCTCTCATCAATTCGCCATAACCCCAATATTAGGTGGATTGAGGTGGGAGGCACCGAGTACAAGTGCTCTCTATTTGCTGATGATGTCCTAGTATATATCACTCAATCACATATATCCATCCCTGCTGTTATGGCTGAAATAGATCACTTTGTTACATGGTAAAATTTTAAAATCAATGCAGCGAAGTCTGAGGCCCTCGATGTCTCCCTCCCTAAATCCATATAGGATTCCATCCAGTCCAACTTTCCCTTTGCCTGGCCCTCACAGGGTATCAAATACTTAGGAATTCCTATTCATAGAGACCTCTCCCATCTATGTTATCTTAATTTTGGGCCCTTTATTGAACAATTCCATACAGACCACGGTTGGCAAGTTAGAACTGTAAGATTCACTACGTGAACCACTGGTGTTTTGTGGAAAAGCACATGTACACCGCGTTCCAAATTATTATGCAAAAAGTGTTTAGGAGTGATAAGGGAAGAATTTGTTTGTTTGTCAGTTAAACTCATTGATGGTGATGTGTGTCAGGGCTCTTTATATCACTGTAAGCAATTGCAGACACCTGTGCTAATTAGTTTGGCAGGTGTGTCCAATGAAAGGCAAGACTACTTAAGAAGGCTCTCTCACATTATTAAGCAGCCTACATTTTCTGCCAAAATGGGAAAGAAAAAGGATGTGTCGGCTGCTGAGAAGCAACAAATTGTGGAGTGTTTAGGTCAAGGCATGACTACAATCAACATTGTGCAATGATCAGGATGAAGTGTCTTGGCAATCAAGAAGTATGTAGCTGATTCACAGTACACACGTGTGCGTGCTGATAAGGGCAAATTGAGGACTCTTTCCTACAGGCAATTACGTCAGGTTGAAACAGCAGCGGCAAAAAAGCCTTGTCATAGCAGCAGACAAGTTTTTGAAGCTGCTTGTGCCTCCAACGTCCCCCGAACAACAAGATGCAGGGTCCTTCAGAGGTTTGCAGCTGTGCATATGCCATCCTGTCGACCTCCTCTATCCACTTCACACAAGCAGAAACGGCTCCAGTGGGCCAAACATTACATGAAGACTGATTTCAAAACTGTTTTGTTCACGGATGAGTGCCGTGCAGCGCTCGATGGTCCAGATGAATGGAGTGGAGGATGGCTGGTTGATGGACACCCCACGCAAACACGGCTACAGCGCCAACAAGGAGGAGGTGGAGTAATGGTTTGGGCTGGAATCATGGGGAGAGAGATTGTCGGCCCCTTTAGGATCCCTGAAGGCGCTAAAGATGAACTCCATAATGTATGTGGATTTTCTCAAACAGCACTTCCTGCCATGGTTCAAGAAGAAGAACCGTGTATTTCACAGCAAGATCATTTTTCTGCATGATAATGCACCATCTCATGCTGCACATAAAACATCTGCATCTCTGGCTGATATGGGCATAAAAGGGGACAAACTTATGGTGTGACCCCCATGCTCCCCTGACCTCTACCCCATTCAGAACCTTTGGAGCATCATTAAAAGGAGTGTCTATGATGGCGGGAGGCAGTTCACATCTAAGCAACAGCTCTGGGAGGGTATTCTGTCCTCATGCAAAACAATTGAAGCAGAAACCATCCAAAACCTGACAAATTCAATGGACGAGAGAGTTCAGAAGCTCCTTTCGAACAAGGGGTCCTATGTGAAAATGTAACATCACCTAGAATAAAGTTTTGAGTTGAAAACTGTTTGATTTCAGTTTCTAACAACCTGCTAATGCTTATAATTTCAAAAATGACCATTTTTTTGGTCTTTATTAAAATGAAAAGGTTGATCGAAAAGTTTGGGGGATCTAAGAGTGTGGCAACCCAGTAGTCATGATTACTTCGAATTCTGACAATATGAGGGTCATGCTGCAGGTAGTGCAGCAAGAAGGCACTTATGTGTCTTGCGCATCTCGGAGCCCCAAAATTATTTTCCGGGCTAGATGCAGCTAAAAATTATTTTTAATTTTAAATCTGGTGAAGCTTATTATAGATGGCCTAATAGGATCAGTGCTGCACACTGCTACAAAGCCCAAATTATTTTCCAGTCAAGATACAGATAAACATGATTAGTAATTTGAAAGCTTAAAACGGTTGGTAGGGTGATTTTAACCAATCATCAAGCTTTTACTCTCCCCAGGATGACACAGGGGTAGAAAAGTCGTTTCGGATCCATGATTTGTTCATCTTTATGAACGTGAGTCTGTCTACATTATCAGTGGAGAGCCGCGTGCGCTTATCTGTCAGCACACCACCAGCAGCGCTGAACACACGTTCAGACAGAACGCTGGCTGCGGGGCATGACAAGATCTCCAAGGCGTAAGTGGCTAGCTCCGGCCATTTATCCAGATTGGAAGCCCAAAAAGAGCAAGGGTCCAGTGACACAGTCGTGGCTTCAATGTTTACTTGGAGATACTCCTGTACCATCGTCTCTAGGCGTTGACTATGTGTCAGACTTCTTGTCTCCTGTGGCCTTGCAAAGGATGGGCTAAAAAAGTGGTGAAATGATTCCGCAAAATTGATGTTACCAGCAGATACTGTGGTTCTGTTACGGTTTGAGTGCTGAACACTTGACGGTCCCACGGTTGGCAAGTTGGAACTGTGAGATTCACTACGTGCACCACTGGTATTTTGTGGAAAAGCACATGTAAGATTCTGCAACAGTCTCTGCTGATACTCCTGCATGCGTGCATCCCTTTCTATGGCAGGAATAATTTCTGCAAATTTACTTTTGTACCGGGGATCTAACAGTGTGGCAACCCAGTAGTCAGGATTATTTCTAATTCTCACAATTCGAGGGTCATGTTGCAGGTAGTGCAGCAAGAAGGCACTCATGTGTGTTGCGCATCCAGGAGCACCAAGTCCCTGTTGTGTTGGTGGCGAGGTAACAATCATGCTTCCTTCCTCTGTCCTCTCCCCCCAACCTCGCACAACAGAAATGTGATCAAGGTCTCCCTCATCTGATGAGTCTTCCATCAGTTCGTCCTCCACTTCTTCCTGGGCTCCTGCACCTTCCTCACTAGTTTGGCTGCTACCATGCGCCCTGGTAAAACCATCTCCCCCACCCTCACATGCCTGCCGCCTTGGTGCTGCCGACCGTCTGGACCTTGCAGATGTTAGCCCTTCCGCATACAACTCCTCCTCCTCTACTTCCTCCACCTCCTCTTGTGCCACCACCTGACTCCGAATTCTGTTTAACATGTGCTCCAGCATGTAAATCACCGGAATAGTCATGCTGATAATGGCATCGTCAGCACTAAACATCTTCGTCGCCATTTCAAAACTGTGCAGAAGGGTGCATAGGTTCCTGATCTGAGACCACTCCTCCAGCGTGATTTGCCCCACCTCTGAATCTCGTTGGCCCAGGCTATACGTCAGAACGTATTGCACCAGGGCTTGTCGGTGCTGCCACAGTCGCTGCAACATGTGCAGAGTTGAATTCCACCGGGTAGGCACATCGCATTTTAGCCGGTGAAGTGGCAGGCCCAACGACTTCTGTAGAGATGTAAGTCGCTGAGCTGCGGGATGCGAACGGCGGAAGTGAGCACACAGCGACCGTGCCCTCTGCAGAAGGCCATCTAGTCTGGGATAGTGGGCTAAAAATTGCTGGACAACCAGGTTCAACACGTGAGCCATACAAGGCACGTGTGTGACATTGCCCCGGCGAAGGGCCGCACCCAGGTTTGCAGCATTGTCGCACACGGCCTTCCCTGGTTTCAGGTCCAGTGGAGACAACCATTCATGAAATTGGTTCTCCAGAGCTGACCACAACTCCTCAGCTGTGTGACTCACATTTCCCAGACATTTCAATGTAAAAACCGCCTGATGACGTTGAGCCCTACTGCCAGCATAGTAAGGAGGTGTGCAGGATCCCTTCTGCGCAGTTAGAAAGCTTGTGGCATGACCAGACAGGCTTTGGGTGCAGGTGGAAGACCGAGAGGAGGTTGAGGAGGCAGAAGCAGTGGAGGAACTTTGACATAAAGAGGATTGACGCACAACTCGTGGGGACGGCAAGACTTGGACAGCAGCCCCTTGTCCTGCTGTCACCATAGTTACCCAGTGCCCAGTCAGCGACATGTAACGCCCCTGTCCATGCCTACTCGTCCAAGTGTCTGTGGTGAAATGCACCCTGTCACACACAGAGTTTCTCAAAGAAGCGGTGATGTTGTGTGCGACATGCTGGTGGAGCGCAGGCACACCTTTCTTTGAGAAGTAGTGCCGACTGGGCATCTGGTACTGGGGCACTGCGACGGACATAAGGTCTCGAAAATCCTCTGTGTCCACCAGGCGGAAAGGCAGCATTTCTGTAGCCAAGAGCTTGCAGATGGTGAAATTCAACCTCTTAGCTTTCTCATGGCTAGGAGGAAATGGTCTTTTACTTGTCCACATCTGAGGGACCGAGGGCTGGCTATTGTGCTTAGACGGGGTTGATAAGGGTGTCCCCGGCAAACTGCCGGTCTGTGAGGAAGATGCAGGCGGACATGTTAGGTTGCCTTGATCCAAAGGTGGTGCTATCGATGTCGGACAGCGCTCAACACCAGCTGGTGTTACCACCTCCAAAGAAAATGATGACCTGCCAATCACGCTGGCTGTTGCGGGTAAAGAGGTGGCAGGTCTGCGCCCCAAAACAGGTGTGACTGCTGTCCCCCCAGTCACAGAGGATGAAGAGGCCGTGGATGCACAAGATATGGCAGACGGTGATTGGCCCGGCCGGCTAGGCCGCATTGTAGCACACTGAGCTTCCCACTGCAACTTATGCTTCATGTCCATGTGCCGGTTCATGCATGAAGTACTCAAACTATGTATTTTTTGGCCTCTACTTAGCTTTTGCTGACAAATGTTACAGATAACACGAGTTGGGTCATCTTTATCGATCTGAAAAAATGCCCAGGCTATGCAAGGCTTAGCACCCATGCGACCTGAAGAGCCACCACGACTTGTGGTGAGAGGCAGAGTTGTGTTTGAGGATGCAGTTGTTGACGTGCTTCCAGTACTACGTCTCTGTCCAGGAAGGCGCAACCTGACCTCGTCGTCACTAGCATCTTCCTCCACCTCCTCTGCTGACCTCATCTCTTGGCTGACTGTGGGTTGACAGTAAGTGGGATCTCCGACCTCATCATCATCACCCTGTGCGTTATCACACCCGTCGTCCTCAGAGCCAACCTGTTCCTGCCCTGACAAAAAACTAAAGTTGTCGCTCCAATCAGGTATTTGAGTCTTATCATCGTCTTCCTCATTGTCTCCACCAACAGGAGTTACAGTTTGGGAATGAGGGTCTACATTATGGTCAGAACCTTCTGCGTCTGGTCCTGGATCCGACTCATAAAGATTCTGGGCATCAGTGCAGATCATTTCCTCGTCTGGATTCACAGAAGCGCTGGAGTCGACCTCTGATTCCCAGGCTATAGTATGAGTAAACAGCTCTGCAGACTCAACCATCTGTTCTACCTCATACTCAGACGGGCAGCTGGAGATTTGGGAGCTGTGAGGAAGCAAGTGCGATTTGGGTGACACCTTTGAGGACTGGAGTATTTGTGATGTTGAAGTTGATGTGGAGGAGAGCCCACTTAAAGGAGCACTTGATATCCGTTGAAGCACCTGCTGTTTTTGTGCCTCATCTGGAATTTGTAGCGATTGGCGTGGCCGTAAGAAAGGGATCTTATCACATTGTCCGCTAAAAGAAGTAGACATTTTAGTTTGGCTGGAAGATGGTCTTTCTTCTGCACCTACCCCACGGACACAACCTTTTTTCCCCTTCCCAACACGCCTATTCCCCTTTCCACCAGCAGCAGGCCTTTTTCCACTCATTTTGGTGGTTAACTAATTCACAACTCTGGAGTTGTTTGCACAAAAAAACAATGGATGGTAACCGAGCAGAGCTGAGTGGTCAAACTGTGGTATTAGGCCAAAACTATTGGCTGGGCTAGATGCAGAAAAAAATTATTTTTAATTTGTAACCTGATGGAGGTCAGTATAGATGGACTAATAGAACAAGTCCCACATGCTGCTAGAAGCCCAAATATTTTTTCAGAGATAAATGAAGAAAAAAATTATTTTTAATTTGCAACCTGATGGAGGTCAGTATAGATGGACTAATAGACCAAGTCCCACACACTGCTAGAAGCCCAAATATTTTTTCAGAGCTAGATGCAGAAAAAAATTATTTTTAATTTGCAACCTGATGGAGGTCAGTATAGATGGACTAATAGACCAAGTCCCACACACTGCTAGAAGCCCAAATATTTTTTCAGAGCTGCATGCAGAAAAAAATTATTTTTAATTTGCAACCTGATGGAGGTCAGTATAGATGGACTAATAGAACAAGTCCCACACGCTGCTAGAAGCCCAAATATTTTTTCAGAGATAAATGAAGAAAAAAATTATTTTTAATTTGCAACCTGATGGAGGTCAGTATAGATGGACTAATAGACCAAGTCCCACACACTGCTAGAAGCCCAAATATTTTTTCAGAGCTAGATGCAGAAAAAAATTATTTTTAATTTGCAACCTGATGGAGGTCAGTATAGATGAACTAATAGACCAAGTCCCACACACTGCTAGAAGCCCAAATATTTTTTCAGAGCTAGATGCAGAAAAAAATTATTTTTAATTTGCAACCTGATGGAGGTCAGTATAGATGGACTAATAGAACAAGTCCCACACGCTGCTAGAAGCCCAAATATTTTTTCAGAGATAAATGAAGAAAAAAATTATTTTTAATTTGCAACCTGATGGAGGTCAGTATAGATGGACTAATAGAACAAGTCCCACACGCTGCTAGAAGCCCAAATATTTTTTCAGAGATAAATGAAGAAAAAAATTATTTTTAATTTGCAACCTGATGGAGGTCAGTATAGATGGACTAATAGACCAAGTCCCACACACTGCTAGAAGCCCAAATATTTTTTCAGAGCTAGATGCAGAAAAAAATTATTTTTAATTTGCAACCTGATGGAGGTCAGTATAGATGGACTAATAGACCAAGTCCCACACACCGCTAGAAGCCCAAATATTTTTTCAGAGCTAGATGCAGAAATTTTTTTTATTCAATTTGCAACCTGATGGAGGTCAGTATAGATGGACTAATAGACCAAGTCCCACACACTGCTAGAAGCCCAAATATTTTTTCAGAGCTAGATGCAGAAAAATTTTTTATTCAATTTGCAACCTGATGGAGGTCAGTATAGATGGACTAATAGACCAAGTCCCACACACTGCTAGAAGCCCAAATATTTTTTCAGAGCTAGATGCAGAAAAAAAATATTTTTAATTTGCAACCTGATGGAGGTCAGTATAGATGGACTAATAGACCAAGTCCCACACACTGCTAGAAGCCCAAATATTTTTTCAGAGCTACATGCAGAAAAAAATTATTTTTAATTTGCAACCTGATGGAGGTCAGTATAGATGGACTAATAGAACAAGTCCCACACGCTGCTAGAAGCCCAAATATTTTTTCAGAGATAAATGAAGAAAAAAATTATTTTTAATTTGCAACCTGATGGAGGTCAGTATAGATGGACTAATAGACCAAGTCCCACACACTGCTAGAAGCCCAAATATTTTTTCAGAGCTAGATGCAGAAAAAAATTATTTTTAATTTGCAACCTGATGGAGGTCAGTATAGATGGACTAATAGACCAAGTCCCACACACTGCTAGAAGCCCAAATATTTTTTCAGAGCTAGATGCAGAAAAAAATTATTTTTAATTTGCAACCTGATGGAGGTCAGTATAGATGGACTAATAGAACAAGTCCCACACGCTGCTAGAAGCCCAAATATTTTTTCAGAGATAAATGAAGAAAAAAATTATTTTTAATTTGCAACCTGATGGAGGTCAGTATAGATGGACTAATAGAACAAGTCCCACACGCTGCTAGAAGCCCAAATATTTTTTCAGAGATAAATGAAGAAAAAAATTATTTTTAATTTGCAACCTGATGGAGGTCAGTATAGATGGACTAATAGACCAAGTCCCACACACTGCTAGAAGCCCAAATATTTTTTCAGAGCTAGATGCAGAAAAAAATTATTTTTAATTTGCAACCTGATGGAGGTCAGTATAGATGGACTAATAGACCAAGTCCCACACACCGCTAGAAGCCCAAATATTTTTTCAGAGCTAGATGCAGAAAAAAATTATATTCAGTTTGCAACCTGATGGAGGTCAGTATAGATGGACTAATAGAATGATGCTATGCCCAAAAGATTTTACTTCACTAGGTGCAGTAAAAAAATTGGTATTCTATACACAGGTGGTATATCTTGCAATACAGATAGGCTACTCCACTGACTAACACACTCTGCAATAGGCCAAAAAGGATTAGCTTTGCTAGATTCAGCCAAATGCTGTGAAAAAAACTTGCACAGCACTGGCACAGACCTGCCTGGCAAAAACTGATAGGAACTGATGTAACCTAGTCCTGAAAAGGACTCCAATTACAATTAGTCTTTACTCCCACAATCTATCTATTTAAGAGCACAGACCTGCCTGATAAAAGTCGTAGGAAATGCTGTAACCTAGTCCTTAAAAGGACTGCAATCACAACTATTCCCTACTCCCAAGCTATCTGTATATTTGTGCGAAAATTGGCTTGAAATTAACAAGGTATAGCGCACACAGCAACAGCGGTGCCGTCTAACACGCAGCTGCAGCAGTGAGAAAATGGTGGCGACGGGGAAAATGGCTTGGTCTTATAGGGCAAGGACATGTGACATACACTGCCAATCACACATGCCCTTGCTTGTGTGAAAAAAAGCACTTCGCTCCGTGTGTGCGCTGCTGATAGGCTGACAGATTGCACCTCCCCACTGCAAATGCGGGAAAGAGAAAAAAAAATGGAGATCTTCATTGTTCCTGCAGAGATCCATCCCCTGCCCCTCCCCCCGCCCCGCTGTACACTCAAACTGCGTATTAACATTAATTTTCATCATTACTGAGAAAAAATCCAGTTATGATTTTGGTGCACGAACAGTTATCGAACATAACCTCGAACAGCCGAATTTTTCTCAAATTGTTCGTGTTCGCCGACCGGCTCGAACACCGCCCAAAACAGCTCGAATTTGAGATTGGCGAACAGTTCGAGTAGAACAACGCTCATCTCTAGTGATGACTATAGATATAAATCTAACACTGTAATTAGGTAAAAGCCTTGTTAGAAAGCTCAGCAAAATCCTTCTGTATCTCCTTCTGCTTGTTTCATCACTCTGCTCTTCTCTTCTCCTTCTTACTCCCTCTCCCCTCTCCCTAGAGTACAATAGGCAGTGAGTGGCACAATGGACTGAGCTTGCAGTCTGTTGTGTCTCAGCATGAGAGATTTGAGCAGTTTTTTTTTCAAAGAGTATGGCTGTTCATATGTTGCATTTTTGCTGGGCTTTTTTACTGCTTTTTTATGCAAATTAAAAGCTTAGTTTTACAGTACAAGCAAAAGCTATGAGATTTCTGAAATCTCATTAACACACATTGTTTTTTTTTTTCTGACTGAATTAGAAAACTACTGCGTTTTTGAAAACTGCAGTATGTCACTTCTTTCAGCATTTTTGCAGCGTTTTTCACCTGTAGAAAGCAATGACCAAGTGCAAAAAAGCAGCAAAAACGCAACTAAAATGCAACAAAAACGCAGGTATCAGGTTTTGCTGCGTTTTTGGTGTATAAAGCTCAGGAACAACAGGCTCTAAATTTTATCAGCATGAAAAACGCATAAAAAACACAGCAAAAACGCAGCAAAAAATGCAGCAAAACCTGCTTTTTTTAAGCAGCTTCTTTACTGCGAAGAGAGCAAGTTTTGCCTGCACAAAAAAATGCATCAAAAACGCAACGTTTGAACATAGCCTAAGGGCTGTTCAGGGGCAGGGGTAGGGGAATAAGTGTCTTAAAAGTGGGGAAGGAAGCTGATTTCTCTGATAACATATATTACAAAGTTGTTTATAGTATGCTTGCTTTAAGATGTGGATATGGCGTCCCGAGTGCCCTGTGTCATATGTTTATTTCTATAGCTGGATAGCTTTTTACATGAACATATTGAGTCAGAGAAATATTAATTTGCTGGTTCATCTTCCCGGGCTTCCCTCCTGAGCATTGTTGAGGAAGTACCGTAAGTCCAAAGGCATTTCCTATTTTTTTTTTTTAGTATTAAAGTCCCTGTTTATGACTACCCGTTGGCACACTGCCATTGCATTCTCTACTGCCTAAGTGGAGTGTGGCACGAATACAAACAGGAAAGAAATTTTAAAAAAGTAATTTCTCAGTCATCTGGTATCTCACTGAATTTCTGCGTTTTACAGTCAAAATTCTTACATTCCTGCTAGAGATCAGTTAAAGCAGTAAATAAGAGGTGCAAAAGAAATTTCATTCATTCATCAACGAGAAAAAACGTTACATTGTCTTGAAATACTGGGGTCTTGAGCAATGTTTTCTTACATTTATGGAAAATTATATTGATTTTGTTTTTTTTTGCATAGCATCTGATGATATATTCTGAAATATATCACATTCATGCAATATAAGAATACTCTGGGTACTTGATAGTGGTATTACTTGTTTTCAGTGAGAGGTGCATATCCTGGAAGTGACAGTCACTATACTGAATCATGTGGGACATTTGTCTTGCAGAATAACACATGAATTATAGTCTAATCATGCAAATTGTTAATGATAAAAGCTGATCTGCCAGTTATTCAGCCCTGGCATTTGAAAGCACACAGGCCCATGCTTGCCCTAAATCTAGGGAGAAGAACCCTTTTTTCTGCCAAGGACCATTTGGAAATTTCTACCAACATTCTGGGGCCGCACAAAACGATTACCTTGAAAATTACCCTACTATATTAGGTCAAACAATTAATTAACTCACCCCTAATGTGCCGGCTGGAGCTGCCTATCTTTGGTGCAGCTTTGATGTTAGGTGATATGTGACACCCCAGGGGTCTGGTTGCCACAGTAATAGAGATATTATGTCTGAGAGCAAGTGGGAGGTTTCTCTGGTCAGGAGCCCTAAGCATGCAACACTGCCCGCCCAGACCTGGGAGGGGAGGAATCTGCCCTTATAAACTGGGTCTGGGGCGGGATTAGGTTAGTCAGAGCCTGGAGTTCAGTTCCAGACACAGGGAAAGGAAGAACTAGGAGCTCTGTAGGAGCAGGAGCAAGTGCCAGAGGCTGGAAGCTAGAAAGCTCGCCTTGGCTGAAGACACGGAGTCCGAGGCTGTGGGGACATCCAGGTCCAGCAGCAGAATCCAACCGGCAGGGGATTCCATGTCCTCTGGCCTTAGAAACCCGAAGGCACGGTCACAAGCAAGGGACCAGCACCGCCATCGTGAAGCGAAGGCTGACGGAAGGCCCCAAGTCACCGGCCATACGGGTGAGCACCACACGGTATACTCAGGGACGTGGGCTACTTCTACCCGCATAGAGCAAGGTAGCCAGGAAAGAGTGCTGATAGTCGAGGAGGCCTACAACTCCACCTGGCCAGGGGAGATCCTGCTTGCTCACAGACTGACCAGGCCCCTACTGCTAACCAGTACTCCCGGGAGGGTCTGCTATATACCATCAGTAAAGACCCTGAACTGCACCACACGTCTCTGTGATTCCTTGCCGCACCAGCACCATTACTACTGGGACGCTCACACCATCACTCCCATCATCCACCTTAGCTGCCCTGAGGCAATACTTCTCCCGTGGGGAGTTATCCCATACTCGACTGCGCAAACAACATCAGCCTCAGCGGTCGGCAGCGCAGCGGCGGTCCCCACTGACCGCAATCCACGGGTGGCGTAGTCGGACATTATTATCACACTCAGACTGCCACTGGTTTGACCGCCCTGGGCACGGACCGGGTCACCGCCACGGAGAACTACAACCCCCAGCCTCCCAGCGACCCGGCTCCGGGTATCCCCCTGCACAGCACAGGCCCAGGGGGCGCGTCAACTTTGGCGTAGTCGGCAGGATTTCGTGCCCGCAACCACCGGGTACTGCGTGCCTGAAAAAGACTTTTGAACTTACCTGTGGTGAAGTTTACCGCCGTCCGGAGTCGTTTCCCGCCATCCGGAGCCGATTCCCGCCATCAGACGCCATCTTGGACCGTTTCCCACCGTCTTCTGCCTTCTTCCCGCCATCCGCAGCTGCTTCCCGCCTTTGGACGCCATCTTCGGGACGCCGCACGGGAAGAAGAGGGGCGTGGACGCCGAAAGCGCGCGAGATCCGAAGCTCCGCCCCACGCTCCGACGCTGCGTAAGGTCCTGGAAGGAAGGAAGAGCGACGCTGACGTCATCGGAGCATGACGCCAGGTCCTCAACCCCAACGATCGACTGCGGAGCCGCGGCCTAAGGAAGGAGATCATCGCAAGGTAGGCCACGGTCCACTAGGGGGGAAGGAGGATGTCGGACACCGAGGGGAGCTCCACTGCCACAGCCACCGCCAGCGCAACCGCTGCAGCAGTCATGCCATTCACCATGCCCTATATCCCGGGGGCAACCTGGCTACCCCAGTACTCAGGGGAGTCACATACCCTGAGTGACTTTAGGGAAAGACTTGATAGCCTCTTCCAGGTATACCCCCTCACGGAAGAGCAAAAAGTAAGCATCCTGGTGGCCCAGTTAATCGGGGCAGCCCAAAGGGAGGTAAAGTCCTGGTCACCTGGGAAGAAGAGGACTGTCAGAGAGATACTAGCCCTGCTGAAAGACACATTTGACACCCGCACCTCAACCGAGATAAAACTAAGATTTTACGGGTGCAAACAACGGGCACATGAAAGTATAAGAGACTATGCTCTAAACCTACAAGAGGCCCTGAGAGCCATTAAACAGGCAGACCCTGACAGCGTGGGAAATGAAGACAAGCTGTTGACCGAACAATTTATTGAGGGTCTACTGTGCAATGCCCACCGAACCCAGTTGCGGGCAATGGCCTTACAGGACCCTGACCTGGACTTTGCACAGTTCAAGGACAGAGCCATCCGGGTGCTCCGAGAACCGGCACCAGGTGGCGCTGTGACCCACAGGCGCCCTGCTATCACTTATCACCAGGACGCGGTGCCCTTGTCTGCAGGGCCTGTGGGAGCTGATGCGCAGGCTTTGAACAATAACCCGGCTACAGACCTGCACCATCAGGTCCAAGAGCTGACAAAGAGCGTTGCCGCGCTAACCAGAACTGTGCAGTCTTTACAGGTCTCTTCTCCAGGAAAGATCCAGCTGGCATCCGGACCGGAGGACGTCCCGTGGCACCAACTGAGGAGGACCCCACCGGCCAGAGGGAGACCCAGCGACAGATACAATGAGGACGGACGACCCATCTGCCGCCGCTGCAATCAACCCGGACATATGGCAAGGTACTGTCATTTAAACGGGCACAACCTGGGGTAGAGGGCCAACCCCCAGGCTTAAGATCATCAGGCCCATCAAACTGGCGTGACAAATACGTAGGGGGACGCCCGGTCTTGTCTGTGGTACTGTATGGCATTCCTATGAGTGCCCTACTAGACACCGGGTCACAGGTCACCACCATCCCGTACGTGCTCTTCAAGCGGTACTGGAATGACTCGGACATAACCCGCTACCCAGATGACGACCTGAGCATTATCACGAGCAATGGTCAGCCCGTGCCACAGATAGGATTTAAGGAAGTGACCATCAAGGTCGGTAAAGTTGAACTGCCGGCACAAGGACTTATCATTGTGGACATTGACCGTCGCGAGAGTCACCCAAAAATAACCCTAGGTACTAACGTAATTGAAAACTGTCTTGCAGAGGTGATTCTTATTTTGCAACAGGTTGCCAAGAACGCCAGTTCCAGCCAGCAGCGTGTCCTCCAAAAAGAGATCCGGGCACTGATGAAACGGCAACAGGTGGAACTATTTGGTGGTGAGATAGGTAGCGTGAGAATGTGTGACCCGTACCCTATTGCCATGCCCCCGAAAAGTGAGATGATGATTTGGTGCCGGGCAGCTATTGGTCTGAGAGGTAGAGACTACCAAGCAATGGTAGAACCCATCTACTCAGACAGTAGGCCCACCATTTTGACAGCACGGGGGGTGGTCGATGTACGCCATGGGAGGGTGCCCGTCCGCATCATCAATATCGGGGAGAGAGAAGTATACCTGCCCCGGTATGCCACGCTAGCCAAATTGTTCACCATCAACCAGAACTCTGTACAGGCCGTGGAACCCTTGCCTCCATCTCAACCAGAGGAAGGTAACGGCTCTAAGAAACCAATGGAGGACTGGTGTCAGCAACTGCATTTGGGTACTGACTCCACTCCCTCACACCAAAAACAGGGAGTCTATCGGGTGGTTCAAGAGTACGAGAGAGTGTTTAGTAAACACCCGCTAGACTTTGGGCGAGTAAAGGGGGTAGAACATCACATCCCAACGGGAGACCATCCTCCCATAAAGGAGAGATATCGACCTGTACCCCCTGCACACTATCAACACGCCAAGGGGATGCTAAAAGACATGAAGGAGGCTGGGGTAATTAGGGACAGCAGTAGCCCCTGGGCAGCTCCACTAGTCTTAGTGAAAAAGAAAGACAACACCATGAGAATGTGTGTAGACTACAGGAAGGTCAACCGTATCACACACAAAGATGAGTACCCGTTACCAAGGATAGAAGAGTCCTTAGCTGCATTAAAATCTGCTAACTTCTTCTCTACTTTGGATCTCACTAGCGGGTACTGGCAGGTTCCTGTAGCAGAGGCGGACCGGGAGAAAACCGCATTCACCACCCCGATGGGACTCAGTGAATTTAACTGTATGCCGTTCGGGCTCTGCAACGCACCGGGAACCTTCCAACGGTTGATGGAATGCTGTCTGGGACACCGGAACTTCGAGACGGTCCTATTATACCTGGACGATCTCATCGTCTATTCCAAGACCTATGAGGACCATCTGGAACACCTGGCAGAAGTGTTTGAAGCCCTGGCAAACTATGGCCTAAAGGTAAAACCCTCGAAGTGTCATCTACTGAAGCCAAAGGTACAATACCTGGGACACGTGGTGAGTGCTGACGGAGTAGCCCCCGACCCTGACAAGATCACCGTGATTAAGGACTGGCCAAGACCATCCAGCATAAAGGAAGTGCGGCAGTTCCTCGGGTTGGTAGGCTACCAAGACCTATGAGGACCATCTGGAACACCTGGCAGAAGTGTTTGAAGCCCTGGCAAACTATGGCCTAAAGGTAAAACCCTCGAAGTGTCATCTACTGAAGCCAAAGGTACAATACCTGGGACACGTGGTGAGTGCTGACGGAGTAGCCCCCGACCCTGACAAGATCACCGTGATTAAGGACTGGCCAAGACCATCCAGCATAAAGGAAGTGCGGCAGTTCCTCGGGTTGGTAGGCTACTACCGAAGATTCATTCCCGGTTTTACCAAGAAGGCAGCTCCTATGCAGGATCTCCTGATAGGCCAGTCCAGGAAGGCCAAAAACCAGAAGCCACCCTTCAAATGGGAAAAGCTGGAAGAGGAGTCCTTCCGCCAGCTGAAGATGGCCCTCACGGGGGATGAAATCCTGGCGTACCCTGATTACAGCCAGCCCTTTATCCTCTAAACGGGCGCAAGCAACATCGGGCTAGGAGCCGTACTGTCCCAGATCCAGCAGGGGAGAGAACGGGTAATTGCTTACGCCAGCCGAAAACTGCGACCCACGGAAAGAAACCCTGAGAATTACAGCTCGTTCAAGCTAGAGTTCCTGGCAGTGGTGTGGGCAGTAACCGAACGTTTCAAGCATTACCTTGCCTCTTCCAGGTTCACTGTGTACACAGACAACAACCCGTTGACACACCTGGACACTGCAAGACTGGGTGCCCTGGAGCAGAGATGGATGGCCCGCCTGTCCAATTATGAGTTCACGATCAAATACCGGGCAGGACGCTCCAATACCAACGCGGACGCCCTGTCCAGGATGCCAAACCTACCGGACGAAGGGGAGGATCCAGAAGAATTGGAAGAGATCGAACTCCCTGCGTTCCACCGTCATGGGATTACCCAGTATTCCCACCATGTGAGGGGCCAGCGATCCGCTACGTTCAACCCCTTACAACCACTACAACTGGGCGGAGACGCAAGACAGTGACCCCGCAGTCCGTCTGGTGAAGGAGATGCTGACCCAGGCTGACGCCCGCCTGAACCCAGACGCTCCAGAAGAGACCAAGCAACTGTGGACAGAGAAGAGCAGACTGTTTCTCTACAAGGAGAAGTTGTGCCGCAGAATGGGCAATTCCCGGACACATGAGCTGATCTGGCAGGTTGTGGTACCGAGACGGGACGCAGCTATGGTGCTGGAGGCCTACCACAATGGGGCAGGGCACTTCGGATGGAAGAAGCTGGAGTTCCTGCTGCGTGAACGGTTCTACTGGATAGGCATGAGAGGAGCCATTGAGAGGTGGTGTAGAGACTGTGGCCCATGCAATCTAAGAAGAAGGGACCATGCCAGCCAGAGGACTCCCCTGCAGCCCATCATCACCAGGCAGACGCTGGAATTGGTCGCTCTGGACCATGTTAAACTGGCACCAAGCAGAAGCGGGTATGTCTACGCCCTAACCATCGTGGATCACTACTCCCGGTTCCTGGTGGTGGTCCCTGTCAAAGACCTGACGGCTCAGACAGCAGCCAGAGCCTTCCAGCTGCACTTCTGACGCCCATACGGGTAGCCGGACGAAGTGCTGATGGACCAAGGACCAGCCTTCGAAGCGGAGGTCTTCCAGGAGTTATGCAACCTGTATGGCTGCACGAAGATAAGAACAACGCCCTATCACCCCCAAACCAATGGACTCTGCGAGAAGATGAACCAGGTGGTGATAGATCTGCTAAAAACATTGCCCCTGGAAGAACGCAGTCTGTGGCCTGAGAAACTGCCCGATCTGGTGCACCTGTATAACCACATCCCGGTAGGTTCCACCAACTGTACCCCGGCTTACCTAATGCGAGCAAGACCTGGTAAGCTGCCTGTTGACCTGGATATGGGAGTCCTGATACCCGAGGACACCTCACCAGAGACAGACTGGGATACAGAACGGCAGCAGCAGTACCGGAAAGTACAGGAGAGCGTCGAGCGAAGTCTCTGTCAATCAAGAGAAAGGCAGGAGAGGACTTATAACCAACATGCTCCCGCTGTTCCCCTGGTACCTGGAGAGCAGGTCTTGAAAAGAAAAAGGCGGCTCCATAAGTTGGACGACCAGTGGGAAAAGGACCCGTACACCGTACTGCCCTCAAGCCACAATAATCCAAAAGTGTACGTCATCAGCAAGGATGCAGGAGAGACCACAGCCACTGTCTCTAGAGACCACCTGAAAAAGTGCCCCGAGAAGTTGCAAAGCACGGATGAAGATCAGGAAGACCCTCAACCCGTAGAGGAAAAGGAGGAAATGATCAGCACCGTACTCGGAGACTTTCCCCAGTCCTGGACACAAGTAAACAACGCTATCGTGGTGCCTGTCCTCACCTTTCTCCAGCCAGCCCCTCAAGTGCCTACAGAAGACCAGGTAGAGCTGGAAGAGCAGCCGGCCCAGGAGGCAGAAGAATCCACACCAGCAGCACAGAAGGATCAACCCTCTGCTAGTAGTGAGCCTGTCGTGCCCCTAGTGAGCCAAAGAGTGCGCAGACAGCTGCCCAGCTTACCCATAACACCTTCTACACCCTGTAGTGCAGGACCAGTTAGTGAGCTCCGTAGGTCCACTAGAGTCACTAGAGGTCACCGGAAATGGTCTTCCAACAATCTTGAAGGAGTTCCCAGAGATGCTTAGCACTTGTTGGCCCTTTTGCCTTCACTCTGCGGTCCAACTCACCCCAAACCATCTCAATTGGGTTCAGGTCTGGTGACTGTGGAGACCAGGTCATCTGGCGTAGCACCCCATCACTCTCCTTCTTGGTCAAATAGCCCTTACACAGCCTAGAGGTATGTTTGGGGTCATTGTCCTGTTGAAAACTAAATAGTCCAACTAAACGCAAATCGGATGGAATAGCATGCCGCTGCAAGATGCTGTGGTAGCCATTCTGGTTCAGTATGCCTTCAATTTTGAATAAATTCCCAACAGTGTCACCAGCAAAGCACCCCCACACCATCACACCTCCTCCTCCATGCTTCACGGTGGGAACCAGGCATGTAGAGTCCATCCGTTCACCTTTTCTGCATCGCACAAAGACCAGGTGGTTGGAACCAAAGATCTCAAATTTGGACTCATCAGACCAAAGCACAGATTTCCACTGGTCTAATGTCCATTCCTTGTGTTCTTTAGCCCAAACAAGTCTCTTCTGCTTGTTGCCTGTCCTTAGCAGTGGTTTCCTAGCAGCTATTTTACCATGAAGGCCTGCTGCACAAAGTCTCCTCTTAACAGTTGTTGAAGAGATGTGTCTGCTGCTAGAACTCTGTGCGGCATTGACCTGGTCTCTAATCTGAGCTGCTGTTAACCTGTGATTTCTGACGCTGGTGACTCAGATAAACTTTTCCTCAGAAGCAGAGGTGACTCTTGGTCTTCCTTTCCTGGGGCGGTCCTCATGTGAGCCAGTTTCTTTGTAGCGCTTGATGGCTTTTGCAACTGCACTTGGGGACACTTTCAAAGTTTTCCCAATTTTTCAGACTGACTGACCTTCATTTCTTAAAGTAATGATGGCCACTCGTTTTTCATTACTTAGCTGCTTTTTTCTTGCCATAATACAAATTCTAACAGTCTATTCAGTAGGACTATCAGCTGTGTATCCACCTGACTTCTGCACAACACAACTGATGGTCCCAACCCCATTTATAAGGCAAGAAATCCCACTTATTAAACCTGACAGGGCACACCTGTGAAGTGAAAACCATTTCCGGTGACTACCTCTTGAAGCTCATCAAGAGAATGCCAAGAGTGTGCAAAGCAGTCATCAAAGCAAAAGGTGGCTACTTTGAAGAACCTAGAATATAAGACATATTTTCAGTTGTTTCACACTTTTTTGTTAAGTATATAATTCCACATGTGTTAATTCATAGTTTTGATGCCTTCAGTGTGAATGTACAATTTTCATAGTCATGAAAATACAGAAAAATCTTTAAATGAGAAGGTGTGTCCAAACTTTTGGTCTGTACTGATCGTGGTGCCTGTCCTCACCTTTCTCCAGCCAGCCCCTCAAGTGCCTACAGAAGACCAGGTAGAGCTGGAAGAGCAGCCGGCCCAGGAGGCAGAAGAATCCACACCAGCAGCACAGGAGGATCAACCCTCTGCTAGTAGTGAGCCTGTCGTGCCCCTAGTGAGCCAAAGAGTGCGCAGACAGCTGCCCAGCTTACCCATAACACCTTCTACACCCTGTAGTGCAGGACCAGTTAGTGAGCTCCGTAGGTCCACTAGAGTCACTAGAGGTCAAATGCCCGCTCGCTGGAGAATCTAAACTAATGCACTGTAAATTTACCTGTTTCTTGAAAATGTTTATGGTTTATGTTTGTTGCCTGTTATTAATTATGTTTCTCCAGTTACCCTGCAGATTTATTTGGACTAACAGGTTATGGACACTGGATAACCGGAACAGTTTTGTAGATAGTTGCACCTTGGTGCCTCTTGCGAAGACGGCCGCAGAAGAGAAAACCTGTCTGGCGTGGCCTACTTGCGGCCCAAAGTAGCTAGCTCCAGCCTTGCAGCCACGCCCAAGGACAACGCAAGGGGTTTGCTTTGGACAGGTCCCCTACTTCGCTTAAAACTTCACCTTGGGTGATATGGACACCCGATTGCGGACACGCCGTGACCTTTAAAGAACTAAAGCTACTTGTAAATATGTTATTGTGTTATTGTTATACCCTGTATTTATGTTTCTTTAAAAAAAAAAAAAAATGTGTTTAGTCCCGGAGTACTAAAATTTACTAGGAGGGAATGTGACACCCCAGGGGTCTGGTTGCCACAGTAATAGAGATATTATGTCTGAGAGCAAGTGGGAGGTTTCTCTGGTCAGGAGCCCTAAGCATGCAACACTGCCCGCCCAGACCTGGGAGGGGAGGAATCTGTCCTTATAAACTGGGTCTGGGGCGGAATTAGGTTAGTCAGAGCCTGGAGTTCAGTTCCAGACACAGGGAAAGGAAGAAATAGGAGCTCTGTAGGAGCAGGAGCAAGTGCCAGAGGCTGGAAGCTAGAAATCTCGCCTTGGCTGAAGACACTAACCCGGACACGGAGTCCGAGGCTGTGGGGACATCCAGGTCCAGCAGCAGAATCCAACCGGCAGGGGATTCCATGTCCTCTGGCCTTAGAAACCCGAAGGCACGGTCACAAGCAAGGGACCAGCACCGCCATCGTGAAGCGAAGGCTGACGGAAGGCCCCAAGTCACCGGCCATACGGGTGAGCACCACACGGTATACTCAGGGACGTGGGCTACTTCTACCCGCATAGAGCAAGGTAGCCAGGAAAGAGTGCAGATAGTCGGGGAGGCCTACAACTCCACCTGGCCAGGGGAGATCCTGCTTGCTCACAGACTGACCAGGCCCCTACTGCTAACCAGTACTCCCGGGAGGGTCTGCTATATACCATCAGTAAAGACCCTGAACTGCACCAGACGTCTCTGTGATTCCTTGCCGCACCAGCACCATTACTACTGGGACGCTCACACCATCACTCCCATCATCCACCTTAGCTGCCCTGAGGCAATACTTCTCCCGTGGGGAGTTATCCCATACTCGGCTACGCAAACAACATCAGCCTCAGCGGTCGGCAGCGCAGCGGCGGTCCCCACTGACCGCAATCCACGGGTGGCGTAGTCGGACATTATTATCACATTCAGACTGCCACTGGTTTGACCGCCCTGGGCACGGACCGGGTCACTGCCACGGAGAACTACAACCCCCAGCATCCCAGCGACCCGGCTCCGGGTATCCCCCTGCACAGCACAGGCCCAGGGGGCGCGTCAGATATTGAGCATGTTGTTTCTCACAACTGCTTTTCCAGGATTGCGTCAGTCTGGAGTGCAGTCAACTCTTTGTGATAAGTTTTGTAAAGCATATACAGGTGCATCTCATAAAATTTGAATATCACCAAAAAGTTAATTTATTTAGGTTCTTCAATACAAAAAGTGAAACTCATATATAGAGTCATTACAAACAGAGTGATCTATTTCAAGTGTTTATTTCTTTTAATGTTGATGATTATGGCTTACAGCTAGTGAAAACACAAAAGTCATTATCTCAGTACATTAGAATACTTTATAACAACAGCTTGAAAAATGTTTTTAAAATCCGAAATGTTGGCCTACTGAAATGTATGTTCAGTAAATGCACTCAATACTTGGTCTCGGCTCCTTTTGCATTAATTACTGCATCAATGCGACGTGGCATGGAGGCGATCAGCCTGTGGCACTGCTGAGGTGTTATGGAAGCTTTGCTTTGATAGCAGCCTTCAGCTCGTCTGCATTGTAGGGTCTGGTGTCTCTCATCTTCTTCTTGACAATACTCCATAGATTATCTATGGGGTTAAGGTCAGGCGAGTTTGCTGGCCAATCAAGCACAGTGCTACTGTTGAGTGTAAACCAGGTATTAGTACTTTTGGCCGTGTGGACAGGTGCCAAGTCCTGCTGGAGAATGAAATTTCCATCTCCAAAAAGCTTGTCGACAGAGGGAAGCATGAAATGCTCTAAAATTTCCTGGTAGACGGCTGCGCTGACTTTGGTCTTGATAAAACACAGTGGACCTACACCAGCAGATGACATGGCTCCCCAAAGCATCACTGATTATGGAAACTTCACACTAGATCTCAAGCAGCTTGGATTGTGGCCTCTCCACTCTTCCTCCAGACTCTGGGACCTTGATTTCCAAATGAAAATTGGAACTCTGGGACCTTGTGGAGTGTGTCAATGACTGCCTTCAGGACATCTGTCAAGTTAACAGTCTTCTCCATGATTGTGGAGCCTACTGAAAACAGACAAAGGGACCTTTTTAAATGCTTAGGAAGCTTTTGCAGATGTTTTTTGTTATTTTTTTCATTTACTGAGATAATGACTTTTATGCTTTCATTGGCTATACGCCATAATCATCAACATTAACAGAAATAAACACTTGAAATAGATCACTCTGTAATGACTCTATATAATATATGTTTCACTTTTTGTATTGACGAACTGAAATAAATTAACTTTTTCATGATATTCTAATTTAGTGAGATGCACCTGTACATCACATAGGAGACACTTGGGTCATATACATCACAGGAGACACTGGGATTGCAGTATATAAATCACAGGAGACGAGGAGGGCTGGGGGCATAGACATCACTGGGGAGGTCAGGGGGGCATAGATATCATTAGGAATGGCTGGGGGGCAAAGACATCACTTGAAAGGGCTGGGGGGCATAGACAGGACTATGGAGGGCTATGGGGCATAGACAGCACTAGGAGGAAAGGCTGGGGGCATAGACAGCACCAGGGAGGGTTGGGGGTAATAGACAGCACTAGGGAGTGTTGGGAGGAATAGACAGCACTAGGGAGGGTTGGAGGGACATAGCACTAGGGAGGGGCATAGATATCACTAGGGAGGACTGGGGGGCATAGACATCACTAGGGAGGGCTGGGGGACATAGACAGCACTAGGCAGGGTTGGGGGGCATAGACAGCACTAAGAGGGTTGGGGGGCATAGACATCACTAATAGACATCACTAGGGAGGGTTGGGAGGCATAGACATCACTACATCACTAGGGAGGGTTGGGGGGCATAGACATCACTAGGGAGGGTTGGGGGGCATAGACATCACTAGGGAGGGTTGGGGGGCATAGACATCACTAGGGAGGGTTGGGGGGCATAGACATCACTAGGGAGTGTTTGGGGGCATAGACATCACTAGGGAGGGTTGGGGGGCATAGACATCACTAGGGTGGGATGGGGGCATAGACATCACTAGGGAGGGTTGGGGGGGCATAGACATCACTACATCACTAGGGAGGGTTGGGGGGCATAGACATCACTAGGGAGGGTTGGGGGGCATAAACATCACTAGGGAAGGTTGGGGGGCATAGACATCACTAGGGAGGGTTGGGGGGCATAGACATCACTAGGGAGGGTTGGGGGGCATAGACATCACTAGGGTGGGATGGGGGGCATAGACATCACTAGGGAGGGTTGGGGGGGCATAGACATCACTACATCACTAGGGAGGGTTGGGGGGCATAGACATCACTAGGGAGGGTTGGGGGGCATAAACATCACTAGGGAAGGTTGGGGGGCATAGACATCACTAGGGAGGGTTGGGGGGCATAGACATCACTAGGGAGGGTTTGGGGGCATAGACATCACTAGGGAGGGTTGGGGGGTATAGACATCACTAAGGAGGGTTGGGGGGGCATAAACATCACTAGGGAGAGTTGGGGGAATAGACAGCACTAGGAAGGATTGGGGGCATAGACAACACTAGGGTGGGCTGGGGAGAAATAGACAGCACTAGGGAGGGTTGGGGGGCATAGACAGCACTAAGAGGGTTGGGGGGCATAGACATCACTAATAGACATCACTAGGGAGGGTTGGGAGGCATAGACATCACTACATCACTCGGGAGGGTTGGGGGGGCATAGACATCACTAGAGAGGGTTGGGGAGCATAGACATCACTAAGGAGGGTTGTGGGGTGGGCATAGACATCACTAGGGATGGTTGGGGGAATATACAGCACAAGGAAGGCTTGGGGAGCATAGACAGCACTAGGGCGGGCTGGGGAGACATAGACAGCACTAGGGAGGGTTGGGGGGCATAGACATCACTAGGGATGGTTGGGGGAGCATTGACATCACTAGGGAGGGTTGGGGACATAGACATCACTAGGGAGGGTTGGGGGGCATAGACATCACTAGAGAGGGTTGGGGGAATATACAGCACTAGGAAGGGTTGGGGGGCATAGACAGCACTAGGGCGGGCTGGGGAGACATAGACAGCACTAGGGAGGGTTGGGGGGCATAGACATCACTAGGGAGGGTTGGGGGAGCATTGACATCACTAGGGAAGGTTGGGGGGCATAGACATCACTAGGGAGGGTTGGGGGGGCATAGACATCACTAGGGATGGTTGGGGGGGCGTGGACATCACTAGGGAGGGTTGGGGGCATAGACATCACTAGGGAGGGTTAGGGAGACATAGTAGACATCACTAAGGAGGGTTGGGGTGGCATAGACAGCACTAGGGAGGGTTGGGGGCATAGACATCACTAGGGAGGGCTGGGGGGGGCATAGACATCACTAGGGAGGGCTGGGGGGGGGCATAGACATCACTAGGGAGGGCTGGGGGGGCATAGACATCACTAGGGAGGGCTGGGGGGGGCATAGACATCACTAGGGAGGGCTGGGGGGGCATAGACATCACTAGGGAGGGCTGGGGGGGCATAGACATCACTAGGGAGGGTTGGGGGGCACAGACATCACTAGGGAGGGTTGGGGGTACATAGACATCACTGTGGGCTGGGAGGCAAATACATCACTGGAGAGGGCTGGAAGGCATATACATCACTGGGGAGGGCTGGGAGGCAAATACATCACTGGAGAGGGCTCGCAGGCATATACATCACTGGGGAGGGCTGGGAGGCATATATATCACTGGGGAGGGCTGGGAGGCATATATGTGGCGCCCCTGACGGTTCGACCGCCACAGAGATGCCGCACTTCTTTAATGGAGTGTAGTGTTCCTCCTCTGAGGTAAGAACAGTGTGATAGTCGTGACCCAAACCTTGCATCCAACACCACATTTCTCCACCAGAGGGGGCTAGTATGCACTAGGTGCTGCTCCCCTGGTTACAGGGAGACTGGGGAACCAAGAGTTAGGGGAACCAGTCAGTGGGTGAGGGTGGAGGACTTACAAGTTAGTTACACTTTAAATTTCATATTTAATAAAAAGCCATCTTTGGTCTTGGTCTTTTGATCGTCATTAGCCTAGCTCTTTGACTGTCTTTATGCTGTCAATTGCTGAGGGTACTGTGATCTCCCACCCCAACGCGGATCCTGTGTGGGCGCGCATCGGATGGAGACACAGCCCTCGTGCCCCGGCCTTGGGACGAGGGGGAGGTTGTAGACAAGGAATGTCTCGACCCAGTCAAGGACCAGGACCAAGAAGGCCCGGAGCTTAAGAGTGTGGCTCCACAGCAAATGGATCCCAGGCAGGATGCAGACGGAGCGGTGTATGCCACCTGTCCTCGCCAAGCTGATATATTCAGAGGGAGTCCGGCTGCAAGAGGGGTACCGGCCCCCGACACCCGACCTTGCTACTCCATGTCCTGGTCGGGAAAGCCCAGTAGGCCCTGAGGATCCCACCGGGTATCGGACGGAGCGGAGCTGCCACCCATACCCTTGCTCTGAGAGGAGCTCAGAGGGAGACCCGGCCTATTTCGCACACACACGGACAGGAAAGGATTCGGTCTGTAGTTCAGGAACTCTCTGGTGTAGGGTCCCGACTGAATGCTGGACTTACTCGGAGGTTGTCGGACCCCCGTCCCTGGTGACCGCAGGACTCCGCAGGGAGCAGGGAGTCGCCTTCCTTCTGCCAACTCTAAAGTGAGTAAAGCCTTGGAAGTTCACCCCTATGGCCTCCGGACTGTTCATTCTGCGCCACACCGCGTGACGCGGCATCCGTTCTCCTCTACTACTACCCCCTCCATCCTGTCCCTCTGCCCAGAGGCCTTGCTCCACCTGTGGGGAGTAGTAATAACTCTGGCCGCCATAACACCATGCCTCAGCGGACTGCAGCGGCGCTGGTGGCCTTCACCAGGTGCCACAGGTGGCGTAGTCGTAAATCAGCCACTCATCCCGGATAAGCCCACACCATCTCCTTTTAATGTGATGGCCCTGAGCATGGGTCGGGTCCGGGCCACGGCTGCACCCCATCTCTCCATCACAGGACCCGACTCCGAGTACCCCATCTCCCAGGGTAAAATAAAGGAGTTTTTCGAGTAGAGGCGTCACAACCTGGCGTAGTCGGCAGGATCGCGTGCCCGCAGCAAAGGAAGGGATTACCCATTGCTACCGGGTACTGTGTGCCTTACACCTTGAACTGTCGTTTTACACTTAAAATGGCACATGCCATTATAAACCCAAGAAGAACAGGCGCCATAATATTGTGAAAAGACTGTCTTTGAAAGCCTCCCATCGTGGGCTGGGCTCCCGCTTGGCGCCAAAAATGTGGACTGCCCCTTCCGTCAGAGACTGTCTGCAGGGTAATGCCCGTCAAACCGGATGGGCTGAACGAAGGCGGGCCTGTCAGCATACCTCCCAGGAACTGCCCCGACAGAGGAGGAAGAAGAAAAGCAACAAGGTGCGGCCATTACAGTCGGAGCTTGGCATTCGTCAGAGGCAGACATGGACGCTTCTGGAGAGCAAACCAACGCACCTTCTGAACCTGGTTCAGGCTCTTCACCCGGCAGAGAGCGAGGCCGCAGTATCCTCACATCGGGAGATTTTGAATTTCTCCGGCAGGAAGCTCCAGGTGTCTTGCGGAGACAGAGAGAGGCCCAGGAGGCGGGGACGGCTGGTGGCGGGAAGAGATGCTGCTGCGTACCCGGTCCCGCCGCCAAGGAGTTGAGGTCACAGGACAAGGAGACTCGGTGACAGAGGTCGAGAGCGGCCCAGCGGCGGGTGAGTGTGCTACCCCTGCCCTGGCTGCAGAGCCTACCGTAACGATCCCGGACCTTATGACGGAGTATTTAATACCCCACGCGGCCTCCTGGGAGCAGGCTTTGGCTCCGGAGCTGCAAGCGGCAGCTATGAGTGGGGACCTGCGATGCCGCCCTAACCCTGAAACCGAAGTGCCTGAAACTGCGGAGGAATCCACCGGCTCCAACCCGGACTGGTCCACGCCTGTAGAGGACCCGCAGCAACCCGTGATGACCCCACTACCCGCTCCAGCAGTAACCTGGCCCGAGGCTGAGGAGTGGGCCTGGGACAACCAAGGGGGGGACCTGATGGGCTTCCCCCGGGAGACCTGGGCTGAAGCGCGGAGGAGGAGCCAGTGGTGCAGCGACCAGATTTTCCAGCTCGCTCGGGAGCAACGTCAACGGGAGCTCCGCTGTGAACGTCTAGAGGTACGGGCCGAGCTACCAAATCCCTGTCCCAAAAAAAGTGAAAGTCCCAGAGTGGGACAAAGTATAAAAATAAAAAAAGTGTCAGAAAGTGAAAAATTTTTTTTAAAAAAATTGTAAAAATATTTTAAAAAAAAATAATAATAATAATAATCCACCAAAAATAAAAATATAATGTACCCATCACTAAATATTATTATGAAAAAAAAATAAAAATAAAAAATAAAATTACACAGATTTGGTATCGCCGTGTCCGGAATGACCTGACCTATAAAATTGTCCCACTATTTAACCCCTTCAGTGAACATGGTAAAAAAAAAAAAAAAAAAACGAAGCAAAAAACAATGCTTTATCATCATACTGCCAAACAAAAAATGGAATAACACGCGATCAAAAAGATGAATATAAATAAAAATGGTACCGCTGAAAATGTCATCTTGACCTGCAAAAAACAAGCCACTATACAGCTCCATCATCCGAAAAATCAAAAAGTTATAGCTCTGAGAGCTATAACGTTTTGATTTTTCGGATGATGGAGCTGCAAGCGATGCAAAAAAATAATTTTTTCTATAAAATAGCTTTTATTGTGTAAGGCTACGTGCCCACGATGCGTTTTTCATGCGTTTCCGCTGCGGAATTTCCGCAGCGGAAATGCATCAAAAACGCTTGGTAATCCGCACCACATGGTCCTCAATGGCATTCCGCAATGTCAATGCACATGCTGCGGATTATTTCGCAGCATTTCTGCGGCGCTCAAAAATCCGCAGCATGTTCATTAATTTTTCGGAAGCGAAGCGGAATTGCCGCCATTGACTTGCATTGAGACGCATATAATCCGTGACTGTACATTTGTGCACGCGGATTACACTGTGTTCCAAATTATTATGCAAATAATATTTTCTCAGATTTTCCCAAATTAACTATATGAATTGCAGTCATTGTAATTTTCCAGTCAAATAACTATTAGAGTACAATTGAAAGGTTTTTGTACAAACTGCCTATGATAACAGTATATTTTTTAAAAAATAAAAAACTCAAACTGCACTGAAAATGCATGTTCCAAATTATTATGCACAGCAGAGTTTTCATCCTTTTCATTTTAATAAAGAACAAAAAAATGGTAATTTTTGAAATTATAAGCATTAGCAGGTTATTACAAACTGAAATCAAACAGTTTTCAACTCAAAACTTTATTCTAGGTGATGTTACATTTGCACATAGGACCCCTTGTTCGAAAGGAGCTTCTGAACTCTCTCGTCCATTGAATTTGTCAGGTTTTGGATGGTTTCTGCTTCAATTGTTTTGCATGAGGACAGAATACCCTCCCAGAGCTGTTGCTTAGATGTGAACTGCCTCCCGCCATCATAGACACTCCTTTTGATGATGCTCCAGAGGTTCTCAATGGGGTTGAGGTCAGGGGAGCATGGGTGCCACATCATAAGTTTGTCCCCTTTTATGCCCATAGCAGCCAGAGATGCCGATGTGTTATGTGCAGCATGAGACGGTGCATTATCATGCATGAAAATGATCTTGTTGCGGAATACACGGTTCTTCTTCTTGAACCATGGAAGGAAGTGCTGTTTGAGAAACTCAACATACATTATGGAGTTCATCTTTACCCCTTCAGGGATCCTAAAAGGGCCGACAATCTCTCTCCCCATGATTCCAGCCCAAAACATTATCGTGCGTAAAGTTGTGGTGAAGGTTGCCGCCATTGTTGGTCCGTTGAGCGAGAAGAAGGGCGTAACCGCGGGAAAATAAGGGGCGTACCTGCAAAAGAGCGCCCCACGCTTCAACGTCAGACCAAGAAGCGCCAGGTCCTGTGAGAAACATCGCTGAACGCGCTGACGTAGGACGCAAGCGACGCAAGATCCTGAAGATAACCGTCACCTGCGGAGCTGCGGCCTACCGGAAGAAAGAACTAGAAGGTAGGCCACGGTTAACTAGGGGGGCGCCAAGATGTCCGACGAGCAGCAGAACGCCGACCTGCTGGTCAACGTCCCTGAGGTTCAGCCCGCGCCCGATGATGAGCAGGCCGAAGCCGCCGCTCCACCAGCAGCGCCCATAACACCTGTAATTCCTATGACTTTACCGTACATTCCAGGAACAAAGTGGCTCCCCCAGTACAACGACAAACCAGATACCCTGTCTGGATTCAAACGGAAGATATGTGGTATCTTAGATATGTACTCTATGACCGGCAAACAAAGAGCCGCCGTAGTATTAGGACAACTGACCGCTGCTGCGGAACGGGAAGTAGAAACATGGTCGGCCGCAGACCAGGAGTCAGTATCCGCGATATTCCAAAAACTACAGACTGTCTTTGAGGACCTTACTGAGGCGGACCTCCGGATGAGGTTCTACAGCTGCTCCCAACAACCAGAGGACAATGTTCGGGACTACGCCTGGCATCTCCAAGGGGCCCTGCGGGCTCTGAACCAGGTTGGTCCAACCAGCATTGAGAATGAGAACAAAATGCTGAAGGAACAGTTTGTCCGGGGACTGAGGTCTCCAGAGGAGAGCAGGACTGTGCGCTGGTGGTCCCTGGATCATCCGGATGCCACCTTTGACAATCTTAAGGACATGGCTATAAAAGGGCTGCAGCCCCTGGAAACAAATACCATCCAACGTTACCAGGGTGGAGCTACCCCAGTGCCTGCTACACCCACCTTTTCCCCAGTGGCTGCTGAAGCTAAAGTTCCAGCAACGTCCCCTAAAGAACTGGACAGTCTGCGCTCTGAGGTGCGTCAGTTGAGCAAAACCCTGACCACCATACTGAGTGCTCTGCAGCTGCGGACGGAGCCCGAGGAAGGAGGGAAGATCCTGTTAGCCTATAGCCCTGAAGATGTCCCCTGGATGAGGAGGAGGAGGAGGCCAACACCACCCTCGCCGAGGACCAGTGACCAGCGCCGTCCACCGAAGGACCCAGCCTGCTATCGCTGCCGCAAGACCGGACACATCGCCCAGAATTGTCCTTTAAACGAGAAAACCCTGGGTCCGAGGGCCGACACCCAGGAGTAGACTCACCAGGCCCATCAGACTGGTACAACAGGTTCGTCGGAGGAAGACCTTTCCTGTCCATTGTATTGGACGGGATCCCGACGCATGCCCTGCTGGATACAGGATCTCAGGTAACCATCATGCCTGAAGTCCTCTACAAGAGGTTCTGGTCCATGGACGACCTACGTCCGCCAGCCCCAAATTTGTCTGTATATGCTTCAAATGGACTCCCCCTTAACCTACTCGGGGTTAAGGACGTGACTGTAAAGGTGAGGAGAGTGGAGCTGAAGGACCAGGGACTAATTGTAGTGGAGACTAACCCTGATGACAGCAACCCGTATGTAGCATCGGCGTCTCTGCCCCGTACTAGGCAGAGACGCCGTCCCTCTCACCTCCCCGCTCCTGGCGCGGCGTCCTCCAGCGCTTCTCTCCCCGCTGCTTCCGGCACGCGCTCCTTCCCCGGCAGTGTGCTTGGGGCGTGCGTGCGCGCGCTCCCCCTCTCTTAAAGGGACCGCGCGCGCCGTCCTAAGGAGTCCCCCGCCAATTGCCGGAGGACCGCCCATATTTAAGGCACCTCCTCCAAAATGGAGGTGCCCGAGCAATGTTGTTGCAAAGCCTTCACTCTGCTTCAGCCCTCAGGTCCCGTTACCAGTTACCAGCCAGTCACCTGCCAGATTCCTGCTTGTTACCTGCCAGTCACCTGCCGGATTCCTGCCTGTTACCTGCCAGTTACCCGCCAGATTCCTGCTTGATACCTGCCTGATATCCGTTTACCTGCTTGCAAGCCTGCGGTCCGACGGTCTGCTTTCCGACACCTGTCAGTCTGTCTATGGACCAGCCTGCCCGCTCACCTGGGAGCGCTCATCTGCTACCTGCCTGCTAGCCTACCTGGAGGCTCCGCCGTCACTTGCCGTGACCACCTGCCTGTCCAGAGACTCTTGCCTGCTCACCTGGGAGCGCTCACCTGCTACCTGTCTGCTAGCCTACCTGGAGGCTCTGCCGTCACTTGCCGTGACCACCTGCCCGTCCAGAGACTCTCGCCCGCTCACCTGGGAGCGCTCACCAGCCACCTGCCTGCTGTCCTTCTACCCAGAGACTGTCCCTGTCACTTGCCGTGAGTACCCGTCCTTTTACCCAGAGACTGTCCCTGTCACTTGCCGTGACTACCTGCCCCTCTACCCAGAGACTGTCCATGTCACTTGCCGTGACTACCTGCCCCTCTACCCAGAGACTGTCCCTGTCACTTGCCGTGACTACCTGCCCGTCTTCCCTGGGAGCCACCCGCTTCCTTACAAGGACTGCCCTCTTGTATAGTTGCACAGAGGTTCCACCTCCCAGACCCGTTACACCGTATATGGTACTAGGCACTAACATTGTTGGTAACTGTTTGGGAGAGATTGTGTTCTTGCTCCAACAGATCGCCGACACTGCCAGACCGAGACAGAGGAGGGCACTGCAAAGGGAGATCCGAGTCCTGATGTATCAACAGTAAGTAAGGTTAACAGACGGTGAAATCGGTAACGTGCGGGTAACAGACCCCATACCCATTGTCATCCCCCCAATGAGTGAAATGCTCATCTGGTGTAGAGCTGCCATAGGTCTTAGAGGACAGAGCTACCAGGCGGTAGTAGATCCCCTTTGCTCCGAGCACAGACCCACGCTCTTAACCGCCAGGGGAGTGGTAGACGTACATAATGGGAGGGTCTTCTCAATTTAGGGGAAGATGAGGTCAAACTGCCACGTTATGCCACTGTTGCCAAATTACATGCTGTCAATAACAATTGCATTCACCAGGCGGAGTCCTTAACCTCACCAGAGGAAGTGGAGGATGATGACCCTTCAACCCAGGTGGAGGATTGGTGTCAGCAGCTCCATGTTGGGACAGACACCACTCCTGCCCATCAAAAGCAGGGTGTACACCGGGTGGTTCAGGAATACTCGCAGGTGTTCAGTAAACATCCACTTGACTTCGGGAGGGTTAAGGAGGTTCAACATCATATCCCCACAGGCAACCATTCCCCAATCAAAGAACGTTATAGGCCTATATCCCCAGCTCACTACCAGAAGGCAAAAGAAATGCTGCATGACATGAGGAAGGCGGGAGTGATAAGGGATAGTTGTAGTCCCTGGGCAGCTCCCCTAGTGCTGGTTAGGAAAAAGGACGGGAGCATGAGAATGTGTGTAGATTACCGTCAAGTAAATCGCATTACACATAAAGATGCATACCCTTTACCATGCATAGAGGAGTCCCTAGCTGCCTTAAAGTCTGCAAATTACTTTTCCACCCTTGACCTCACTAGCGGATACTGGCAAGTAGCTGTGGCTGAGGAGGATCGGGAGAAGACGGCCTTCACCACCCCAATGGGACTCTGCGCGTTCAATAGTATGCCGTTTGGACTCTGCAATGCCCCCGGAACGTTCCAGAGATTGATGGAGTGCTGCCTGGGACACCGCAACGTCGAGACTGTGTTACTTTACCTGGACGATGTAATTGTGTACTCCAGAACGTACGAGGACCACTTGAAACACCTGGCAGAGGTATTTGAATCACTGTCCTGGTACGGGATGAAGTTGAAGCCCTCAAAGTGCCACCTGCTCAAGAAAAAGGTACAGTACCTGGGGCACATTGTCAGTCCGGAAGGGGTAATACCAGACCCGGAGAAAGTCACAGCCATCCAGAAGCGGCCGGAGCCGAAGAACCTCAAGGAGGTGCGTCAGTTTTTGGGACTGGTAGGATACTACCGGAGGTTCGTAAAGGACTATACTAAGAAAGCAGCTCCTCTGCAAGACCTCCTGGTAGGGCAGTCCCCCAAAGGAAAAAACCCTCCATTCCACTGGGGTAAGGAGCAAGCCGAGTCTTTTCAGGAGATGAAGGAGATCCTGA
The DNA here is from genome assembly GCF_046119375.1 of Phyllobates terribilis. Lineage (NCBI taxonomy): Eukaryota > Metazoa > Chordata > Amphibia > Anura > Dendrobatidae > Phyllobates > Phyllobates terribilis. The sequence goes on along the minus strand of NW_027362762.1, from coordinate 340,060,051 downwards.
CAGGTGATGAGATCCTAGCCTACCCTGACTACAGCCAACTGTTCCTGCTGTATACAGATGCCAGCAACGAAGGGCTGGGCGCTGTCCTAAGTCAGAAGCAGAATGGCCAAGAGAACGTGATCGCATACGCAAGCAGGAAGCTCCGCCCGACTGAGAGGAACCCAGAGAACTATAGCAGCTTCAAGTTGGAGTTCCTGGCCTTGAACGGTTCAAGCACTATCTGGCCTCCAGCAAGTTCACTGCCTTTACTGATAACAACCCCTTGACCCATCTTGAAACAGCTAAGTTGGGGGCACTGGAACAACGATGGATGGCTCGGCTGTCAAACTACCAATTCACAATTAAATACCGGGCGGGCCGCAAGAACGCCAACGCCGATACCCTGTCTAGGATGCCTCACCAGTCAGACACAGAAGAAGAAGTGGATGACCTGGAAGAGGTAGAGCTACCTGCCTTTCACCGGAGTGGGATGATCCATGAGCAATGAGCCTCCAGGAAGCCGCGTGGAAAGACATTAAACCCCCTTCCTCACCACAGCTGGAAAGAGACCCAGGACAGTGACCCGGTTGTCAGCCGCATTAAACAGCTGATAACCCAAGAAGTTGCCTCCCTGGAGAAGGAAGCGTCTCTGCAAGCAAAGCAGCTGTGGAACGAGAGAAGCCGGCTGTTTATTTACCGTGAGAAGCTGTGCCGGAGGTACGTCAATCCAAAAACTCATGAGATGGTATGGCAGATAATAGTCCCTAAGACAGACATCCAGATGGTATTAGAAGCTTACCACGATCAGGCGGGGCACTTTGGCTGGAAAAAGGTAGAGACCCTGCTGAAGTGTCGATTCTACTGGGTAGGAATGCGCAGCTCCATTGAAAGGTGGTGCCGGGACTGTGGACCCTGCGGCCTAAGAAGGAAAGACTTCAGCAGCCAGAAGGCACTCCTGCAACCCATCAAGACGACTCGGCCCCTGGAGATCGTGGCCCTGGACCATGTCAAGCTCTCCCCCAGCAGGTCAGGGTACTCCTATGCTCTGACCATGGTAGATCACTACTCACGTTTCCTGGTGGTCGCCCCCGTCAAAGACCTGACGGCAGAGACAGCAGCAAAAACGTTCCAAGCGTATTTTTGCAGACCCCATGGCTACCCTGAGCAGGTGCTGACGGACCAAGGCCCGGCCTTTGAGGCTGAGTTGTTCAAGGAGTTCTGCCATCTCTACGGGTGTAAAAAGATAAGAACTACACCGTACCACCCACAAACCAACGGTCTCTGCGAAAAGATGAACAACATCATCATTGACCTGCTAAAGACCATACCACTTGAGGAGAGAAACCAGTGGCCAGACCTACTACCTGACCTAGTGGATCTGTATAATCATATACCAGTGAGTTCCACCAATTGCACTCCGGCATATCTCATACGGGCAAGGCCAGGAAAGCTGCCCATGGATTTGGAGCTTGGTGTTGTTGAACCAGAAGCTGATATGACCACTGAAGACTGGGACAAGACCAGACAAGAGCAGTACAGAAGGGTACAAGCTTGTGTCAAGGACAGTCTTACTCGGGTGATAGAAAAGCAGGAAGTTCAATACAACAAAAACGCACCCGCAGAACCTTTTACACCAGGTGAAACAGTACTAAAAAGGAAAAGACGTAACCACAAACTTGATGACCAGTGGGAAAAAGACCCTTACACTGTGTTACCGTCAAGATTTGACAACAAAAAGACATGCATAATCAGTCGTGATGGAGGAAAAACATCTGCTACAGTGCCCAGGGACCACTTAAAGTTGTGTCCAGAATTACTGAAACCCCAAGAAAAAGTGCCTCTCACAATCCAGGAAGAACCTGAAGAAGCGGTGATACACACTGACCTTGGAGACTTCCCAGCTGATTGGCCTCAGATAGGAGGTGCAGTAATCATTCCAGTACTCCAATTCTATGAACAGCCAGAAAACCCTCCACAGCAAGTTGTACCTGTAAGTGCTGCAGAAGAGCCAGCTCAAGAAGTGTCCCCGGATGAAGGATCCCCGGCAGGAGCAGAGCAAGAGGGCCCAGCCAATGGTAGACTTGCCAGTCCAAGAGAGAGGTTAAGGCAGTTTTACAACATGGTTACACGTAGAACTGATAGAGTAACTGAGAATATAGACCCTGACACTCCACCAACCACAGCACTACGCAGATCAGAACGCAGCACAAGAGGTAAACCTCCTGCTAGGTACACACAGTAGATGATCAAAATGGCTGAAAGTGTAGATAGCTACCCCTGGGGTATTAAATTGAATTGCATTAACTTGAAATCTACTGAATTAATTGTCTATTTTCATGCATGCTAATCAATTTGTGCTTTTTCCTATTAATTCTTTATGCCTATATAATGAACTTCGTGGCTGAGGACTGTGTGCAGCCCAAAAACTTTTATTGTATATAATTGCGCTCCCTGGAGTGCCCTTTAGGTGACCTCAGAAGGAAAACCTGTCTGGAGTGGCTCTCTTGGAGGTCCAACTCGGGATCTGCATGCCCTGCAGCCACCCCAGGGCCTACGTAGAGGGTTTAGGACAGGTCCCTCAAAAACCACAAAGTACTCTACCTTGTGAGATGGACATCCTTGCTGGGAACCTCGCCACAAGAGACTTGGATTCTGAGGACACTCTGTAATTGTTTTGTTATGCAACGTTTAAGATTTGTGCCTCCCATAAGGGAAGATTGTTCTTGTATTGCTTATGTTCCTATTGTTACTGTTTTATAAAATGTACTTCAGCCCGGGAGTGCTGAGTTTAACTAGGGGGGAATGTGAAGCCCAGCTGTGCTTGGTATCACAAATCCTAGAAGGGTGTATTGATGGATTCCTCCACAAGAGGCCCCCATAACCATTCACACATCTCCACCTTCCACCTCAGACCACCAGAGGGAGCCCATTAGGGAGATATAAAGAAGGGAAGGTGGAGCCAGGCAGGGAGTTCCTGCAGAGTGAGACGCAGAAACAAGTCAGTCTGCAGTGGAGCTCCGTGACTCAGCAATTCCTCTGGAGAGTTCAGTTAGTGCAAGCCTGAATACAGAGTTGAGCCCGGTTGAGTCATAGCTCAGAGAAGTGAGCTTCAGGTGTGCCGGCGCCATAAGATCGGTGAAGCGCGGCAAGCTGCCGTTAGTGCGAGTAGCCTATTGAGGGCCCGAGTAGGCCGAAGGCGAGTAGAGAGAATTAGTTCATAGGGGGCAGAGGAGCTTAACTAGCTCACCCCGAAGAAGCAGTTACCGGACACCGAGTCCGAAGCTTACCGGGATCTCCAAGACCCAGTAAGATAAAACCGGAATCCCTGGAGAACTACAAGTCCCAGGATCGCTAAAGTGCTGATACATAACAGAGCCAGGAGACACATAGGCCCCGTAAGTCGGGAGCGTGTAATCCAGCAGAAGGCCCTACCACAAGGTCAGCCAGCGCAGGACAGAGACAAAGTTAGGCCTAGCTCCAGGCAGGTCAGAAACTTACTACGCAGAGTCAAGAAACAGGAGGCCCAAAACCCGCTCATTGGGGAGGATCCAGACATACACCCTTCACCCTACAGTGCTCTGGGGAGTGCCTGAATTTCCATCAGTAAAAGGTACTGAAGTGACTATCGTGTCTGTCCCTGTTCTTGCTCTGACCCGGCGGGATCTCTTCGTCCTGCTTTCCCCATTCATACACTGCCCTGAGGCCTAGCTCCACCTGTGGGGAGCTATATCATCCAGCTGCCTTATCACCAGCCTCAGTGGACTGCGCAGCGCTGGTGATCATCACCAGAAGCCACAGGTGGCGTCACGAACTCTTTTAATAACTTAACAAAGCACCGACCCTTTTAAAGGAGCGGCCCAGGGTACGGGCCCGGGAGCTGACCACCGCGACATCCCTAAAGGCCAGGCTAAAGGCCCAGGTACCAAGTCATCCCCATCCCCCTGGGCTAGTCAGATGAACAGCCGGCTTCTTTCATTCCACAGGTGTTTGGCTTGTGGGGGAGCATCCTTCTCCAGGTGAGAACCTTCCTGGGTGATTAGTCTTTTGATGAGGCTGACAACCGGGTCACTGTCCTGGGTCTCCTTCCAACTGTGGTGGGGTAGAGGATTCAGCGTCCTTTCATGACGTCTTCTGGTGGCGTGTTGCTCGTGGACCACTCTGCTTCGGTGGAAAGCAGGTAATTCAACTTCCTCTAAATCATCCACTTCATCCTCGGTGTCTGACTGGTGAGGTATCCTTGACAGGGCATCAGCATTGGTGTTCTTGTGACCTGCCCGATACTTGATGGTGAACTGATAATTTGACAATCTGGCCACCCAACGCTGTTCCATGGCTCCCAACCTGGCTGTTTCCAGGTGTGTCAAGGGATTGTTGTCAGTAAAAGCTGTAAACTTAGTTGAGGCTAGGTAATGCTTGAACCTTTCAGTGATAGCCCAGACCAAGGCCAGGAACTCCAGCTTGAAGGAACTGTAGTTCTCCAGGTTCCTCTCGGTAGGGCGTAGCTTCCTGCTGGCATACGCAATTACCTTCTCTCTTCCATTTTGCTTCTGGGACAACACAGCTCCCTGTCCCTCATTGCTGGCTGTAGTCAGGGTAAGCCAGGATTTCTTCACCAGTCAGGATTTCCTTCATTACTGCAAAGGATTCAGCCTGTTCTTTGCCCCACTGGAATGGGGGACTCTTCCCTCTTTTGGACTGTCCTACCAGGAGGTCTTGTAGGGGTGCTATCTTTTTGGTATAGTCCTTTATGAACCTCCTGTAGTACCCGACCAGTCCCAGGAATTGCCGTACTTCTTTGATACTTCTCGGCTCAGGCCACTTCTGGATGGCAGTGACCTTCTCCGGGTCTGGTGCTAATCCCTCCGAGCTGACTACGTGCCCCAGGTACTGAACCTTCTGCTTGAGCATGTGGCATTTAGAAGGCTTTAGTTTCATCCCATACCGGGACAATGCTTAAAATACCTCCGCCAGGTGCTTCAGATGGTCCTCATACGTCCTCGAGTACACGATAATGTCATCCAGGTACAGCAGCACTGTCTCGAAGTTCCGATGTCCCAAGCAACACTCCATCAGCCTCTGGAACGTTCCGGGTGCATTGCAGAGTCCAAACGGCATACTGTTGAACTCGCACAGTCCCTTCGGGGTGGTGAAGGCCGTCTTCTCCTGGTCTTCCTCAGCAACAGAGACTTGCCAGTACCCGCTAGTGAGATCCAGTGTAGAGAAGTAATTGGCAGATTTTTGTGCAGCCAGGGATTCCTCTATACGGGGGCAAAGGGTATGCATCTTTATGTGTTATGCAATTAATCTGTCTATAATCTACACACATCCTCATGCTACCGTCCTTTTTCCTGACCATGGACCAGGGGAGCTGCTACAGCTATCCCTTACTACCCCTGCCTTTTTCATGTCACGCAACATTTCCTTGGCTTTCTGATAATGTGCTGGTGGTATGGGTCGGTAACGCTCCTTAATGGGTGGATGGTTACCGGTGGGTATGTGGTGTTGTACCCCTTTAACCCTTCCAAAGTCAAGTGGATGTTTACTAAATACTTGTTCATATTCCTGAACCACTCTGTAAACACCGTGTTTCTGATGGACAGGAGTGGCGTCAGTCCCAACATGGAGCTGTTGACACCAATCCTCCAGCTGAGCTTCGGAGTCGTTGTCCTCCACTGCATCTGGTGGGGTCAAGGATTCCACTGTGTGCATGGCATCATCATTCACAGTATACAATCTAGCAACAGTGGTGTATGTTGGCAATTTAACTTCCTCCTCCCCATAATTTAGGAGACGTATGGGCACCCTCCCATTGCGTACATCAACTACCCCTCTAGCAGTTAAGAGTGTAGGTCTGTGCTCTGAGCTAATGGGCTCCACTACCGCCTGGTAGTTCTGTCCCTTGAGACCTATTGCTGCCCTACACCAAATCAGCATCTCACTCATTGGGGGAATCACAATGGGTATCGGGTCTGTCACCCGTACATTACCAATCTCACCACCTGTTAGCTTTACCTGTTGCTGGTACAGGAGGGCTCGAATCTCTCTCTGGAGCACCTTCCTCTGCCCTGGTTTGGCAGTGTCAGCAATCTGTTGGAGTAAAAACAACACTTCTCCCAAACAGTTACCAACAATATTTGTACCAAGTATCATATACGGATTGGTATCACAAGGGTTAGATTCTATGACAATTAGTCCTTGGTCCTTTAGTTCCACTCTCCCCACCTTCACTGTCACGTCCTTAACCCCTACTAGGTTAAGAAGAAGGCAGTTAGAGGCATACACAGAGAGGTTCGGGGCTGGCGGGTGGAGTTCATCTATGGACCAGTACCTTTTGTAGAGGACATCAGGTATGATGGTTACCTGTGAGCCAGTGTCCAGTAACGCAGGTGTTGCTATGCCGTCCAGCACGATGGACAGGAAAGGCCTTCCTCCTACAAACCGGTCGTACCAGCTTGATGGGCCTGGTTGAGTTACTCCTGGGTGTCGGCCCTCGGCCCCAGGGTTTGCCCGTTTAAAGGACAGTTCCGCGCGGTGTGGCCTGCCTTGTGGCAACGGTAGCAGATGAAGTCTCCTGGAGGGCGACGTTGGTCGTTGGTCCTCCCACGGGGTGGCATTGTCCTCCTACGAGGTGGCGTTGTCCTCCTTCTTCTCCTCATCCAGGGGACATCTTCAGGACTGTCGGCGAGTAGGATCCTTCCTTCCGGCTCGGGCTCCGTCTGTAGCTGCAGGGTGCTCAGGACAGTGGCCAGGGTTTTACTTAGCTGACGCACTTCAGAGCGCAGGCTCTCCAGCTCACTAGGGGGCACTGTTTGCATTTTTGTTTCAGCCGTTAATAAAGGAGCAGTGGGTGCTGCGGGCACTGGGGTTGCCCCACCCTGGTAACGCTGGATATCAGTCCCTGATGTTTCCAGAGGCTGAAGGCCCTTAATAGCCATGTCCTTTAGGGTGTCAAAGGTGGCATTTGGATGATCTAAGGCCCACCACTGTACGGTTCTGCTCTCCTCCTGGGACCTCAACCCCCGGATGAATTGTTCTGTCAGCATTTTATTTTCATCTTGTATGCTGGCTGGACTAACCTGTTTCAGGGCCCGCAAGGCTTCCTGTAAGCGCCAGGCATAGTTCCGGATACTGTCCTCAGGTTTCTGGGTGCAGTGGTAGAACCTCATCTGGAGATCTGTCTCAGTGCGGTTTTCAAATACAGTTTGCAGTCTTTTAAAGATAATGGATACTGATTCCTGGTCTGCGGCTGGCCAGGTTTCAACTTCCCGCTCTGCGGCACCAGTCAATTGTCCCAGCACAACAGCGGCTCTCTGTTTACCAGTCATTGAGTACATATCCAGTACACCGCATATTTTCCTTTTGAATCCAGACAGGGTGTCTGGTTTGCCGTCATACTGGGGAAGCCATTTTGCTCCAGGGATATACGGCAGAGCCATGGGTATTAACGGAGTCACGACCCCTGCTGGTGGGGCGGCCGCTCCGGCCTGTGCAGTGCCGGGCGCACGTTGAGCATCGAGAGCGTTATCCGGTGCTCCGGCGTCTTGCTGGTCGTCGGCCATGGTTGCGCCCCCCTAGTGAACCGTAGCCTACCTCCTGTTTCTTTAATCGGGTAGGTCGCAGCTCCGCAGACGACGGTCTCCTTTCAGGATCTGATGCTTCCTGGTGCTGCGTCAGAGCACGAGGCGGGGCTTGAGCTTCGCGCGCTTCTAGCAGTCACGGCTCTCCGATTCCCGCGGTTACGCCTCTCTTCTTCCCGCGCGGCGATGCGTGCGGTAATGGCGGTGATGTTCACCACAGTTAAAACACAGTTCAAATACGGCACACAGTACCCGGTGGCAACGGGCACGAAATCCTGTTCGTGACGCCAGAAGTTGTCGCACCCCCAGGGCAATGGGGTACTCTGAGTCCGGGCCGATAGATGCTGGGGGAAAGGGATATGTCACAGTGGCTGGCCCGGTCCGTGGCCCAGGGCGGTCAACTGAAAGGGGGGAAAGTTTATATGGGGTTTATAGTTCGATCGTGACGCCACCTGTGGTTTCTGGTAATTTGTACCTCTGAGGCAGTTATTAAGGCAGCTGGGATGGAACGGCTCCCCACATGTGGAGCGGGCCTCAGGGCAGGGTAGAGTTTGATGGTGGGTGGTGATGCTGGGACCTGTAGTGCAGGCGGAATGGCGCAGCAGGAGTAACTGACAGAGACAGGGGATTCGCTTCAATACCTTTACTGGTGCGGATGTCAGGTACGGTCCAGGGTACTCAGTAGAATGGGTGCACTTCAGGACTTCTCCCCAGTGAGCGGGTATAGGGCCTCCTGGTCCGTGTCTGCCTCTCTGTATGCTCCTGGCCAGCCTGCAACTGGGCCTAGCTTTTGTGTCGTGCTGTTCCTTCACCTGTCGCTTGTTAGTAGGACCTTCTGCTGGCAACCACTATCCCTGGTAACGCTGGGGCCTTTGTGGCTCCTGATCCTGTTAAGGGTTTAGCTTCAGGTTGGCCAGGGATTTGTAGTTCTCCTGGCATGCCGGTGATCCCTACTGGGTATAAAGGACCCTGTAGGCATGGACCCGGTGTCCGGTTTGTATATTCGGGGTGAGCCTATGATGCTTCTCTGCTCCCTCAACTCCTATCTCCTCTCCTCTTTGCCTCCGGCCACACTCGGGGCCCTCAGAACACAGCAGCAGTCGTGCTGCGTCTTGGCTGCTCTCAGCATCAGCACACTCTCAGACTCTCTGACTCTGTCTGACTCACTGACTGCCTGGCTCCACCCTCCATATATATATCCCTAACGGGCTCCCTCTGGTAGTATGAGGTGGAAGGGTGGAGGTGTTTGTATGTAATGAGGGCCTCTTGTGGAGAAGTCCATCCATGCACCCTGGGTCCTGTGGCACCTGTGAACAGCAGGGTGCCACAGAGGTCCAGGCTCCTGGCTCCAGTGCTTGGAGCAGGAGTTGAGAGGAGTGGGGCCTAGTAAGAGAGGCCCAGGAAAGAGAGAGAGAGAGAGAGAGAGAGGACGGGAGCAGAGGGAAGGCTCCAGAGACAGAGGGGATCCGAGGGGCACGGGAAGTGCAGGTAGCCACCCGTGCGCCCGAATCTGCAGGAACGTGGAAGGATCAGGCCGCAGAGGGGACCGGCCCCTAAACTAGTAGAGAACTACAAGGCTCAGCTAAAAACCGGAGGCTGCTGTACTTGCAAGGTGCAGCTGCCAACCACCACAGTTACATCACCGAAAAGGTAGCCACAGAGGGTCAAGGGGACTGCAGGTCACCTGACAAGATCCGAGGTTACCGGCTTGGGACACTGATTGTGAGGCGCAGGGCAGGAGGGTGAGAGCCAGCGCAGGAAGACGACCGAGGAAGGCACATAGAACGGGGTCCCGTTTAAGTACTCCTGAGTTACTTGAGAGATTGCTGAACCCCTTCATTGGTGAACGCAGGAAAACGTGGGAGGTTACGCTAGTACTGGTAACCTGGAGGACAACAACTGTAAGTAAACCTTGAAGACTGCACCCCACTGTGTCATAGAATTATTATCTGCACCATCCCCTGCACTACACTTCACAGCAACATCTACCTCATCATTAACCATCACAGCACCACTCTGGAGCTTAGGTCTACCTGTGGAGAGCTGAACCAACTCTGCTGCGTCACCATCAGCTCCAGAGAATCGGCACCGCAGCGGCGGCTCTATATAGCCGCATACCACAGGTGGCGTCACGAACATTAAACTATAAAAACTATAATCCCCTTATATTGACCGCCCTGGGTCACGGAGCGGGTCACCGCCACTGTGACATCTCCCCTAACAACGACCGGCCCGGCTACCAAGTACCCCACAGCCCAGGGGGCGCGTCATATATGCAGCAATACAATTACTCTGACCTACAGTGACATGTAAAACATCAACAGCAGGTGAAGAATTGGTTTTATTTATTTTCTTGCCATTCCTCGCGCTGTGTAAGTGATTAGGCGACTTTATTCTTTGGGTCAGTGTGATTACAGCGATACCAGTTTTGCATAGTTATTTTTCTGTTTGGCCGCTGACGCACACTAAAAAACGCTTTTTATTGCAAAAACTTGCATTGCCATAGTTTGAGAGCTATAATTTTTCCACATTTTGGCTGACAAAGTGATGTGAGCGCTTGTTTTGTATGGGAAGAGTTGACGTTTTTATTGGTACCATATTCGGGCACATAATATTTTTTGATCGCTTTCTATTCCAATTTTTCGAAGGCCGAATGATCAAAAAACACCAATTCAGGATTTGTTTTCTTGGGGGGGTATTTATCCCGTTCCACATGTGGTAAAATTGATAAGGTAGCTTTATTCTTCAGGTCAGTAAGTTTACAACGTTACTATATTTATATTGTTTTTTATGTTTTGTTGCTTTTACACAATAAAAACTATTTTATAGAAAAAATAATTATTTTTACATCGCTTTATTCTGAGAGCTATAACTTTTCTATTTTTCCACTGATGAAGCTGTATGACAGCTTGTTTTTTGCGGGACAACGTTATGTCTTCAACAGTGCTATTCTTATTTACATTCGTCTTTTTGATTGCGTTTTATTTTACTTTTTGTTTGGTGGTATAATGTAAAAGTATAATTTTTGCCCCTTTTTTATTAATTTTTTTCACTATGTTCACTAAAGGGGTTAACTAGTGTGACAATTTTATGGTGCAGGTAGTTCTGGGCGCGGTGATACCAAACATGTGTACTTTTTTTGTTTTGTTTTTTACATAAAAATGCAAATTTATCATTTCAATATATATTTGTTGTTCATTATTATTATTTTTTTTTACTTTTTTACTTAATGGGACTTTGACTTTTAGCACCCTGCTCATTGTTATAAACCATTGCAATGCAGGAGTATTGCAATGGTTTATAACTGTCAGTTCTGCACTGACGCAAGTTAGTTAGCTCATGCACTGCGCATGATCTAATTAACTTGCTAGAGCCTGGTGACCCGGATGTCGTCATGATGACATTGGGTCACAATGACAACGATAGGCCCCCGCAATGACGTTGCAGGAGCCCCTATCGGAGCCCCCTCTCTCTGCCTGCCTTCTAAATGCTGCAATTGATATCAATCGCAGCATATAGGGGGTTAAGCTGCCCGGGGCTGTGCAGGCACCACTCCTGGCAGTGAGAGCCAGGTGTCAGCTGTGATATCAGCTGAACACGTGGCAGCGATTGAGTGCACACAGCTCCTGTGCGCACAAAATCGCCATGACATACCCAGTACGTCCAAGGTCGGGAAGCACTTCCCAACCATGACGTACTGGGTACGTCCAAGGTCGTGAAGGAGTTAAGAAGATAAAAAATGTTATGGGAGTGCTTGTTTAATCAGTAGAAAAGGAACCTAATGTGTATTTTACAACTACATTAAAATTGCTGTAAATTTTGATTACCCCCAATGCCATGATGAACCATGATTGTAATAGAGACTTCACTTAGGCAAGCAGGTGTGTATCTGTTGAGGGGAAGCATGGGCTTGTGTGCTTTCAAATGCCAGGGCTGAATTTCAGTCCCAATCTGGGTCTTTCCCCAAGTTCAGCATCTCCCCTTTTATGTTATGCGGTCTTCGGATAACTGTCAGATCACCTTTTATCATTAACAATTTGTATGATTAGATTATAATTCATGTGACATTCTGCAAGACAACTGTTCCAAGTGATTCAATATACTGACTGTCACTTCCAGGACATGCTTCTCTTACTGAAAACAAGTAATACCACTGTCAAGTACCCAGAATATTTCTGTCTTTTAACCAGTTCTTTATTCATGTGCAAATAGTGTCCCCTAATCTCTGCACCTGGAGATTCAGTACAAAGCTGATGTTACACGCACGCCGCTAGGTTCAGATAGGGGCGAGACAGGTTACATGAATTCTTTGGAATCCTGGGGGAACTGTTACTCAGGACAACCATAGACCATGTGCTGCAGCTTCTCTCAGGCACACAGGGGTATTGACCCTCAGGCACAGACACATAGGTTGTTTCACTTGCTGACCAGACACACTTGACAAGAATCCTCATAAACGGTAGAACACTAACATTTAATAAGAAGCCGCACAGCCAGTGCAAGTTAAGTCTTATGAGCAACAGGCTCCAGTGACAAACAGGACAGTTTCCTTAGCAGCACAGCAGTTCACAGTCTTCCCAGTAGTACAGGACAGCAGAGTTCTAATGCAAAGACACATTAATGAACACAGCATTCTTTACAGCACAGTGAGATGGAGGAGGAGGGAGAGTTTGCTGAGAGAGATGATCTCTGTGACACCATTTCTTCCAGTCCTTATCTTTCTGCTTGACAATATTCTACACTGTTAGTTCAGGAACTCTACCTGACCTGTGCTTAGCTTCACTCCTGAATTGAATCCTTTTCACATGAAGGGGCGCTTCTGTCAGATGCAGAACACACACACCACCTTTCTCTTCGGCTCCAGCCAGACAGTAAACAACTTCCCCACAATCCCCCTGGGGCTCTGCTAAAACACCCCCCTTCTCCTGTGACTGTGCTAACCCCTCTAGTTGCTGGATGCTTCTGGAGCACAACACTTCATGTCTCATGTGCTTGTGTTACTGCTAATAGTTGCTGAATGCTATTAAAGCACCCTCACTACTTCTGCATGTCTCACTGATGTGTGGTCCAGTATCAAATGCTTTTGCAAAGTCCAGATATATCACATCAGCCGCATGACCAACATCCAGATTTGTACTCACCTCTTCATAGAAACCCATCATGTTAGTTAGCCACGACTTATCATTCATGAATCCATGCTGGTTGTCAGTTATTATATTATTATCTGCAATATATTTTTGCAGGTCAACTCTTACAATGCTCTCAAAAACTTTGCACACCACTGACGCAAGACTTACCGTACTGCAGTTGTGTGGATCCACCTTCTTCTTAAATATTGGTACCACATCAGCCATCCTCCAATCCTGTGGCATTCACCCTGTTACAAAAAGACTATAAGAAGTTGAGATACATCAGTCTGTCAACTCTGAGCTCCTCTCTCAATATCCGTGGATGAATGCCACCAGGCCCAAGGGCTTTATAAATAATTAATATGCTCAGACGCAACCCTACTTCTTCTTGTGTTAACTTGTGCTATATCAGGAGGTAAACTTTGATTTCTGTCTTGCTGAATGATCCCTGAAACAGTCAGTTTGTTGGTGAACATGGATGAAAAGTGCATATTTAATATCTCAGCCTATATTGTTGTGATCATCTTTTGAGGGTTTGATAACATCAGTGTTTTTCTTTCTGGCATTGACATATTTATACAATTTTTAAGGATTTATTTTAATGTCGTTGGTGATTTGTTTATCTGTAGCTAGGTTTTTAACCCCTTTACCCCCAAAGATGGTTTGCACTTTAATAACCAGGCCAATTTTTACAATTCTGACCAGTGTCACTTTATGAGGTAATAACTCTGGAACGCTTCAACGGATCCCACTGATTCGGATTTTTTTTTGTGACATATTGTACTTCATGATAGTGGTAACATTTATTTGATATTACTTGCGTTTATTTGTGAAAAAAAAAATCAGAAATTTGGCAAAAATTTAGAAAATTTTGCAATTATTAAAATTTTAATTTTCATGCCCTTAAATCAGAGAGATATGTCACACAAAATAGTTAAAACAATTCCCACATGTCTACTTTACAGCAGCACAATTTTGGAACCAATATTTTCTTTTTGTTAGGAAGTTATAAGGGTTAAAACTTGACCAGCAATTTCTAATTTTTCCAACAAAATTTACAAAACAAATTTTTTAGGGACCATATCATATTTGAAGTCACTTTGAGGGGTCTTTATGACAGAAAATACCCAAAAGTGACACCATTCTAAAAACTGCACCCCTCAAGGTGCTCAAAACCACATTCAAGAAGTTTATTAACCTTTCAGATGCATCACAGGAATTTTTGGAATGTGGAAGAAAAAAATGAACATTTAACTTTTTTCACAAAAAAGTTATTTTAGACCCAATTTTGTTTATTTTTGCAACGGTAACAGGCAAAAATGGACCACAAAATTTGTTGTGCAATGTCTCCTGAGCATGCCAATACCCCATATGTGGGGGAAAACCACTGTTTGGGCACACGGCAGAGTTTGGAAGAGAAGGAGTGCCATTTGACTTTTTGAATGTAAAATTTGCTTGAATAATTAGCGGACGCCATGTTGCGTTTGGGGAGTCCCTGATGTGCCTAAACAGTGGAAACCCCCTACAATTGACATCATTTTGGAAACTAGACCCCTCAGGGAATTTATCTAGATGTGTGGTGAGCACCCTGAGCGCCCAGGTGCTTCACAGAAGTTTATAACGTAGAGCCGTGTAAATTAAAAAATCTAACTTTTTCCACAAAAAATTATCTTTTAGCCCAACATTTTTTATTTTCACAAGCATAAGAGGAGAAAATGGACCCCAAAAACTGTTGTGCAATTTCTCCTGAGTATGATGGGTATGATACCCCATACGTGGGGAAAAAAAACACTGTTTGGGCACATGACAGGGTTCAGAAGGGAAGGAGCACTGTGTGACTTTTTGAACGCAAAATTGTCTGGAATCGAGGGCGGACGCCATGTCCCATTTGGAGAGCCCCTGATGCACTTAAACATTGGAAATTAATCTTTGAACTGTAATAAAGCAATATATATATTTTTATAGGGTAAAGATATAAAAAATAATTACACAAATGAAAATTGGCTTAATCGTTGACTGTTTGTATATTGCACTGTCAGTGGAAAGCTGGCAGCGTGTAAAAGGGCTTCCACAGACAGGCTTTGCATAATCCACTCCATTTAGCAGGGCTTTGGACTTACACAAAGCTCCTGAGTTACATCCAGAAATTGACTACTGGCCGGTGGAGCAAGTTGTCAGAAAAGTCATGTTGCTGGGACAAATCCAGAAGGTCAATGACAGAAAGAAACAGTTTGGTAGTTTAAATACTAGTCAAGGTCAGGAACTAAAAAACATGGAAAGTGAGAAGAGACAGGAGAAACACTAGCAGAAGACAAGGGAAAGTACAGCTTGTAACTTTCAGCTAGAGATTAGCTGCTGGGGATTTAAATAGACCATTACCCCGCCCAAGGCTCACACCAAGGATCTAATTAGATAACCAATGCTACTGTATCAACCCACAAGGTCCATGCCCAAATAGCATTACAGGTCCCATATATCACTGAACTGAACTGCACTTGTGTCGGCCTGCGTCGCCCGCAATGAAAGTGTGATGCTGCCTAGTCATATATCTAGAGGAAGTAGATTCAAGCACAAAAACAAATGTTACACTGTTAAAATGTTGTTACAAGCATAAGGCAAAATAAAATAGTTATTTTAATAGTAAATGAATTTTATAAATTAATAATATTTTATTCATGCATTTTGCTAAAAAACAGCAACAATTCTTGATAAAAAGACATTTGCAACTTGCTGTTGAGCATCTATTTGTAGAGCTGCAGATTGACTGTAAAAAAAAAAAAAACAGACATTTGAACGAGTCTCAAGTCACATGAAAAGCATATAAAAGCCGATCAGGACACTGACAATATTTAGTTGTGATATTGCAATGCCAGACTTCAATCTTCATATTGCACACTACATATCACCAAGCAGCCCTAGCCTTAAAATGGTGGGGGCTATGGAAGTCATTTAAGAATTCTACAAAAGGTACACACACACTACACACAACCCATGTCGCATTGTCCAAGCATTATCTATGACCTGGACAATCCATGCTTACAGCACTCTCACTAGAAGAGCACAACTGTTTTATGCCAAGCTAGTCATTGTTGGAGGGCAACTTATTTGTAAACTTTACATTTTCTTCAAACTTTGCATATACTGCAAATTATAATTTATGACAGCCACAGTTACCCCCTTGACATAAGCAATGTCATCATGTTAGCCACAATATCACACTGCTACTAAATCAGCTACAATGCTCTTTCTGAGAACATTGCCCATTTTTCCAGTTGCAAACGCTCTTATAAGAGCCATTATGCTCTCTCCACTCTTTAACTCTGACCATCAGAGTCAGACTCTCGTCTGCACACCAGACACCGTCACTGACATTGGCTACAATATCAGTTACTTAGAAAAAGGAAGCAGCAATAACCAGAAAGTTTTCTATGTAATTTCATGTTATTCTGCTTTAAATATTTTCAGATAAAGACGTTATCAACTGGCAAGAAAGCAAATCTAGTAACTGGTACGTTACACAAGCCTTCAATTACACTTCTATTTTCCTTAAAAATTGTCATCAAAAAAGACCATTCTATATAAAGTTGCTTCTCCACTAAAACTGGAATTTAGTGTAACTTTCTCCTCGTTGATGACATAATATGTCAAATTTGGATATCATCTTCTCGCACGTTTCTCTTTTATGATACTATTCCTCATATGTGGCTTTTGTTTTCTCTTGAATTTGCTAATAGTTAAATCCTATAATCATGAGAAAACTCTTTGTTGAAAGAGTTATTTTTTCCTCTTTTTGGTCCTTCCTGTCATACAAGATTCTCTTGGCTTGGCTGGATGCGAAAGACTTCCTCTTGTGTGCCACTTTGGTGTGAAGTCATTCTATACCACTGGCAGAGCTCCAAAGCTGAGTCCATGGTTTGCTTAAGCAATTATGCAATGTACAGGTCATATTTTCATAAAAGTATAACATGTACACAAATCTATAGGGGAAAAACATAACACTGCATAGTGCAGAGGACACTTAAATCAAATGGTAGTAGTGGTCACTGGGGGCTAGGTAATCTGCCCACATGGAGGATATGTGCATAGAACAAGCAAAACTCTGTTAAATAAACCACTTTTTGCTAAATAAACCACTTATATTACATTCCTGAAGTCTCTGGATCATTCAGCAATTCTTGGTTCTCGTCATTTTTGTTTCCTGCATAACAATTCACAAACACAATGAAGTTCTACTTTGGAGAATTACTTTCACACAAGAGTGTTTTGTATCTGTGTGCATGATGGACCACACATGGCAGCACATGGACCAATTGTGGCCAATGTTCTAGTACACGTGGTTTGTGTGGAAAAAAATCACAGCATGCACTATGTTGGTCAGTTTTATTGCCCAGAATAGTGTATGCAATAGAAGACAGCTACAGCACCTGTACTCAATATGGACCTGCACACGGAGCTCAGCTGCCACAGTTACTTTATTATAGGCCCTGCCACAGAGCCTCAACTCTTTGAATGGCACAAATTCCCAGTGCCTGCCACACATTTTGTTATTGCTGTCACCGAGCCTCCATTACTTTATTTACAAAATCTGGGACACAAATTTTGTTTTTCACTATATTTGCTGCTTCGGTTTTTATAGTGCCATTTATGATGGCAATTTGCATTAAAGGGTTTTCCCACAAATTAAAGTTCATTTTAAAAATTGTCTGTGTCTGACCGTGTATGGAACATACCACAGCTCCTGGGCAGGGGAGGAAGCAAAAGACAATACAGACATTACAGCAGGGGATCACAGCTGATTCATTTTCTGAGGTAAAACATTTCACAGCCTGTTTTTAAACAATGTTTTACCTCACAAAATGAATCCTCTGTGATCCCCTGCTGTAATGTCTGTATTCTCTTTTGCGTCCTCCCCTGCCCAGGAGATGTGGTATGTTCTGTACACGGTCAGACACAGACAATTTTTAAAATTAAATTTGTGGGAAAACCCCTTTAACTCTAGATTGTTGCGAAAAGTGATCAAATGAATTGCAAAAAAATTGCAAAGTTATTCTTTGTCATGAAAATAAACAAGAAAATCACAAAAAAACATTACCACTGAATTTCAGCCCTACCACATCTTATGCTTACGTAATTTCAGTGATCTTATTGATAGCTCATTAGCAAATTTTAACAAAGAAGAGACAGCTGATATCACGCAGTCATGCTGACTGAATTATAAGAGCAGTCTGGTTGCTTTTAAAGGCGACATGTGCAGTCAACATTACTTTACATCAAAGGGCTTTACAGGCAAAGACATTGCTGCTTTTAAGATTACCCCTAAATCAAACATGTATCAGATCATCAACAGCTTCAGGCTATGTGCCCACGATGCAGAAATGCTCAGGATTTTTTCCTGAGCGTTTCTGCATCTCCCTGGCAGAAAAAAACGCATGCGGATTGTACATGCGGATTGTACTTGCAGATTGTACATGCGGATTGTACATGCGTTTTCCTGCCAGGGACATGCGGATGTGAAGCGTTCTTCACATGCATTTCCGCATGCGGGTTGACAAGCGCTTTCCAAGCGATTTTAGCATCACTTGGAAAGTGCTTGTCAACTTGGTCACACTATATAAATCCATGCAAACGGCATGGATTTATATAGTGTGACCTGAGAGAATGTCAATAAATAAAAAAATAAAAATATACTTGCCCTCCGATGGCCCGTGCTGTCTTGCTTCGCTCTGTCCTGGCTGCCGGCAGCGGTACACTGAAGGACCTGCCGACGTCAGCGTAGATCCTTCATTCCATCGCGAAGTGCCGGGAAGCAAGGAGGAGCGCAGCGCGGGCTGCCAGAAGTAAGTATACATTTATTTTTTATTTTTGATGGTACCTGGGTGTGGATGAGACTCTCCTCTCCTCTATACCCGGGTACCATCCGCACATTAGAACGCGCCAATTACGCAAGTACAGATGCAGTCTTGCGGAATTGGCGCGTTCTAATGCAAGTCAATGGCGGCGAAAACGCAGCGCTTCCGCAAAATAATTGGTAGTGCTGCGTTTTTTTCCGCAATGATAATCCGCAGCGGAAATTTCCGCAGCATGTGCACAGCACATGCGGATTATCATTGTGGGACATGGCAGGCCTTCTACCATGCGTTTTTTAAGCGTTTCTGCAGCGTTTTTGCCGCTGCGGAAATGCTTAAAAAATGCATTGTGGGCACACAGCCTTAGAAAGAGGTTCAAATACTGTAAAAAAGTCTTTAGGGTGCCCAAGAAAGTCCAGCAAGTCCCAGGACCGTCTTCTAAAGAGGATTTACCTATCGGAGTGGTTCAATAGCAATGCAGAACTTGTTCAGGAATGGCTGCAGGCAGGTGTCAGTGCATCTACACACACAGTAAGGGAAAGGCTGACGGAGGCTTGGGTGGTGTCAATAAGGGCAGCAAAGAAGGCATTTCTCTTGAAGATAAGCATCAAAGACTGATATTCTTCAAGAAGTACAGGGATTGGACTGAAGAGGACTGGGGCTCCAATGAAGCCCCCTTCAGACTGTTTGGGACATTTGGAAAAATGATTGTCCGGAGATGAAAAGGTGAGCGCTCCATGAGTTTTGTGTCATGCAAACAGTAAAGCCTCCTGAGACCATTCACGTGTAGGGGTTGCTTTTCATCCAAGGGAGTGGGCTCACTCACAATTTTGATTAAGAACACTACCTTGAATAAAGAATGGTATCTAACCACCCTCTAAGAGCAGCTTCAATCAATATTCCAACAATCTGGTGATGAACAATGCTTTTTCCAGCATGATGGAGCACCATGACGTAATGAAAAAGTGATAACTAAGTGATAAATTGTGAAATTGTAATAAACTCCAAGCACTGGTTAGGCAAGAATGGGCTGCCATCAGCCATTTGGCCCAGAAGCTGATATATAACATGCCAGAGCAAATTGGAGAAGTCTTGAAAAACAATGTTCAACACTATAGATATTTATTCTTTGCATAAACTTTAAGCTTTTGTCAATAAAAGATTAAAATGTATGAAATACTTATATTTGAACTTCAGTTATCATAGAAACATCTGACTAAAGAATCTAATAACACTGCAGCAAACTGTGAAAACCAAAATTTGTCAGTCTGAAGGGTGTTCAATGCATCCCTACAATGATGTAATTATAATATTAAGTCCATGAGTCTAGCATGCTAAAGATAATTGTCTGCATGCATAAAATGAACAGTTCATAAGTATTAAGTGGAATATAATGAACGGAACAACCATTAGTAATTACAACAGGGTCTTATCTTCTTAAATTTCAGCATCTTCCTTCCTCTTCTTCTTTTCTGCCGAGGTTAACTGGGGTCAGCTGATCAGTGGATCCTGCCATACATGGCAAAAAGGACAGCAACACACAGACATCTGATGATCATGATGGGAGGAAAATGAAGCCATTTCCTGTATATTCAGCCTACTCAAGGAATTCAGATGGGTTTCAGATGACCAAGTATCGTTGGGTATTCTGTGGATGAGAAACCCCCTTTGTAATTGGTACGCAGGCAACTATAGTCTGCAAAATGTTATAATAGGAAAGAACAGAAATAAATAATACATTTAATCACCAATGAAATACAGCAACTGAAATTTCAATATGCATTTTATTTCCTGTTGCTTATATGAGACCAACATATTCCTTAGCGCTGTACTGAGATTGTTGTCACGTGCATGAGTTAGTGTCGCCAATGGAGCTTACTATCTCATTTTCATATCTCAGTCAGGCTACACACACCAGTGACACACACACCAGTGAGAATTACATAGAAAGTCAATTTACCTCTCAGTATGAATTTGAAGCATTGGGGGGAAACCAGAGGATTGATGGAAATCCATACAAAAAGAGAGAACATATTAACTGCAGCCAGATGTTGCTCCTGGTCAGTTCCTGACCTAGTATCTCAGTGATACAAGGAGACGGTCCAAATCAAAGAGTCACTATGTTCAGAATACCCTTTAAAAATTAAAATAAATTTCAGAACAATTCTTCGTATGCCAAGAGAGTGCCAATTAATATGCCATTGCAAAGGGAATTCTGTGGCCATTCAAAGCGTACCATAATGAGAAAGGCTGATCAATAGTGGAAATAAAAAATACTTACCTAGAGCACCATCTAGGTTTTGCTGAGCACCCTCTGCTCCTGGCCTGCATCTGCCTGAGTTGTTTCAGATTTTCCTTCGTCCTCTCTGCACCTGGCTGCTTGTGGCCTCCTGTGTTCTAAGACCTTGTTTCACATTTGCCTTCCTGCAGCTGTATCATCGCCCGTGATCCGTGTGTCTACCCTAACCTGGAGCTTAGAGGATCCACTCCACTGCTGATTCCATAATGTGACTCAAACAAGGGACTAGCTCTGTGGGACATTATGCCATTCACTTCCGCATCCTATCTGCTAAAGGCTATGTGCCCTTGATGCAGAAATGCTGCATCTTTTTTCCGCTTCTCCCTGGAAGGTAAAACGCATGCGGTTTTTACATGCGTTTTTCCCACCAGGTAGAAGCGTTTGTCAAGTGTTTTTGCATGCATTTCTGCATGCGGGTTATAAAGCGCTTTTCCAAGCGATTTTAGCATCACTTGGAAAAGTGCTTGACAACTTGTTCACACTATCTAAATCCATGCAACCGGCATGGATTTATAGTAGTGTGACCAAGTTAGTTAAAAGATAAAGAATAAGAATGGTAAAAAATAAAAAATAAAGATTATTCTTACCTTCCGATGTCCTCCTGGTGTTTTCTCTGCTGCGTCCGGTGTCTTGGGTGGCTCGCGGTGGTGTGCAGGACCTGCGGTGATGTCATTGAGTCATGTGACAGGTCACATGACTCAATGACGTCATGGCAGGTCCTTCACAACACCGCGACCCTTACAACAGACCAGACGGAGGGGAGAAAACACCGGGAGGACATCGGAAGGTGAGTATAATCTTTATTTTTTATTTTAAATTCTTTTTTTTACAGTTTCTATGGTACCCAGGTCTGGATAAGAGTCTCCTCTCCTCCAGACCTGGGTACCATCCGCACATTGAACCGTGTGATATCCGCATGTGCAGATGCAGTGATGCGGATGTCACGTGGTCCAATGCAAGTCAATGGCGACGATTACGCTACGTGTCCGCAAAATTAATGGACATGCTGCGTATTTTTCCGCAATGATAATCCGCAGCGGAAATTTCCGCAGCATGTGCACAGCTCATGCGGATTATCATTGGGGACCATGGGGCACGTATTACCAAGCGTTTTTTAAGCGTTTTCGCTGTGGAAATTCCGTGGCAAAAACGCTTGAAAAATGCATAATGGGCACACAGCCAAATTGACCTGGAACAATGATGCTTTCCTGGCTGTTTTCTGTGCCGGCTTATCTAGACGGATCAAACATAAACTCGCTGGTAGAGATTTGCCTTCCTCTGTCGATGATTTGTTTTTCCCTTGCCAGCCAAGTGAACTTGTGTTTTAACGAATGGTCTAAAGAAAAAAAGCTTGACTCCTGTGTCCATCCGACCAGATCGTCCAATGGGGATCTTTTTATTTTATAACTGTTTCAAAATTCCACCTAAACTACCTTAGCAGAAACTCTGCTCTGCATCTGCTGCCTGTAATTTTTCTCCTATTAGAACTTCGCAGATGTCTTCTCCGGACATGGGGCCAAAGTGAACCGCAGGGAAGACGTGACTGAGCCGGAATGTGTCCTTGCTTCTGCCTCTTAGTTTTTCAATTCTCCATAAGCAGGTCGTCTTCTGGCTCTTAACAGGTCTTCTCTTACAATCAAAGCAGTCCCTGCTTCAACCTTTGATCCAATCAAATCGTGGAGTATGAAATCAACCAAGTTCTGGACTGCGAAATTACTAAGGGGGGGTACTGATATATGCCTGTCCTGGGTATCCTGGGCTCCATTTCCACTGTCCTCTGCTGTGCTCCATATCAGTTTTGCAAGTGGCCCAGCGTGCTCCCATGACATCATAAGCCTAGGCCTATTTAAAGGGGTTGTCTAAAATTAAAAGTATGCAGTCACTCTGCGTGACTGCAGACTTTTGAATCCCTCCAGCACATGCACTGTGCACTGTGAGGATTCACCGGTTTTGCAGTGGTGTATGTGATATGTGTAACACAGGTACTTTAGATGCAGTGACACAGAAACACAGAGCAGCCAGTACAGGGTTAATAAACAAGGGGGATTTACTGTAACAGGGTCAATCTCCACGCAGGGAGTAACAGGAGAAATATGGGGACAACAAGGGAAGTAGCAGGTAATATGCTATAACTGACAATTCACAGTTGACCTAGATGTAGCAGAGTCGACACGGTTGTAATCGGCAGTTTTTACACTTAGCTGACTCTTGCTCCTCACAAGGCAGTTGCCGGCTGGTGCCGGTGTTGCTTTCTTCCGGCTTCCCTGCCTAAACAATGCTCCGTCTTCTGGCAGCAACGGGCAGTCTCCGGTTTGACCCGCTGAGCCCCTAGTCCATAACAGTGCACCTCACTTGCTCGGCTCCAGGGACCCTGCGTCTCTTCTCCCTCTAGTCGGGCTTGACTCCCACTGTCCACTGCCGCTTTTCCTGTGCAAAAACTCCTTTTCCACCCTCTTCCTAGACATGAGCTCAGCTCCCCGGTCACCTGACTCCTCAGCTCTCTCCCTGGACACTCCCCCAGCTTCCCGGTCACCTGACTCCTGTCTCGCAGTCTGTCTTCCCCCTGCAACAAGAGGCACGACCCCGGCAGTTCCGGATCCCTTGCTCTGAAAGTACTTACACCCCGGTCTTCCCCCTTATATATGCATACTTCCGGGTAGAAGTCGTCTAGTGGGCGCAGACTTGCTCCATACAAGCGTATTGAGTAAGGCCACACCCATCAGATGGCTGTGCCCTCGCTCCATACGTTCCCAGCTCAAAAAATGGTGAATCCTCGCAGCGCACAGTGCGTGCACTGCGGGAATTCAAAAGTCTGCAGTCACACAGAGTGACCGCATACTTTTCATTTTAGATCGGATAGCCCCTTTAAAGCCCACTAACTCACACACCTGTGCCTCATAGTCCTGCTTATTTTGCTGTGCACTTCTATCTGTTCCTAGTTTGCATTTGCTTGCGGTGTTTCAGACTTTCCTGTGTCCTCTCCGCATCTCACTGCCTGTGGCCTCTATGTTCCAAGTCCTCGCTCCACACAGGCCTTCCTGCTGATGCATCAATGCCTGGGATCTGTGTGCCCACTTGGACCAGGGTCCTAGAGGACCACCTTACATACACATATATATGGATGAAAAATATGCACAGTTTGCAGAGTGTGTTCATATTTTCCAATAGACTCACAATTGCTGCAAATAGATGGCAAAGGATGATAGAAAAAAAACGTACAATAACCACAGAATTTTTACTAAAGATGTATGAAACCACACTCAAAAGTACTAATAAACATTATGTGAAAATCATCCACAGCATTTGAATTTCCGTTCTGGCATGTCATCATCTGTGCAGCGACTCATACGCGCCGAGCCTAGGATCCCAGAGGGTAAGGAAATTTGCAAAGCTCCTGTCCACAGTCAAAGAGTATTGACCTGGACCATGGACCACAGTTGCATTAATTAATCTGCTCAACTCTAATCAAAACTGTTTACTATGCCCAAAATTCAGGAAAATAATATAGCTTACTTGAGGCTTGGTAAAAAAAAGACAAGGTTCATATTGGCAGTTTGTTTTCAGTGTTTTATTTGTTTAATCAGTCTGGAGTAAATGCTAAAGGTAAGAAATGTATAAAAAAACTTCACCTGTGGAACTGAACACAAATCTGTTTATTTCCAAAAATATTGTTAAATTATTGATAAAAATTAAACTATAAGCGCAAACACTTGGATAACCAGTTATCATTGATGCACAATATGGTGTGCCGTGACCTTTTGGCTTTTAATAGACACGGTAAAACCTTCACCTGTGCATTGTTTCTGACATTGAAGCTAAATTACAGCTCAGCATGCTGAGGCATTTGGACCTGACATTTTAAATAAATTGGCCACCATAAGCTATGCCTGGCATGCTGTGCACTGTTTTAACCTCCTTTGGTTCTTTGATGAATGATAAGGCTTCACATTCATTTCATGCATGTCACACAAAGAAAAGTAAATATGCTTTTAATTAAAAAACAAGCAATGTGCCTAAAGTCAAGACAAGTTTGCAAGAAAAGAATATCATAGTAAGTTCAACCTTTAAGTATGTTTAGCTGCATTGCAATAATAATGTATTCCATAAAATGGGGTACAACACAGTAAAAATGAGGTTGGAAGAGTAGAGAGAAGTGGGAGGGGAAATGTGAGGTATCTTAAGCAAAATCACTTAAACAGGTCACACATTAACAAAATGGCAAGATAAGAATAATATACCAGTGGTGAGCTAAGAGAAAGAGAGAAAAGTTTTGGCACAATTTGCATAAATGATTCCTATGACATTAAAAGAGAACATTTTATCTCCTTCTGTAGTGCGCCATCCACCCAGTTGATTTTTTAAAATATAAAATACTTTTTTCAAAAAAGCGTTAAACAGTAAACTACAAGGTTTGAAAGCTTGGAATACGGCATGCGGTATAAGACACCGACATGTCGTCCATCAAAATCGTGGATATATAGTTGCCACAATGAGGGATGCTGATCGTGGTAGGAATCCAATAAAATTTCTTTATTGCAGCATCTCCAAAATACAACACTTTTCTGGGCTCAAAACAGGTCCCTTTAACAAGTGACAGAGACATAACTACATTTATGTACAATAGGGAAAATAAGTATTTGATATACTGCTGATTTTGCAAGTTTTCCCACCCACAAAGAATGGAGAGGTCTGTAATTTTTATCGTAGGGACTCTTTACCTGTGAGAGACAGAATAAAACACAGAAAATCACATTGTATGACTTTTAAATAATTAAATTGTATTTTATTGCATAAGTATTTGATCACCTACCAACCAGCAAGAATTTTGTCTCTCACAGACCTATTAGTTTTTCTTTAAGAAGCCCTCCTACTCTGCACTCATTACCTGTATTAATTG
Organism: Phyllobates terribilis; assembly: GCF_046119375.1. Lineage (NCBI taxonomy): Eukaryota > Metazoa > Chordata > Amphibia > Anura > Dendrobatidae > Phyllobates > Phyllobates terribilis. Next base: position 340,034,324 of record NW_027362762.1, on the reverse strand, counting down.
CACCTGTTTGAATTTGACACCTGTATAAAAGACACCTATCCACATACTCAATCACACTCCAACTTCTCTTCCATGGCCAAGACCAAAGAGCTGTCTAAGGACACCAGGGACAAAATTGTTGACCTGGTACAAGACTGAGATCATACAATGTGATTTTCTGTTTTTTTATTTTTAGATTCTGTCTCTCACAGTTGAAGTGTACCTACAATAAAAATTACAGACCTCTCCATTCTTTGTAGATGGGAAAACTTGCAAAAATCAGCAGTGTATCAAATACTTAATTTCCCCACTGTATATGTGAAAAATGTTGGCAATTCATAATATTTAGATAACACGTCCAAAAAAAATAAAGTTGGCAACCCTGATAAGGGCAGCATACAATTAAAACCAATTTAACTACTTCTAGACCGCCCATACACTGTAATGGTCTAGGTGGTACGCCTATAACTCTGCAATGATGTTCTAAGATGTCATCAATAAGTAACCAGCTGCAGAGAGAATGTTCAGCTGCCAGAGCTGGGAGCCGGCTGTCAGAGATGGCTGGACTCCTCATGGAGTAGTTTGGTGATTTATTACTTTCTCTGCCTTCTTGATAACTGTATACATAATTCTGAATGGTGGAAATATGTAAAAAAAAAATATTACAAAGCATTGAGATAGATTCCTCTTCTAGACTAAACGATCATGTGATCACCGTGTTCCAGGAGGGAGCAGAAACTGCTGGGTCGCAAAAGACCCAGCTCAGCTCCATAGTTCTGCCAGGAGGCTGAATTTGCCTTGTAACCAGGGCCAATATGCCAGCTCTAGTTGCATGATAAATCAGATATAAAAAGAAATTATTGAAATTTCATAATGCACCCAAAAAGTTTTTTATGATCTCATAGGGGATGCAATGTGCGAAAATAAGTGAAAAAAAAAAACTTCCATATTTTTTAAACTATATCACTCACTGTTTAGCAAGAACAATATCTAACTAAAAAAAGTGTGCATCTTATAGTACAGAGGCAACCTCCAATGATCAAAGAGAACACTGACAGAGCATCCTTCCCAATCACTGAGAGAATTATACAGCAACACAGTTCTCTCTTACAGGCCAACACTGATCCATCAGTCTGATCAGTGCAGGGCAGGAAAGAAAGCTACCAGGACCTAGACATCACTTAGGCTGCTTGGATGCTGCAGGTCCTAACAACATGAAGGACCTTTCAGGTCATGCAATCAGTCACATGCCTGGAAGGAACTACAAAATTAGGTAAAGTATACAGTGTGTGTGTTTTGATGATGTAGCTGAGCTCTGTGTATGTGCTGTAACTGAACTCTATGTATTGATGTAGTAGAATTGATTGTGTAGAAGCGCTGTGTGTGTGCATTTGTAGCAGAGCTGTGTGTGCAGCAGAGCTGTGTGTGCATGTAGGAAAGCTGAGTGTGCATGTAGCAGAGCTGCGTGTGTATAAACAGCATAGCTGAGTGTGCATGTACTATGCATGCAGCTGTATATATGTGCGCTGCAGAGAGTGTACATAATGTGTGTGCTGTAAGCCTGTAAAGCCATATATAATTCACAAGTTGCAGAGAAACACTAACAATAGATATTCTACCTTAGTGATACTGACCCCTCCACTTGTTCACACGACTAGTAAGTTTTAATTAGCAGAAATTATGTTTTTCCTATTTTCTGGTATATTTCTTTACATTATCCCCAGATATAAGAAAAAAAAGAGAAAATATAAAAAAGACATAAAACTTGGACCCAAAGTATCATCTAACAAAAAGGGGCAAAAATTATATGAATGTCTAAATATGAATAAAATTTAGCACTCTTAATACCTCATATGTGAAAAAAACTAATTTGGCCCGGTCTACTACCGGTTAGAATCAAGTCCAAGAACCATCTATATTAAGAATGGCACTTCTCCATCCCCCATATCAGACCATGTTTTTATACATGTTTGTAAAAGATGAACATTTGCCAGATGGAGGCCAGAGAGTATCCAAAGTGACTCCATTGGTTTCATTGAAATGAACGGCTCTATCAGTGCTCTGTCGGGGTTTCCGATGGCATCCTGATTTTCGTGGAACTCCAGCAGATACACCGCCTTATATTAGCGCTTAGTGGCGAGCACTGTACATGTGTAAATCTAGCCTAATGTGTCAAACACATTTTTATAGCACTTGTTTATGTCTACAGTACTATAGCTGCTAGCTGCAGAGGTGTCAAACTCAAGGCCACGGGCAGAATCCAGTCCGCCTCATCATTATATGTAGCCCATGAGTTCAAGACACATAAGTACCGGCTCTCCACTTTCCCTGAATAGTCAGAGCAGTGTGGAAGTATGCGCCGGAGCTCAAAATCTAAGATGGCACTACCCCTGTGCTGGCGCCACCCCTTGTACTAAGCACTGGCTGCGTTCTATGTAAACACAGCAAGTGTTTAGCAGAGGGGGCTCAGCCAACACAAGTGGGTGCCATCTTTGAACCCCTGTGAATGCAGTAAGCCAGTATAAATAGTGAACACAGTCAGCCAACACAAAAAGTGAACTGAACACAGTGAACGTAGTCAACAAGCACAAAAAGAGAACGGAGAACAAAAAGAGAATGTAGTCAGCCAGCACAAAAAGTGAATGCAGTGAATGCAGTTAGCCAGCCCAAACTGTGAAAGCAGTGAACACAGCCAGTCAGCACTAAAAGTGAACTCAGTCATCCAGCACAAAAAAGTGAATGCAGTGAACGCAATCAGCCAGCACAAATAGTGAATGCAGTCAGCCAGCACATTTGTGTGGTTCCATATTCGAATCAAAGGAGACGTAGCTAGTACTTAGCATAGGGAGCAGTCCATCTTGGACTACTACCTAGGGACAGCACTCTTAGCCCTACTACCCAGGGACAGCTCTCTTGCCCTACTACCCAGGGACAGTGCTCTAAGCCCTATTCCCAGGGACAGCTCTTTTAGCACTATTACCCATAAACAGATCTCTTAGTCCTACTACCCAAGGACAGCGCTCTTAACCCTTCTAACCAGAGACTGATCTCTTAGCCCTACTACCTAGGGACAGCATTCTTAGCAATACTACCTAGAGACAGCACTCTTAGTCTTACTACTCAGGAACAGCTGTCTTAGCCTACTGCCCAGGGACAGCTTTCTTAGCCCTACTACTATCTAAGGACAGCTATCTTATAGCCCTAATACCCAGGGACAGCGTTCTTAGCCCTATTACCCAGGGATAGCTCTCTTAGCCCTACTACCCAGGGACAACACTCTTAGCCCTACTACTCAGGAACAGCTGTCTTAGCCTATTACCCAGGAACAACTCTCATAGCTCTACTAACCAGGAAACGTGCTCTTAGCCCTACCCAGGGGCAGCTCTGTTAGCCCTACTACCCAGGGACAGCTGTTAGTCTTACTACCCAGGGACAGCTGTCTTAGCTTTACTACCCAGGGACAGGTGTATTGTAGCCCAACTACCCAGGGACAGGTCTCTTAGCCCTACTACCCAGGGAGGGACAGTTGTCCTTACTATCTAGGGACAACTGACTTATAGCCCTACTACCTGGGAACTGCTCTTTTAGTCATATTACTATCCAGGGACAGCTGTCTTATAGCCTTAATACCCAGGTACAGCTGTCTTAGCTCTAATACTCAGGGACAGCACTCTTAATCCTACTACTGACAAACAACTCTCTTAGCTCTACTACCCAGGGACAGTGGTCTTAGCCCCGCTACCCAGCTCTGTTATAGCCCATGGCCAGCCAGTGCATTGCAGTCCATGCTGGTATTGTGTTGCAAGGACGTCTGAATGAGTTTGACACCCCTGCCATAGAAGATGAGAGGGGCAGAGGTTGAACTAGCACATCTCGACTCCATTCAAGACAGAGCTCTACAGAAGCTGGTTCCTAAGCTCTAGAGCTTAGCTTGGGATCGCTGAGAGCTCTAGCAGTTGGTCCCCAGTGATCAATAAGTTATCCTCTTTATTATGAAAAGGGGGTAACTTATTATTTTGGCAATAACATTTTAACATTTTATGAAACAAGAATAAATATATCACCTCTTTCAGACATTTTAGATAGCTACAGAGATACAAAATGTGATTAAAAACGGACATACAGTACAGAACAAAAGTTTGGACACACCTTCTCATTTAAAGATTTTTCTGTATTTTCATGACTATGAAAATTGTACATTCACACTGAAGGCATCAAAACTATGAATTAATACATGTGGAATTATATACTTAACAAAAAGGTGTGAAACAACTGAAAATATGTCTTATATTCTAGGTTCTTCAAAGTAGCCACCTTTTGCTTTGATGACTGCTTTGCACACTCTTGGCATTCTCTTGATGAGCTTCAAGAGGTTGTCTTCCAACAATCTTAAAGGAGTTCCCAGAGATGCTTAGCACTTGTTGGCCCTTTTGCCTTCACTCTGCGGTCCAGCTCACCCCAAACCATCTCAATTGGGTTCAGGTCTGGTGACTGTGGAGGCCAGGTCATCTGGCATAGCACCCCATCACTCACCTTCTTGGTCAAATAGCCCTTACACAGCCTGGAGGTGTGTTTGGGGTCATTGTCCTGTTGAAAAATAAATGATGGTCCAGCTAAACGCAAACTGGATGGAATAGCATGCCGCTGCAAGATCCTGTGGTAGCCATGCTGGTTCAGTATGCCTTCAATTTTAAATAAATCCCCAACAGTGTCACCAGCAAAGCACCCCCACACCATCACACCTCCTCCTCCATGCTTCATGGTGGGAACCAGGCATGTAGAGTCCATCTGTTCACCTTTTCTGTGTCGCACAAAGACACGGTGGTTGGAACCAAAGATCTCAAATTTGGACTCATCAGACCAAAGCACAGATTTCCACTGGTCTAATGTCCATTCCTTGTGTTCTTTAGCCCAAACAAGTCTCTTCTGCTTATTGCCTGTCCTTAGCAGTGGTTTCCTAGCAGCTATTTTACCATGAAGGCCTGCTGCACAAAGTCTCCTCTTAACAGTTGTTGAAGAGATGTGTCTGCTGCTGTGTGGCATTGACCTGGTCTCTAATCTGAGCTGCTGTTAACCTGCGATTTCTGAGGCTGGTGACTCGGATAAACTTATCCTCAGAAGCAGAGGTGACTCTTGGTCTTCCTTTCCTGGGGCGGTCCTCATGTGAGCCAGTTTCTTTGTAGCGCTTGATGGTTTTTGCAACTGCACTTGGGGACCGTTTCAAAGTTTTCCCAATTTTTCACACTGACTGACCTTCATTTCTTAAAGTATTGATGGCGACTCATTTTTCTTTACTTAGCTGCTTTTTTCTTGCCATAATACAAATTCTAACAGTCTATTCAGTAGGACTATCAGCTGTGTATCCACCAGACTTCTGCACAACACAACTGATGGTCCCAACCCCATTTATAAGGCAAGAAATCCCACTTATTAAACCTGACAGAGCACACCTGTGAAGTGAAAACCATTTCCGGTGACTACCTCTTGAAGCTCATCAAGAGAATGCCAAGAGTGTGCAAAGCAGTCATCAAAGCAAAAGGTGGCTACTTTGAAGAACCTAAAATATAAGACATATTTTCAGTTGTTTCACACTTTTTTGTTAAGTATATAATTCCACATGTATTAATTCATAGTTTTGATGCCTTCAGTGTGAATGTACAATTTTCATAGTCATGAAAATATAGAAAAATCTTTAAATGAGAAGGTGTGTCCAAACTTTTGGTCTGTACTGTATATTCACTAACAAATCAATGGTGGTGGAGGCCCCTTGACAAAAGGACAAAACATGTATGCAGCTTAACTCATTTATGTGGAGTTTTCATTATAAGGAAGTGTTAGACTCCACTCTATGAAAGTCAATGGACATTTAAAGAAGCACTCCCACTAAGTTTTTTTTATTCATTAAATGTGTGTATATGAGCATGTAATATAGTGTGAGTATATTAATATACTCACCTACCGCTGCTCTCTCCAGTGTCCAGCGCTGTTTTTCTCCTCATCTGAGTGACGGTAACGCTCTGCAGACTCTTGTATAGACTTTTACAATGTAAGTCTATATAACATCAGAACGAGGTAAAAGAGACTTCTGGCTCACGCAAAGATCAAAGCGTGAGTTGGCTAGTCACAAATGCGGTGACGTCACTGGTAAGAGGAGCAGAACGGCGCTGGATCCCAGAGAGAGTGCGGTAGGTAAATATATTAATACACTCACATTACATTTCATGCATATACACACATTTAATGAATAAAAAACTTACTGGGAGCGCTTCTTTAAATGTCCATAGACTTTCATAGAGTGGAGTCTAACACTTCCTTATAATTAAAACTCCACATAAAAGAACGCATAGTAGGTACCATTAGCAGATCTATATTAGTCTATATTCAGTGGACAGATTTAGTGAAAAATGAACTACACCTTTAAAAACAAAAAAGGACTTCAAAGCTATTGAATTCTGCCTGAATACATGGTGTTCTTTGTTAGAGGATCATAGAGACGAACAAATATTTACATGTGTAGACATTATTCTTCAGTGTAGTTATGGTTTTCCTTGAGTGCTGTATTAAATTGAGCATAAAAAAGAATGGCGAGTTGGCAATATTATAGGGATCACAGGAAACCATAGCTTGAGAAGTTCAAAGATAACTAATAATCGTATCATTCACACTGTCACAAGGAAAATGGAACAATTGGCAACAATGAATTAATGCACATATATGGGGTCCATGGTTTGATCAATGGCCACTCCAAAGAGCACTTTGCCATTACATAACTGTGTGCATTATGTTTTATCTGCGACACTTCTATATTGTGACATTACTGTGTATCTTACTGTATCTACTTTAATATGAGGATGTGTTTATTCTGTGACATCTCTGTAGTCATTACTTGTGACATCACTAGTTTGTATTCCTGTTCTGTGACATCACTGTGCACATTGTTCACAGTGTAAAATCATTATGTGAAGTCCCCCTCTCCCATGACCACAGTGTTTATAAAGCACTACGTTTAGTTCTACAGGTTTGTTATGTCACTTTGGGCATTATCCCCGCATAGTGATGCACTGTGACAATGATCACTATCTGTATCTTTTCTACATCACTTGTGACTATTATTTCTGCGTTGTTACTTCACTATGGTCAATAGTCAAGTACTGTAATGTACAGTATTGTCTCTGTATTGTGACATCACTTTGCATTATTCCTATACTGAAACATAATAGTAAGCTAAATGTGTAAAAGGCACAATTGTGGTCATTACCCCTGTTTTGTGACATCACTATATATACTTTAGTCTAGGCTGTCCCGATTTATATATAACTTTTAGATGTGGCAATACCCGGCTTAATCAAGAGTTAAAATATTTTCCCATTTGAAGGGAACCTGTCATTACATTCATGCTGTGAAACCACAGCAGCATGAATAAGAGCCTTGCTGCACAAGTGCAGCCAGGTATGTCTTTCTCTGAAACGTTGTGGTGTTTCAGAGAAAACAGTTTGAAATGCCAGCCGAGGACTATGGGTAGAGACCTGTCTGGTCAGGTGCAGTCCCCAGCCAGCTTATCTCTGCTCCTCTCCAACTGATTGACAGATCATTCTCATGTGACTACATAGAGAGAGAGATCTGTCATTAATGTGGCGAGGGGCATGGAGAAGCCGGCCGGGGACATCAATTGGACTAGTCAGAACTCTCCTTTTAGCCAACGGACAGTTTTTTAAAATGTTTTCTCTGCACCGTAGCAATTCAAAGACAGACATACCTGGCTACAATCACGTCTGATTCATGCAGCCGGTGATTTCAGCAGAATGAATCTAATTACAGGTTACCTTAATGGAATGCTGCATAAATAATACTGCTATGTTGTACAAATGCATAGTGCCACTATATGATGCACATACAGAGAACTGTTATATACCTGCATACATCGCAGATAAACACACATGCACAATTACTTCCACTGAAGATATTCATCCTGTAGGATAGAGGAAGCCATGGCAAACAGGACAGTATCTGCTCCCATCTTAAAGCGAACCTGTCAGCAGGATTTATCTCTAAAAACTAAAGGCATTGCTATAATGGGGCTGTGACGCTGATTAATCTGACACCTGATGTGAAGGGATCCGCTCAGTGGCTGCTGAATACTCATCTTATGAAGTTTTCAGAAAATGACATCTTGTGTGCTTTGGGGCGAGATGTGGGGGCAGGGTCTTCTTCTCGTTCTCCGCGCCCACCCACCTCTGTTTCTTGTGCAGGCCACTGATTATTCAGTGACCTGCCTCCTTTTTAAAATTCCACACCGCCACAAACATAACTGTGTGGGCGGCGCGTGCGCAGCGGGAGCCAGCATCCTGTGTGCGGGACTTCAATAAAATTGTACCGGAGGTGGCGCATGCACAGATCGAGACTTTGGCTCTGAACTGAAGGAGGCAAGTCACTGAATAATCAGTGACCTGTGCAAGAAACAGAGGAGTCTGGTGGGGGTGGAGAACGAGAAGAGGACCCTGCCCCCACGTCCTGCCCCGAAGCACACTGGAGCACAGAAGACGTTATTTTCTGAAAACTTCATAAGGTGAGTATTCAGCAGCCATTGAGCGGAACCCTTCACATCAGGCATCATATTAATCAGCATGACAGCGCTATTATGACCATGCCTTTAGTTTATAGGGATAAATCCTGCTGACAGGTTTGCTTTAAGCTGCTCTCTGCACATATTTTCTTCCAGTTCAATTGACAGACCTGGTGGCTGTATCAAGTTACAACACCTAGGGATAAAGGTATCACTCCGAGAATACTTTTGTCATTTATGAGAATAAAAGTATTTACATCAACACCTAGGGAGAGATTCCAGCTGTTGTACCTTGAAGAAGCACTCCCATTAACTTTTTAATTAGCTAAACCAGTGTAAATGTGTCTGTTATTTAGTGTAAATATGTTAATATACTTACCGATCGGCGGCTTCAATGGGGTTCTACGTGTGAGCTGGAAGTTGCTTTAACAATATAAGTCTATGAAGCCTCATTCTAATTTTCCACAGGTTTACATTGTAAAAGCCGTTTTTTTACTGGCGCAATACACTGAGCGGGGATCCACTCTACCAACAGCACTTCCTTATTCTATCACTATTTCTCCACAGTACTTCATACATCTGAAGAAGGTCAATGTGAGCTAAAACATAATGCTTAATCTGTGAGATATTATACTTCATAATAAATTATTGTAATAATTCATCTATCACGAGTGCCAAGTTATTCTTTCTCAACTACATTATAAAAGCAACTACAGGCTCACATACAGACCCCAATGTGAGCTGGCAAGTTAGAACATAAGGTACATGAGTGGTGAAGAGGACCAGAGCGGCCCTGGAAACTGGGGAAAATGCCAATCAGTAAGTATATTAACATACTTAGGCATGGCCACACTATCAGTATTTGGTCAGTATTTGGTTAGTATTTTTCAGGAGTGGGAGACAAAACCAGGAGTGGGTGATAAATGCAGAATTGGTGACTTGTTTCTATTATACCTTTTCTTTGATTGTTCCTCACTTGGTTTTAGCTCCCACTCCTGAGAAAAAATACTGACCGAATACTGACCAAATACTGAAAGTGGGGCCATGGCCTAACACTACATTACACATACAGTACATAATGTCATGGGTGTGTCAGATGTAACAGACAGCCGCTCTGTATCTGGCTGCAGAAGGTCACTTTGTTTGACTTTGCAGATGCCTTCTTAATCCTTCTGACTTTTGGACCCAGCGGCAACCTTCCTCCTGCTCCGATTGATACACCCTGCTCTGGGTGTTTATAAACTCTCAGTCTGCTTCAGGGAGTCGCCGATGATATTCTCATTTTCCCTTGTGAAGGCTTGGAGGAATAGCAGTCATCTAACTTCCTCTCTAGTGGCCTTGGAGGACGTTTGGTGTTATCTCTCTGTTGTCTGCTCAAGCTAAGTTTTCCCCCCTTTGTTGTCTTTAGTTTATAGTGGGGACAGACCAGTCCTCACCACCCTCCCTATCTAGGGCCTAGCTCTAGGGATATACAAGGATTAGGTTTTCTGTTTGACGATAGGTGTGGAACCTCTTGAGTCCTCACCCCTACTGCCGCCGCCAATAATGGTTGATGGTAATCTGGAGTTTCAGATTTCGAGCATTGTAGATTCTCGTCTCCAACATCGTTATCTACAATAGTTGGTGCACTGAAAGGGTTATGGTCCAAAGGAAAGGATGTGGGTTTCAGCATCAGAGGTGAATGCACCCAGGCTGGTTGGTTCGTTCCACACCTCTTGTTCTGAGAAACCTGATCCTGAGTGTCCTGAGGCCACTCGTAGAAGGGGGGTTCTGTCATGGGTGTGTTAGATGTAACAAACAGTCACTCTGGATCTGGCTGCAGAAGGTCACTGTGTTTGTCATTGCAGATACCTTCTTAATCCTTCTGAATTTTGGACCCAGCGGCAAACCTCCCTGCTGTTCTGATTGACACACCCTGGTCTGGGTGTTTATAAACTCTCAGTCTGCTTCAGGGAGTCGCCGGTGATATTCTCATTTTCCCTTGTGAAGGCTTGGAGGAATAGCAGTCGGCTAGCTTCCTCTCTGGTGCTCTTGGAGGACGTTTGGTGTTATATCTCTGTTCTCTGCTCAAACTAAGTTTTTCCCTCTTTGTTTTTCTCCCTTTTTGTCTTTGGATTATAGTGGGGACTGACCAGTGCTCACCCCTCTATCTAGGCCCTAGCTCTAGGGATATACAAGGATTAGGTTTCCTGTTCTATAGGTGCAGAACCTAAATAGGGATGGTAGGACAGGTAGGGTGATATTAGATCTGCCTAGCGCTAGGCTACCCTCCTCTCATCCCTTCGTGTTGCACTTAGTCTTTCCCACACTGTGAATGACACATAAGCACAGGTAAAGCTAATAAAAAAATAATAGCAGTATTTCTTTTAAGCAACACGAGCAGGAGAGGGAAATCAAAAAATCTTTGTAGACCAAAGTGCTGCACCTCTTATACCTCTTAACTGGAAGCAGGGCAAGAGACCTACTCACTCCCAACATTTTTTGCCATTGTAAGGGGCAAGGATTTCAATGGCATCTAAGAACTATTGCCTGAGGTGACCCATAGCTGAGATAGGAATACCTGACCTAATGTGGAGGCCAGAGGTGACCAAGATTATAGAAACCACTTAGTGGGCTGTGTTATACTTTTTCCATAACTCTCATAAAATTGAAAAGGACGTAAGTTATCAGCGTAGCACACCAAGCAATGCTGTCTCCAAGAGTTCAGTTACAGAAACAGTGTATCTCTCTGTGTAATGCTGTTGAACTCACATTCGATTATATATGATCTACGAAAATATCTTCTTATAACCTGCTCCCCCGTTTCCCATAAGCTCACGCATAGTTTAGTGGAATATAATGTGCATTCTACTCAACATGAATTAATCAGCAAAAAAGGTGACGGACAAAGGCATAATTTTCATTTCAGCCCAGGCTCTTCAAAAATTACCATGGGTGAAAGTGACATTTTAATAAATCATGAAAAGAATCACCAATGTGTCTCAAAGTAGGCAATTCTGGGAGGTTTTGTTGCTATTCCTAAATAGAATTTTAAAAAGGTCCCTCAAATGGGGATTTTTATCATGGTGAACACAATCATGTAAAATTACATTTTAAATATGAGAATAGTTGTTAGAATGGGACAAATCTCACTTTCTAAAGCCAATTGAACTGACAATAGATATTTGACAAGAGAATAGCCAATAGAGTGAAGAGGACAGTGTACTCAAAGAGGTATATCTACTGTTTAATTGAGTCAAACTTTCCAGTTCAAAATAAAGTGGAACAAAAAGTAATAATAGTATATTTTCTATGTAGTGTCAGTCAGTATTTCAAAAATAAAAGTTTAGTTTTGATGGAACAATTCCTTTAGCTTAGTGTTCTGTACTCAGCTTGATACCAGTTTAATTTGCTCATGCTTATATATGCAGTCACAACTCCTCATTACATCCAACTTACTGCTGCGTGCCAGAAGCTGTAAGTTACAGGAGAGTGCTGGTCTCCACACATCTGCCAAGCTACCCACACACCACCGAAATAGACACAGCTTGTACTGCGAAGCCAGTATTTTATTTATAGAGATTCTGCATCGTCTGTTCACTTTTTCTGCAGTTGCAATGAACAGAACAACATATTGCGATAGAATATAATCCTATAAAATATACAAATGTGCTGTACGATATAATATACGTATATATATATATGCCATTCTCATATTGTATGGATTAGAAACACCTAATAGAGATTCATGGGTCCATACTGTACCTTTGTATGCCTCCAAAAGGGTGCCACTAGGAAATTTCTCATTTTAAAGGAAATCTTGTCAATAAGTTTTTTGCTACCTACCTCACCTAAGAACAGTATACTGTTGGAAAAGGACTGATTCCTACAATGTATCACTCAGTTTTCTGGGTGCAACAGTTGTGACACAATCAAAAGTTTTTAGATGTAGCATGTAGAAGAGCTCAGAAAGCTGACCCAACCCATATTACAGCTTTCTATGGACATTGTCTATTGACAGTGAGCTGCTTATCAGAGGAGGGGGCGTGGTCGGACCACTTGGCAGGAGGCAGCTAGTCTGTGTAGTGATAATCTCCTAGTGATAAAACATAAATTGTATAGAAAGAACAGCATGCAGCCTAATAAGTGACACATCCCTGAAATCTGTGTCTCAGCTGCAACATTATACTGTCCTCAGATTATATAGCAAAAACCTGCTGACAGATTTCTTTTAAGGCTAAGTTCACAAAAGTATATAAAAAATCATCCAATTTTCATCTCTATTGTCATGCGTAAGGCGTTTGGTCTCATACATCAGCATTGAATAAAATTTAGAAGACCAAAAACAGTTTCCTATGTTAATAATGACAATGTATCTGTAACCCTTTGCTATACAGTTCATCCATATGGGATCTGATTTTATTTCAGACTTGAACAGGCAAGTCTCTTACAAAATATGGAAGAGACTAGTGCAGGTTGGAATTTTTTTTTCATGCAAATATTCAGTCCAGGTTAAAAAAAACGATCATCTGAAAAAGCCCAATTGTCTGCTGTCAGTTTTTTCCACGGACAGCATTTAGACTAAAAATATGGTCGTGTGAACATAGCCTTAGTTTATGTTGTTCATGATGACAAGTGAAGCTACAGTTATATAATACACATTCATATACCTCCCAGTAGCATGGTCTGGATTTTCCTGCCCGGATTCCCAGGTTATGGTCCGCCAAGTATTCATTGATTGGCGTGGATTAGCAGCTATGAACGTCTTGAGCAGAAATATTTGAGAAGTTAGGATTGCACAGAGGTGCTGCTTGGTCAAAGATGTATACGTAATCTAATGGATAGGGGTCATAACCAAGAGGCTTCATTTAATTTAAATCAACCACCTGGACCAATGGCTTCTGTGTGCCACTGTTCCCAAGGCAAATTGGCACGATCAGCAACTGGAGGCAGAGATGCAAGGTCCATCAGCAAGAAGTTGTTGCTTTGATGTGAGATGTTATTAGTATCCGGCTGTCCCAGTTATATCCTCCTGTAGTTCTGTTTTTGTACCATCAAGCATGCACAATGTAGAACATCTATTTTACTATAGCATTCCTCCTTTTCACTATCCCAGCATACAGATGTGCCCACCTTTAATTTTCCTTACATTGGGTAAAATTTAGTGATGAGCGAACACTAAAATGCTCGGGTACTCGTTGTTTGAGTCGAGCAAAAAAAAAAATGAAAAAGTGGAAAAAAATTTACGGATTAATTTGTGAAGTACCTGGGGGTTCAAAGTGCTCACTATGCATCTAGATAGATGCCTTGGGGGGTCTAGTTTCCAAAATGGGGTCACTTGTGGGGGAGCTCCAATGTTTAGGCACACAGGGGCTCTCCAAACGCAACATGGTGTCCGCTAACAAATTGGAACCATGTCGCGTTTGGAGAGCCCCTGTGTGTCTAAACATTGGAGCTCCCCAACAAGTGACCCCATTTTGGAAACTAGACCCCCCCAAGGCACCTATCTGGATGCATAGTGAGCACTTGGAACCCCCAGGTGCTTCACAAATTAATCCGTAAAAATTAAAAAGCATTCTTTTTTCCAAATTTTCATTTTTACGAATCAATTTGTGAAGCACCTGGGGTCCAAAATTCAGAAGGATTAAGAAGGTATCTGCAATGACAAACACAGTGACCTTCGGCAGCCAGATCCAGAGTGACTGTTTGTTACATCTAACACACCCATGACAGTACCCCCCCTCTACGAGTGGCCTCAGGACACTCAGGATCAGGATTCTAAGAACAAGAGGTGTGGAACGAACAAACCAGCCTGGGGGCATTCACCTCTGATGCTGAAACCCACATCCTTTCCTTTGGACCATAACCCTTTCAGTGCACCAACTATTGTAGATAACGATGTTGGAGACGAGAATCTACAATGCTCGAAATCTGAAACTCCAGATTACCATCAATCATTATTGGCGGCGGCAGTAGGGGTGAGGACTCAAGAGGTTCCACACCTATCGTCAAACAGAAAACCTAATCCTTGTATATCCCTAGAGCTAGGCCCTAGATAGGGAGGGTGGTGAGGACTGGTCAGTCACCACTATAAACTAAAGACAACGAAGGAGAAAAACAAAGGGGGGAAAACTTAGCTTGAGCAGACAACAGAGAGATAACACCAAACGTCCTCCAAGGCCACTAGAGAGGAAGTTAGACGACTGCTATTCCTCCAAGCCTTCACAAGGGAAAATGAGAATATCATCGGCAACTCCCTGAAGCAGACTGAGAGTTTATAAACATCCAGAGAAGGGTGTATCAATCGGAGCAGGAGGAAGGTTGCCGCTGGGTCCAAAAGTCAGAAGGATTAAGAAGGCATCTGCAATGCCAAACGCAGTGACCTTCTGCAGCCAGATATAGAGCAACTGTCTGTTACATCGGACACACCCATGACATTATGTATGTGTAATGTAGTGTTAGGCCATGGCCCCACTTTCAGTATTTGGTCAGTATTCGGTCAGTATTTTTTCTCAGGAGTGGGAGCTAAAACCAAGTGAGGAACAATCAAAGAAAAGGTTTAATAGAAGCAAGTGCACCAATTCTGCATTTATCACCCACTCCTGGTTTTGTCTCCCACTCCTGAAAAATACTAACAGAATACTCACCAAATACTGATAGTGTGGCCATGGCCTAAGTGTGTTAATAAACTTACTGATCGGCATTTTCCCTGGTTTCCAGGGCCGCTCTGGTCCTCTTCACCACTCACGTACCTTATGTTCTAACTTGCCAGAGAGTTCTGACTAGTCCGATTGATGTCCCCAGCCGGCTTCTCCATGCCCCTCGCCACATTAATGACAGATCTCTCTCTCTATGTAGTCACATGAGAATGATCTGTCAATCAGTTGGAGAGGAGCAGAGATAAGGTGGCTGGGGGCTGCACCTGACCAGACAGGTCTCTACCCATAGTCCTCGGCTGGCATTTCAAACTGTTTTCTCTGAAACACCACAACGTTTCAGAGAAAGACATACCTGGCTGCACTTGTGCAGCAAGGCTCTTATTCATGCTGCTGTGGTTTCACAGCATGAATGTAATGACAGGTTCCCTTCGGATGGGAAAATATTTTAACTCTTGATTAAGCTGGGTATTGCCACATCTAAAAGCTATATATAAATCGGGACAGCCTAGAATAAAGTACATATAGGGATGTCACAAAATAGGGGTAATGACCACGATTGTGCCTTTTACACATTTAGCTTACTATTATGTTTCAGTATAGGAATAATGCAAAGTGATGTCACAATACAGAGACAATACTGTACATTACAGTACTTGACTATTGACCATAGTGAAGTAACAACGCAGAAATAATAGTCACAAGTGATGTAGAAAAGATACAGATAGTGATCATTGTCACAGTGCATCACTATGCGGGGATAATGCCCAAAGTGACATAACAAACCTGTAGAACTAAACGTAGTGCTTTATAAACATGTTTAGGCACACAGGGCCTCTCCAAACGCAACATGGTGTCCGCTAACAAATTGAAACCATGTTGCGTTTGGAGAGCCCCAGTGTGTCTAAACATTGGAGCTCCCCCACAAGTGACCCCACTTTGGAAACTAGACCCCCCAAGGCACCTATCTAGATGCATAGTGAGCACTTGGAACCCCCAGGTGCTTCACAAATTGATTCGTAAAAATGAAAAAGTGGGAAAAAAAATACTTTTTCATTTTTACGAATCAATTTGTGAAGCACCTAGGGGTTCCAAGTGCTCATTATGCATCTAGATAGGTGCCTTGGGGGGTCTAGTTTCCAAAATGGGGTCACTTGTGGGGGAGCTCCAATGTTTAGGTACACAGGGGCTCTCCAAACGCAACATGGTGTCCGCTAACAATTTGAGCCGATTTTCCATTCAATTTGTTAGCGGACACCATGTTGCGTTTGGAGAGCCCCTGTGTGCCTAAACATTGGAGCTCCCCCACAAGTGACCCCATTTTGGAAACTAGACCCCCCAAGGCACCTATCTAGATGCATAATGAGCACTTGGAACCCCCAGGTGCTTCAAAAATTGATTCGCAAAAATGAAAAAGTGGAAAAAAAAATACTTTTTCATTTTTACGAATCAATTTGTGAAGCATCTAGGGGTTCCAAGTGCTCACTATGCATCTAGATAGGTGCCTTGGGGGGTCTAGTTTCCAAAATGGGGTGACTTGTGGGGGAGGGCCTCCTGAAAACAATGTTCCCATTATTAGGAAGTCTGTCTCCAATACTGTTTGCCTATGCAGTGAAGCAACGGCTGCCAAAAATTTGGAGTAACTCCAATGCCCCTTGCAAGAGATGTAGAGGTCGGAGGGCCTCCTTGAACAATGTTCCCATTATTAGGAAGTGTGTCTTCCATACTGTTTGCCTATGCAGTGAAGCAACGGCTGCCAAAAATTTGGAGGAACTCCAATGCCCCTTGCAAGAGACGTAGAAGTCAGAGGGCCTCCTGAAAACAATGTTCCCATTATTAGGAAGTGTGTCTCCCATACTGTTTGCCTATGCAGTGAAGCAACGGCTGCCAAAAATTTGGAGGAACTACAATGTCCCTTGCAAGAGACGTCGATATGTTGATATGGTACATATGGTGGTGATATGGTGGTGGAGGATGAGAATGCGGAGAAGGAGGAGGACAAGAGCAAATAGACAAAATAAGGAAGCATATACCCATGTCTGGGTGTGAGGACAGAGGTGCATGGGAATAGAGTTAGACCTCCCCAAAAAAAAGACAGTGTTTGAGTTTATGTTACGCTGCTATCATTTGGTGGTGTTGAGAAGTCTGGCCCAATCCATCCCTTGTTCATTTTTATAAGTGTCAGCCTGTCAGCATTTTCAGTTGACAGGAGGATGCACCTACTGGTTATAATTCCACCGACGGCACTAAAACCCGCTCTGACAAAACGCTAGCGGCAGGGCAGGCCAGGACTTCCAAGGCGAAGAGAGCCGGTTCATGTCACGTGTCCAGCTTGGATACCCAATAATTATAAGGCACAGAGGAATCACGGAGGACGTTTGTACGGTCAGATACTCCCTCAGCATCTTCCGCAACTTTTCCCTCCTTGGGAGAGTATCCAGTGCATCGGGGCTTGTGCGATGGGAGGATCTGAGAAAACTGTCCCAGAACTTTGACAGTGTTCCTCTGCCTTCACTAGATTGCATTTGTGTCTCTCTCGCCTGTACTCCTTGGTTGTCCAACAAACTGTGACCTCTGCCGCCAGCATTCTCAGATGGGAATGTTTTTAATAATTCCACAACAAAGGCCTTCCGTACTGCCCCATTTTATTAGGCCTGTCATGCGAGGGAATAAGAGACAGAAAGTTTTCCTTGTAGCGTGGGTCTAGAAGTGTCACCAACCAATAATGACTGTCACCCAAAATTTGGACAGCGCAAGGGTCACGGGAAAGGCAGCGTAACATAAACTCAGCCATGTGTGCCAGACTGCAAAAAGGCAAGACTTCCGTGTCCTCACCAAGAAGACGACTGACCATGCTCTCTGTTACGGATCCGGGTGGTGGAACCTCTTTGCTGCGGTGCAAGGAGGGACCAGAGGGGCGTAACTAGGTATCAACTCGGACTGACCAAGGTCGCACGGCGGCTCAATCGACTCCGTGAACCAGGGAAGGTCTGAGCAGAAGGACCAGGTGCTACTCTGGGCCAGTCCTTGTATGAGAGCAGGTGACTCCCACGGGTCAGAAGGCAGGGACTGACCGGTACAGCAGATGAGCACGGCAGGCAGGCTGACGGGTGATCCGGGTAGACGGACTGGCAGACACCACGGGTAACTGGCAGACACCACGGGTAACTGTCAGGAGCCTCCAGGTAGGCAGGCTGGTAGGCAGGGCAGGTATCAAGCAGGAGCCTCCAGGTAGGCTGGCTGGTAAGCACGGCAGGTAACTGGTACGTTCTCCGGGTAGGCAGGCTAGTTTGGCCCATAGACAGACTGGTGGGTTGGACCGTAGGCAGACCGTCGGGCTGGAGAGTGTACTTGGCTGGCGGAGACAGGTAGCAGGTAAAGGCTCCGGATAAGCGGACTGGCCAAGCCCATAGACAGACTGGCGGACTGGGCTGTAAGCAGACTGTCGAGCTGGACTGGTAGTCAGGCTGGCAGACTGGACGCCAGACTGGCAGCGGGACCTGAGGGCTGAAGTAGAGTTAGTACACAGAGCAACAACCTTGCACGGGCACCTCCATTTTGGAGGAGGTGCCTTTTATATGAGAAGTCCTCCGGCCTCTCTGCCTGTCAAGGGGCAGAGACGCTGATGCTACAGTACCCCCCCCCTTACGCCCCCTCTTTTTAGGCCTGCAAAAAAAAATTTAAGAAGAAGCGGGGCGCGGATGTTCTCCCTGGGTTCCCAAGTTCTCTCCTCTGGGCCAAACCCCTTCCAATCCACCAGAAAAAAGGTTTTCCATCTTACCCTCTTGGTGGCCAGAATGTTCCCTACCTCATAGACGTCCTCAGCGGAGACCGGAGCTGGGGAGGTACCTGGATCATCGGAAAAAGAATTAAGAACAACCGGTTTGAGGAGAGATACGTGGAAGGAGTTGGGAATCCGTAAGGTGGCCGGGAGTTTTAACTTGTAGGCCACTGGATTGATTTGCTTGAGGACTTCAAATGGACCGATGAACCGTGGGCCCAACTTATAGGAGGGTATTTTGAGATGAACATGTTTGGAGGAGAGCCAAACTTTGTCTCCCGGACGGAATTGAGGTGGGTCCAGACGTCTCTTGTCGGCATGTCTCTTCATCCGCTCGGAGAATTGAAGAAGTGCGGATCTAGTGTCCTCTCAAATGGTGGAAAATTCGCTGACCAGAGACTCCGCGGCAGGATTGTCCACTGAAGCGGAGACGGGAAATGGAATCCGGGGGTGTTGACCGTAGACCACAAAGAACGGGGACTTGAAAGAAGATTCGCTCTCATGGTTGTTATAGGAGAACTCGGCCCATGGTAGGAGCTCTACCCAATCGGTATGGTGAGCGTTGACGAAGTGCCAGAGGAAGCTGGTAAGGATCTGGTTGGTCATTGGACTGAGGATGATAAACAGATGAGAAATCCAGGGAGACATCCAGCAGCTTACACGTAGCTCTCCAGAAGCGCAAAGTGAACTGGACCCCTCGATCAGACACAATGTGGAGGGGTAGGCCGTGGAGAAGAAAGATGTGATGGATGAAGTCCTTAGCCAGCACAGATGCAGATGGGAGACCACGCAGAGGGATAAAGTGGGCCATTTTAGAAAAGCGGTCAGCGACCACCCAAATGATAGTACAACTGGCAGAAACAGGGAGATCAGTAATAAAGTCCATAGCAATGTGTTGCCACTGGGCAGCAGGTACGGGAAGAGGCAGGAGACGGCCGGCTGGAAGATGTCTGGGAATCTTGTTGCGGGCACAGGATGAACAGGCCGTGACGAAGTCTACAACATCCTTGCGCAGGGATGGCCACCAGTAATGCTGGGTAATGAGCAGGAAGGTCTTCCTCTGGCCAGCATGGCTAGTTTAGATGAATGACCCCAGTGAAGAACCTTCTTACGATCCGGAACCGCTACAAACGTCTTACCGGAGCAACATTCATCGCTTCAGAGGGATCGATGATATGCATATGACGCGTTATTAAGAGTTCTTTTGTGTCGACTACGCCACCCGTTGTGATGTGGTCACTGTGGCCGCCGCTGCAGCAGGGTCCGCTGAGGCTGATGGTGTAGGTGCAGCTTATGATGGTATAACCCCCAACGGGTGGGGTATAGCCTCAGGGGGGACAGGTGCAGAGGATGGGGTTTGTGGTGGTGCAGTGCAGACGGCAGTGAAGACAGAGTCGGGTTGTGCAGTTAAGGGTGTTTACTTACTGCAGGTGTTGTACTGGTCACTCCAGCTTCGAGTGACCACCCGAGCCATGCTGCGTCCACCAGGTCCTGGATCCAGCCAACCCCCAAACAAGTCCGGAGCGTGGCCCTGAGCTCTCCTTCTGTCCCGTTCTCTGGCCGTCCCCACCAGTGATCCACCTAGGTCCAGCTCCCTCGGGCCTTCTGTTGGGACACCCTTGGCCTTAGGTTCCCTGACCCTTCATGTGGTGTGCCTTCGGGGTGGATGTGGTGGGTGACCGTGGCAAACGCTGCCCACGGTCTCCGGTCTCTGGCTGGGGAATGTTTTTACCCCCACCAGCTTGGGTTCCGGTACCCTGTGCCGACTCTTCACCCGGGGATTTAAGTTGGGATCTTGGAGTCCTTTTCTGCTGTGCCTCTGGGTCTCTCTTTCTTCTCCTCTCTCACTCTGGGTCTCTCTTCTCCTCTGCTCCTGACTTTCTCTCTGCATCTGACCCTGTTCTTAGTTGGTGCCCACCTTATATACACCCTCTATGTGTGAGCTCAGGTGACCAGCACCCAATGAGCTCCTAACTTTACCCAGGCTGCTCCCCCTATCTGCCCCTACACTACTTGGGATGTACCACCCCCCTCCCACTCCAGCCAGGAACAGACTCGGTCGTACCTGCACATTTCTAAGTGGGAGTACCGTCGGTCTGCTCCTCGGAAATGGGATGTGTGTAGTGCATGCAGCCTACCGAGCTCAGTTCCACACTCCTTCCTTACCCGGGAGTGGAATATCACGCCTCTGGGTTGAGGTGCAATACCCCTGTAGCAGCCGAATCCTCAGGGTGCTACACATAGGCTCCTCCTCTTGATCGGAGGACAGGAAGGATCGGGACAAAGCGTCGGCTTTAATGTTCTTGTCCGCAGGGCGGTAATGTAGGGTAAAGCTGAAACGGGCGAAGAACAAAGACCACCGGGCCTGACGCGGATTGAGTCTTTGGGCATTTTGTAGATATGCCAGGTTTTTGTGGTCAGTGTAGATGACCACCGGGTGCAGAGCTCCCTCTAGCAGGTAACGCCACTCCTCCAGCGCCAATTTGATGGCTAGCAGTTCTCGGTCTCCTATGGAGTAGTTGCGCTCGGACGAGGAGAAGAGCTTGGAGAAGCCGCAGGTTACCTTTCTCCAGGACGGAGATTTCTGGATGAGCACCTCTTCGGCTCCGGAAGAGGAAGCATCAACCTCCAGAAAGAACTGTTTGTTGCAATCCGGACGGTGTAGCACTGGGGCAGAAGAGAAGGCTTGTTTTAAGGAGAGGAAGGCCTCCTCCGCTTCGGACGTTCATTCCTTAGGATTTTCTCCCTTACGAGTGAGCGCAGAGATGGGTGCAGTCCGGGAAGAGAAATGTGGGATAAAGAGGCGGTAATAGTTAGCGAAGCCCAGGAATCGCTGAATCGCCTTCAACCCCTCCGGTCGGGGCCACTTTAAGACGGCAGAGACCTTCTCGGGGTCCATCCGTAGACCAGTCTTAGAGATAATATAGCCCAGGAATGGAAGAGGCATTTCTCAAATTTTGCGTATAGGTGATTCTGCATGAGCCTAAGCAGGACCTGATGAACATATCTCCGGTGTGTGGGTATATCCGGAGAGAAAACCAAGATATCATCCAGGTACACCACCACGCATGAATATAAGAGGTCACGGAAGATGTCGTTAACTAGTTCTTGGAAGACAGCTGGAGCATTACAGAGGCCGAAGGGCATCACACGGTATTCATAGTGGCCATCCCGGGTATTGAATGCCGTCTTCCACTCGTCTCCTTGGCGGATCCGGACCAAGTTATACGCCCCATGAAGATCGAGCTTGGTGAAGATCTTCGCGCCTTTAAGGCAGTCAAACAGCTCAGAGATGAACGGCAGGGGGTATTTGTTTTTGATGGTAATCTGGTTGAGTCCCCTATAATCGATACATGGGCGTAGTGAACCGTCTTTCTTTTTTACGAAGAAGAATCCTGATTCAGCCGGGGAGGTAGATTTCTGGATGAATACCCTAGCCAGATTTTCTTCGATATACTCAGACATGGCTCGGGTTTCGGCCAGCGACAAGGGGTAGATACACCCACGGGGTGGAGAGGCACCGGGTACCAGGTCGATGGGGCAATCATATGGCCTATGAGGTGGCAGTGTCTCTGCTTCCTTCTTGTCGAAGACATCTGCATAGGACCAGTAAGGTGCCGGTAGACCAGGTAAATTAGCCGGAGTAGACGGAGGTCGAGCTGGCTTTGAACAAGGCAGGACTCATGGCATTGCTGACCCCAACAAAGCACTTCACCGGATCTCCAATTCAGGACAGGCTCATGTTTCTGAAGCCAGGGCAGACCAAGCAGGAGAGCGTGAGAGAGACTGGACAGCACGTGAAAGGAGATCTTCTCTGAGTGCAGCATTCCCACCTGAAGGGTTACAGGTACTGTGACGAGCAGGATGTACACTGGAAGAGGCCTCCGGTCCACAGAGGCAACCGCCAATGGTTCAGCCAGACGTATAGTAGGAATCTGGTACCGCTCCACTACCGCCTGTGAGATGAGATTCCCGGCGGATCCGGAATACAGGTAGGCTGTCTCAAAGAAGCGTGTCTTGCCACTGGAAATACAAACAGATAGAGTCAATGACGGAGAGGTTTTACTCTTGTCTAGGACGACCTCTCCAAGCGGTCCTAGACACTGGAGTTTTCCGACTTCACCGGGCATGAACTGATCTGATGCTCTTTATTGCCGCAATAGAAGCAACTCCCCTCCGCTCGGTGTGTCTCCAGGCGAGATTTGGCCATCTTGGTTTGGTCAACTTGCATGGGTTCGGGCGAGCGTGCCCTGGGAATTGCTGGTTGTGGTACTGGCTCTTGGAAGGTTGGTGCGAGACGCGGAAATCTACTCTCCCGGGTTGTCTCCTTGGCACGTTCCTGGAAACGGATGTCAATCCGGGTAGCCAACGACACTAGGTCGTCCAGGGTGGAAGGAATGTCCCGACCGGCTAGTTCATCCTTAATCCGTCCGGAAAGACCTTCCCAGAAGACGGACACCAGGGGCTCGTTGTTCCAAGCAAGTTCTGATG
The DNA here is from genome assembly GCF_046119375.1 of Phyllobates terribilis. Taxonomy (NCBI): domain Eukaryota; kingdom Metazoa; phylum Chordata; class Amphibia; order Anura; family Dendrobatidae; genus Phyllobates; species Phyllobates terribilis. The sequence continues at coordinate 340,010,875 of NW_027362762.1, read as the reverse complement.
CCAGGGTCCGGAAACGTATGGCATACTGACCCACGGTGAGACTCCCTTGATGGAGACGGAGAAGAGCGGAGGCAGTAGAGGATTTTCGTCCTGGTTCATCGAAGACCTTCCAGAATGCAGCAAGGAAAGCCGGTAGATTAGACACCAGGGGGTCCCCTTTCTCCCACAGGGGGTTTAGCCATGCCAGTGCTTCTCCGGTGAGGTGAGACATGATGAATGCCACCTTGGCCCGGTCAGAGATGAACTGGTGAGCCAGGAGCTCAAAGTGCAGGGTGCACTGATTGATGAAGCCCCGAGCTAGGGCAGGGTCACCAGCAAAACATGGGGGTGCCGAGAGCCGGGATCCATAGCCGGACTCCATAGTGACACTGGGTTGTGGTGCCGACGGAGCAGGTGCCGCTCGGCTAGAGACGGACACAGACGGGGTGGACAGCGTGTCCAGGCGTGAGTTAACAGTCTGTAGAAAAGACAGGATAGTCTCCTGTTGGGCTCTCTGATGTGAGACCTCCTGGTGCAGGTCAGAGAGCGCGGGGGGCCTGGGGGCCACCGGGTTCCATGGCCCGTTCAAACTGTTAGGAGGTGGGTGGTGGAACCTCTTTGCTGCGGTGCAAGGAAGGACCAGAGGGGCGTAGCTAGGTATCAACTCGGGCTGACCAAGGTCGCACGGCGGCTCAATCGACTCCGTGAACCTGGGAAGGACCGAACAGAGGGACCAGGTGCTACTCTGGGCCATTCCTTTTATGAGAGCAGGTGACTCCCACGGGTCAGAAGGCAGGGACTGACCGGTGCAGCAGATGAGCACGGCAGGCAGGCTGACGGGTGATCCGGGTAGACGGACTGGCAGACACCACGGGTAACTGGCAGGAGCCTCCAGGTGGCAGGCTGGTAGGCACGGCAGGTAACAAGCAGGAGCTTCCAGGTAGGCTGGCTGGTAGGCACGGCAGGTATCTGGTACGTTCTCCGGGTAGGCAGGCTAGCCTGGCCCATAGACAGACTGGTGGGTTGGACCGTAGGCAGACCGTCGGGCTGGAGAGTGTACTTGGCTGGCGGAGACAGGTAGCAGGTAAAGGCTCCGGATAAGCGGACTGGCCAAGCCCATAGACAGACTGACGGACAGCGCTGTAAGCAGACTGTCGGGCTGGACTGGTAGTCAGGCTGGCAGTGGGACCTGAGGGCTGAAGCAGAGTTAGCACACAGAGCAACAACCTTGTACGGGCACCTCCATTTTGGAGGAGGTGCCTTTTATATGAGAAGTTCTCCGGCCATTGGTCGGGGACTCCTTAGGACGGCGCACGCGGCCCCTTTAAGAGGGAGGGAGCGCGCCCTAAGCACAGTGCCCGGGAAGCTGCGTGCGCCGGGAGCAGCAGGAGAGCCGGTAGACACCAGGCCAGAAGCACGGCGGTAAGGGGGACAGCGTCTCTGCCTGTCAGGGGGCAGAGATGCCAATGCTGACAGGCAGAGACGCGAATGCTACACTCTCCTCCTCATCCTCCTGCTCCCTGTCCTCAGGCCATCCACGCTGAACAGACGGTATGACAGTTGTGCAGGTAGTACCGTCTATAGCGCAGGAAACTTGTTCTTCCTCCTCCTCTTCCTCATTGTCACCCAATCCACGTTGGGATGAGATGAGGCTGGGCTGTGTGGAATCACCCTGTATAGTTCCTTGCTCCATCTCATCGTCCTCTGCCTGTAATGCATCCTCTTTATTGTGAGCAGAGAGCGTTTCAGAAGACAGAGAAGCGGGATGGTGACGCTAATTATGGCGTTATTGCCGTTCGCCATCTTAGTGGAGTCCTCAAAGTTTTGGAAGATGGTACATATGTCTGACATCCAAATCCACACCTGAGGTTTTATGTGTGGAGTTTGACCTGAATACCGACGGCCTTGTTGATTCTGGTAGTCAACAACTGCCCTCTTCTGCTCACAAATCCTTCCCAACATCTGCAATGTAGAGTTCCAACGCGTGGGAACATCGCAGATCAGTCGGTGAGCTGGAAGCTGCAAGCGCTGCTGAAGCACGGCAAGAGCGGCGGAAGCTGTAGCTGACTTTCTAAAATGGGCACACAGGCGACATACTTTGACAAGCATATCCGACAGATCTGGTTAGGTTTTGAGAAACTGCTGAATCATGAGGTTAAGCACATGGGCCAGACATGGTATGCGTGTGAGCTTGCCTCAGAGCCGCCACCAGGTTCCGGCCATTGTCACACACGACCAAGTCTGGCTGTAGGGTCAGCGGTGTCAGCCACAGATCTATCTGCTCTTTCAGAGCTGTCCACAAGTCTTTAGCGTTGTGCGATTTGTCACCTAAGCATATTAGCTTCTGCACACCCTGTAGCCGCTTGGCTGAGGCAGTGCTGCAGTGCTTCCAGCTTGCGAATGATGTGGATGTTTGAAGATGGAGGCTGAAGGAGCTGTAGAATGTGGGGGCAACCCTGATTGACCCCAGGCCCGCAATCCTCGGCGTCGGGAGGACGTGTTCCGTCCCAAGGTCCGACTGGCTCCTGGCTTCCACTATATTAACCCAGTGTGCCAACAGCGAGATGTACCATCCCTGCCCACAAGCACTTGTCCACGTGTCCGTGGTTAGTTGGACTTTCCCAGTAACTGCATTGAGGGCACGTCTAATGTTGTGGGACACGTGCTCATGCAATGCGGGGACATGCAATGCTGGGAGAAATAGTGGCGGCTGGGGACCGAGTATGCATATATGATGCAGAGGCAAAGCTGGCTATGCTAGTAGCATTCAAGAGCACACAGTTCAGACCAGTGGTGCAATCATGCCACTGGTCTGAACTGTCAATCATCAGGAGCACACTAACACCTGGCAAGTAGGATGCTGGGAGGCAGGTGAGTAATGCGCTCACTATTGTTGAGCATTCCGATACTGAAATATCGGGTATCGGCCGATATTCACGGTATCGGAATTCCGATACTTAATTCCGATACTTTTAGAATATCGTATACCGGAATTGGAAGTTCCCATAATGCAATGAGTCAGTTTCATTTTATTCAGCCAATGAGGATCCTAAGAAGTGTGGGCACATCCTGTTAGGCATGTAAGCATGTTAACTAATGGCATGGCTGTGATTGGCTGCTGAAATTATGTCATGATGCACTATAAAAGAGGCCGCCGCCATTTTGAGCTCACTCTGCTGTGAATTTAGTTAGGGATAGGACACTGTTGTTCTGAGGGACAGTTTTAGCTACCTATTTGCTCTATTCTGCTTTACCCAAGCTACTTTATAAATCGCTGTGCCTTGCAGCGCTAGTGCACAGTTCTCTGTGCTGTTCACCGCTGTCTGCAAGGTCTCTGTGTGTGAGTGCAGCTCACGCTGTAGTGTGTGTTTCAGCCAAGTCTGGTTGTAGTGCGCTCAGCGTGCGTCACTGCCTCATACATTGTCCTTTTTTGCTAATTGATAATTTTTCCTGATTTCTCCTATTAGTGTGGTGGTTCCATCCGTATTCAGCTAAATTGGTTCCAAACACACTATTTAGGAGTAGAAAAAGAATTTTTTTTTGTCTTGCAGCGCTAGTGCACAGTACTCTGCATCTGCACTGTTCACGCCTGTCTGCAAGGTCTCTGTGTGTGAGTGCAGCTCACGCTGTAGTGTGTGCTTCAGCCACGTCTGGTTGTAGTGCGCTCAGCATGCGTCACTGCCTCATACATTGTCCTATTTTGCTAATTGATAATTTTTCCTGATTTTTCCTATTAGTGTGGTGATTCCATCCGTATTCAGCTAAATTGGTTCCAAACACACTATATAGGAGTAGATAGAGAATTTTTTTTTGTCTTGCAGCGCTAGTGCACAGTGCTCTGCATCTGCACTGTTCACGCCTGTCTGCAAGGTCTCTGTGTGTGAGTGCAGCTCACGCTGTAGTGTGTGCTTCAGCCACGCCTGGTTGTAGTGCGCTCAGCGTGCGTCACTGCCTCATACATTGTCCTTTTTTGCTAATTGATAATTTTTCCTGATTTCTCCTATTAGTGTGGTGATTCCATCCGTATTCAGCTACATTGGTTCCAAACACACTATATAGGAGTAGATAGAAAAAAATTTTTTTGTCTTGCAGCGCTAGTGCACAGTGCTCTGCATCTGCACTGTTCACGCCTGTCTGCAAGGCCTCTGTGTGTGAGTGCAGCTCACGCTGTAGTGTGTGCTTCAGCCACGTCTGGTTGAAATGCGCTCAGCGTGCGTCACTGCCTCATACATTGTCCTTTTTTGCTAATTGATCATTTTTCCTGATTTCTCTTATTAGTGTGGTGGTTCCATCCGTTTTCAGCTACATTGGTTCCAAAAATACTATATAGGAGTAGATAGAGGAGCCTTTCTGCAGCATTGTGCCCTGCAGCCCCAGCCAGATTAGTATTAGCCTATTTTTTGTAGCCTCATCTATTGCATTGTAGGTTACCTTCCTGCATTGTAATAGCTACAAAAAGTTTGTGATACTATCGGTATTACATCTTTGGGCACATCCAGTGTCTTTTTGTGACAAAAAAAACCTAAATAAAGTTCACCAAACACTCCACTTTACAGTTGTGTAGGCCACATTAGCTCATATTAAAGTCTAGTCCACACTTTATAAAATTAGTGTTTCTTATACCTGTTAGCAGCTGTTCAGGAATAAGCACACTAAGCCCTTAGAACTTTTCTGCCTATCTTTATCAGTCTACCAAGATGAAGAAGGCAGGGAGTAAGGCATGTGGTCGTGGTCGTGGGTATGGAGTTTCAGCAGGGAGAGGACGTGAGGATTCTGTGCCTGCAGGGAGAGGACGTGGGGATTCTGGACCTCCTGCGGCACCAGTGACTCAGCATCCCCCAGTTTTACCAGGGAACAGTCCTTTATACGCAGCTTTGTAGGAGCTAGCCGTACCCCACTGCTGCGGGGGGACCAAATTGAAGCCGTTGTCGGATGGATGGCAGCTAACACATCGACTTCAATTAGTTCCAGATCCTCTCAGGTCCTGAGCACTGAAGAGCACCCATCTGTCTCTTCACCACCTGCCAAATTGCCCAGGCAGTCAGAGAGCCCTGGACAGGAGCCATCTCTACTTCTGTTCTCTGAATCTCTTGGCTTGGAAAGAGGAGGCCAGCCAAGCAGAATTCGAGAATTTGAAGAAGAGGTAGTATGCAGTGATGCGCAACCGTTTTGTCTCTCTGAATCTGAAGAGGCGGGTGGGCCAGTGCCTATGGTCAGCAGCACACCTTAGTACGCATCTGATGATGAGACTCAGGTGCCACTTTCTGGTGCGTACTGTGCTGTCGAGACTACCCAGGAGAAGCAGTTGTTTGAAGAGGGTGGTGTAGATGATGAGGTCCTTGACCCATCATGGCGTGAGGGACAGGAAGGTGGTGGGAGCAGCTCTGAGGAAGAGATTCCCCGAACGGCCCAAAAAGGAGGGAGAGGGAGGGGGCAGACTCCCATTAGGAGCATGGCTCTTCCAAAATCCAAAGCGGGCGCTCCCAAGACTTGCAGTGCCTGGTCCTTTTTTGACACAGTTGCAGATGACATTTGCTTTGTCAAATGCAAGCTGTGTAATCAGAAGGTGAAAAGAGGGAAAAGTGTCAGCAACCTCAATACCACAAATATGTGGAAACATGTGCGGACCAAGCACGTGGTGGAGTTACAAAAACACACTGAAGACCTAGGCCAACCTACAGCGCCACCTACCACCTCTTCAGCTCGTGTTGTAGCCTCTTCCTCCAGCTCACACACAGCTGGTTCGGCTTCCTCACAGGATCGCCATGGAAGAACCTCTGGCACTGTTGTACAGAGACACAGTGTAATTCCACCCACAGCACCACTTTCCCTGTCATCCTCACACTCCCAGGCCAGTCTACAGCCATCGTTAGCACAGGCATGGGAGAAAAGGCGCCCATACTAAGGCAAACCACCCCCGAGCACAGGCTCTGAATGCTGGCATTGCAAAACTACTGGCCCTTGAAATGCTATCATTCAGGCTGGTGGAGACTGACACCTTCCGTAACTTTATGGCATTGGCAGTCCCACAATACAACGTGCCCAGCCACTTTTATTTCAGCAGGCAAGCCGTCCCTGCCCTGCAACAGCATGTGGAGGGAAAAATTAAACATGCACTACAAAACGCCGTCAGTAGCAAGGTCCACCTGACCACCGATGCGTGGACCAGTAAGCATGGACAGGGACGATAACTTTCCCTCACTGCCCAGTGGCGCTGTACGTGTTCTGCCAACTCCAAGGCTTGCAGGAATCCAGTCTGTACACATTGACTCCTCCTCATACTCCAGTTCCTCTAAATCAGCGCTGCAGGAGCCGTCACGGTCTACCTCCACATCGACCCGTGAACGGTTGGTTACCTGTTATGATGACCGATATGAGCACAGCCGTGGCCAAATGTCAACAGGCCGTATTAAAATTAATTTCTTTGGGGAATCGAAGCCACACAGCGCAGGAGTTCTGGAATGCCATTGTAGCACCCTGAGGATTCGGCTGCTACAGGGGTATTGCACCTCAACCCAGAGGTGTGATATTCCACTCCCGGGTAAGGATGGAGTGTGGAACTGAGCTCGGTAGGCTGCATGCACTACACACATCCCATTTCCGAGGAGCAGACCGACGGTACTCCCACTTAGAAATGTGCAGGTACGACCGAGTCTGTTCCTGGCTGGAGTGGGAGGGGGGTGGTACATCCCAAGTAGTGTAGGGGCAGATAGGGGGAGCAGCCTGGGTAAAGATAGGAGCTCATTGGGTGCTGGTCACCTGAGCTCACACATAGAGGGTGTATATAAGGTGGGCACCAACTAAGAACAGGGTCAGTCAGTGAGATGCAGAGAACAAGTCAGGAGCAGAGGAGAAGAAAGACCCAGAGTGAGAGAGGAGAGAGAGAGACCCAGAGGCACAGCAGAAAAGGACTCCAAGATCCCAACTAAAATCCCCGGGTGAAGAGTCGGCACAGGGTACCGGAACCCAAGCTGGTGGGGGTAAAAACATTCCCCAGCCAGAGACCGGAGACCGTGGGCAGCGTTTGTCACGGTCACCCACCACATCCACCACGAAGGCATACCACGAGGAGGGTCAGGGAACCCAAGGCCAAGGGTGTCCCAACAGAAGGCCCAAGGGAGCTGGACCTGGGTGGATCAATAGTGGGGACGGCCAGAGAAAGGACTGAAGGAGAGCTCAGGGCCACGCTCCGGACTTGTTTGGGGGTTGGCTGGATCCAGGACCTGGTGGACGCAGCACGGCTCGGGTGGTCACTCGAAGCTGGAGTGACCAGTACAACATCTGCAGTAAGTAAACACCCGTAACTGCACACCCGACTCTGTCTTCATTGCCGTCTGCACTGCACCACCACAACCCCCATCATCTGCACCTGGCCCCTCTGAGGCTATACCCCTCCCGTTGGGGGTTATCCCACCAAGCTGCGCACCCACCATCAGCCTCAGCGGACCCTGCTGCAGCGGCGGCCACAGTGACCGCATCACAACGGGTGGCGTAGTCGACACAAAAGAACTCTTAATAACATCTGTAGGACTGCCACACAACACTGAGTTTGACGCCCTGGGCACGGGCCGGGTCACAGCCGCTCGGAGACTACAACCCCCATCTGATCCGGTGCCGGGTATTCCCCTCAAAAAGGAATATGTCCCAGGGGGCGCGTCAACTTTGGCGTAGTCGGCAGGATTACGTGCCCGCAACACCCGGGTACTGCGTGCCTGAAGAAAAGTGCGAGTTTACCTCAAAAAGAAGTCTCCTGCCGGTTCCGGAGGGTCCCCGCCATCGGACCCCATCACCAGTCGATTCCAGCCGGTTGTCCGCCATTTCCAGCTTGTTCCCGCCATCTGCAGAGTTTCCCGCCACTGGGCGACGCTTCCCGCCAAATCCGAAGATTTCCCGCCTTGGAAGAGCAGCGGACGCCATTATGGGCGTGCCAAAGGAGGGCAAGAGGCCGCCTCCCATCGTGGGCCAGGACAGAAAATGGCGCCAAAAGTGGAAACCGCCCCCACCAACAGAGACTGTGATGCTGGAGGTGTCTGTCAGCGTGAAAGAACCGCCCCTGGAGCTGACAATCACCAAGTGGCCCCGGGACCGCCCTCGAGGTGGGAGGAGACGAAAGGAAAGAACGAAGATGGGTGCCGCCTGGAGCAGTCTGGACCGAGCGCACCCGGAGGCAAGAAGCCTGGAGAGGAGCAGCAGAGAAGCTCACCCGGAGATGTCCAGAGAGCAGAGCAGCACCGGCCCGCTGGCCAGGAGCCTGCTGGAAGAAGAGCAGAGCAGCACCGACCCGTTGGTCAGGAGCCTGCTAGACACCACGACCCCACTAGGCCTAGTGGAGGTCCTCGCACAGCTCCCCCGAGACCGGGAGTGTGCACAGACTGCCCTGGAGGGCCTCGCACGGAGGATGGCCCGGGTACAGCGAGAGACATTGGCGGAGTGGAGCCGTGAGATGGCCCAGCAAACCAAGACCCGGAGCACGCCAGCCGAAATGAGGAAGCAGACCGCCTCTGAGGATGGCGCGGGAGGACCCAAGGTCGGAGACGGCGCTGAGAAGGGAGCCGAACGCATGGAGGCAGGTAAAGGGGACGTCTATACCCCAAGCCGGGACACCGCTTACCTGCCCCAGCTCCCCGTCGCAGAGCCCGAAAGTCCCCCTGCTGTGCCCGAAAACGCCATGTCACCGACGCAGACTAGGCCCCAACCGGAAGCCGCCGCCGCGACCCCTGTGACGTCACACGCCTCGACCCCGAGCGTGACCAAGCAGGAAGTACCACCAGCCTGGTCGCAGGGCCTAGAACTCCCGGGCGTCGCATCACCAACAGCGCCCCCTACCTCCGCGGAGCCTCCGGCCTGGTCGCAAGGCCAGGTAGCCCAGGGCGCCGCCGTATTAACGGTGCCCTTCACCTTCCAGGTGCCCCAGGCCTGGCCGCAAGGCCTGGGCAATCCGGGCGCCACCACCACCGCGCCCGCACCCGTAAAACCAAGGGTGCCGCGTCTGGGAGAGGACTTGTTTGCCCAGCACACGTGGCCGGACGGGCAGCCTTTCATCTGGCCCCAAAAGTATTACGAACTGGAGCACCAGAGGAGGGTTGGGGCCATGTGTGCACCCCTGATTCCGGCTCCGAAGCCCGTAATAAGGATCTCGCCCCCGCTAGCGGAAGCGCAGTTTGAGTGGGACCCCACCGGAGAAGATCTAATGGGGTTCACTCAGGAAACCAGGGCAGCTGCAGCGGAGCGTGCTGAGTGCTGCCGCCAACAGCTCGAGGAGTTTGCGAGGGAGCGGAGAGAGAGGCGGGTCCGGGAACAGCAGGCTCAAGTAAGGAGCGCGGAGCAGAAGAGCCGGACCAGGAGGGACCCCCGTGCAGCGCACAGTCCCCGTACCACCGGGACTGTAATAAAGTTTAACCTGCAGCATGGGTGGGGCTTCATCAGAGACCACAACACCCCCGGCGACGTCTTTGTCACGCGCAGAGACGTGGAGTCCCATCTGCCGGAGGGGCACAGAGGTCGTGACCTCTACATCGGAGACGAGGTCACCTTCACCAGGCACAAGTGTGCCAAAGGGCCTTACGCCCTCCACGTACACCGCCTGACGGAGGAGGAGTTGCGGTGCGAGGAGGAGGAGCAAGAGGACCCGGACGGGTCTGAAGTTACAACCAGCTATAAGCAAAGAGCAGGAGGAAGACGCCGTTGAGTGCGGCAGAGCAGTAGATGTAAATAGTTACCCGACCGGGTACCAAAGAAACTGTTGCTTCATATATATAGTCCCCGTTGGGACCAGCTGAGTGAACTGTTTACCCGTTAACCCCTTAATCCTTTACCAGGCTGAGGACTGTGAGCAGCCATTCCCTTCCCTTTACCTGGCCGAGGACTGAGAGCGGCCAACTTCCAACTTCCCCTGTATATAGTTGCGCTTCCTAAAGCGCCCCCTACCGGTTTTATAGAAAACCAGTTTTTCTAAGAGACTGTCGCACTTTTCCCGGACACACGTTGCACAGTGTCCGGAGGAGGAAGAACCAGGAGCCTGAGACGACGAGAAAGTTTTATCTGCTAAGATATGTTATTTATATAATGTTTTACATGTTTTATATGTTTATAAAAATTTGTATGTTTTGGTGTTATTTATGTCTTACAGCCCGAGGACGTGCTGTGATTTACCAGGGGGGAATGTAGCACCCTGAGGATTCGGCTGCTACAGGGGTATTGCACCTCAACCCAGAGGTGTGATATTCCACTCCCGGGTAAGGATGGAGTGTGGAACTGAGCTCGGTAGGCTGCATGCACTACACACATCCCATTTCCGAGGAGCAGACCGACGGTACTCCCACTTAGAAATGTGCAGGTACGACCGAGTCTGTTCCTGGCTGGAGTGGGAGGGGGGTGGTACATCCCAAGTAGTGTAGGGGCAGATAGGGGGAGCAGCCTGGGTAAAGATAGGAGCTCATTGGGTGCTGGTCACCTGAGCTCACACATAGAGGGTGTATATAAGGTGGGCACCAACTAAGAACAGGGTCAGTCAGTGAGATGCAGAGAACAAGTCAGGAGCAGAGGAGAAGAAAGACCCAGAGTGAGAGAGGAGAGAGAGAGACCCAGAGGCACAGCAGAAAAGGACTCCAAGATCCCAACTAAAATCCCCGGGTGAAGAGTCGGCACAGGGTACCGGAACCCAAGCTGGTGGGGGTAAAAACATTCCCCAGCCAGAGACCGGAGACCGTGGGCAGCGTTTGTCACGGTCACCCACCACATCCACCACGAAGGCATACCACGAGGAGGGTCAGGGAACCCAAGGCCAAGGGTGTCCCAACAGAAGGCCCAAGGGAGCTGGACCTGGGTGGATCAATAGTGGGGACGGCCAGAGAAAGGACTGAAGGAGAGCTCAGGGCCACGCTCCGGACTTGTTTGGGGGTTGGCTGGATCCAGGACCTGGTGGACGCAGCACGGCTCGGGTGGTCACTCGAAGCTGGAGTGACCAGTACAACATCTGCAGTAAGTAAACACCCGTAACTGCACACCCGACTCTGTCTTCATTGCCGTCTGCACTGCACCACCACAACCCCCATCATCTGCACCTGGCCCCTCTGAGGCTATACCCCTCCCGTTGGGGGTTATCCCACCAAGCTGCGCACCCACCATCAGCCTCAGCGGACCCTGCTGCAGCGGCGGCCACAGTGACCGCATCACAACGGGTGGCGTAGTCGACACAAAAGAACTCTTAATAACATCTGTAGGACTGCCACACAACACTGAGTTTGACGCCCTGGGCACGGGCCGGGTCACAGCCGCTCGGAGACTACAACCCCCATCTGATCCGGTGCCGGGTATTCCCCTCAAAAAGGAATATGTCCCAGGGGGCGCGTCACCATCAAGCAGCAGAGCGACGTGTGGTTTGTGCCAGCGAATCTCCAGCCAGGCATGGTAGTGTGTGACAATGGCCGAAATCTGGTGGCAGCTCTGGGCCTAGGCAACCTCACTCACATCCCATGTCTGGCACATGTGCTCAACTTGGTCGTGCAGAGTTTTTTGAGGGACTATCCGGATCTTGATGCACTGCTTCACAAGGTTTGCATAGAGTGCGCTCACTTGCGGCGATCCAGCAACGCAAGATCGCGCATTGCAGCTCTGCAGCGCCGATTACGTCTTCCAGAACATCGCATCATATGTGACCTACCCACCAGGTGGAATTCAACGTTACATATGTTGGAGAGGTTGTGTGAGCAGCAGGCAGCAGTAATGGAGTACCAGCTGCAGCAGGCGCAAACAAGTCACAGTGCGCTCCGTTCACACTTCACCACCACTGAGTGGGCCTCTATGAAGGACATTTGCCACGTTTTGCGTGCCTTCGATTATTCCACGCGGATTGCGAGCGCAGATGATGCACTAGTCAGCATGACTATCCCCCTTATATGCCTGCTTGAAAAAACACTGCAAGCACTAAGGGAGGAAGAGGTGGAGGATGAGGAGTCACAAATGCCATCTGCTTCTGTACAGTCTGCGCAACGTGGTTCCTCAAAAAGGCCTAGGCAGGGGACACTTTGTAAGGAGGATGAGGAGGAGTCAATGGAGGAGGAAGACATCTGTCCAGAGGAGGGAGGTACACAATGCTCTAGTAGTCAGTATCTAGAGTGAGGGTGGGGTGATGAAAAGCAGGCAGGGATCACGCCTCAAGCAGGGACAGCATTTCTTGGCCAGTTGGCAGTCTGCAGCACATGGTTGACTTCATGCTGCAGTGCCTGAGAAACGACCGCCGCATCGCCCACATTCTCAACACGGCTGATTATTGGGTGTCCACCCTCCTAGATCCTCGCTACTGGGACAACTTACAAAGCCTCATAACACCGTTGAACCGGGAGCGTAAAATGCGGGAGTACCAAGACGCACTGGTGCATTCCATCATGTTCTCCATTCCAACCGAGAGCAGTGCTGCTAGTGCTTTACAAAGCAGCTCAGTGCGTCGAGGCAGTGGAGGAAGCTCTGCACAAAGAGGGAGCAGAAGCAGCGCCTCAGCACAAGGCAAGACCAGTATGGCCCAAATGTGGCAAAGTTTTGTGTCCCCGCCGCCACAAATGTCTGCACCATCACAAACGGCTCCAGTCAGCAGGAGGCAAAGTTTCCGTCAGATGGTGACAGACTACATGTCTTGCCCTCTCAGTGTACTCCCAGACAGCTCTTCCCCCTTCAAGTTTTGGGTCTCTAAGCTGGATACATGACCAGAGCTTAGCCAGTATGCATTGGAGGTGCTGGCTTGCCCTGCTGCTAGTGTATTATCGGAACGCGTATTTAGTGCCGCAGGTGGTGTACTAAGAGACCGTCGCATGCGCCTATCCTCCGATAACATTGACCGGCTTACTTTTCTGAAAATGAACAAGGCCTGGATCTCACATGAATTTGCCAGTCCTCTTCCAGAATAAATAATTGGTTGGCAACAGTATCCATGTCTCCTGTTGTGTTCATGTTTCTACCACCTGAACTGTAATCCCTGAGCTCCAACACCGCCAGTTGCTGCTCAGAAGTGCCGTCTGCACAGTCAACGCTTGCTCCAGTGTCATTGGGGTTCAGTAACATCAGCTGATCCCCAGCTGTGTGTACGGCAAATTCTCCTGCTCTGTCCACATCCACTGTACTACTAATTTAAAACTTGCTCCAATTAAACCTCTGGCTCCTCTGTTTTTAGTATTTACCCCGGGCTCCAACACCGCTAGTTGCTGCTCAGAAGTGCCGTCTGCACAGTCAACGCTTTCTCCAGTGTTATTGGGGCTCAGTAACGTCAGCTGATCCCCAGCTGTGTGTCCGGCAAATTCTCCTGCTCTGTCCACATCCACTGTACTACTAATTTAAAACTTGCTCCAATTAAACCTCTGGCTCCTCTGTTTTTAGTATTTACCCTGGGCTCCAACACCGCTAGTTGCTGCTCAGAAGTGCCATCTGCACAGTCAATGTTTGCTCCAGTGTTATTGGGGTTCAGTAACGTCAGCTGTTCCCCTGCTGTGCGTACGGCAATTTCTCCTGCTCTGTCCACATTCACACTACTACAGAATTTAAAGTTGCTCCAATTACGCCTCTGGCTCCTCTGTTTTCAGTATTATCCCTGAGCTCCAACACCGCCAGTTGGCGCTCCAAAGTGCCGTCTGCACAGTCAACACTTGCTGCCGTGTTATTGGGGTTCAGTAACGTCAGCTGTTCCCCTGCTGTGCGTACGGCAATTTCTCCTGCTCTGTCCACATTCACACTACTACAGATTTTAAAGTTGTTCCAATTACGCCTCTGGCTCCTCTGTTTTCAGTATTATCCCTGAGCTCCAACACCGCCAGTTGGCGCTCAGAAGTGCCGTCTGCACAGTCAACACTTGCTGCCGTGTTATTGGGGTTCAGTAACGTCAGCTGTTCCCCTGCTGTGCGTACGGCAATTTCTCCTGCTCTGTCCACATTCACACTACTACAGAATTTAAAGTTGCTCCAATTACGCCTCTGTCTCCTCTGTTTTCAGTATTATCCCTGAGCTCCAACACCGCCAGTTGGCGCTCAGAAGTGCCGTCTGCACAGTCAACACTTGCTGCCATGTTATTGGGGTTCAGTAACGTCAGCTGTTCCCCTGCTGTGCGTATGGCAATTTCTCCTGCTCTGTCCACATTCACACCACTACAGATTTTAAAGTTGCTCCAATTACGCCTCTGGCTCCTCTGTTTTCAGTATTATCCCTGAGCTCCAACACCGCCAGTTGGCGCTCAGAAGTGCCGTCTGCACAGTCAACACTTGCTGCCGTGTTATTGGCATTCAGTAACGTCAGCTGTTCCCCTGCTGTGCGTACGGCAATTTCTCCTGCTCTGTCCACATTCACACTACTACAGATTTTAAAGTTGTTCCAATTACGCCTCTGGCTCCTCTGTTTTCAGTATTATCCCTGAGCTCCAACACCGCCAGTTGGCGCTCAGAAGTGCCGTCTGCACAGTCAACACTTGCTGCCGTTTTATTGGGGTTCAGTAACGTCAGCTGTTCACCTGCTGTGCGTATGGCAATTTCTCCTGCTCTGTCCACATTCACACTACTACAGATTTTAAAGTTGCTTCAATTATGCCTCTGGCTCCTCTGTTTTCAGTATTATCCCTGAGCTCCCACACCGCCAGTTGGCGCTCAGAAGTGCCGTCTGCACAGTCAACACTTGCTGCCGTGTTATTGGGGTTCAGTAACGTCAGCTGTTCCCCTGCTATGCGTACGGCAATTTCTCCTGCTCTGTCCACATTCACACTACTACAGATTTTAAAGTTGTTCCAATTACGCCTCTGGCTCCTCTGTTTTCAGTAATATCCCTGAGCTCCAACACCGCCAGTTGGCGCTCAGAGGTGCCATCTGCACAGTCAACACTTGCTGCCGTGTTATTGGGGTTCAGTAACGTCAGCTGTTCCCCTGCTGTGCGTACGGCAATTTCTCCTGCTCTGTCCACATTCACACTACTACAGAATTTAAAGTTGCTCCAATTACGCCTCTGGCTCCTCTGTTTTCAGTATTATCCCTAAGCTCCAACACCGCCAGTTGGCGCTCAGAAGTGCCGCCTGCACAGTCAACACTTGCTGCCGTTTTATTGGGGTTCAGTAACGTCAGCTGTTCACCTGCTGTGCGTACGGCAATTTCTCCTGCTCTGTCCACATTCACACTACTACAGATTTTAAAGTTGCTCCAATTACGCCTCTGGCTCCTCTGTTTTCAGTATTATCCCTGAGCTCCAACACCGCCAGTTGGCGCTCAGAGGTGCCGTCTGCACAGTCAACACTTGCTGCCATGTTATTGGGGTTCAGTAACGTCAGCTGTTCCCCTGCTGTGCGTATGGCAATTTCTCCTGCTCTGTCCACATTCACACCACTACAGATTTTAAAGTTGCTCCAATTACGCCTCTGGCTCCTCTGTTTTCAGTATTATCCCTGAGCTCCAACACCGCCAGTTGGCGCTCAGAAGTGCCGTCTGCACAGTCAACACTTGCTGCCGTGTTATTGGCATTCAGTAACGTCAGCTGTTCCCCTGCTGTGCGTACGGCAATTTCTCCTGCTCTGTCCACATTCACACTACTACAGATTTTAAAGTTGTTCCAATTACGCCTCTGGCTCCTCTGTTTTCAGTATTATCCCTGAGCTCCAACACCGCCAGTTGGCGCTCAGAAGTGCCGTCTGCACAGTCAACACTTGCTGCCGTTTTATTGGGGTTCAGTAACGTCAGCTGTTCACCTGCTGTGCGTATGGCAATTTCTCCTGCTCTGTCCACATTCACACTACTACAGATTTTAAAGTTGCTCCAATTATGCCTCTGGCTCCTCTGTTTTCAGTATTATCCCTGAGCTCCCACACCGCCAGTTGGCGCTCAGAAGTGCCGTCTGCACAGTCAACACTTGCTGCCGTGTTATTGGGGTTCAGTAACGTCAGCTGTTCCCCTGTTGTACGTACGGCAATTTCTCCTGCTCTGTCCACATTCACACTACTACAGATTTTAAAGTTGCTCCAATTCCACCTCTGGCTCCTCTGTTTTCAGTATTATCCCTGAGCTCCAACACCGCCAGTTGGCGCTCAGATGTGCCGTCTGTACAGTCAACACTTGCTGCCGTGTTAGTGGGGTTCAGTAACGTCAGTTCTTCCCCTGCTGTGTGTACGGCAATTTCTCCTGCTCTGTCCACATTCACACTACTAGTCTACTACTGATTTTAAAGTTGCTCCAATTAGGCCTCTGGCTCCACTCTGTTTTTAGTATTTACCCTGGGATCCAGCACCGCCAGCTGTTTCCCAGCAGTGTCTTTGGCACGGGTACTCCCTCCTGCCCAGCCTGGTTCCAGCACGCGAGCTGTTTCCGGGTAGTGTCAACGACACTTTGCCTCCAATGCGTTGTCCTGTCGTGTTGCGGTCGGGTTAGCCGACTCTATGGTGCCTGCAGTTTAGGTGACTCCTATGTGGGCTGTGGGATCTGGCAATGAAGGCTGGTTCCATAGTGCCAATAGGACAAGCACCCCCTGTAGGACTGTGGGTTTTTGGTAACTGCGGCCGGCTCGCGGCCTTGCAACTTTTTTTTTCATGGGTACCTTTGGTTACCCATCTGAGTTCCAGTACCGTCAACTGGTTCTCGGTAGTGCCTTTGGCTTAGGTGCCTCCTTCTCGGTATCCAAGTTCCACCAACGTCTGCTGGTCCTTGGTAGTGATTTCTGGCACAGGTATCTCCTGCTTAGTAACCGAGTTCCAGCACCGTCAGCTGGTCCTCGGTAGTTCCATTGGCTCTTGTACCTTCTGCTACCCATCCGAGTTCCAGTACCGTCAGCTGGTTCTCAGCAGTGCCTTTGGCTAAGGTGCCTCCTTCTCGGTATCCAAGTTCCACCAACGTCTGCTGGTCCTTGGTAGTGCTTTCTGGCACAGGCACCTCCTGCTTAGTAACCGAGTTCTAGTACCGTCAGCTGGTCCTCGGTAGTTCCATTGGCTCTTGTACCTTCTGCTACCCATCCGGGTTCCAGTACCGTCAGCTGGTTCTCGGCAGTGCCTTTGGCTTAGGTGCCTCCTTCTCGGTATCCAAGTTCCAACAACGTCTACTGGTCCTTGGTAGTGCTTTCTGGTACAGGTACCTCCTGCTTAGTAACCGGGTTCCAGTACTGTCAGCTGGTCCTCGGTAGTTCCATTGGCTCTTGTACCTTCTGCTACCCATCCGGGTTCCAGTACTGTCAGCTGGTTCTTGGCAGTTCCTCAGCCTTCTTGTACCTTCTGCTACATTTCCAAGTTCAAGGTTTTTGAAATGGTTCTTGGTAATCACTCTGGATCTCCCTGATGAGGACCCTGAAAACGACGACCCTGAAGACCACCCCGAAGAAGACGAGGACCCCGAAGACGAGGACCCTGATGACGAGGACCCTGAAGACCACCCCGAAGAAGACGAGGACCCCGAAGACGACGACCCTGAAGACCACCCCGAAGAAGACGAGGACCCCGAAGACAACGACCCTGAAGACGACGACCCTGAAGACCACCCCGAAGAAGACGAGGACCCCGAAGACGACGACCCTGAAGAAAAGGACCCTGAAGACCACCCCGAAGAAGACGAGGACCCCGAAGACGACGACCCTGAAGACGACCCTGAAGAGCACCCCGAAGAGCACCCCGAAGAAGACCCCGAAGACAATGACCCTGAAAACAATGACCCTGAAAACCACCCCGAAGAAGACCAAGAAGATGACCCTGAAGAAGATGACCAAGAGGACAAAGAACAAGAAGACAACCACCAAGATACAGAAGAACAAGAGACAGAAAACCAAGAAGCAAAAGTACAAGAAGCTTCAGAACAAAAAGAGGAAGAACATTAAGCATAAGACTAAAAATCAGAGCAAAAGATATTATCTAAATTATAAGCAGAAGAAGACTAAGCAGGGTATGGGGGTGAGTCCGTTCCTCCTCGTGGTGCCCCTGGAAAAGACCTGCTGCTGCAGGCCAAACTGAACGCGAACAAATCCTGTTGTAAATCTTTTGTGACGGGCAGAACGAAAGGTGTAATGTTCAAACTTTTATAGATAACAACTACAGGAATGCCTGTCACAAATAAGAATATGATGAAGAAGAAGAATATGAAGAAGATGAAGAAGTAGAATATGAAGAAGAATAATAGCTGAATAAGAAGAATATGAAGAATGTAAAAAAAAAGAATAATACGAAGAAGGTGAAGAAGAAGAAGATGAAGAAGGTGAAGAAGAAGTTGATGAAAAAGATGCTGATGCTGAGGATGATGAAGGAGAAAGTGTGGGAGAAGTAAAAAAGAAGGTGAAGAGCATGGAAGTAGTGAAACATAAATAGCTGACAAAATATAAAAAAAACTTAACATAGTCAATATTTCCGTAACTCAGAACGTCTTAAAAAAAATATTAATTCCTGCTATTCCATTTGATTGGGCTAAACCTCTATGCCTTTATTGTCTCCCCCACCTCCCCCAATACATTCTACATTATTCTTAGTTGTTTTCCTTCATGTAGAATTAACCTACAAGGAAAGAAAGGGTTTATTTTCATTCCGACATTTGTGTCCCATTGACTTGCATTGGTTTCTGGTATCGGAATCGGCGATATCCGATATTTTTTGGGTATCAGTCCGATACAATCCGATCCGATATTTCTCGATATCGGAAGGTATCGCTCAACACTAGCGCTCACCTCTTCAAGGCAGAACACTTCTTTATTCAACTATGTGCCTATAGTGAAAGTGACAGTGATAGATAAACATATGTGTCCATAGGGTATCCTTTTTATATGCTTTATTGCTATGCATTAGCATCGTGCAGCCTCAAATGTATTGAAAAGTGTATTTGTCTTTATGTTCTAACCTTTCGTGAAGGACTAGCAAAGCTACCTGACATACACTGTGTACACAATTATTACGCAATTTGTATTTGTTGATGATTAATTTTATTATTGAACAACTACAGTGCTGTTTGTCAATAAAAAAAAATCCAAATGGATAATAAACCAGAATATTTAAGAAATCTTAGGAGAATATATGTATGTGTGCAAAATTATTGGGCAATTATTAGTGTGCAAAAAATGAACATTTTCCCATCTCAATTGTTTATTTTCATCTGTTAAAGTGAGGATAATAGCCATACAACTCAAAATGTACAAAAACACTTACTAATATTTCTGGCATTTAAAACAAAATATAACAGTGACCAATATAGCCACCCTCATTTTCAATACCAGTCATAAGCCTTGCACCATGGAGTCTGTCAGTTTCTTAATCTGTTGACAATTAACTTTTTGGACAGTACCAACCAGTCTCCCAGACACTGTTCAGAGAGGTTTACTGTTTTCATTCACTGTAAATCGCCCATTTAATAAGGGACCACAAGTTCTCTATAGGATTTAGGTCAGGTGACGAAGGGGGCCATATTATTATTCTTTCATCTTTAAGGCTTTTACTGCCTAGCCAAGCAGTGGAGTACTTTGATGCTTGAGATGGAGCATTTTCCTGCATTTCTTGAAAGATGCAGACTTTTTCCTGTACCACTGCTTGAAGAAAGTGTCTTGTAAAACCTGGAAGTAGGTTTGGGAATTTTGAGTTCACTTTTCAACCCGAATTGGTCCAACTAGCTCATCTTTAATAATACCAGCCCATAGCAGTACCCCACCTCCACCTGGCTGGCGTCTGATTCAAATTGGAGGTCTGTGCCTGTTACTGATCCAGTGACGGGCACATCCATCTGGCACGTCAAGAGTCACTCTCATCTCATTAGTCCATAAAACCTTTGAAAAATCTGTTTTCATGGTATTTCTTGGCCCAGTCTTGCTGCTTCAACTAATGTCTTGTTCAGTGGTGGTTGTGTTTCAGCCTTCCTCACCTTGGCAATGAACACCTTGTACTTCTGGGCACTCCAGGGAGGTTGCAGTTCCAGACTATGACAGCACTTGAGGATTATGGCTTCCTGGTCGCTTCACTTTTGATTCTTCTCAAACCTTTGGCAGTTATTGAGCTTTTTTTTCTCAATACATTTTTGCAACCATGTTGACTATTAACCACTTCGCGCCAGAGCCTGTTTTTGCCTTCGTGACCAAGCCAATTTTTTCAATTCTGACCACTGTCACTTTATGAAGTAATTACTCTGGAACGCTTCAACGGATCCCCCTGATTCTGAGAATGTTTTTTCGTGACATATTGTACTTCATGATAGTAGTAAAATTTCTTTGATATCACTTGCGTTTATTTGTGAAAAAATTGGAAATTTGGTGAAAATTTTGAAAATTTAGCAATTTTCAAACTTTGAATTTTCATGCCCTTAAATCAGAGAGATATGTCACACAAAATAGTTAATAAATAACATTTCCCACATGTCTACTTCACATCAGCACAATTTTGGAACCAAATTTTTTTTTATTAGGAAGCTATAAGGGTTAAAATTTGACCAGCGATTTCTCATTTTTCCAACAAAATTTACAAAAACATTTTTTAGGGACCACATCTTATTTGAAGTGACTTTGAGGGGCCTTTATGACAGAAAATACCCAAAAGTGACACCATTCTAAAAACTGAACCCCTCAAGGTGCTCAAAACCACATTCAAGAAGTTTATTAACCCTTCAGGTGTTTCACAGGAATTTTTGGAATGTGGAAGAAAACAATGAACATTTAACTTTTTTTCACAAAAATGTTACTTTAGACCTAATTTTTTTATTTTCACAAGGGTAACAGGAAAAAATGGAATACACAATTTGTAGTGCAATTTCTCATGAGCGCACTGATACCCCATATGTGAGGGAAAACCACTGTTTGGGCGCACTGCAGGGTTCGGAAGGGAAGGAGCGCCATTAGACTTTTTGAATGTAAAATTTGTTTGAATAATTAGCAGACGCCATGTTGCGTTTGGAGAGCTCCTGATGTGCCTAAACAGTGGAAACCCCCCACAAGTGACACCATTTTGGAAACTAGACCCCTTAGGGAACTTATCTAGATGTGTGGTGAGCACCTTGCACCCCCAGGTGCTTCACAGAAGTTTATAATATTGAGCCGTAAAAATAAAATTTTCACATTTTTCCCACAAAAAATGTTTTTCATCCCCTAATTTTGCATTATCATAAGGATAACAGGAGAAATTGCACCATGAAATTTGTTGTGCAATTTCTCCTGAGTACGCCGATACCCCATATGTGGGGGAAAACCACTGCTTTGGTGTACGGCAGGGTTCGGAAGAGAAAGGAGCGCTATGTTGGCTGGGATAGGTTGCAGACACCATGTCACATTTTAAGAGTCGCTGACATGCCGAAACAGCAGAAACCCCCACAACTGACTCTATTTTGTAAACTACACCTCTCAAGGAATTCATCTAGGGAAGTAGTGAGTATTTTTTAATTTTTAAATTTATACCATTGGGCGGTGAAGAAAACATAATTATATTTTTACCACAAAAAAATGTTTTACCCTCAGATTTTACATTTTCACACAGGGCAATGGGTAAAAATGGTGCCGAAATGTGTCACACAATTTCTTCTAAAAGTGGCAATACCCCATATGTGGCTGTATCGTACCGCTCAGCCATACGGCGAGATCTGGGAGGGACGGAGCGCTATTTGACAATTGGAGAACAAATTATTGTAGAATAGGCATTTGGATTTGGGAGCACAACATTTTCTGAATTTCTTTTGGGGGGCAAGGGCCATTTCGCTTCTCCAGAGCCTTTCTGCTACCAGTAACTTGGAAGTCCCTTATATTTTTAACAGATGACGGATCTGAGTGGGGACTAGCCTTTTTTGAGGACTGAGTTGAAGCTTTTATTGGGAACATTTTACGTAACATTTATCCGGCGCTCTAGGCTAAGCACTTACATCGGGGCTACCATCTAAATTTCCAAGTGATGTAATTCAGATGAAACCCCTGCTGGATCCATTCACTGTAATGAGGCAGCAGAGTTACTCTGGACTCCGTCTGGCCTCTGTTTAGCGGTGTCCTTTTTTTCAGAAGTGCACAAAACTGTGGCCAACCGCACTTTTATGCACGCCTAAAAAAACTGACACAGTGGGATCACAGGCCAGACGGCATCCACAGTGGCCTATATCTGCCTCATTACAGGGAATCTTCCGTCATGGGTTCCGTCTGAATCACGTATTTCAGAGATTTACACGGAAACTCTGGTGTAAGTGCTCAGCGCAGAGCGCAGGATAAATGTGAGCAGAGCCTTACTGCGATCTTTGGGAGACATTATAAACAAATTAGTAGCAGGTGAAAAATTGGTTTTATTTATTTTTTACGCCATTCCTTGTGCGGTATAAGTGATGAGATTACTTTATTCTTCGGGTCGGTGCGATTACAGAGATACCAGATTTATATCGGATTTTTATGACTGACAGCTGTCACACACTAAAAGACGCTTTTTTTTGCAAAATCTAGTTTTTGCATCGCCATATTTTGAGAGCTATAATTTTTCCATATTTCGGCCGACAGTCATGTGACGGCTTTTTTTTTTGCGGGATGAGATTACATTTTTATTGGTACCATTTTTGGGTACGTGACTTTTTTTGATCGCTTTCTATTCCGTTTTTTGGGAGGTAAAATTAACAAAAACCAACAATTCAGGAATTGTTTTTTGAGGTTTTTTTTATGCCGTTCTGCGTGTGGTAAAAGTGATAAGGCAGCAATATTCTTCAGGTCAGTACGTTTACAGTGATACTACACTTACTGTATATTTTTTTATGTTTTGGCGCTTTTACACAATAAAACAATTTCATAGAAAAAATATTTTTTTTGCATCGCTTTATTCTGAGAACTATAACTTTTTTATTTTTCAGGTGATGGAGTTGTATGGCGGCTTTTTTTTGCAGAACAAGATGATGTTTTCAGCGGTACCAAATATGTGTACTTTTTTTGTTTTTGCATAAATATACGGATTTATTGGTTTAATATTTTATTTATTTATTTTTATTTATTTTGTAATTTTTTCTAACAGTTTGAAAACATTTGTTTAACTTTTTTTACGTTTTTAGTTAGTCCCTGTTAGTGTTGAGCCACCCCCATAGTGTTCGAGTTCGGTTCGGTTCGTCGAACATCCGTGTGTTCGCCGAACTGTTTGTCGAACTGTTCGTCGAACACCTTCGAACACCGTTAAAACCAATGGCAGGCAAACAAAAACACATAGAAACACATAGAAAACACCTTCAAAGGTGTCCAAAAGCTGACAAACTGCTCAGAAGACACAACTAACACATGGAAAAGTGACAAGTACATATAGTCATGCGAAAAGAAAAGAGGTGGAGGAGTAAAACGAGGGGGAGACACAGATATAGGCATGTCATGCCCTTCTAAAATCCAAAACGTGAGAAGCCGACACGTTCAGTCCGCTCCTGCCCGTGCCACCTCCGTGTCGCCGGGTTTGTGCCAGAGCCGCGGTGAACCCTGACGGCCAGCCCCCCTCTCCCAATACTGGTGCCTGTCCGCTGGTGGGTCGAGCGAGCCCCCCTGTGGTGGAGGCAGCTCTAAGCTTTTTAATTTAAATTGTCTCTCTAATTTGAATAAATACACTTTAAATCCATTTACAAGGATCTATTGGAGGGCAAGTCTCATGCCAGCAGCCGCGTAATTCCAGCTCCAGTAGCGTCCACTAAAGCTGCTGCAGTTAAAAAGCTTTTATAAGGATCGAGCTCGGCTGTCCACCGCAAGGCATCCTACTGCCAGTCCGAGCCCCTATGCCTTGGGGTGAAGCCTGATGCTCTTCACTGAGTATCCCGTGGTCCCGAAGCATTTCCTTTGAAAAAATGAAGTGTCCAAACTACAGGTGGTGTAGCTTGCTTAACAGCCGGGATAATCCGCTGACTAGCAGACCCTGCTACTAGGCACAAAGTATTTCCTGGGCTAGATGCAGTTAAAAATTTGTAATTAGATACTCTCGTTGGATGCTGAGAAAGCATTCCATAGAGTCTCCTGGCACGCCATATATGATTCTCTTAAAAAGCTTGGGGTAGGGGTCTAGGGGACCCTTTTATAGCCAAAATCACGGCCCTGTATCGCAATACGTCACCTAGGCTGAAGATAAATGGAACTGTAGCACCCTGAGGGCTCGGTTGCTACAGAGGTATTGCACCTCACCCAGAGGTGTGATATCTCACTCTCAGGTAAGGATGTAGTGTGGATCAGGACCCGACACCTGCATGCATTACACCACATTGCCGTGGGGCAGGGCGACCAATATGCCCCTGAGATGGGCACGACAGTCCCTGTCCCTGGCTGGAGTGGGGGGAGGGAACACTGAGGAAGGGGAACCCTGTAGTGCAGGAGCAGGGAGGAAGCAGTTCCTGGGTGCATTGAGAAGGGAGTATAAAAGGTGGGCACCATCTTAGTTCAGTGCAGAGAAGTCTGAGCAGAAGTGGCAGGGAGCAGGGGCTCTGCATGAGAACTGCTCCGGAGGCGGGCCTAGTAACAGAGGCCCAGGCCTGGAAGAGGGAGAAGGAAGGAAGAGGAGCGGAGAAGGCTCCAGGAACGAGGAACGAAGGGATCTCAGGGGTGCGGACGGGCGAGTCGCCACCGCACGCCCGAATCCACCTGCGTGGAGGGGTCAGGCCAAAGGGGGAGACCGGTCCCCGAAACTAGTGGAGGCAGGAAACAACCCTCAGCTAGAAACAGGAGGCTGTGACATTTTATGTGGCGCAGCCCCTCGCTACACCCGCTAGGAAGGCACCACATAGGGTCAGGGAAACTGGCGCCAAGTTTACCAAGAGGAGGCCCGAGGCAGCCGGACAGAAGGGTTGGTAAGAAAGGCCAGACAAAGGACACACAAAGGGGGTCCTGTGAAGCACTCCAAAGTTATCTGGGAGTTGTCTGAGCCCCTCACCTGGTGAGCACAGTACGACGTGGGCAGCCGTTACCTGCAGACGTGGTCTGGATAATAAGAACTGTGAGTAAAGGCCCTGGACTGCATCACTGACTCCGTGTCATTACTGCTGCTGCCCTGCACCATCACCCCCATCCTCCGCATACACTGCCCTGAGGCTATACTCCTCCCGTGGGGAGTTATGCTACGCTCTGCTGCACCCACAACACCAGCCTCAGTGGTCTGCCCTGGAGCGGCGGTTCACTCTGACCGCAATCCACGGGTGGTGTAGTCGGACATTTAAACATCAAAACCACATAAATAGTTCCGCCACTGGTTTGACCGCCCTGAGCCACGGAACCGGGTTGCCGCCACGGAGACTACAACCACCAGCATCCACCAAAAAGGGTCCGGCTCCGGGTGTCCCAAGGCCCAGGGGGCGCGTCAGAACATTTTCATCACCTTTCACAATCACCAATGGGACAAGGCAGGGATGTTCTCTGTCCCCTCTCTTATACATCCTAGTGACGGAGCACCTGCTCTCATCAATTCGCCATAACCCCAATATTAGGTGGATTGAGGTGGGAGGCGCCGAGTACAAGTGCTCTCTATTTGCTGATGATGTCCTAGTATATATCACTCAATCACATATATCCATCCATGCTGTTATGGCTGAAATAGATCACTTTGTTACATGGTCAAATTTTAAAATCAATGCAGCGAAGTCTGAGGCCCTCGATGTCTCCCTACCCAAATCCATATAGGATTCCATCCAGTCCAACTTTCCCTTTGCCTGGCCCTCACAGGGTATCAAATACTTAGGAATTCCTATTCATAGAGACCTCTCCCATCTATGTTATCTTAATTTTGGGCCCTTTATTGAACAACTCCATACAGACCACGGTTGGCAAGTTAGAACTGTAAGATTCACTACGTGAACCACTGGTGTTTTGTGGAAAAGCACATGTACACTGTGTTCCAAATTATTATGCAAAAAGTGTTTAGGAGTGATAAGGGAAGAATTTGTTTGTTTGTCAGTTAAACTCATTGATGGTGATGTGTGTCAGGGCTCTTTATATCACTGTAAGCAATTGCAGACACCTGTGCTAATTAGTTTGGCAGGTGTGTCCAATGAAAGGCAAGACTACTTAAGAAGGCTGTCTCACATTATTAAGCAGCCTACATTTTCTGCCAAAATGGGAAAGAAAAAGGATGTGTCGGCTGCTGAGAAGCAACAAATTGTGGAGTGTTTAGGTCAAGGCATGACTGCAATCAACATTGTGCGATGATCAGGATGAAGTGTCTTGGCAATCAAGAAGTATGTAGCTGATTCACAGTACACACGTGTGCGTGCTGATAAGGGCAAATTGAGGACTCTTTCCTACAGGCAATTACGTCAGGTTGAAAGAGCAGCGGCAAAAAAGCCTTGTCATAGCAGCAGACAAGTTTTTGAAGCTGCTTGTGCCTCCAACGTCCCCCGAACAACAAGATGCAGGGTCCTTCAGAGGTTTGCAGCTGTGCATACGCCATCCTGTCGACCTCCTCTATCCACTTCACACAAGCAGAAACGGCTCCAGTGGGCCAAACATTACATGAAGACTGATTTCAAAACTGTTTTGTTCACGGATGAGTGCCGTGCAGCGCTCGATGGTCCAGATGGATGGAGTGGAGGATGGCTGGTTGATGGACACCCCACGCAAACACGGCTACAGCTCCAACAAGGAGGAGGTGGAGTAATGTTTTGGGCTGGAATCATGGGGAGAGAGATTGTCGGCCCCTTTAGGATCCCTGAAGGCGCTAAAGATGAACTCCATAATGTATGTGGATTTTCTCAAACAGCACTTCCTGCCATGGTTCAAGAAGAAGAACCGTGTATTTCACAGCAAGATCATTTTTCTGCATGATAATGCACCATCTCATGCTGCACATAAAACATCTGCATCTCTGGCTGATATGGGCATAAAAGGGGACAAACTTATGGTGTGACCCCCATGCTCCCCTGACCTCTACCCCATTCAGAACCTTTGGAGCATCATTAAAAGGAGTGTCTATGATGGCGGGAGGCAGTTCACATCTAAGCAACAGCTCTGGGAGGGTATTCTGTCCTCATGCAAAACAATTGAAGCAGAAACCATCCAAAACCTGACAAATTCAATGGACGAGAGAGTTCAGAAGCTCCTTTCGAACAAGGGGTCCTATGTGAAAATGTAACATCACCTAGAATAAAGTTTTGAGTTGAAAACTGTTTGATTTCAGTTTCTAACAACCTGCTAATGCTTATAATTTCAAAAATGAACATTTTTTTGGTCTTTATTAAAATGAAAAGGTTGATCGAAAAGTTTGGGGGATCTAAGAGTGTGGCAACCCAGTAGTCATGATTACTTCGAATTCTGACAATATGAGGGTCATGCTGCAGGTAGTGCAGCAAGAAGGCACTTATGTGTCTTGCGCATCTCGGAGCCCCAAAATTATTTTCCGGGCTAGATGCAGCTAAAAATTATTATTAATTTTAAATCTGGTGAAGCTTTAGTATAGATGGCCTAATAGGATCAGTGCTGCACACTGCTACAAAGCCCAAATTATTTTCCAGTCAAGATACAGATAAACATGATTAGTAATTTTAAATCTGGTGGAGCTTATTATAGATGGCCTAATAGAATCAGTGCTGCACACTGCTACAAAGCCCAAATTATTTTCCAGCCAAGATACAGATAAACATGATTAGTAATTTGAAAGCTTAAAACGGTTGGTAGGGTGATTTTAACCAATCATCAAGCTTTTACTCTCCCCAGGATGACACAGGGGTAGAAAAGTCGTTTCGGATCCATGATTTGTTCATCTTTATGAACGTGAGTCTGTCTACATTATCAGTGGAGAGCCGCGTGCGCTTATCTGTCAGCACACCACCAGCAGCGCTGAACACACGTTCAGACAGAACGCTGGCTGCGGGGCATGACAAGATCTCCAAGGCGTAAGTGGCTAGCTCCGGCCATTTATCCAGATTGGAAGCCCAAAAAGAGCAAGGGTCCAGTGACACAGTCGTGGCTTCAATGTTTACTTGGAGATACTCCTGTACCATCGTCTCTAGGCGTTGACTATGTGTCAGACTTCTTGTCTCCTGTGGCCTTGCAAAGGATGGGCTAAAAAAGTGGTGAAATGATTCCGCAAAATTGATGTTACCAGCAGATACTGTGGTTCTGTTACGGTTTGAGTGCTGAACACTTGACGGTCCCACGGTTGGCAAGTTGGAACTGTGAGATTCACTACGTGCACCACTGGTATTTTGTGGAAAAGCACATGTAAGATTCTGCAACAGTCTCTGCTGATACTCCTGCATGCGTGCATCCCTTTCTATGGCAGGAATAATTTCTGCAAATTTACTTTTGTACCGGGGATCTAACAGTGTGGCAACCCAGTAGTCAGGATTATTTCTAATTCTCACAATTCGAGGGTCATGTTGCAGGTAGTGCAGCAAGAAGGCACTCATGTGTGTTGCGCATCCAGGAGCACCAAGTCCCTGTTGTGTTGGTGGCGAGGTAACAATCATGCTTCCTTCCTCTGTCCTCTCCCCCCAACCTCGCACAACAGAAATGTGATCAAGGTCTCCCTCATCTGATGAGTCTTCCATCAGTTCGTCCTCCACTTCTTCCTGGGCTCCTGCACCTTCCTCACTAGTTTGGCTGCTACCATGCGCCCTGGTAAAACCATCTCCCCCACCCTCACATGCCTGCCGCCTTGGTGCTGCCGACCGTCTGGACCTTGCAGATGTTAGCCCTTCCGCATACAACTCCTCCTCCTCTACTTCCTCCACCTCCTCTTGTGCCACCACCTGACTCCGAATTCTGTTTAACATGTGCTCCAGCATGTAAATCACCGGAATAGTCATGCTGATAATGGCATCGTCAGCACTAAACATCTTCGTCGCCATTTCAAAACTGTGCAGAAGGGTGCATAGGTCCCTGATCTGAGACCACTCCTCCAGCGTGATTTGCCCCACCTCTGGATCTCGTTGGCCCAGGCTATACGTCAGAACGTATTGCACCAGGGCTTATCGGTGCTGCCACAGTCGCTGCAACATGTGCAGAGTTGAATTCCACCGGGTAGGCACATCGCATTTTAGCCGGTGAAGTGGCAGGCCCAACGACTTCTGTAGAGATGTAAGTCGCTGAGCTGCGGGATGCGAACGGCGAAAGTGAACACACAGCGACCGTGCCCTCTGCAGAAGGCCATCTAGTCTGGAATAGTGGGCTAAAAATTGCTGGACAACCAGGTTCAACACGTGAGCCATACAAGGCACGTGTGTGACATTGCCCCGGCGAAGGGCCGCACCCAGGTTTGCAGCATTGTCGCACACGGCCTTCCCTGGTTTCAGGTCAAGTGGAGACAACCATTCATGAAATTGGTTCTCCAGAGCGGACCACAACTCCTCAGCTGTGTGACTCACATTTCCCAGACATTTCAATGTAAAAACCGCCTGATGACGTTGAGCCCTACTGCCAGCAAAGTAAGGAGGTGTGCAGGATCCCTTCTGCGCAGTTAGAAAGCTTGTAGCATGACGAGACAGGCTTTGGGTGCAGGTGGAAGACCGAGAGGAGGTTGAGGAGGCAGAAGCAGTGGAGGAACTTTGACATAAAGAGGATTGACGCACAACTCGTGGGGACGGCAAGACTTGGACAGCAGCCCCTTGTCCTGCTGTCACCATAGTTACCCAGTGCCCAGTCAGCGACATGCAACGCCCCTGTCCATGCCTACTCGTCCAAGTGTCTGTGGTGAAATGCACCCTGTCACACACAGAGTTTCTCAAAGAAGCGGTGATGTTGTGTGCGACATGCTGGTGGAACGCAGGCACACCTTTCTTTGAGAAGTAGTGCCGACTGGGCATCTGGTACTGGGGCACTGCGACGGACATAAGGTCTCGAAAATCCTCTGTGTCCACCAGGCGGAAAGGCAGCATTTCTGTAGCCAAGAACTTGCAGATGGTGAAATTCAACCTCTTAGCTTTCTCATGGCTAGGAGGAAATGGTCTTTTACTTGTCCACATCTGAGGGACCGAGGGCTGGCTATTGTGCTTAGACGTGGTTGATAAGGGTGTCCCCGGCAAACTGCCAGTCTGTGAGGAAGATGCAGGCGGACATGTTAGGTTGCCTTGATCCAAAGGTGGTGCTATCGATGTCGGACAGCGCTCAACACCAGCTGGTGTTACCACCTCCAAAGAAAATGATGACCTGCCAATCACGCTGGCTGTTGCGGGTAAAGAGGTGGCAGGTCTGCGCCCCAAAACAGGTGTGACTGCTGTCCCCCCAGTCACAGAGGATGAAGAGGCTGCGGATGCACAAGATATGGCAGACGGTGGTTGGCCCGGCCGGCTAGGCCGCATTGTAGCACACTGAGCTTCCCACTGCAACTTATGCTTCATGTCCATGTGCCGGTTCATGCATGAAGTACTCAAACTATGTATTTTTTGGCCTCAACTTAGCTTTTGCTGACAAATGTTACAGATAACACGAGTTGGGTCATCTTTATCGATCTGAAAAAATGCCCAGGCTATGCAAGGCTTAGCACCCATGCGACCTGAAGAGCCACCACGACTTGTGGTGAGAGGCAGAGTTGTGTTTGAGGATGCAGTTGTTGACGTGCTTCCAGTACTACGTCTCTGTCCAGGAAGGCGCAACCTGACCTCGTCGTCACTAGCATCTTCCTCCACCTCCTCTGCTGACCTCATCTCTTGGCTGACTGTGGGTTGACAGTAAGTGGGATCTCCAACCTCATCATCATCACCCTGTGCGTTATCACACCCGTCGTCCTCAGAGCCAACCTGTTCCTGCCCTGACAAAAAACTAAAGTTGTCGCTCCAATCAGGTATTTGAGTCTTATCATCGTCTTCCTCATTGTCTCCACCAACAGGAGTTACAGTTTGGGAATGAGGGTCTACATTATGGTCAGAACCTTCTGCGTCTGGTCCTGGATCCGACTCATAAAGATTCTGGGCATCAGTGCAGATCATTTCCTCGTCTGGATTCACAGAAGCGCTGGAGTCGACCTCTGATTCCCAGGCTATAGTATGAGTAAACAGCTCTGCAGACTCAACCATCTGTTCTACCTCATACTCAGACGGGCAGCTGGAGATTTGGGAGCTGTGAGGAAGCAAGTGCGATTGGGGTGACACCTTTGAGGACTGGAGTATTTGTGATGTTGAAGTTGATGTGGAGGAGAGCCCACTTAAAGGAGCACTTGATATCCGTTGAAGCACCTGCTGTTTTTGTGCCTCATCTGGAATTTGTAGCGATTGGCGTGGCCGTAAGAAAGGGATCTTATCACATTGTCCGCTAAAAGAAGTAGACATTTTAGTTTGGCTGGAAGATGGTCTTTCTTCTGCAGATGTTACTGTTGCTTTAACACCTACCCCACGGACACAACCTTTTTTCCCCTTCCCAACACGCCTATTCCCCTTTCCACCAGCAGCAGGCCTTTTTCCACTCATTTTGGTGGTTAACTAATTAACAACTCTGGAGTTGTTTGCACAAAAAAACAATGGATGGGAACCGAGCAGAGCTGAGTGGCCAAACTGTGGTATTAGGCCAAAACTATTGGCTGGGTTAGATGCAGAAAAAAATTATATTCAATTTGCAACCTGATGGAGGTCAGTATAGATGGACTAATAGAGAAAGTCCCACACACTGCTAGAAGGCCAAATATTTTTTCAGAGCTAGATGCAGAAAAAAATATATTCAGTTTGCAACCTGATGGAGGTCTGTATAGATGGATTAATAGAACAAGTCCCACACACAGCTAGAAGCCCAATATTTTTTCAGAGGTAGATGCAGAAAAAAATATATTCAGTTTGCAACCTGATGGAGGTCAGTATAGATGGACTAATACAACAAGTCCCACACACAGCTAGAAGCCCAATATTTTTTCAGAGGTAGATGCAGAAAAAAATATATTCAGTTTGCAACCTGATGGAGGTCTGTATAGATGGATTAATAGAACAAGTCCCACACACAGCTAGAAGCCCAATATTTTTTCAGAGGTAGATGCAGAAAAAAATATATTCAATTTGCAACCTGATGGAGGTCAGTATAGATGGACTAATACAACAAGTCCCACACACAGCTAGAAGCCCAATATTTTTTCAGAGGTAGATGCAGAAAAAAATATATTCAGTTTGCAACCTGATGGAGGTCTGTATAGATGGATTAATAGAACAAGTCCCACACACAGCTAGAAGCCCAATATTTTTTCAGAGGTAGATGCAGAAAAAAATATATTCAGTTTGCAACCTGATGGAGGTCTGTATAGATGGATTAATAGAACAAGTCCCACACACAGCTAGAAGCCCAATATTTTTTCAGAGGTAGATGCAGAAAAAAATATATTCAGTTTGCAACCTGATGGAGGTCTGTATAGATGGATTAATAGAACAAGTCCCACACACAGCTAGAAGCCCAATATTTTTTCAGAGGTAGATGCAGAAAAAAATATATTCAGTTTGCAACCTGATGGAGGTCAGTATAGATGGACTAATACAACAAGTCCCAGACACATCTAGAAGCCCAATATTTTTTCAGAGGTAGATGCAGAAAAAAATATATTCAGTTTGCAACCTGATGGAGGTCTGTATAGATGGACTAATACAACAAGTCCCACACACAGCTAGAAGCCCAATATTTTTTCAGAGGTAGATGCAGAAAAAAATATATTCAGTTTGCAACCTGATGGAGGTCAGTATAGATGGACTAATACAACAAGTCCCACACACAGCTAGAAGCCCAATATTTTTTCAGAGGTAGATGCAGAAAAAAATATATTCAGTTTGCAACCTGATGGAGGTCTGTATAGATGGATTAATAGAACAAGTCCCACACACAGCTAGAAGCCCAATATTTTTTCAGAGGTAGATGAAGAAAAAAATATATGCAGTTTGCAACCTGATGGAGGTCAGTATAGATGGACTAATACAACAAGTCCCACACACAGCTAGAAGCCCAATATTTTTTCAGAGCTAGATGCAGAAAAAAATTATATTCAATTTGCAACCTGATGGAGGTCAGTATAGATGGACTAATAGAATGATGCTATGCCCAAAAGATTTTACTTCACTAGGTGCAGTAAAAAAATTGGTATTCTATACACAGGTGGTATATCTTGCAACACAGATAGGCTACTCCACTGACTAACACACTCTGCAATAGGCCAAAAAGGATTAGCTTTGCTAGATTCAGCCAAATGCTGTGAAAAAAACTTGCACAGCACTGGCACAGACCTGCCTGGTAAAAACTGATAGGAACTGATGTAACCTAGTCCTGAAAAGGACTCCAATTACAATTAGTCTTTACTCCCACAATCTATCTATTTAAGAGCACAGACCTGCCTGATAAAAGTCGTAGGAAATGCTGTAACCTAGTCCTTAAAAGGACTGCAATCACAACTATTCCCTACTCCCAAGCTATCTGTAGATTTGTGCGAAAATTGGCTTGAAATTAACAAGGTATAGCGCACACAGCAACAGCGGTGCCGTCTAACACGCAGCTGCAGCAGTGAGAAAATGGTGGCGACGGGGAAAATGGCTTGGTCTTATAGGGCAAGGACATGTGACATACACTGCCAATGACACATGCCCTTGCTTGTGTGAAAAAAAGCACTTCGCTCCGTGTGTGCGCTGCTGATAGGCTGACAGATTGCACCTCCCCACTGTAAATGCGGGAAAGAGAAAAAAAAAATGGAGATCTTCATTGTTCCTGCAGAGATCCATCCCCTGCCCCTCCCCCCACCCCGCTGTACACTCAAACTGCGTATTAACATTAATTTTCATCATTACTGAGAAAAAATCCAGTTATGATTTTGGTGCACGAACAGTTATCGAACATAACCTCGAACAGCCGAATTTTTCTCAAATTGTTCGTGTTCGCCGAACGGCTCGAACACCGCCCAAAACAGCTCGAATTTGAGATTGGCGAACAGTTCGAGTAGAACAACGCTCATCTCTAGTCCCTGTATGGGACATTCATTTTCATTTTTCTAATCACTGTTCTCATGCAATGCAATAGACATGTATTGCATTGCATGAGAGCTTTGCTGACTGTTTCACAGTCAGTGTCTCCTGCTAGAGTTCAGCTGCAGGCTGAGCCTAGCAGGACACCATATATGGCAGATCCGGAGGCAGTCATGTGACCTCCGGCTTCCATAACAACGGCAGGTCCTGGAAGACATCAGGGGGCCGTCGAAGAGGTAAGTGGACGACCCCCTCTCCTCTCACTATCTTCTAAATGCCGCGATCACTATAGATCGCGGCATATAGAAGATAGCAAAGGGTTAACATCATTGGGACCTGATCCAATCAGGTCCCGATGATGTCCCCTGTCAGAGCTGTCGCTCTGAACCGCAACCGCAGCACTTGCAGGACCCTGGGGGTCCTGAGGGCTGCGGGACCACCAACCGTTCATAAACATCGGCACTGCACAGAGCCCAGGCAGCGCCGACGTTTATGTACAGTGGGTGGTCGGGAAGCGGTTAATGACAAAACATGTGATGGTTCTGTGATCACACTCCAATATCTTAGCAATTTCAAGAGTGCTTTATCCCTCTGTAAGGCTTGTAACAATTCCTGGTTTTTTATACAGCTTGGAGTTAGAGAATATGCATAACAATTCTCAAATAATTGTGCACACAGTGTATTTGTATCCAGGTACATGCATAACACATAATAAAATAAGTCCATAAATAGTCCTTTATCATGCACTACAATTGGTTTTAACAAGTATACATCTCTATTATTAATAAAACATATATTGAGCATATTTATTAAACTCATAACTCTGCTGTAGTGAACATATTCCTATTAGGTTGAGAAAAGTCCAAGTCAAAGTCCAATTTACTAACAAACTTTCCTTCCTCGCCACCTCTGACACGTCCTCTCCAGCTGCACTTTCGTACGGTGGATTCCACCTTTCGCACACCCCCGCTCCAGCGGCAAGCATGGTGGAGGAGTAGGTTTTCTTCTGTCAGATACCTGCGCTTTCACCCAAATCCCACTGCCGCCCTCAGTTACACTCCCCTCTTTTGAGGTGCACTGTGTGCGAATCTACTCCCCCTCCAACATCCAACTGGCAGTCATTTACCGCCCCCCAGGACCAGCCACCACTTTCTTCGACCACTTCCATACCTGACTACTACAATTTCTTTCCGCCGACATCCCCACCATCATCATGGGCGACTTCAACATCCCCATTAACGCTTCCCTCTCCGCTGCCTCTAAGCTTCTATCCCTCACTTCCTCCTTTGGCCTTGCTCAATGGTTATCCACCCCCACTCACAAAGATGGCCACACACTGGACCTCATATTCACCCGCCTCTGTTCCCTATATAACCTCTCTAACTCACCTCTCCCTCTTTCTGACCACAACCTACTTACATTCTCTACCCTCTCGTCTCCAGGTCCACTATCGCTACTTCACAAACTTGCACACCCTCGCAGAAATCTCAAACACCTTGACCTACACTCACTCTCTGAATCCCTTCTCCCTCTCACAGACATAAGTTCATTACACGATGCAGATACTGCTGCTTTACATAACAACACAACAGCTGCAACTCTCAATTTGGTCGCCCCTCCTACACATACCACAGCTCGCACACTCAACTGGCACACCAACCTGACTAAAGAACTGCAAAGGGCCTCCAGGATTGCTGAGCAGAGATGGAAAAGGTCCCACTCCAACGAGCACTTCATCGCATTCAAACAGTCCCTCGCTTCTTTCAAGTCCACACTTACTGTTATGATCTGCTACAGAGACTAAGGAAAGACAGGAGATCTGTCCCTACAATAGAACTAAACTAGATCCCTACGATGTAACGGGGAACCTGATCCTGCGATCAGACCCACTAAAGTCCTCGGCTAGTCTGTACGAAGACCTATAGATGTGAGGGAGGAATCCCTACAAGAACTAGGGACTGGGAAAAGTTGGACACCTCCTAGCAGAAATCGTAGCAGTCAAAGACAAACACACAACAAAAAGTAAAGAGGTCAGAAGACCTAGCAAAACTAACAGAGAACGGCAACAGAGCACCAAGCTAGCTCAACAGTAGTAAATACAAATGAAGTCCAGCAATGCCAGGAGGGCGGAGCCGGATTAAATAGGCAAAACTGGTCATGTGACCAGCAAACTAAAAAAAACCTAACAGGAGAGTTGAAACAGTACCCCCTCTTCTAAGAGGATCCTCCGGATCCCCTAGGCCCAGGCTTACCAGGAAACCTCCTGTGAAACGCTCGGACAAGTCTGGAAGCAGAAACATCATCCGCCCTCACCCATGAGTTATCCTCAGGTCCGAAACCCTTCCAAGCGACGAGATACTGCAAATTCCCTCTATACCGTCTAGAATTTAGGATGCGGGAAATTTCATATTCCCCGTCCTCCACCACCGGAGGAACAGTGGCAGAGGCGTCACCATCCGACACATCAGCTTTTTTCAACAGAGAAACATGAAACACCGGATTAATCCTCCAGGACGTAGGAACCTCCAGCCTAACAGCAGATTGGTTAACTATCTGAAGCACCTTAAAGGGCCCTACGAACTTGGGACCCAATTTTTTAGAAGGAATCCTCAATCGCAGATTCTTAGAGGACAACCAAACCATGTCACCAACAGCAAACAAAACCTCTTGCCGTTTCCTATCAAAGTACCTCTTAGATTTTTTGTTAGCCTCCTGAAGATTACCACGCACATCCGTCCAAACTCTCTCCAAATCACCGGAAAAACTCTCCTCCTCAGGCACAGCCGAAACCAATTTGGAGAATGACCCAAAAGACGGATGTCTCCCAGAACAACAAAAAAAAGGCGAACACCCAGCAGAAGAGGATGTATGGTTGTTAAGAGCAAATTCAGCAAGTGGCAGAAACTCAGACCACCCCTCTTGATTGTCTGCCACAAAACAACGCAAGAACTGCTCAACATCCTGGTTCTTCCTTTCTGTCTGGCCATTAGACTCAGGATGATATATGAAAACGACAAATGGACTCCCAACCTGTCACAAAAGGCACGCCAAAAACGAGCCACGAACTGAGGTCCCCTATCAGAAACAATGTCACTAGGAACACCATGTAGTCTGACAATCTCCTTGACAAAGGCCTTAGCGAGTGTCTTAGCGCAAGGCAGTTTGATAAAGGGAACCAAGTGACACATCTTGCTAAAACGGTCCACGACCACCCAGATGACCGTGAAACCTTCAGAGGGAGGAAGGTCAGTAATAAAGTCCATAGCCAGATGTGTCCAAGGTGCACTAGGAACCTCCAGAGGGCAAAGCAACCCCGCAGCAGGAGCATGCGAAGACTTGGATCTAGCACACACAGTACATTGGCGCACCCACTTAATGACTTCCTTCTGCCATCCAGGCCACCAAAAACTGCGACCCACAAGTCTCTTGGTCTCAGAAATTCCTGGATGACCTGCCAACCGAGACTCATGACACTCAACAAACAAATCTCTCCTAAAGGTCCTAGGTACAAACAACCTCCCATGGGGAGTGTTAGATGGGGCATTCTCCTGTGCTTTAAGAATCTCATCCTCCAAAACGGAGTCCAAAGCAGCAATCACAACACCTTCTTGTAAAATGGTCTCCTCTTCCTCCTCAACACCGACCATGGGAGAAAAGCTGCGAGACAAAGCATCCGCTTTAACATTCTTGGTACCCGGGATGTAAGTAACGGAAAAATTAAACCGCGAGAAAAAAAGTGCCCACCTAGCCTGACGGGCATTCAAGCGCTTGGCAGCATCAAGATAGATCAGATTTTTATGATCAGTGAAAACCTGAATGGGAAATTCAGCACCTTCCAAGAGGTGACGCCAGTGTTCAAATGCGAGTTTAATCGCCAGCAATTCCCGATTACCAATATCGTAATTAAGTTCAGTCTCGGAAAATTTTTTTGAAAAAAAGGCACAGGGATGTACTCCATCCTTGTTTTCCTGAGACAACACCGCACCAACCCCCACCGAAGAAGCATCAACCTCAACCAAAAACGGCTTAGTCACATCAGGCTGCATAAGGATGGGAGCAGAGGTGAACCTCTCCTTTAAAAACACAAAAGCTTCAATGGCCTCAGAAGTCCACTGAACCGCATTAGCACCTTTCCTGGTGAGATCGGTCAGCGGTTTGACAATAATAGAAAATTTTTTTATGAATTTTCTGTAATAATTGGCGAAACCCAAAAACCTCTGTATCGATTTCAAACCAATAGGCCTAGGCCATTCCTGCACAGCTTGAACTTTAACCGGGTCCATCTCAAAACCTTCACTGGAGATAATGTAGCCCAAAAAACTAATTCTCTGTACAGCGAACTCACATTTCTCCAGCTTAGCAAAAAGCGAATTGTCCATTAATAACTGTAATACCTCACGTACGTTCCGCCAATGAGACTCCAGATCAGGCGAATAAATCAAAATGTCATCCAAATACACAACCACATTTTTGCCGATTAAAGGTCTAAGGATATCGTTAATAAGATTCTGAAAAAATGCTGGAGCATTGGTGAGACCAAAAGGCATAACCAGATTCTCAAAATGACCCACAGGAGTGTTAAAAGCAGTCTTCCATTCATCACCCTCCTTCATGCGCAACAAATTGTATGCCCCCCGGAGATCAATTTTAGAGAACCACTTGGCCCCCACTAACTGGTTAAACAAATCAGGAATCAATGACAGTGGGTAAGGATTGCGTACAGTAATTTTATTAATCTCACGAAAGTCCAGACAAGGACGTAAACCGCCATCTTTTTTTTTTACAAAAAAAAATCCAACAGCCACAGGAGACTTGGAAGGCCTAATGTGACCGGCGGCCAAGCTTGTCTGTATGTATTCCTCCAAAGCCTTTCTCTCAGGAATAGTAAGATTAAATAAACGACTCTTAGGAAGAGTCGCTCCAGGGACAAATTCAATGGTACAATCATAGTCTCTATGGGGAGGCAAAACCTGCGACTCCTCCTCAGAAAAAACTCTCCAAAAATCCTGAATAGGTACAGGCAATTCCCCTCTATCCACAGCAGCAATGCGCCCGTTACAACACTTGTCATAACACTTAGGGCTCCAGGACTTAATTTCATTGGTAGACCAATCCAGTACAGGATTGTGCAATTTTAACCAGGGTAACCCCAATATTACTGGAGAAGGCAAATTATCCAATACCACCAAATCCAAATTCTCTTGATGAATACCATTAATAGTGAGGGGAAATTCACAGACCTTGTGAGTAAC
Organism: Phyllobates terribilis; assembly: GCF_046119375.1. Taxonomy (NCBI): domain Eukaryota; kingdom Metazoa; phylum Chordata; class Amphibia; order Anura; family Dendrobatidae; genus Phyllobates; species Phyllobates terribilis. The sequence continues at coordinate 339,971,871 of NW_027362762.1, read as the reverse complement.
ACTCTTCAAGGGAGAGCCATCGACAGAAACCACAGCAATAGGGGATGACAAAGTTTTAGGTTCTAATCTAAGTTTTTCCAAGAATCCCCCATCAATCATATTCAGAGTAGATCCACAATCCACAAATACCCGAAATTCAATTAATTCATCCTGAGCAGCAGTAGTGGCAGATAGGAATACTCCCTTAGAATTTAAACAGGCAATACGGGCATGACTGACCATTTTTTTTTCTTTCTTCATACAAAGCACACAGCTCTTAATAAAATGACCAGAATTTCCGCAATAGAAACACAAGCCTTCAGAAAGTCGGTGGTCTTTTTCCTGAGAGCGGGGTGTCATCGCCCCAATTTCCATCGGCTCACCATTGTCAGCACTGAACCTCTCAGGACTCGAAGCTGACATAGCAGAGGATTTGCTCTCATTAACCCTTGCACGCAGTCTCCTGTCCACCCGTATAGCTAATTGCATTGCCTCCTGCAAGTTTCCAGGTGTGGGATAAGCAATCAGTAAATCCTTAACCCTTTCACCTAGTCCTGCAAGAAACAAGCTTTTCAAAGCTGAATCGTTCCACCCCACCTGGGCAGACCACCGACGGAAGTGAGAACAATCTTTTTCCACATTACCTGATCCCTGCCTCAAACGTCTTAATTCAGACTCAGCAGATGAGACACGATCAGGATCATCGTACAATAAACCCAAAGCAGAAAAAAAACTATCCACTGATCTAAAGCACGGATCACTAGGTTGGAGAGAGAAGGCCCATCCCTGAGGATCTTTGCGCAAAAGTGACATTATGAACCCTATGCGCTGTGATTCATCACCAGAGGATCCGGGTCTCAAACGAAAATATAATAGACAAGCATTTTTAAAAGAAAAAAAATCTTGTTGTTCGCCAAAAAATAGATCAGGCAGACGTACCTTTGGTTCCACAAAATGCGCTCCAGAACAGCTACTCACGTGTTGTTGGAGCTTGGCCACCTCCAGAGAGAGTCCCTGCAAGCGTTGAGCCAAATCTTGCACCGAGACCATGATGGAAAACTGGAGGTCTTTCCTTAGAGAATTTTTTTTTTTTTTTTTTTCTTTAAGGCTGGACTTACTGTTATGATCTGCTACAGAGACTAAGGAAAGACAGGAGATCTTTCCCTACAATAGAACTAAACTAGATCCCTACGATGTAACGGGGAACCTGATCCTGCGATCAGACCCGCTAAAGTCCTCGGCTAGTCTGTACGAAGACCTATAGATGTGAGGGAGGAATCCCTACAAGAACTAGGGACTGGGAAAAGTTGGACACCTCCTAGCAGAAATCATAGCAGTCAAAGACAAACACACAACAAAAAGTAAAGAGGTCAGAAGACCTAGCAAAACTAACAGAGAACGGCAACAGAGCACCAAGCTAGCTCAACAGTAGTAAATACAAATGAAGTCCAGCAATGCCAGGAGGGCGGAGCCGGATTAAATAGGCAAAACTGGTCATGTGACCAGCAAACTAAAAAAAAACTAACAGGAGAGTTGTAACACTTACTGCTGCAAAACAAACCTACTTCTCATCTCTCATATCGTCCCTGCCTCACAACCTTACACAGCTATTCAAAACGTTCAATTTTCTCCTCCGTCCCCCAGAGCCTTCTCCCTCTCCTCTCATCTCAGCCAAAGACTTTGCCTCATTCTTCAAGCAGAAGATTGACACCATCAGACAATGCTTTTGCCTAAAGTCCCCACAGCCCCTCCTCATATCTACTCAACCCTCCTCCTCCAAAACCAACTTCTCCACCATTACGGAAGATCAATTTTCCTCTTTACTCTCCAAATCACACCTCACCACCTGTTAACTTGACCCAATCCCATCCCACCTCATCCCTAACCTTACCGTAATCCTCATCTCAACCCTAACCCACCTTTTCAACCTGTCACTAATAACTGGTGTCTTCCACTCATGCTTCAAACATGCCTCGATCACAACCATCCTCAAAAAGCCATTCCTTGACCCATCCTCTCTGACTAGCTATTGCCCCATATCACTTCTGTCCTACGCCTCAAAACTACTGGAACAAGACCATTCTGAACTGTCCTCCCACCTCTCCTCCTGCTCTCTGTTTGACTGCTTACAATCTGAATTCCGACCGCATCACTCCACTGAAACTGCCCTGAGTAACGTCACCAATGACCTAATAACTGGCAAATCCAAGCGACACTACTCTGTCCTCCTCCTAGACCTGTCATCTGACTTTGACACAGTGGACCATTCTCTCTTACTACAGACTCTCTCATCTCTTGGCATCACAGACCTGGCCCTATCTTGGATCTCCTCATACCTAACAGACCGGACATTCAACGTCTCCCACGCACACACACAACTCCTCATCTCGCCCCCTATCTGTCGGTGTCCCCCAAGGTTCAGTTCTTGGAACCCTGCTCTTTTCCAATCTACACCTTCGGCCTGGGACAGCTCCTAGAGTCCCATGGCTTACAGCATCATCTCTATGCTGACGACACAAAGATCTACCTCTCTGGACCTGATATCACCTCCTTACTAACCAGAATCCCGCAATGTCTGTCCGAAATTTCATCGTTCTTCTCTGATAGATTTCTAAAACTTAACATGGATAAAACAGAATTCATCATCTTTCCCCCATCTCACTAAACCCCCCCAACTGACCTATCCATCATAGTCAATGGCTGCCCACTCTCCCTAGTCACGCAAGCTCACTGCCTCGGGGTAACCCTGGACTCTCATCTCTCTTTCAAACCACATATCCAAGCCCTTTCCACTTCCTGCTGACTCCAACTCAAAAATATCTCCCGCATCCGCACAGTCCTCAACCACGAATCTGCAAAAACATTAGTGTACGCCCTCATCATCTCCCGCCTCGACTACTGCAACCTCCTGCTCTATAGCCTCCCCTCTAACACTCTCGCACCCCTCCAATCAATCCTAAACTCTGCTGCCAGCCTAATCCACATGACCCCCCACTGTTCCCCGACCTCTTCTCTCTGTCAATCCCTTTACTGGCTCCCTATTGCACAGAGACTCCAGTTCAAAACCCAAACCTTGGCATACAAAGCCATCCACAACCTGTCTACTCCATACATACAACCTCCGATCTTCACAAAATCTCCTTCTCTACTCCCCTCTTATCTCCTCTTCCCACAATCGCATACAAGGTTTTTCCCGTGCATCCCCCCTACTCCTAACTCTCTACCCCAACACATCAGATTCTCGCCTACTGTGGAAACCTTCAAAAGGAAAATGAAGACCCACCTCTTCCGACAAGCATACATTCTGGAGTAACCCTCGCTCCACCGCTGCACAACCAGCTCTACCCTCTCCTACTGTACCCTCCCATCCCTTGTGGATAGTGAGCACTCGCGGGCAGGGTCCTCTCTCCTCCTGTACCAGTCGCTGACTTGTATTGTTCATGATTACTGTAATTGCTTTTGCTATGTACTGTATACCCCTTTCAAATGTAAAGGGCCATGGAATAAATGGCACTATAATAATAAATAATAATTTTGACCAAATTCTGCTTTTTATTCCTGTAATCTGCCATATTTCAGCAATGCTAGACAAATTCATTGTAAATACCGTAGTGTTTTACGGTAAATACTCCCTGCACAGATGTTGACGGCTGGACCTGTTGGGTTTAGTTTCCAGCATATGTTTGCTCTTTGTTATCTCAAAGCCGAAACAGAAGTTTATTGTGTAAGGTTAATCCTGCGTAATTTGTTATGCATAATGTTTAAAATGTCCTAAGTGATATTTGTAAGCTTTCCAGCTATTCTTCCAGTCAAGCAAAATAAAGGCCAGAATAAAACATGCGCCTCATGTTCAGATGGTAACAAAGACAAAAGACCCTTCCATGTGAGGTACGGGAGCCTGCCGCATTCCAAGCAATGGAAAATTGCAGAAGACAAGTGTAGTCAAAGACCAATATTTACTGTTGCTAAGGACTTAGTCTTTGAACACAAGACCATTAAAAGAATTGGTGGCTGGAAATAAATAGCTCTATGTTGTATTTGTCAAACATTAGGTTTATATGGAATATATTGTAACACATGAAATACCTATGGTAACTCAGTAAAAGACTGCCATATATTGTTGCAGAAGCTTTACTGTTGAGATTAGATCAGAACGACACTGAAGCTGGATATAGGCATAAAAGTTCTCTCCCAATACAGACATCACTAGAGATGAGCAGATTGATTCAGGGGCCTGCCGTCTACCCGCCAGGTACCGCTCACCTGAACAATCCGCTCATCTCTAGTATTTATAGTATAGTATTTATAGGATATAGAATAGAATACTCAGAAAGAACGGCTCATACTACCTCTTGAAGCTCATCAAGAGAATGCCAAGAGTGTGCAAAGCAGTCATCAAAGCAAAAGGTGGCTACTTTGAAGAACCTAGAATATAAGACATATTTTCAGTTGTTTCACACTTTTTTGTTAAGTATATAATTCCACATGTGTTAATTCATCATTTTGATGCCTTCAGTGTTAATGTACAATTTTCATAGTCATGAAAATACAGAAAAATCTTTAAATGAGAAGGTGTGTCCAAACTGTTGGTCTGTACTGTACATGGATAGACCATTTTCATAACATGAATGATATCCCCAATTCAAAATTGTTTATTTTGGTAAATATCATGGAACACATGTGACTCGTCCCCTGGGCCGTGGGGTACCCGAAACCGGGCTTCTGTGCGATGCAGGGGGTAGTAGTGGCAACCCGATCCCGTGGTTCAGGGTGGTCAGACCAAATGCTGACAGTCTATTTATCAGTGTTTTGAATGTCCGACTACGCCACCCGTGGATTGCGGTCAGGGATGACCGCCGCTGCAAGGCAGACCGCTGAGGCTGGTGTTGGTGTGCAGCACAGGGATAGGATAACTCCCCACGGGAAGAGTGTAGCCTCAGGGCAATGTAGGTGGATGCTGGGGGTGATGGTGCAGGCGCAGCATAAATCACACAGAGTCCAATGGTGCAGTTCAGGCCTTTTACTCACAGTTGATATCCAAGTCACTTCTGTCAGCAATGACTGCCCAAGCCGTGCTGCGTCCACCAGGTGAGGGGCTCGGTCAACCCCCAGGCAACTCAGGAGTGTGGCACAGGACCCCCTTCTATCCTTTCTCTGGCCTCTCGTGCCCCACCAGTGACCACGCGCTTCTGTCCGGCTGCCTCGGGCCTTCTCTGGTAAAACTTGGCGCCAGTTTCCCTGACCCTATGTGGTGCCTTCCTAGCGGGTGTAGCAAGGGGTCGCACCAATAAATGATCACGACCTCCGGTTCTTGGCTGAGGGATGATTTACCTCCACCAACTTGGGAATCCGGTACCCTTCTACGGCCTGACCCTTCACCCGATATAACGCAGGCTTGCAACGGTTGCTGTCCGTTCTGCTCTCTTAGGGTCCCTTCTGCCTTCTTGTTTCTGGAGCCTTTCTACTCCTCTGTCTCTCTCCTCTTTCCTTCCCTCTCCTTCTCCTCTTCTCCTCTCTGGCCCCGGCCTTTTCTCTAGGCCTGCCTTCTGAGCAGAGCTCCTACAGAGCTTCTGCTCCCTGTCACTTCTCTACTGTACTGAACCACTGAACTAAGATGGCTCCCACCTTTTATCTGCTTCTCTGTGTCTGAGCTCAGGTGACCTGCACCCAATGAGCTCCTTCCTGTGCTCTAGAAACCGTCCCCTCTGCTCCTACACCACTGGGTTCTCTCCCCCCTCCAGCTAGGGACATGGTCAGTTGTGCCTGCAATTATATGGGAGCACCGTCGAGCTGTCCCCCAGAAATGGGGTGAGTGTGTGTGTGTATGCAGCTAACTGAGCCCTGGTCCACACTCCATCCTTACCTGGGAGTGGAATATCACACCTCTGGTTGAGGTGCAATACCCCTGTAGCAACCGAACCCTACACATGGAATTAGGATAGGTGGTACTGGTAGCGGTTACAACAAAGGATCAAGTGAACTCTTAAGGCATAAATAGTACTTGTTCTAACTGAAGATTCACTGTATATTATTACAGTATATGATTAGTGATACGTCTCACCAGTTTTTGCCTGTTTACCTTACTACTTTTAAATAGAATAAGAACAATGAAATCATTTATTCTAAAATTGAAAAAATAGTAAGTATTATAACACCAATTTTACAGCTGCTATACAATTGTATAGAGTCCACATCCAGTGTGTGATCACTGATGGTCCAACCATTGGGACTCCAGTTGTTCACGAGAATAGGGAGTTCAAAGTTCACTATGTGACTGGAGCCGTATAATTTTGTACATGTGTGACCCAGTGCTTCATTTGTTTTTTTGCGAGATTTATGGAGATAGCAAAGAGATGTCTCATAAACAGTGAATGAAGCCGTGCAGTACTGCTCAACACACACAGGGGACTTTGGGGCCTCCATTTTTGTGATTCATGGGGATTTGACCACTTGGATTATAAATTAATCACTTATCTTATGGATAGGTAGTTAATGTATTTAGTGACCAAAAAAAGCTTTACACTTTACCCAGTTTTCTATCAAATCAATGGGTTGTCTGTGCATTGCAAGATATGCCCTTCGTAACCACTTCATCCGCCAACAGAAGAGTATTCCATACACAAGCTTCCTCTCTATTAACTCAGAATTCCCTAACAGGAAGAATAAAATGGGTTTCCTAAACTGCACAATCCTATCCTTTTCAATTCCTTTAAGGCAAATGTTTTACCAGATTTTACAATACAAACTACAGACAGTATTACATACAGTAGATCTCTTAGATCTGATGTGGATGGTGTACTTACTTTAAAAATCCATGTCAGAATGGTGGTATAATCTTTGCGTTAAAATGAGCATTTTATGAGTTCATCTAGAGTGAGAGCTCATAAGTCCAAATGTATTTATATATCCAGACTGACTAACAGCTGCAGCATTTACTGAGCGGTCTGAGATCTCAGCAGCAGTGAGGAGGAACACTGAAGGTCTGTCAGTCAGGAAAGGTGGGACACTAAAGACTTGTCAGACAGATTAGATATGTGGATATTGAGTTTAAATTTTCAGAAAGCATTATACAGCTATTCTGACATTGATTATTAAAGTAAGGCTATGTGCGCCTAACGTTTAGGCTGTGTGCCTACTATGCGTTTTTCAAGCATTTTTGGCGCAGCATGTCCATTATTTGTGCGTTTCTGCATGCGGATTTGAGGTCCCAATGCATTTGAAAAACGCAAGTCAAATCCGCATGTAAAAACGCGTGTAAAATCAACATATAAAAACACTGCAAAAACGCATGTAATATCCGCAAGCGTTTTTAACTGCCAAGAACATGCTGAAACGCTGCAGAAATTTTCAGCTTCATTTCTGCATCGTGGGCACATACCCTTATATGCTGGTAAATCTGCAGAGCTTTTTTTTTTACGTTTTTGCTGACATTATTTGAAGACGCCACCAACATTTTTTTTCCTAATTGTAATTATTAATAGTGAGGAATCCCTACGCTGAAGCCGCCAGAAGAAAAGACTGGTCAATTCTTTTAACTGCTTTTCAGTTTTGGAAGACTGACGCAGTTAAAAGAAGTTAAAAAGATTGAACATATACACAGCAAGTCATTTTTACATTGCTGTGCATTATGTTAATTCTTTTTGGTGTTTTTTAGCACCTTTTCAATTGTGTGCAGATAAGTACACCAAGTACATCAGCCTCATCAGGTCTTAGAAATACATTTAATATGCAGTTTTTCTGTAGTTATTATAAATAAAACTTAATCTGCAGATGGTGAAGATCTATAAAGAGAAGTTGATAGAACCCTGGTCTGAGATGCTATGTTCCCGAGCTTGGAGGTGTTACTTTGACAGTTGTATGTCCAGCTACAGGTGTTCCACTGACCTTACATCACTGCTTTTCAAAGGCTATAATGGTGCAGAGCAAGGCAGCAGTGGAGGCTGTAATGAAGGTCTATCCTTTTCAATAATGGGTCCCGGTTTTGTTTCAGATGCAATGATAGCCTGCAGACTGGAATGGAGGCCACAAGGTTAACACCATGAAGAGGCCTTCATACGTGAACATCACTCCAGTCAGGGCCAGCTCCAGGTTTTTGTGGGCCCTGGACAAAAGAGTCTCAGTGGCCCCCTTTAACACATACCATGAATCATGAAGCAGAGATACCGCAGAGAAATATACATATAGTACAATGCCGAAGATTTCACTTCTTACATTATATGAGTGATATCTATAGTAAATTCTCAGAAAACGGCGAATCCTCGCAGCGCACAGTGCAGACCGGACAGTATAGTCCTCCATACAGTATTATGGGCACCACTAAGTCCTCCATACAGTATTAAGGGCCCCATATATTGCTCCATGCAGAATACTGGTCCCCATATAATGCTCCATACAGGATACTGGTCCCCATATAACGCTCCATACAGGATACTGGTCCCCATATAACGCTCCATATAGGATTCCGGCCCCCACATAATGCCCCATGCAGGATGTCACCTCTCCCCCCCTTATAATGCCCCATGCAGGATGTCAAGTCCCCCCCCCATATAATGCTCCATGCAGGATGTCACGTCTCCCCCTTATAATGCCCCATGCAGGATGTCACCTCTCCCCCTTATAATGCCCCATGCAGGATGTCACCTCTCCCCCCCCTTATAATGCCCCATGCAGGATTTCACCTCTCCCCCCCATATAATGCCCCATGTAGGATGTCACTTCTCCCCCCCATATAATGCCCCATTCAGAATGTCACCTCCCCCCCTCCCATATAATGCCCCATGCAGGATGTCACCTCTCCCCCCCATATAATGCCCCATGCAGGATGTCACTTGCTCCCCCCCCTCCCATATAATGCCCCATTCAGGATGTCACCTCTTCCCCCCATATAATGCCCCATGCAGGATGTCACTTGTCCCCCCACCCCATATAATACCCCATGCCTCCATACATATAAAAAAAACAAAAAACAAATACTCACCTCACTTCTCACCTGCTGCTGCTGTTCCAGACTCCTCAGAATCACCGGCGTCTTCCAGCTCTGCGCTGCCTGTGACAGCTCAGGAGAGAGTGCGGTGTAAAGACGTCACCGAGGCCTCTGACGTCACAGTCAGAGGACGCGGAAGAGACTGGAGCTGCTGCGGAGGCACGGGGAGAGGTAAGTATTGTGCCGGGGCCCTGAGCAAGCGGGGGAAAGCGGGCGCTGACACCGTCACCGCACCGCTCATGGATCCCATAGCTCGCCAGGGGGGCCCGACGATGAGTGGGCCCCCCCGCCTGCTCAGGACCCCGGCACTTGCCCGGGTGTGCCGGATGCTGTCGCTGGCCCTGACTCCAGTCCTACTCCCCGATATTATGGTGTGAGGTGGCATAATGTACATTAGCTGGATCCCTCTATAGTCTAGGAAACTAACAGCTCGATGTTACATTATATTGGTCGTGGATCCAGTGGTACAGCCATTTTCTACTGGTGACCAGGAGCCATTTTTCAACAGGACAATGCTTGGTGAAATGCTGTTTGTGTTACTGTGAGCTGCCTGCATGGTATAAATGTGCTATCATCCTCTATATACTACACCACACAGGAGAGCTGACAGATCCTCTATATACTACACCACACAGGAGAACTGACAGATCCTCTATATACTACACCACAGAGTACAGCTGACACATCCTCTATATACTACACCACACAGGAGAGCCGACAGATCCTCTATATACTACACCACACAGGAGAGCTGACAGATCCTCACTACAGCACACAGGAGAGCTGACAGATCCTCTATATACTACACCACACAGGAGAGCTGACAGATCCTCTATATACTACACCACACAGGAGAGCTGACAGATCCTCTATATACTACACCACACAGGAGAGCTGACAGATCCTCTATATACTACACCACACAGGAGAGCTGACAGATCCTCTATATACTACACCACACAGGAGAGCTGACAGATCCTCTATATACTACACCACACAGGAGAGCTGACAGATCCTCTATATACTACACCACACAGGAGAGCTGACAGATCCTCTATATACTACACTGACTCGCCCCCTGGGCCGTGGGGCACGCCGATCCAGGCGATAGGGGAACGATGGGGGTAGTAGTAGTGGCGGCCCGGTCCCGCGGCTCAGGGTGGTCAGGCCAATGGTAGTCTGCTACGTGCTTCAAATAATGTCCGACTACGCCACCTGTGGATTGCGGTTATTAGGAACCGCCGCTGCATGCAGACCGCTGGGGCTGATGAGGTGTGCAGCTAGGGTAGTGTGACTCCCCACGGGAAGAGTGCGGCCCCAGGGCAGTGTAGTGGATGGTGGGAGTGATGGTGGTGAGGGTCCCAGTACCGGTAGTGCTGGAGGCGCGAAGGAGCACACAGACAACAAGTTACAGTCCAGGGTCTTTACTCACAGTTCATTTGTTCCGGGTCACTTCTGTACAGGTAGTGACCGCCCGAGCCGTGCTGCGTCCACCAGGTGTGGGGCTCGGTCAACTCCCAAGCAGTTCAGGAGCATGGCACAGGACCCCCTTTAATCCTTTCTCTGGCCTGCCTCACCAGTGACCCACTTTTGTCCAGCTACCGCGGACTTGTGCGGTTAAACGTGGGCCCCGTCCTCCGCTGTCCTATATGGTGCCTTCCTAGCAGGTTTGATGAGGTGTCGCACCAATAGATGATCACGACGACCAGTCTTTGGCTAAGGGTTGTTTCTCCTCCACCAACTTGGGATCCGGTACCCTTAATCTGCCTGACCCTGCACCCTGGATTCTCGTGGGTTCTTAGGGTCCCTTCCACCTTCTTGTTCCTGAGCCCTTCTGTTTCTCTGTCTCTCCTTCTCTTTCTTTGTTCCTTTCTGTTCCTTTCTGTTCCGTTCTCTTGGAGCTGAGATGAGCCAAAATCCCAGCTCCCCTTCTCCTCCTCCTCGGCCTCTCACTAGGCCCTCCTGGAGTAGAGCTCCTACAGAGCCTCTACTCCCTGTCTTCTCCTCTGGCTGAACGAACCTAGATCTAAGATGGTGCCCACCTTTTATACCTCCCTCTGACCATGAGCCCAGGTGACCAGCAACCAATGAGCTCCTTCCTTCGCTCAGGAACCAACCCCTATCTGCCCCTACAGCACTGGGTGTTCCACCCCCCCCTCCCCACTCCAGGCAGGGACATAGTCGGTCGTGCCTGCACTTCTGTCTAGTGGGAGCACCGTTGAGCTGTCCCACGGAAATGGGGTGTGTGTGCTGTATGCAGCTAACTGAGCCCTGGTCCATACTCCATCCTTACCCGGGAGTGGAATATCACACCTCTGGCAGAGGTGCAATACCCCTGTAGCGGCCGAGCCCTCGGGGCGCTACATTCCCCCCTGGTAAAGCACAGCACGTCCTCGGGCTGGAAAAGAGCAAAAACAGATAATTACAGGACATGCAAAACTTTTTAAAACTTTTCACATCAGAAAACAGGTAATACGGTTCAATTCCCTTTATGGGAAACACTTTTCTTTTCTTGTCACTATTATAAAACACTTTGCTAATGCCTCTGGAACTCTTTTGTCATATAAAACACCTTGTAAAACATTTGCATTATCACCTAACAGCATATTAAACTTTCTCATGTAAAACATTTTTAAGTAAAGCACATTCTTGGATTCTTGGATCATGGCCGCGGTGCAACTTGCGACCAGGTAAAGGTGCAACAGTCCAGTAAACTTGTCTTGCGGTAGACGTTGCGTTTTTTGTATAAAACCAGTAGGGGGCGCTTTAGGAAGCGCAACTATATACAAGGGATTGACCGCTCTCAGTCCTCAGCCAGTTTTGGGGAAGGGGAATGGCTGCTCACAGTCCTCAGCCTGTTGGGGGATGTAGGGGGTTAACTTGCACACAGTTCCATGACAGTAAACAGTTCTCTGTACCCTGACGGGTAACTATGTACACAGGTACGTGGCTACTTACTAGTAGCGGTGTCCTTCATATGCTCCTTCCTCCTCTTGGTGATCTCCAGACCCGTCCGGGTCCTCTTGGCTCTCCTCATAGCCATAGTGCTGCAGTTCCTCCTCTGTAAGCTGATGGACATGGAGGGCGTATGGTCCTTTTGCGCCCTCGTGTTGGGTGAAGGTGACCACGTCACCAGGGTATAGGTCAGTCCCAAGGTGTGGTGGCTTCAGGACCGGGGGCGCACGTGGTTGGGAGGCGCCTGGGGAGTTCAGGCTTTCCGACCGGGCCGGTGACGCTTCTCTCTTTACGGCGCCCGGGGTCAAGGGGCGTGGCGCCGGGTGGGGCGTGGCCACGGCGCTCGCCGCCTGAGGCCTAGCTGGGAGCAGTGACGGCGCGGCAACATGTGCGGTGAGTGGGGCTTCGGGTTCTGCGGCGGGAGGCTGGGGCAGGCTTGCGGCTGCTGGGCCTGGGGTGGTAACGTCCCCTGTACTTGCCTCGGTCCTCGTGGCTCCCTCCGCGACGCTGTCTTCGGCCTTCACTCCTCCTGCACCGTCCTCAGAGGCAGGCGCGCTGTCGGATGCTGGTAGTGCCTCTTGCGGCTGGGTCACGGCCTGCTGGGCCACCTCCTCCATCCACCCGGCGATGACGTCCCGCTGCACCCGGACCATTCTCCGGTCCAGCTCCTCCAGCGCAGCCCGCACATACTCGGGGTCTTCCTTGGGGAGGTGTGCTAGCAGCTCCGTGAAGCTGCATGGGGATTCGGCCTGCAGCAGGCCCCGCGCCAGGGCGCTGGAGCTGGTTCCTGTCTCTACCTTCGGGTGCGGTCTGGTGAGACTGATCCAGACCACCCCCTGCCCCGCAGTTTTCTTCTCTTTCCGCCCCCATGGGGGGTGGTCCTGGGGCATTCTGCTGACAATCACTCTCAGGGGCAGCCCCCCCACGTTGACGGACATTTCCACAGCCGTGCTCATGGTTGTTGGGGGCGGGCTTCCTCTTTGGCGCCATTCTGGGACCCAGCCCACGATGGGAGGCGGCCTCCTGTGGTCTTTTGGCGTGCACATTATGGCGCTCGTTCTTCTAGGGCGGGCGCCATCTTTAGTACAATGAAACAGTCTCTTTTCAGGCGCGCAGTACCCGTTGTTAGCGGGCATGAAATCCTGCCGACTACGCCAAAGCTGACTCGCCCCCTGGGCCGTGGGGCACTCGGATCCGGGCAATTAGGGAAACGAAGGGAGTAGTAGTGGCAACCCGGTTCCGCGGCTCAGGGTGGTCAGGCCAGTGGTAGTCCGTTATGTGTTATTGATAATGTCCGACTACGCCACCCGTGGATTTGCGGTCATTAGGAACCACCGCTGCAAGGCAGACCGCTGGGGCTGATGATGTATGCAGCTGGGATGGTGTGACTCCCCACGGGAAGAGTGCGGCCCCAGGGCAGTATAATGGATGGTGGGAGTGATGGTGGTGAGGGTCCCAGTACCGGTAGTGCTGGAGGCGCGAAGGAGCACACAGACAACAAGTTACAGTCCAGGGTCTTTACTCACAGTTCATTTGTTCCGGGTCACTTCTGTACAGGTAGTGACCGCCCGAGCCGTGCTGCGTCCACCAGGTGTGGGGCTCAGTCAACTCCCAAGCAATTCAGGAGCATGGCACAGGACCCCCTTTAATCCTTTCTCTGGCCTGCCTCACCAGTGACCCACTTTTGTCCAGCTACCGCGGACTTGTGCGGTTAAACGTGGGCCCCGTCCTCCGCTGTCCTATATGGTGCCTTCCTAGCAGGTTTGATGAGGTGTCGCACCAATAGATGATCACGACGACCGGTCTTTGGCTAAGGGTTGTTTCTCCTCCACCAACTTGGGATCCGGTACCCTTAATCTGCCTGACCCTGCACCCTGGATTCTCGTGGGTTCTTAGGGTCCCTTCCACCTTCTTGTTCCTGAGCCCTTCTGTTTCTCTGTCTCTCCTTCTCTTTCTTTGTTCCTTTCTGTTCCTTTCTGTTCCGTTCTCTTGGAGCTGAGATGAGCCAAAATCCCAGCTCCCCTTCTCCTCCTCCTCAGCCTCTCACTAGGCCCTCCTGGAGTAGAGCTCCTACAGAGCCTCTACTCCCTGTCTTCTCCTCTGGCTGAACTGACTGAACGAACCTAGATCTAAGATGGTGCCCACCTTTTATACCTCCCTCTGACCATGAGCCCAGGTGACCAGCAACCAATGAGCTCCTTCCTTCGCTCAGGAACCAACCCCTATCTGCCCCTACCTCACTGGGTGTTCCACCCCCCTCCCCACTCCAGCCAGGGACATAGTCGGTCGTGCCTGCACTTCTGTCTAGTGGGAGCACCGCTGAGCTGTCCCTCGGAAATGGGGTGTGTGTGCTGTATGCAGCTAACTGAGCCCTGGTCCATACTCCATCCTTACCCGGGAGTGGAATATCACACCTCTGGCAGAGGTGCAATACCCCTGTAGCGGCCGAGCCCTCGGGGCGCTACAACACCACACAGGAGAGCTGACAGATCCTCTATATACTACACCACACAGGAGAACTGATAGATCCTCTATATACTACACCACACAGGAGAGCCGATAGATCCTCTATATACTACACCAAACAGGAGAGCCGACAGATCCTCTATAGACTACACCACACAGGAGACCTGACAGATCCTCTATATACTACACCACACAGGAGAGCTGACAGATCCTCTATATACTATACCACACAGGAGAGCCCACAGATCCTCTATATACTACACCACACAGGAGAGCTGATAGATCCTCTATAGACTACACCACACAGGAGACCTGACAGATCCTCTATATACTACACCACACAGGAGAGCCGACAGATCCTCTATATACTACACCACACAGGAGAGCTGATAGATCCTCTATATACTACACCACACAGGAGAGCCGACAGATCCTCTATATACTACACCACACAGGAGACCTGACAGATCCTCTATATACTACACCACACAGGAGAGCCGACAGATCCTCTATATACTAGACCACACAGGAGAGCCGACAGATCCTCTATATACTACACCACACAGGAAAGCTGACAGATCCTCTATATACTACACCACACAGGAGAGCTGACAGATCCTCTATCTACTACACCACACAGGAGAGCCGACAGATCCTCTACACTACATTTAACTGTATCGGCATGCACAGCGCCACAGCATCGCTGCATATAGCAGAAATCACAGTCTCTTTTGAAGCCTGACCACAGGAAGTGTTTCAAAGGAGCTCAGTAATGACAGCCACAGGGGTCATTTTAACCACAGTAAAATAGATGTGATTATCACAGTGGGGGAGGGGCCCACAGGAAATTAGAGGTGAATCATTGGGGGGAGGGGCACACAGGAAATTAGAGGTGAATCAGTGGGGGAGGGGTCCCACAGGAAATTAGAGGTGAATTAGTGGGGGAGAGGTGCTTTGTACCTTACTCTGTAGTTTGCTTGGTCTTTTGACCACTAGTACTTCTGTTTGTTTGTTTGTCTTTGCTCTGCTACAATTTCTGCTAGGAGGTGTCCATCTATATCCCAGTCCTTAGTTCTTGTAGGGACCCCTCCCTTATAACTATAGGTCTGCGTTCAGACTAGCCGAGGACTTAAGTGGGTCTGTTCACAAGGAACAGGTCCCCCGCTGCATCGTAGGGAATCAGCTTAGTCCTATTGTAGGGACAGTTTTCCTATCTTTCCTTAGTGTTTGTAGCAGTTCATAACAGTTGTGGCTGTCCAGGGAAGAGGAGCTGGAGACTCAGCACAGGAAACAGGTGCTCTCTGCTGATCAGTTGTGCTGTGACTGTGCTGGCTGAAGTGAGGTAGGGCACTCACGCACGCTCTCTTGGCGGGTCACATCACTTGTGCAGCCTGCCCCTGGTGCTGGCTATTAGCATGCACGGCAGGGCAGGCACTAATGAGGAGGCAGGAGCTGGGGTTGTCTTTTGCAGCAACTTTTTAACCCCTTAACCCCCAAGGGTGGTTTGCACGTCAATGACCGGGCCAATTTTTACAAATCTGATCACTGTCACTTTATGAGGTAATTACTCGGCAGCGCTTCAACGGATCCCCCTGACTCTGAGATTGTTTTTTCGTGACATATTGTACTTCATGATTGTGGTAAAATTTCTTCGATATCACTTGCGTTTATTTGTGAAAAAAAACGGAAATTTGGCAAAAATTTTGAAAATGCTGCAGTTTTCAAAATTTGAATTGTTATGCCCTTAAATCAGAGAGATATGTCACACAAAATAGTTAATAAATAACATTTCCCACATGTCTACTTTACATCAGCACAATTTTGGAACCCAATTTTTTTTTATTAGGGAGCTATAGGGTTAAAAGTTGACCAGCGATTTCTCATTTTTCCAACAAAATTTACAAAACTATTTTTTTTAGGGACCGCATCACATTTGAAGTCACTTTGAGAGGTCTTTATGACAGAAAATACCCAAAAGTGACACCATTCTAAAAACTGCACCCCTCAAGGTGCTCAAAACCACATTCAAGAAGTTTATTAACCCTTCACGTGCTTCACACCAATTAATTGAACGTGAAAGGAAAAATGAACATTTAACTTTTTTTCACTAAAATTTTATTTTAGACCCCAATTTTTTAATTTTCACAAGGGTACCAGGAAAAATTGGACCCCAAAAGTTGTTGTGCAATTTCTACTGAGTACGCTGATACCTCATATGTGGGGGAAAGCCATTGTTTGGGCGCACGGCAGGGCTTGGAAGAGAAGGAGCGCCATTTTACGTTTTCAATGCAAAACTCGCTGGAATAGACAGCGGAACCCATGTCGCATTTGGAGAGCCCCTGATGTGCCTAAACAGAGGAAACCCCCCACAAGTGACCCTATTTTGGAAACTAGACCCCTCAGGGAACTTATTTAGATGTGTGGTGAGCACTTTGAACCCCAAAGTGTTTTGAAAAAGTTTATGTCGTAGAGCCAAAATCATTTTTTTTTCACAAAAACGATCTTTTAGCCACAATATTTTTATTTTCACGGGGGTACTAGGAGAAATTGGACCCCAAAAGTTGTTGTGCAATTTCTACTGAGTACGCTGATACCTCATATGTGGGGGAAAGCCATTGTTTGGGCGCACGGCAGGGCTCGGAAGAGAAGGAGCGCCATTTTACGTATTTAATGCAAAACTCGCTGGAATAGACAGCGGACCCCATGTCGCGTTTGGAGAGCCCCTGATGTGCCTAAACAGTGGAAACCCCCCACAAGTGACCCCATTTTGGAAACTAGACCCCTCAGGGAACTTATTTAGATGTGTGGTGAGCACTTTGAACCCTCAAGTGTTTTGCAAAAGTTTATGACGTAGAGCCAAAATCTTTTTTTTTTTTCACAAAAACAATTTTTTAGCCGCAATATTTTTATTTTCACAAGGGTACTAGGAGAAATTGGACTCAAAAAGTTGTTGTGCAATTTCTCCTGAGTACGCAGATACCCCATGTGTTGGATAAAACTACTGTTTGGGCGCATGTCAGGGTTCGGAAGGGAAGGAGTGACGCTTTTGAATGCAGACTTTGATGGAACGGTCTGCGGGCGTCATGTCACGTTCTCACAGTCCCTGATGTGCCTAAACAGTGGAAATGCCCAACAAGTGCCCCCTTTTTGGAAGTGGTAGCTGATTTTTGAATTTTATAATGTAGTGTCATACGTCAGTTGTGTAGGACAACCTGACGAACACTACAAAACTGACGTATGACAACCTGACGAACACTACGTCAGCTGTGTAGTGTTCGTCAGGTTGTCATACGTCAGAAATTAATTTAATAGTGCATGGAAGTATGGTACCTTCTGAAGCAGTCTTTCATGCACAGGCCAGGTTTGTCGGGGCAGGTGTCACATTGATAAGTGGTGTCCTTGCGTGTTCCCCTTTTATAACACACTCGGCACCGCTTTTGTGACTTACCTTTTTTTCCGCTGTGAGGGATCTGCCCTGGGAAATGCTGGCCCGGTACAATTCGAGGTCCTTCAGTTCCAGAAGTAGTGGGGCCTGCTCCGTCACTGCTGCCAAATATCAGGGCCTTGATAACTGTCTCCTGGAAGTGAAGATATGACGCAGAAGTCTGGCCTGCACATTGTGACAAAAGGAAAGCATTGTGCATTGCCATCTGTACAATAT
Source organism: Phyllobates terribilis (assembly GCF_046119375.1). Lineage (NCBI taxonomy): Eukaryota > Metazoa > Chordata > Amphibia > Anura > Dendrobatidae > Phyllobates > Phyllobates terribilis. The sequence continues at coordinate 339,953,827 of NW_027362762.1, read as the reverse complement.
GCACGGCCAGCTTCTTATACCATACCTTGGCCTTTCTCAAAGCACTGTACGGCTGGAGGACTTGATCGGAGAGATCAACTCCCACCATGTACTTGTTGTACCCCACTACACAGTCTGGTTTGGCGACCTGTGTAGTGGAACCTCGTACAATGCTGAGGGTGCTGCCATCACCATGTATGGTGGTCAAGATAAGGACATCGCTCTTGTCCTTGTACTTGACCACCAGCAGATGTTCGCTACATTGGGCTGTGCTCTCACCCCTTCTGAGCAGCTGCCCAATTAGCGTCTTTGGGAGGCCTCTCTGATTTTTGCGGACAGTACCGCAGGCTGCGGTTCCTCGCGCAGAGAGGGACTTGAAGAGCGGGATACTTGTATAAAAGTTATCCACGTACAGGTGATAACCTTTATCCAGCAGTGGGTGCACCAAGTCCCACACAGTTTTCCCACTCACTCCCAGAACAGGGGGGCATTCAGGGGGGTTCAATCCGGGAGTCTTTCCCTTCATAAACTCTAAACTTGTGAGTGTACCCTGAGGTACTCTCACGAAGTTTATACAGCTTGTTCCCATACCTTGCCCTCTTACTGGGCAGGTACTGTCGGAATCCAAGCCACCCCTTAAAAGAGATTAAGGACTCATCCACGCAGATGTCCCTTTAGGGCACATACACTTCAGCAAAATTGTTGTTGAAGTGTTCGATGACCGGCCGAACTTTGAAAAGACGATCAAAGTTCGGGTCATCGCGTGCAGGACACCTTGCATTATCTTGGTAATGCAAGAACTTGTGGATGGCCTGAAAACGTTTCCGGATCATGACCATTCGGAATACTGGAGTGTTATACAAAACGTCAACACTCCAGTATTGCCGAACTTCTGGCTTCTTCAGGATCCCCATAAGAAGGACCAGGCCCCAAAACTTCATAATTTCTACTGCGTCTACAGGAGACCAGTTAGAAAATGATGAAGAGGGGTTTTGTTCCAAAAATTGATGAGTGTATAAATTAGTTTGGCCCACCATGAGGTTTACAAAATCCTCAGAGAAAAAGACTTTGAAAAAGTCTATTTCTGTGAGGCCGTTGGTGTCAAACTTGATTCCTGATTCCGCCACGAAATCAGGAATCAGTGGCTCATAATTTTCGAGGGGCGAGGTCCATATGGGATCAGTAGTGGGGAGCGCTGGATCATCTTCTCTCCTGCGACGACTGGAGAGCGGTCCAGCAGCACCTGAGGAGGAAGAGGAAGAGGAGGAAGAATAGGAGGAGGAGGAAGACGACGAGGAGTTGGAAAAACAAAGAAATGTGGGATCCTCGCCCTCGCTGTCAGTGTCGGAGGCAAGAAAAGCGTATGCCTCCTCCGCTGAATAGCGAGTTTGGGATGAGCGGGACATTTTTTGTTATGTATGTGGTGCGTGTGTGTCAGTACTTTATTTAGAGTGTGTGTGTCAGTATTTAGAGTGTGTGGAAAAAGGAAATACTGTTTGTGGTGCAAACAGCGAGCACGAGTGTGGATTGGTGAACTATGTCACCGATCAACACTCGGCGGCTGCTGGATGTGTGCACGGATGTGTGTGGAGTGGGAAGAGGGGAATTAGGGTGGAGGAGTGGAGATCAGAGATGACTTACCAAAGTCTTCTCTGTTCTTCTTTCAGCAGCAGGACTGGCGTTGGTGACCGGAAGCCCGGAGCAGGAGAACGGGAGCCCGGCGCAGGTGACCGGAAGCCCAGAGCAGGAGATCGGGAGCCCGAAGCAGGAGCCCGACGCTGGTGACCGGAAGCCCGGAACAGGAGACCGGGAGCACGGAAGCCCAGAGCAGGAGCCCGGAGCAGAAGACGGAGCCCGGAGCAGGAGACCGGGAGCCCGGAGCAGGAGACCGGCGCTGGTGACCGAAAGCCTGGAACAGGAGATCGGGAGCACAGAAGCCCGGAGCAGGAGCCCGTAGCAGGAGACCGGGAGCCTGGAGCAGGAGACCGGTGCTGGAGCTGGAGATCAGAACCAAGAGAGTTAACAGGGACACTGGGGTGAGGGGGATTGGGGTGGATGAGGGGAGATCAGAGATGGACTTACCAAAGAGTTAGCAGGAGCAGGACCGAAACAGAAGACCCGGACTGGGAGCCCGGAGCAGGAGCCCGGCGCTGGTGACCGGGAGCCCGGAGCAGGAGCCCGGCACTGGTGACCGGGACCGGAGCTGGAGACCGCTGCAGGAAAAAAAAATGGTGGTAAGGGGGGTAAAAAGAGGGGGGAGGGGGGATTGGGGTGGGTGAGGGGAGAACAGACTTACCAAAGTCTTCGCTGCAGGAGCAGCAGCAGGATCAGCAGCAGGCTCTGGAGCAGGATCTGGAGCAGGAACCACAGCAGGTCAGGAGCAGGAGATCCAGGACGCTGGAGCAGAAGATCCAGGAGCAGCAGCAGCAGCAGCGACTGGAACAGGTGAGAAGATGGTCTAGTGCTGTCACAGAATATTCTGTGGCACTACAAGGCCCAGCGACAGACAGATCAGATGTGACCGCTCTGCAGAAATCCTCACCAAGTGTGAGGATCTGCAGGGCGGTCACAGGGGGGTGATAGGGTGGTGACAGGTGGAGGTCACCACCCAGTCACCTCCCGGTCAGGTAATCTGATTGGAGCGATCGATGATGACATTGATTGCTCCAATCAGAGTACCTGAATACAGGTGACCGGGCAGTCACAGGGAGGTGTCCCAGTGGTAAGATGCCGCCGGAAATTTAATGCGATCACCGCGACTTCGGTCGCGGTGCCGCATTAAAGGTATGACGTACTAATACGTATGAGGCTCTTAAGTCCCAGGGCGCAGATACGTATTAGTACATCTTGGGCTTTAAAGGGGTTAAAAATGTAATTCTTATATCAGAAAATGGTGACATCCAAGAGGAAACCATCAGAAGAACAGACCAGTCCTTTCTTTTAGCCTTCGGCTTTAGAAGACTGAAGACGTTAAAGATGGAACATATGCACAGCAAGTTGTTCTGACATTGCTTTGCATATGTTCATTCTTTTTGGCATTTTTTAGCACTTTTTCAGGTGGGTTCCAGGCATAATCCAACTTTAAAAGATGTCATATGTATAACATACCCCTAAACTCTTTTTTATATAAATTAGGTCTTGCTGCTCAGCCAATGGCTGGGGTTGATCAGCATACCAATTTCAAGGCGGTTTCGGTGACTATCCTGCTTAAATTCTCCACAGACTTCCTGTCCCTTGCCAGTTGAGTTCATTCTATTCTTGGTGTGATATTCCTGATTTCTAATACCCGACCTAGCTCGTTAACTACTTTGCTGTCTGGTTTTGACCCTGGTTATCGTCCTGAGCTTGTTTCTGCATGTCGATTTTGTCACCAATTCTGGCCTTATGGCCCAGACAATGTCTGTCCGCTATTTCATCCTTCTTCTCTGCTAGATTTCTAAAACTTAACATGGATAAAAGAGAATTCATCATCTTTCCACCATCTCATTCAACCCCCCCATCTGACCTATCTATCAACGTCAATGGCTGTTCACTCTCCCCAGTCCCGCAAGCTCACTGCCTTGGCGTAACCCTGGACTCTGATCTCTCCTTCAAACCACATATCCAAGCCCTTTCCTCTTTCTGCCAACTCCAACTCAAATATATCTCCCAGATCCGCACATTCCTCAACCACGAATCTGCAAAAACACTAGTGCTCGCCCTCATCATCTCCTCGACTACTGCAACCTCCTACTTTGTTGCCTCCCTTCCAACACTCTCGCACCCCTCCAATCTATCCTAAACTCCACCTGTCCCCCCGCTATTCCCTGGCTTCTACTCTCTGTCAATCCCTTCACTGGCTTCCCATTGCCCAGAGACTCAAGTTCAAAACCCTTACCAAGGTAAACAAAGCCATCCACAACCTGTCTCCTCCATTCATCTGTGACCTAGTCTCCCAGTACCTACCTGCACGCAACCTTCGATCCTCACAAGATCTCCTTCTCTACTCCTCTCTTATCTCCTCTTCCCCCAATCGCATACAAGATTTCTCACGTGCATCCCCGCTACTTTGGAACTCTCTACCCCAACATATCAGGCTCTCGCCTCCCGTGGAAACCTTCAAAAAGAACCTGAAGACCCACCTCTTCCAACAAGCCTACAACCTGCAGTAACCATCGCTCCACCATACCGCTGCATGACTAGCTTTACCCCCACCTACTGTATCCTCACCCATCCCTTGTAGACTGTGAGCCCTCGCAGGAAGGGTCCTCGCTCCTCCTGTACCAGTCGCCGTCACGTTTTGTTCAAGATCATTGTAATTGTTTTTATGTGTATACCTCCTTTTCACATGTAAAGTTCCATGGAATAAATGGCGCTATAATAACAATAATAATAATATGGCACAAACCTGTCTTGTTGACTACAATGCTGCCAATTTGCTCCATCGACCAGCATTTACTCCATTGACACAACTCAGGAGACTTTGTAGAGAAAGCCAAATCACTGTATAGTGGTGAAAGAATAAACACCAACACATTCCTTGGGACTTGTTGGTGCAAAGACTGTCTGTGGAACCCCTCATAAGAGTTGCCAATTTCCATAAGCAATCTCTCTAACAATAGATCATAATAGTCTGGGGAAGTTCAATTACTTCTATGGGACAGTTTTCTAGGCCTGTTCAGTAACCTGTGCAGGAAAAGGAAGAGGTGAGCTGTGACTATCACCGGCTGTGAATGGTGGATTCTTTGTATCTTCTTCTAGTTTTATAATAGAAGTGCTACCTTTCACTGTAATTCTGCCTATGTTGATAATGAGATAACTGCTGAAAAGTGATCCCCACAAAACAAGAAGCATAAACCTCGGCTTAGCACCAATCAAGAGGCCAGACAAGGCTCAGCAGTCGATTACAATCATCTATTTGACCACTCCTGTTCTAAAGTTTAGCAAACACTTTGTATAGCAACTTGAGATGGTTTATAAACTGCCTATTTTTTGATCAGACTGAAGGCATTTTTCCCACAAATAAACATAACATTTCTATGTTAATGTTATGTTAGTAACTCACTACACGGGTAACAGTAATAATAAATCCTACAACACAGAAAAGCTGCACCCACACCCTACAGGTCCCTATACAGACTAAACAATCCCTAACTACACAACTAAAAACACCACCTCGACCTGGATCCTTAAAAGGCCATCTTAGGGGTTTCTCGTACATCTTGAGGAACCAGAGGGGAGGCCATTGTGCACAGCTAACCCGGAAAGGGAAAGTGTGCAGAGGAATACCAGGACCCTGGGTGAGGAAACTTTAAGCATGAGCACGAAGGAGAAATATGGAGCACTAAGAAGAAGAATAAATGAAACAAGAATAATCTACCACCAACCTAACTGAGGAGAAAGGAAAGGTACTGGGAAGGCAGAAATACAAACGGTGTTTGCTTAGCTGGGAAAATTCCTTCACTGAAGTATAGCCAGCAAGGAAGTGTTGAGAAGGGAGAATATATATAGCCCAACCCAGAATGTGATAGGGTAACCAAAACAGGACAAAGAGAAACAACTAAAGAGGAGAAAACCCGCAAAGGAAAAATAAAGGCAATAGGAACCATCAGCATAAGTACAAGGAAGAAAAGGGCAATAGCTCAGCAGACTGGCGAACCGACCATGGAGATTGAATCCTCAAACTGACCCACAACAGTTAAATCACAAAAAAACTATTAATTTTAGTTGGAATATTTTAGTTTTAAATGGAATTTGTCACCAGGTTTCTGCTATGTAATCTGATCAGCATGATATAGGCAGAGACCCTGATTCCAACGATGTGTCACTTATTTTACTGGTTGCTGCACTTTTGATGAAATCACTATTTTCCTTGCAGTTCTCTAAATAGTATAGAAACTACAACAAGCAGCGTAGTAAAAAAAAAGTAACATTGCTGAAATCAGTGTCTCTGCTCCTACATATTATATTCCCACTACTCGTCTTTGATTTCAATTGGGACATTTACCAGATGGGCAGTGCAATTATTCCTGCTATTATGTAGAATAGTCATTGAGAATCAGTGCTTCAGAAGCAACCTGGCAATGGCTTAAATAATACTGTGCAGGTTCTTATTTCAATTTCTAGGTTTGGAATCAAGAATCTTGTTTTCGTCATGCACAAGGTTAGATTTATAAGTTCTTCACAGGGGTTGTTTATGACTTCTTGGATTAACACAGCATGATAATAATAATAGCTGAACTTTCTGGACTTTTGTATTTTCCAGACAAAACTATGTAATTACCTATGTTTATGAACTATCAGTCATCAGCAGTCTCTCAAAGGAAATTTTTTTCACAATTTACTGAAATGGTTATCAAAAGGTATAAAAGACATGGTCACTTTTTTAGGTATAAATTTGTACCAATATCCAGAATCAAAAATATGAAATCAACAGCTCCAATGTATGAATGACTTGTACAGTTACTGATGTAAACACTGGCTATCGTTAAATCTGAAACCATATTACATGTACAGTGGGGAAAAAAAGTATTTAGTCAGCTATCAATTGTGCAAGTTCTCCCACTTAAAAAGATGAGAGAGGCCTGTAATTGACATCATAGGTAGACCTCAACTATGAGAGACAAAATGAGAAAACAAATCCTGAAAATCACATTGTCTGATTTGGAAAGAAATTTTTTTCAAATTTTGGTGGAAAATAAGTATTTGGTCAATTACAAAAGTTCATCTCAATACTTTGTTATATATCCTTTGTTGACAATGACAGAGGTCAAACGTTTTCTGTAATTCTTCACAAGGTTTACACACACTTTTGCTGGTATGTTGGCCCATGTTTTGGGGCTGTCGCTGGGAAACACGGACTTTCAACTCCCTCCAAAGGTTTTCTATAGGGTTTAGATCTGGAGACTGGCTAGGCCAGTCCAGGACCTTGAAATGCTTCTTATGAAGCCACTCCTTTGTTGCCCTGGCGGTGTGCTCGGGATCATTGTCATGCTGAAAGACCCAGCCACGTTTCATCTTCAATGCCCATGTTGATGGAAGGAGGTTTGCACTCAAAATCTCACGATACATGGCCTCATTCATTCTTTCATGTACGCGGATCAGTCGTCCTGGTCCCTTAGCAGAGAAACAGCCCCAAAGCATGATGTTGCCACCCCCATGATTCACAGTAGGTATGGTGTTCTTTGGATGCAACTCAGCATTCTTTCTCCTCCAAATACGACGAGTTGTGTCTCTACCAAACAGTTCTACTTTGGTTTCATCTGACCATATGACATTCTCCCAATGCTCTCTAGCAAAATTCAGACGGGCCCGGACATGTAATGGCTTAAGCAGGGGGACATTCTGGCACTGCAGGATCTGAATCCCTGGCGGCGTAGTGTGTTACAGATGGTAGCCTGTGTAACGTTGGTCCCAGCTCTCTGCAGGTCATTCACTAGGTCCAACCGTGTGGTTCTGCGTTTTTTGCACACCGCTCTTGAGATCATTTTGACCCCACGGGGTGAGATCTTGTGTGGAGCCCCAGATCGAGGGAGATTATCAGTGGTCTTGTATGTCTTCCATTTTTTAATTATTGCTCCCACAGTTGATTTCTTCACACCAAGCTGCTTGCCTAATGCAGATTCAGTCTTCCCAGCCTGGTGCAGGGCTACAATTTTGTTTCTGGTGTCCTTTGACAGCTCTTTGGTCTTCACCATAGTGGAGTTTGGAGTGTGACTGTTTGAGGTTGCGGACAGGTGTCTTTTATACTGATAACAAGTTCAAACAGGTGCCAGTACTACAGGTAATGAGTGGAGGACAGAGGAGCCTCTTAAAGAAGAAGTTACAGGTCTGTGAGAGCAAGAAATCTTGCTTGTTTGTAGGTGACCAAATACTTATTTTCCACCAAAATTTGAAAAAAATTTCTTTCTAAATCAGACAATGTGATTTTCAGGATTTGTTTTCATATTTTCTCATAGTTGAGGTCTACTTATGATGTCAATTACAGGCCTCTCTCATCTTTAAGTGGGAGAACTTGCACTACTGGTGGCTGACTAAATACTTTTTTCCCCACTGTAAGTGGGATGTTAGTCACTGGCCACTTGGCATGGTGAACCATAACAGAATAAATGGCAAAAAAGGTAAAATGATGCATTCTGTATGATCAGTGAATGATAGGATTGGAGTAGTTGGTAGAATGAGTAAAAATAGGATGCAAGCCACAGACCAATAATTAGCAAACGAGCATTCATAAGAACATTCCCGATCTTTGGCCCATGTAAAGATGCCACCTATTGGCTTAAGAATGAACAAGATGCTTGTTTTATGGCTGATTAAATCGCTCATTTGTACTATTAAGGCTACTTTCCCATAATAGGCTTTTGGTGAGTTTTTGATATTGCAGATTTTCTGCACCTATTTAGTAAATTAGGTTACTTTAGTTTTTTTCATTGCTTTTTTGAGTGCATTTTGATACATGCGTTTATAATGCATTTTCAAAGCTGCATTTTTTGTCTCTTACTGATATGTCATGTTTTAAACAAAGCTGCTTTGTTTTTGATACTTCCTGGTATGTGGCTTTGACAAAACTTTATTGATAAAGTTATGTGTGGAATACACGGGTTTTTGATGCATTTTTCTGTTGCTTAAACGCACTAAAAATGTACAGTACAGACCAAAAGTTTGGACACACCTCATTTAAAGATTTTTATGTATTTTCATGACTTTGAAAATTGTACATTCACACTGAAGGCATCAAAACTATGAATTAACACATGTGGAATTATATACTTAACAAAAGTAGTGAAACAACTGAAAATATGTCTTATATTCTAGGTTCTTCAAAGTAGCCGCCTTTTGTTTTGATGACTGCTTTGCACACTCTTGGCATTCTCTTCAAGAGGTAGTCACCGGAAATGGTTTTCACTTCACAGGTGTGCCCTGTCAGGTTTAATAAGTGGGATTTCTTGCCTTATAAATGGGGTTGGGACCATCAGTTGTGTTGTGCAGAAGTCAGGTGGATACACAGCTGATAGTCCTACTGAATAGACTGTTAGAATTTGTATTATGGCAAGAAAAAAGCAGCTAAGTAAAGAAAAATGAGTGGCCATCATTACTTTAAGAAATGAAGGTCAGTCAGTCCGAAAAATTGGGCAAACTTTGAAAGTGTCCCCAAGTGCAGTTGCAAAAACCATCAAGCGCTAAAAAGAAACTGGCTCACATGAGGACCGCCCCAGGAAAGGAAGATCAAGAGTCACCTCTGCTTCTGAGGATAAGTTTATCCGAGTCACCAGCCTCAGAAATCGCAGGTTAACAGCAGCTCAGATTAGAGACCAGGTCAATGCCACACAGAGTTCTAGCAGCAGACACATCTCTTCAACAACTGTTAAGAGGAGACTTTGTGCAGCAGGCCTTAATGGTAAAATAGCTGCTAGGAAACCACTGCTAAGGACAGGCAACAAGCAGAAGAGACTTGTTTGGGCTAAAGAACACAAGGAATGGACATTAGACCAGTGGAAATCTGTGCTTTGGTCTGATAAGTGCAAATTTGAGATCTTTGGTTCCAACCACCGTGTCTTTGTGCGACGCAGAAAAGGTGAACGGATGGACTCTACATGCCTGGTTCCCACCGTGAAGCTTGGAGGAGGAGGTGTGATGGTGTGGGGGTGCTTTGCTGCTGACACTGTTGGGGATTTATTCAAAATTGAAGGCATACTGAACCAGCATGGCTACCACAGCATCTTGCTGGGGCATGCTATTCCATCCAGTTTGCGTTTAGTTGGACCATCATTTATTTTTCAACAGGACAATGACCCCAAACACACCTCCAGGCTGTGTAAGGGCTATTTGACGAAGAAGGAGAGTGATGGGGTGCTACGCCAGATGACCTGGCCTCCACAGTCACCAGACCATGAACCCAATCAAGATGGTTTGGGGTGAGCTAGACCGCAGAGTGAAGGCAAAAGGGCCAACAAGTGCTAAGCTTCTCTGGGAACTCCTTCAAGATTGTTGGAAGACCATTTCTGGTGACTACCTCTTGAAGCTCATCAAGAGAATGCCAAGAGTGTGCAAAGCTGTCATCAAAGTAAAAGGTGGCTACTTTGAAGAACCTAGAATATAAGACATATTTTCAGTTGTTTCACACTTTTTTGTTAAGTATATAATTCCACATGTGTTAATTCATCATTTTGATGCCTTCAGTGTTAATGTACAATTTTCATAGTCATGAAAATACAGAAAAATCTTTAAATGAGAAGGTGTGTCCAAACTGTTGGTCTGTACTGTATGAGCCGGAGTACAGCCGCCCCCTCCCCCGCAGGCTTGGACGCAGGCCTGCATGACGATGGGTTGGAGGGAGTGGCTAAGACTATCAACATTGGGAGGGGTTAACGGAGGGGTTTTTAAGGGCCAGGGAGGGGAGGGGCGTCACATTTACCCGCTCACAAGAGTGGTGAGTTGTCTCCCCCACCATCGTGCTGCGTACCTCATGGCGTCCACGGCGCATCTGTTTGAATCCTTGAGGGCGGCTGCAGAGTCGCACCCTGCTGGCTGGCTGGAAGAGCAGGTAGCGGCGATCGTCGGAAGGGGAGTGGGGACGGTGGCTGTGTCAGCACAGCCTGAGCGGCACTCCCGCCGGGCGCGGCCTCCTGCCAGGCTGTCGCCTGATTTAGCTCCCCAGACACAGCGCAGGCGCAGGAGCCCCTCCGGGGACCCTCCAGGCCGGGTGCCGGTCAGGAAGCGCAGCAGCATGCCCCGGTCTGGGAGGAATCCGTCCGCCAGCGCGTGTCACGCGGCGGTTAGTAGGCCACAGCCGGCGTACGGGCAGGGGCCTACACGAGCCAGTCCTCTCAATACCAGTGACGTCACGGGGGGTCGCCTCGGCGATGCTCCAGTCGGGCGGCCCGCCTCCTCAGACACAGTAGACGGCAGGATTATCCACGATGGGCAGCAATCGGGCGGTGATAACAGGCAAGTGTTGTTACCGGCCCTCACAGATGGTCTCTGGGCAGCGTTAAATTCAGGATCGGATGCCAATACACAGACCTTGCGGGCAGGGGGCAGGGCGGGCAGGGGGTCGGGTGATATTAATATGTCCCCACATACACAACCCCTTGGTCCTTCTTCAACTCCAGTGCATGTCAGAACTTTCGGCCTTACAGGGCTGCGTCGGCGGGATCCAGTGCTTCGGCGGTGCTCGGGCCTCAAGAGATAGAGGGTCCAGCGGGAGGAGTCGGAAGTCGGGATGGATGGCTGGAGTCGGGAATATCGGCTGGGGGGACCACAGCTCCTCCGCAGCCCGGTGAGTTGGGTTCTATGTCTTGTTCATTATCCCAGAATTTTTTATCCCCAGGTTTAAGTGTTAATCGGGGGTCAGTGGCTGGGGGTACAAGTCAGGAACAGGTTGGGGAGACTGTGAGTGAGGTTTTAGCAAATGTGAGGGAGTTATTGTTGCGTTTGGAAAGGGGTAGTAGTGCTGTTTCGGGCCATTTAGCCGCATGGGTGAGCCCGCAATGGGGCGGGCTGAACAGTTTTGGTAATAGACTTGGGGGTGCGAGCCAATTACCCGAGCCCGTTTTGGTGTCAGTGCAGACAGAAAAAGAAAAAGAGTGTAGAATTCATTTGGATGATAGGTCTCACGGCGAGGTTTATGTGTGCTTTGAGGGTCTGTTAGGTGCACACCTCAAGAAAGAGGTGAGGGAAAAAATTTGGAAAGATGAGTATGTCGAAATTTTTTCTCTTTTGCCTCTGGTGAAATTTAACCTGGAAAAAAGTAAGAAGGATGATAGTAAGAAGGAGGAGGAGGAAAAGAAAAGGTGGCGCTTAATCCCGCAGACTTTTACTAATTGGCTGCAGGCATTCGCTATTTTGGCGTGCGTAATAGGTGAAAAAGCACCGGAGAATTGCTCGCCCTTGTTTTGCTATATGGATGCTATTGGGGAGGCCCACAGAACTTATGGGGGACAAGCATGGCTTCGTTATGACGAGCAGTTTCGTCAGAGGAAAGCTATTCGTCCGGCCATAAGATGGGATCAGAAGGACATTGGCCTTTGGTTACGGGTGATGGCTCCTTCTAGATTAGGGCATTCCTTTCAGTGAGGGGCCGGTTTTGCCGGCCATTCCGGGGGTCAATCAAGTACGCAGGGGAGCGGAGGCACGTCAGGGCAAGCGGGAACACAGAAACCGGGATTATGCTGGCAGTTCAACGACGGCCAGTGTAAATTTGGGGCCAGCTGCAGGTTCAAGCATCTTTGCTTGCACTGCAGTGGATCATCACACGGTGCTGCCAGATGTTTCAAAAAGAAGGCTAAGTCAGGGGCCAACAATTCTCAAGGGGGAGACACCGGTGAAACTAACCGCGATGCTCCCTTATCTAAATAGGTTTCCTGATAGGGAAAAAGCTGCAGTGTTAGTATCAGGTTTTGCTGACGGTTTTAAAATTCCTCCACCTCCATTCGAGATTCCCCGGGTGTTGAAAAATCTTAGATCAGCAGATCAATATGTGGAGGTGGTTTCTGCTAAGTTACATAAGGAGGTAGCTTTGGGGCGTATGGCCGGTCCATTTGCCGATCCTCCTTTTTCGAATTTAGTAGTATCGCCATTGGGGGTGGTGCCCAAAAAGGAGCCTAATAAGTTTAGGCTCATTCACCATCTTTCCTATCCGCGGGGAAAGTCAGTGAATGATGGGATTGATCCGGAACTATGTTCCGTGGTTTATACATCATTTGATGAGGCGGCTCGGTGGGTGAGACAGTGTGGTAAAGGGGCATTGCTGGCTAAGACGGATGTGGAGTCAGCGTTTCGGTTGTTGCACGTTCATCCTGAAAGTGTTAGGTTGTTGGGTTGTTACTGGGAGGGCGAGTTTTTCGCAGATAGATGTTTGCCTATGGGATGTTCTTTATCTTGCTCCTTATTCGAGGCTTTCAGCACATTTTTTGAATGGGTCGTACAGGATGTGACAGGGCTTGAATCCATTTTCTGTGCATCGGTTCGGGCGACTCTTCATGTTGTGAAATTTTGCTGAGAGCGACTCAGTGGGTAGCAGAGCGTTTCGGAGTGCCTTTGGCTCCAGAAAAGACCGAAGGTCCAACTACCACCATTTGTTTTTTAGGAATCGTAATCGATTCAGTGAATTGGGAATTTAGGTTGCCTGAGGAGAAAGTGAAAGCTTTGAAGGAAGAGGTCGCACGGGCTAGGAAGTTAAAGAAAATGACTTTGAGAGAAATACAGTCTCTTCTTGGGAAACTTAATTTTGCATGTCGCATTATTCCTATGGGGAGAATTTTTTCTCGCCGGTTAGCCAGCGCTACGGCGGGTGTAAAAGTGCCGCATCATTACGTACGTTTGTCGGCTGAACACAGGGATGATTTGGTAGTGTGGGAAAAAATTTTGGAGCAATATAACGGACATTCATTGCTCATGGAGGAAGTACAGGACAATTGTGCTTTGGATTTGTACACGGATTCTGCGGGAAGTTCAGGTTTTGGAGCGTACTTTAGAGGTCGATGGTGCACATCCAGTTGACCTAAGGAGTGGGTAACATCAGGATTGGTAAAGAACATAGCCCTATTAGAGATTTTTCCCATTTTGGTGGCAATATATTTGTGGAAGGGGGAACTGCAAAATAAGAGGGTGAGGTTTAACTGCGACAACATGTGGGTCGTGTGTGCAATTAATAACATTACAGCATCCTCACCTCCAGTGATTAGGGTTCTACGACAGTTTGTGCTGACTTGCCTTTCCATGAATGCTTATGTGACAGCATCTCATGTGCCGGGAGTCCAGAATGCCATTGCGGACTCACTTTCTCGTTTTCAGTGGGAGCACTTCCGGCAGTTGGCACCAGAGGCGGCAGACAAGGGGCTGGAGTGCCCTCCGGAGCTTTGGAAGGTGGTATGCGGGCCACTGAGTCGCTGATTAGGTCATCGTTGGCAGTGGGAACTTGGGAAGCGTATCAATCCATTTGGCAGTTATGGGAAGATCGGTTGTTTAATTCAGTCGGGCTTACGGCTCAGGATGACAATCAGTTGGGTGTTTTATTGTCATGGATTAGTCAAAGGGCTGAGGAGGGTTGGTCTGTAACAAAAATCTCTCGGACTATGGCGGCTTTGGCTTTTGGTTTTAAGTTTCATGGTCAAAGAGATTTGACACAAAGTTTTTTGATTAAACAGGCATTGAAGGGGTTTCGAAAGGGGAAAGGTCAGGAGGACTCCAGGAGGCCGGTTTCATTTGGCATTTTGGAAAAGATTGGGGGGGGTGTTACCTTCTGTGTGTTGCTCCGGGTTTGAAATCTGTCTTTTTAGATTGGCCTTCTCCCTTGCCTTCTTTGGAGCGTTGAGGTTGGGTGAGATCGTGTCACCCAGCAGGTCAGTGGGCGGGGGGCTTTTGTCAGCAGATGTGGTTGGTACCTCAGGAGGTGTGGAATTTTGGATCAGGAAATCTAAAACGGACCAGTTGGGAAAAGGGAGGCGCGTAGTTTTGAGAGCAATTGGGAATTCCATTATGTGTCCGTTAAGATGCTTGCAACTGTTTATGGAGTCCGAACCAAAGCAGGGTGGTCCATTATTGTGTCACGAGGATGGGTCCTTCTTGTCCAGATATCAGTTCTTAGCGGTATTTAGGAAGTGTTTAAATTCATTAGGGTTAGATGCATCCCGCTTTGGGTCGCACTCATTTCGTATTGGAGCAGCAATGGAAGCAGCTGCGGGTGGTCTTACTGGGGAGACTATACAGCGCATTGGGCGTTGGGAATCGAGGCATTATCGGAGTTATATCAGACCTCAGGCTCAGGGTAAAATACAACTTTAATGCTTGATTTTTTGGCAGGAGTTGTTATTGCGAGAGTTGTTCAAGTTTGTTTGTATTTTCCGCAGGTTCCAATTCCGCGTTGGTGTGGATTCTGGGACACTCCTACGTGCACTGGGGAGCACTGAGGGAGGATGTAAGGCCTGCAGGAAGGCAGCTCGGTTTTGACAGAGAAACAGCTGTGATTAGGTGGTTGGGCTTTAGAGGCATGAGTTGGTGCAGAGTGCTGCAGGAGGTACATCACAGTGCGCGTTTGGATAGGTCACCTGACATTTTGGTGTTGCACGTGGCGGGGAAACGACCTAGGTTCACGCCCTTTTAGAGAGTTGATAAGGGATGTTAAACATGACTTGTTGCGTTTGTGGGTGTCATTTCCAGGCTTGTTTATTGTTTGGTCAGAGATTGTTCCTCAAAGATGTTGGCGGAGGGCTAGGTCAGTGGAGAAGATCAATAAAGCCAGGATTAAAGTTAATAGGGCAGTCTCTAGTTTTGCTACTAGGAATGGGGGGATTGCTGTACGGCACTTTGAGTTAGAGAGAGGGGAGGGTGAATTTTGGTTGGCGGATGGGGTGCATTTGAATGCAGTAGGTATTGATATGTGGGCTTTGGGGTTACAAGAGGGCATTGAGAGGGCCATAGCTTTTTGTTCGGGGGGGGTCTCGGGCATTTCAGATATTTAAAGTGCCCTCGTTGTGGCGGTTGGGGGTCCTTGAAGTTGGTTTTAAATTGGTATAAGGGGTCCATTTGGGTATGGATTCCTTAATTGGAAAATGTTGTTTGCTGATCTGGTTTTGGGGGTCTCACGGCAGGCAATGTCGGAGCCCGGAATGTGGAAGTGATTATTGGAGCCCATGTTGGGTTGTGGTGCTCTCGAGCCAGTGGGTATCGGCTGGGGGCAAGTTGGTGTTAATTGTTGGCTTATGTTAATCACCAGATCTTTGGAGCTTCAAGGACCCTCCTATCATTGTGTGTTAATTAATTACTTATCTATGTAATTTTGTTAAATAAAGGCTGCTGTGGCCAGTTTTTCCCAAAGTATATGGTGTTTTGGTCTTATTTTAGTTAAGTAAAGGAATTTCATGGGAAGATGGGTATTAATATCGGATGGTTTGGTTAAACGGACTATCGACAATACCAGTGTCAAGGACAGGCCGGAGTACAGCCGCCCCCTCCCCCGCAGGCTTGGACGCAGGCCTGCATGACGATGGGTTGGAGGGAGTGGCTAAGACTATCAACATTGGGAGGGGTTAACGGAGGGTTTTTTAAGGTCCAGGGAGGATAGGAGCGTCACATTTACCCGCTCACAAGGGTGGTGAGTTGTCCCGCCCGCCCGTCCTTGGTTCGTATTTGGTTAAGGGGTTTTAGTTTGGTTGGGTCACTGTGGCTCTTGGCGGTTGGGGGTCCTTGAAGTTGGTTTTAAATTGATATAAGGGGTCCATTTGGGTATGGATTCCTTAATTGGAAAATGTTGTTTGCTGATCTGGTTTTGGGGGTCTCACGGCAGGTAATGTCGGAGCCTGGGATGTGGAAGTGATTATTGGAACCCATGTTGGGTTGTGGTGCTCTCGAGCCAGTGAGTATCGGCTGGGGGCAAGTTGGTGTTAATTGTTGGTTTATGTTAATTACCAGATCTTTGGAGCTTCAAGGACCCTCCTACCATTGTGTGTTAATTAATTACTTATCTATGTAATTTTGTTAAATAAAGGCTGCTGTGGCCAGTTTTTCCCAAAGTATATGGTGTTTTGGTCTTATTTTAGTTAAGTAAAGGAATTTCACGGGAAGATGGGTATTAATATTGGATGGTTTGGTTAAACGGACTATCGACAATACCAGTGTCATGGATTTCATGCGTTTTAGTGCATTTCTGCAGCGTATGTGTTTTTAACTTGCAGATTTTCTGCACCTAATGTATTTTTATTGAGAAAATCCACACATCACACTCAGCATACTCGCAAGAGAGCTTGAGAAGTTGCTAATTTCCAAATTACACCGCAGGTCAGTTTTTGCAGCGAAAAAAAAACAAAACACAGTGGGCATGAGATTTTTATAAATCCCAGCCACCTTGCTGGAACCATAAAAGGTATGTGCACACGTTAAGTATTTGATTGCAGAAATATCTGCAACGTTTCTGCATCTCTTGGCAGGAAAACAAAGTCTGAAAAATATTGAATTTTTGCCGCGTTTCTTCAGTGCATTCAATGGGTGAAAAATGCAGGCAAAAATGCACAGAGAATTGACATGCTACAGATTATTTTGTGCACCAAGTCTGCAAGTCAAAAATACTCAACGTGTACATGACTCTTCAGGTTTCTCATTCACTTTGCTGACATCAGGTTTTGTCACAAATCCGCGCAGAAAAAAAAACGTGATAAAAACGCACCAAATCAGCAACGTGTGCACACAGCCTAAGACGCTGCATGTTATGAGCAGCGAAAATTTGCAGCGGCAAAACCTCACCAAAAACTCATTGTGGGAACTTCACCTAATTCATCGTTAGCAGCATATCCCCCTATGTAAGCACAGGATATGCTGCTCACAACCTGAATGGTATGGGAACAGGACAATCACACTGCCCTATACAGTTGTGTCATCCCATGTGAACGGGCCAGTAAAGTAGCACGATCGACTTATATATAGTCAAACACCTCTCATTTATGGACAGAAATGGGCCTTTATGAGGAGTTTTGCTATAAGGCCCTATGATTACTTATATGGCCTTAGATATAACAATAGGATAGTTTAAAGTGTGATTGAAAAGCAAAGTTGATTGTAGAATAAACAGTAATGGAGAATATTCTTACAGTGGTACAGAAATGTATTCTTACAATTTCATGTATTTAAAGCACACAGAAACTTCCTAGGAAAATTCGTAAATCACAAGATTTTTGGATACACAGGGCAGTGGAGCTCAGAGTTGAAGCTTATGGTATGTGCGCAATGTGTATATATTGGTCTGTCATAACAAAGGCTTCTCTGTCATGCAAGAGATGGAGGCAGACACAGCCCACATGAATATCTACAAATTTGTGAACTCATCATTACAAGTCACTTAAAAGGCCGAAGCAAAGTATACAATTAATACTGGGATAGTCTCTGCTGCCTACGGTGCAAGAAGCACTTATCTGTGGAATTCGGAAGTTATCATTGGGCACTGAGTGGTACAGCTTGTTTTACATCATGCACTTATCTACTTTGTAATGACCACTTACATTCTACATGTAGTACATGTTATTTAATCACAGAGATGGACCGCGCAAAGAACATAAAAAGAGCGAATAGTACTGACGTTGACAAACAAAAATATCATGTATGACAATTTACCTGTCTCAAATTGTCTAAGCGCCACTAAGCCATTCACAAACATGTCCATTAAAATTTCACAATCTCATAACGGTTGAAGATTTTTATTGCATAAACACTGGAAGGCGCCCAGCTCTAAATGATCATAAAACACAGCACAGATGTATCCGCAGATAGAAATGCAACAAAGCATTAACATGTCAATGCGCACAAGGAGAACCTTATTTTACATGTTATATGACCTCTGGACTTATGGACCAAAGGAATTAATAATATTATAAATATTGCAAGTTTACATCCAAGGGAAAAGCATAACAAATAATGTTCCAGGTTTGGTAACCACTTACTATATATTTCTAGTAAGGTTCTTTTAGAACAAAACAAAAAGTTGTGTTCATGTATATAGGAAAACGGTTAAACTTAAAAATATATTAGCATTTATATGGATATGAAACAGATAATTAATAATGTTAATGTTTTCATACAAATCAGTAACATGGTATAAATTGCTGCATTTACTTTTTCATCAGGTTCCTGAGAGTTTTCAGAGAGACCTGTTCCTGCTGGGAGCTGAAGCTACTTTTCTCAGTCAGTACACCGGTCATCTTGTTTTTAACTCTCCAGAACCCAATGAACAGGATCTCTTTACTCCAAGACTGTCACTGTGCTCCCTCAAAGTCTGAGAAGGAAGTTATCTGTCTAATGAGTTTATAAAGCACTGTCTGAGGTGAAGTGGGATACAGAGCAAGCAGGTCCTGTCACAGGCTTGCTATTCATGAGGCATTACGACTACATAATATAAAATCATGTGAAGGAAAGGAAGGAGCATGGGATGGGGATGGGAAGGGGATGGGAAGAAAAATGCCGGACACGAACATGCAACCAGAGAACATACTAATGAAAGATATGAAGTGCGACAAAGAAGGTCCAAGACAAGATACTTGGAAGGGAGGTAAGAAAATTTCTAATACAATCCACAGGGAGAAGGTTGGAACAAAAACAAAATTGTGTAAACTGCGTGCTAGCAAATGCCAGGAGCCTGACAAACAAGATGGATGAACTGGAAGCAGAAATATCTACAGGTAACTGTAGCACCCTGAGGATTCGGCTGCTACAGGGGTATTACACCTCAAGCCAGAGGTGTGGTATTCCACTCCCGGGTAAGGATGGAGTGTGGAACTGAGCTCAGTTAGCTGCATGCACTACACACATCCCATTTCCGAGGAACAGACCGATGGTACTCCCACTAGAGAAATGTGCAGGTACGACAGTGTCTGTTCCTGGCTGGAGTGGGAGGGGGGTGGAACATCCCAGTAGTGTAGGGGCAGATAGGGGGAGCAGTCTGGGTAGTGCTAGGAGCTCATTGGGTGCTGGTCACCTGAGCTCACACATAGAGGGAGTATATAAGGTGGGCACCATCTTAGATCAGGGTCAGTCAGTGAGACGTCAGTCTTTGTAGAGGAAGAGAGCAGAGGAGAAGAGCAGCTCCAAGGCCAAGAGAGAGAGAGGAGAAAGAAAGACCCAGAGGGGGAGAAAGAAGGAACTCCAAGAGCCCAAATTAGACCAGAGGGTGAAGAGTTGGCAACAGGGTACCGGATCCCAAGCTGGCAGAGGCTACAGCACACCTTAGCCAGGAACCGGAGGTCGTGGGCAGGATCGATCTGCCACGATCACCCACTAAATCCACCCAGAAGGCAGACCAGGAATAGGGTCAGGGAACCCAGAGACAAGGGTTTACCACCAAGAGGCCCGAGGGAGCCGGACATAGGTGGATCCCTGGTGGGGAAGGCCAGAGAAGAGGACAGGACAGAAAGGGAGCTCAGGACCACGCTCCAGAATCACCTGGGGGTTGGCCGAGTCCAGGACCTGGTGGACGCAGCACGGCACGGGTGGTCACTTAAGGCCGGAGTGACCAGAACAACTGCAGTAAGTAAACAAACCCTGAACTGCACAGCCCGACTCTGAGTCTCATTTCCATCCCCGCTGCACCACCACAACCCCCATCCTCTGCAACTGACCCCCTGAGGCTATACCCCTCCCGTTGGGGGTTATACTACCTGAGCTGCACATACATCACCAGCCTCAGCGGACCCTGCTGCAGCGGCGGCCGTATTGACCGCAATTCAACGGGTGGCGTAGTCGACACAAAAGAACATCTAGTAACATCATAAGGACTGCCACACACTGAGCTTGACACCCTGGGCACGGACCGGGTCACAGCCACTCGGAGACTACAACCCCCATCTGATCCGGCTCCGGGTATCCCTAACAGCACTGGCCCAGGGGGCGCGTCAACTTTGGCGTAGTCGGCAGGATTACGTGCCCGCAACAACCGGGTACTGCGTGCCTGAAGAAAAGTACACCGTTACCTCAAAAAGAAGTCTCATGCCGGTTCCGGAGGGTCCCCGCCATCGGGCCCCATCACAGGTCGCTTCCCGCCGGTTGTCCGCCATTTGCAGCCTTTTTCCCGCCATCCATGGAGTTTCCCGCCACTGGGAGACGATACCGCCATTTCCAAAGATTTCCCGCCTTGGAAGAGCGGACGCCATTATGGGCGTGCCAGAGGGTGGCAAGAGGCCACCTCCCATCGTGGGCCAGGTCGAAGAATGGCGCCAAAAGCGGAAACCGCGCCCACCAACAGAGACTGTGATGCTGGAAGTGTCCATCAGCGTAAGAGAACTGCCCCTGGAACTGAAGTTGCCCCGGGACCACCCTCGATGTGGGCGGAGACAGAAGAAGAGAACAAAGATGGATGCAGCCTGGAGGAGTCTGGAGAGAGCGCACCCGGAGACAAGACGTCTGGAAGAGAGTCCAGAGAGAGCCTACCCGGAGATGGAGGGAGAGCCAGGCAGCACCGACCCAGCGGTCAGGAGCCTGATGCGGGCCGCCACTCCAGGCAGCACCGACCCAGTGGTCAGGAGCCTGTTGCCGGTCGCCATTCCAGAAGGCCGGCTGGAGACAACGGGAGGAGAGCAGAGCAGCACCGACCCGTTGGTCAGGAGCCTGCTAGAAGCAACGACTCCACTAGGCTTAGTGGAGGTCTTGGCACAGCTCCCCCGAGACCGGGAGTGTGCACAGACTGCGCTGGAGGGCCTCGCACGGAGGATGGCCCGGGTGCAGCGAGAGACGTTAGCAGAATGGAGCCGTGAGATGGCCCAGCAGACAAGAACCCGTCAGCGGAGCACGCCACCCGAGACGAGGAGACAGACCGCCTCTGAGGATGGCGCAGGAGGACTGAAGGCCGGAGACGGCGCCGAGAAGGGAGCCGAACGAAAGGAGGCAGGTAAAGGGGACGTCTCTACCCCAAACCGGGAAACCGCGTACCTGCCCCAGCTCCCCGTCGCAGAGCCCGAAGTACCCCCTGCCGTGCCCGTCGCTGCAACGTCACCGCCGCAGACTAGGCCTCAAACGGAAGCCGCGACCCCTGTGACGTCACACGCCTCGACCTCGAGCGTGGCCAAGCAGGAAGTACCATCGGCCTGGTCGCAAGGCCTAGTACCCCCGGGCGACGCAATACCAACAGCGCCCCCTACCTCCGCGGAGCCCCCGGCCTGGTCGCAGGGCCAAGTAACACAGGGCGCCGCCGTCCTTACGGTGCCCTTTACTTTCAAGGTGCCCCAGGCCTGGTCGCAAGGCCTGGTTAGCCCGGGCGCCGCTACCACCACGGCGCCCATAACACCTAAAGTACCGCACCTGGGTGAGGACCTGTTCGCCCAGCATACGTGCCCGGATGGGCAGCCCTTCGTATGGCCCCAGGAATACATCCAGCTGGAGCTGCAAAAAGCAAGGGCCATGTGCGAACCCCTGATCCCGGCTCCAAAGCCCATAAAGAGGATCTCGCCCCCGCTAGAAGAGACCCAGTTT
Organism: Phyllobates terribilis; assembly: GCF_046119375.1. Lineage (NCBI taxonomy): Eukaryota > Metazoa > Chordata > Amphibia > Anura > Dendrobatidae > Phyllobates > Phyllobates terribilis. The sequence goes on along the minus strand of NW_027362762.1, from coordinate 339,931,924 downwards.
GAGTGGGACCCCACCGGAGAAGACCTTATGGGGTTCACTCAGGAGACTCGGGCAGCCGCAGCGGAGCATGCAGAGTGCTGCCGCCAGCAGCTCGAGGTCTTTGAGAGGGAGCGGAGAGAGAGGCGGGTCCGGGAACAGCAAGCCCAAATAAGGAGCGCGGAGCAGAAGAGCCGGACCAGGAGAGACCCCCGTGCAGCGCATGGTCCCCGTACCATCGGGACTGTGATAAAGTTTAATCTGCAGCATGGGTGGGGTTTCATCAGGGATCACCGCACCCCAGGCGACGTCTTCGTGACCAGGAGAGACGTTGAGTCCCACCTACCGGAGGGACACAGAGGACGTGACCTGTATGTAGGGGACGAGGTCACCTTCACCCGGCACAAGTGTGCCAAAGGACCCTACGCCCTCCATGTGCATCGCCTGACGGAGGAGGAGCTGCGGTGTGAGGAGGAGCAAGAGGACCCGGACGGGTCTGAAACTGAAACTGTCCACAAAGAAAGAGCAGGAGGACGCCGTCGTTGAGTACGGTAGTGAAGAGACTGTATAAAGTTACCCGTCAGGGTATAAGAACTGTTACTTAGTTAAAATATAGTCCCCGTTGGGACCAGCCAAGAGTGAACTGTTAATCCCGTGTGTCCCTATTCCCACTGACCGAGGACTGAGAGCGGTCATTCCTTTCCTAATACCTGGCCGAGGACTGAGAGCGGCCATATCCCCTTGTATATAGTTGCGCTTCCTAAAGCGCCCCCTACCGGTTTTATAGGAAACTGTTTTCTTCAAGAGACTGTCGCACTTTACCCGGTCACAAGTTGCACCGTGGCCGGAGGAACAAGAGTGTTATTTATGATAAGTTTTATATGAAAAGTTTATGCTGATAATATATGATGTTTTATATGTTTTATGAAAAAAAAAATGTATGTTTGTGGATGTTTATATCTTACAGCCCGAGGACGTGCTGTGATTTACCAGGGGGGAATGTAGCACCCTGAGGATTCGGCTGCTACAGGGGTATTACACCTCAAGCCAGAGGTGTGGTATTCCACTCCCGGGTAAGGATGGAGTGTGGAACTGAGCTCAGTTAGCTGCATGCACTACACACATCCCATTTCCGAGGAACAGACCGATGGTACTCCCACTAGAGAAATGTGCAGGTACGACAGTGTCTGTTCCTGGCTGGAGTGGGAGGGGGGTGGAACATCCCAGTAGTGTAGGGGCAGATAGGGGGAGCAGTCTGGGTAGTGCTAGGAGCTCATTGGGTGCTGGTCACCTGAGCTCACACATAGAGGGAGTATATAAGGTGGGCACCATCTTAGATCAGGGTCAGTCAGTGAGACGTCAGTCTTTGTAGAGGAAGAGAGCAGAGGAGAAGAGCAGCTCCAAGGCCAAGAGAGAGAGAGGAGAAAGAAAGACCCAGAGGGGGAGAAAGAAGGAACTCCAAGAGCCCAAATTAGACCAGAGGGTGAAGAGTTGGCAACAGGGTACCGGATCCCAAGCTGGCAGAGGCTACAGCACACCTTAGCCAGGAACCGGAGGTCGTGGGCAGGATCGATCTGCCACGATCACCCACTAAATCCACCCAGAAGGCAGACCAGGAATAGGGTCAGGGAACCCAGAGACAAGGGTTTACCACCAAGAGGCCCGAGGGAGCCGGACATAGGTGGATCCCTGGTGGGGAAGGCCAGAGAAGAGGACAGGACAGAAAGGGAGCTCAGGACCACGCTCCAGAATCACCTGGGGGTTGGCCGAGTCCAGGACCTGGTGGACGCAGCACGGCTCGGGTGGTCACTTAAGGCCGGAGTGACCAGAACAACTGCAGTAAGTAAACAAACCCTGAACTGCACAGCCCGACTCTGAGTCTCATTTCCATCCCCGCTGCACCACCACAACCCCCATCCTCTGCAACTGACCCCCTGAGGCTATACCCCTCCCGTTGGGGGTTATACTACCTGAGCTGCACATACATCACCAGCCTCAGCGGACCCTGCTGCAGCGGCGGCCGTATTGACCGCAATTCAACGGGTGGCGTAGTCGACACAAAAGAACATCTAGTAACATCATAAGGACTGCCACACACTGAGCTTGACACCCTGGGCACGGACCGGGTCACAGCCACTCGGAGACTACAACCCCCATCTGATCCGGCTCCGGGTATCCCTAACAGCACTGGCCCAGGGGGCGCGTCATAACTATGACATAGTGGGAATAACCGAGACATGGTTAGATGAAAGCTATGACTGGGCAGTTAACTTACAGGGTTACAGTCTGTTTAGAAGGGATCGAAGAAGTCGGAAAGGGGGTGGAGTCTGTCTATATGTAAAGACGTGTCTAAAGCCTACAATACGGGAGGATGTATGGGAGGGAAATGAGGAGGTCGAGTCCTTATGGGTGGAGATACATGGGGCAAAAAACAATAATAAAATTATCATAGGAGTCTGTTATAAACCACCAAATATAGCAGAAGCCACGGAAAGTCTATTAATGAGACAAATAGACGAAGTAGCAAAAAATAACGAGGTGATTATTATGGGGGACTTCAACTACCCCGATATAGACTGGGAAACCGAAAGCTGTAGATCTCAGAAAGGAAACAGGTTTCTGTCAATTATCAAAGACAATTATTTGTCACAACTTGTGCAGGAACCAACTAGAGGGACGGCCCTTTTAGACTTAATATTAACTAACAGGCCAGACAGAATAACTGAGGTGCAGGTCGGGGGGCACGTGGGAAATAGTGACCACAACATTATACAATTCCACATGTGCTTCAGTAGGGTGCCCAGCAAGGGAGTCACAAAAACACTGAACTTCAGGAGGGCAAAGTTTGATCAGCTAAGAGATGCCCTTCACCTTATAGACTGGGATAGTATCTTCAGTAATAGGAGCACGGATAGAAAATGGGAAATTTTCAAAGCAGTCCTACATAGTCACTGTAGAAGGTACATACCTTATGGGAATAAAAGGGCTAGGAATAGGAGGAAGCCAATGTGGCTAAATAAGGAAGTCAAGAGGGCAATGAAAAACAAAAAAAGGGCTTTCGGTAAACTTAAACAAGAAGGCAGCGAGGAAGCGCTAATATCTTATAGGGAAAAAAACAAAATCTGTAAGAAACAAATAAGAATAGCAAAAGAGGAGACAGAGAGACTAATTGCCAAGGAAAGTAAAATGAATCCCAAACTGTTCTTTAACTATATAAACAGTAAAAGGATTAAAACTGATGGAGTTGGCCCATTGAAAAATAACCTGGGTAAAACCATAGAGGGCGATGAGGGTAAAGCAAACCTACTCAATAGCTTCTTCTCCACTGTTTTCACAAAAGAAAACAATTTATCGGAGGAAATGCAGAGTGATAAAGTAAACCCTCCGCTAAATATCACCCACCTAACCCAGGAGGAAGTTCAGAAACGCCTAAATAATATCAAAATAGACAAGTCACCAGGCCCAGATGGCATACACCCCCGGGTACTAAAAGAATTAAGTAATGTGATAGACAGACCGCTGTATCTTATATTCAAGCACTCTTTATGGACAGGGACTGTCCCACTAGACTGGCGCCAAGCAAATGTGGTACCAATATTCAAAAAGGGGTCTAAAAGTGACCCTGGGAACTATAGACCAGTCAGCTTAACGTCTGTTGTGGGTAAATTGTTTGAAGGATTTCTTAGAGATGCTATTGTAGAATATCTTAATGATAATAACTGTCTAACTCCATATCAACATGGATTCATGAGGGATCGCTCCTGCCAAACAAACCTGATCGCCTTCTACGAGGAGGTGAGCTCACAGCTGGACCGGGGAGAGTCAGTGGATGTTGTATACCTTGACTTCTCCAAAGCGTTTGATACCGTGCCACACAAAAGGTTGGTATATAAAATGAGAATGCTTGGTCTGGGGGATAATGTGTGCAAGTGGGTAAATAGCTGGCTGAGTGATAGAAAGCAGAGGGTGGTTATCAATGGAGTAAGCTCAGGGGGTGTCAGGGTTACTAGCAGGGTGCCTCAAGGGTCTGTCTTGGGCCCTATATTATTTAATATATTTATTAATGATCTAGTGGAAGGGTTGCATAGTAAAATAGCAATATTTGCAGATGATACTAAACTTTGTAAAGTAGTTAATACAGATGAGGATAGGGCACAGCTACAGGAGGATTTAGAAAAATTGGGGAGTTGGGCCAAAAAATGGCAAATGGGGTTCAATGCCGATAAATGTAAGGTCATGCACATGGGAAAGAAAAACAGCAGTCACCCATACATATTAAATGGGAAACCATTGGGGAAATCTGACATGGAAAAGGACCTGGGCGTCTTGGTTAATAGCAAATTAAATTGGAGTGCCCAGTTTCAGGCAGCAGCTGCGAAGGCAAATAGAGTCATGGCATGCATCAGAAGAGGAATAGGGGCATATGATGAGAACATTGTTCTTCCTCTGTATAAAGCGCTGGTAAGGCTGCACTTAGAATATTGTGCACAGTTCTGGGCTCCAGTGCTCAGAAAAGACATATTGGAGCTAGAGAGGGTACAAAGGAGGGCAACTAAGGTAATAAAGGGAATGGAGGGACTAGAATACCCAAAGAGGTTGTCAAAATTAGGCCTATTTACGTTGGAAAAGAGAAGGCTTAGGGGAGACCTTATAAACATGTATAAATACATCAGGGGGCAGTACAGAGATCTCTCACATGACCTGTTTATACCAAGGATGGTGACAAAGACGAGGGGGCACACTATGCGTCTGGAGGAAAGGAGGTTCCTGCACCAGCATAGAAGGGGATTCTTTACGGTCAGAGCCGTGAGACTCTGGAACTCTCTGGGAGAGGAAGTGGTGATGTCCAACTCACTTAATGAGTTCAAGAGAGGCCTGGACGCCTTTCTTGAGAACAATAAAATTACATCTTTTGCTTAGTGATAGTTAATTAATCCAGGGATTTAATCTGACTGCCAGATTGGTGTCGGGAAGTGAATTTTTCCTCAATGATGTAAATTGGCCTATACCGCATGTTTTTTTTTTGCCTTCCCCTGGATCAACGCTGCGGAATAGCTGCAGTGCACAAGAAATAGGCTGAACTGGATGGACGCTTGTCTTTTTTCAGCCTTATAAACTATGTAACTATGAGCAAATAGGAGATTTATGCACATTACTGCAAATGCTGAGGATTGATCATGGCCAAGTATAGAGAAGAGCTGTATGAATAATCTTAGTATGGAAATAGCAAGTAGGGAGATAAAACTCTTCTAACATGGCATACCAATACAAAAATAGTGGAAAAGACGAAAAGGAGGTAAGGTAGGTCTGGAGTTGAGCTCAGATCGCTCCAGCTGACCCCTTACCTGTGCAGTTTGAGGGGCATGCCGTGCCACATGGCCATTGTTTCATGTGCAACACGATTGCAGAGTGCCAATGGGATCCTATGCCAGCCAGAACCCTGATAAATGCGTTCTTGACTACCATGTTGGTGGTCAGACAAAATCCAGCCTATGGAAGGGCTTCACAGGAGTCCATGATTTTCTGTATATACTACAATACAGATATATTGCAGTAAACAGTACAAGTGATCAGATGATTATTATTAATATTTTACGATTGTAGTTTCAAGTCCTCTAAGGGCATAAACAAACATATAAACTGAAATAAAAGTTTATATATATATAATTATAAAAACTACAAATTAAAAATGTCACGCAAGGTGAAGGAAAGACTAAGTGCAACACGAAGGGAAGAGGGAAAGGAAGCCCAAACACTAGGGAAAGGGGAGTGGAGACCCCTAGGCAGATCTAATATCACACTGCCTACCCTATCGTCCCTATATAGGTTCCACACCTATCGCCGAGCAGGAACCTAAGCCCTGGATGTCCCTAGAGCTTGGCCCTAGATAGGGAGGGGACAGGGTGAGCACTAGTCAAGCCCCACTACAAACTAAAGACAACAAGGGAGACAAACAAAGGGGATACACTTAGCTTGAGCAGACACCAGAGAGATAACACCAACTGTCCTCCAAGGGCACCAGAGAAGAAACTAGCCAAGTGCTAGTGCTCCAAGCCAACATAGAGGTACATAGAACTATCACCGGCGCCTCTCTGAAGAAACTGAGAGTATTTAACTACCAAGCAAGGGTGTGTCAATCAGCAGCAGAAGGTGGAGGTAGCTGCTGGGCCTAAAGGAAGAAGGATATAACAATACTAAAGAGATGAGAGGATCAAGAAGTGACCTTCTGCACCCGACTCCAGAGCGACTGTCTGTCACACTTGACACACCAGTGACAAAAATCAGGTGTAGCTTAAAATTTATTTTTTAAATGACAGAATTTCCATTTTTTATCATCACACCTCTGCAACAAAAAATGCAAGATCACGAAATGGTATCCATATAAACATAAACTTACCCTGCAAAAAGCAAGCCTTCAGACAAATTCATTTTTTTCACCATTAGGGTGCAGTCAGACAGCTGTAATACTCACAAAAGGATCACATCGCAATCCTCGGACTGGCTTTCTGTTCTCTTGACCTGAGCGTGACAGCATGTAGGATTGCGATGTGATCCTCGCGCGAGTAATAAAGCAGTCTAATTGCACCCTTAAAATAATTTAAAAAAACTGGACAAATTTGGTATAATCATACTGAGATGGAAAATCATAAGGTCGCTCATTTATTGTCACGCAGGGTGTGGGAAAGACTTAGTGCAACACCGAGGGAGGAGGGAAAAGGAGCCCAGACACTAGAGAAAGGGGGAAGTGGAGACCTCCTAGTCTGGTCTAGTGTCACCCTGTCTCAACTACCGTCCCTATATTGGCCCTTCACCAATCACCGCACTCGTGTCTCGTCCTGATTTTCCCTGGCGTATGGCTAAGGCTAGGGAAGGGAGAAGATGAGCACTAGTCGATCTCCACTAAACTCTATAGACAACTAGGGTAGACAAACAGGAAGGGATTGCTTAGCTTTAGACAACTCCAGACAAATGCACACACTGCCTCAAGCTCTAGAGAGGACAAAGTACTGCTCTTGCTAAAGTCTCACAAGTAGTAATGAATATCGCCGGCATCTCCCTTTCAGACACACCAGGTATTTATACACTCAGGCCAGGGAGCTAATTAGCCAGAGGGAGGTAGCCACTGGGTCCTAGAAACAGCCAGCCTCTAAAAAGATGTCTGTAATGCGAAACGTAGAGCTCTCCTGCAACCAACTGCAGGGCGACTGTCTGTCACCTCTGACACACCCGTGACAGTACCCTCCCCCCTACGAGTGGCCTCTGGACAGTCAGGACTGGGTTTTTCAGGAAAAGAGGTGTGAAATGAGCGAACCAATCTGGGAGCGTTCACCTCTGATGCTGAAACCCACATCCTCGCCTGTGGACCATACCCTTTCCAGTATTGTAGAGAACGATGTTGGAGACGGGAACCTACAATTCTCGAAATCTGGAACTCCAGATTACCATCAACCATTACTGGGGGCGGTGGTAGAGGCGAGGGCTCAAGAGGTTCCACATATTTTTTAAGTAAGGACCTATGGAACACGTTGTGGACTTTAAGGGCCTGAGGAAGTTCAAGACAAAATGCTGCTGGGTTAATGATGGCGGTTATTTTATAGGGACCAATAAACCTAAGTCCCAGCTTCCAAGAAGGAACTTTCAATCTTATATTCCTGGTAGACAACCACACAGTCATTCACATTCAGGTCCGGACCTAGCCAGCGTTTTCTGTCAGCCATAAGTTTATTCCTGTCTCCTATGATCTTTAAATTACTCAGCACACCCTGCCATACCAAGGAGAGCGACGAAGCAAACTGTCCCTCCTCAGGAACTCCTGAAGCTCATCACCCACTAAAGGTACCAAACGGTGGGTGATGACCTTATGCACCGAAGAACAGTGACCTGCCAGTGGATTCTTGATGATGATTAATGGCAAATTCTGCTAGTGGTAGGTAGGATGCCCAATCCTCCTGATTTTCAGAAACGAAACACCTGAGGTAGGTCTTCAAATTCTGATTGACACGCTCGGTCTGTCCATTCAACTGAGGGTTGAAGGCAGAGGAAAAGGACAGCTACACCCCCAGTCGAGAACAGAATGCCTTCCAGAACTTGGAAACAAACTGGGTCCCCCGATCTGACACCACATTGGAGGGAACCCCGTGAAGCTTTACGATCTCATTTATGAACACCTGAGCAAGTGTCTTGGCATTTGGAAGTGCAGGCAATGCGACAAAATGAACCATTTTACTGAACCTATCTACTCCCACCAAAACCACAGTTTTACCTGCAGAAACCGGTAGGTCAGTAATAAAATACATGGACAAGTGTGTCTATGGCCTACTAGGCATAGGTAGAAGAAGAGTACCAGACAGACGGGTATGCAAAACCTTAGAACGCGCGCAAATACTGCAAGCAGCTACGTGTTCAATTACATCCCAATGCAACCCCAGCCACCAAAAACGACGAGAGAGGATGTCCACGGTTACCTTACCACCTGGATGCCCAGCAACCACAGAGTTATGATGTTCCTTAATAACTTTGCGGAGCAGATTAAATGGTACAAATAACTTTCCTGAAGGGCAGGAGACAGGGCCGTCCTCTTGTGCCTCCAACACCTCACCCTCCAGTACAGGATAAAGTGCCGAAATGACTACCCCTTTCTGTAATATCGGGGCAGGGTTCTCATGATCACCACCACCAGGGAAGCTCCAGGACAAAGCATCAGCCTTGACATTTTTGACCCCAGGACGAAAAGTGACAACAAAATTAAACCTAGTAAAAAACAGGGACCATCTGGCTTGCCTAGGGTTGAGATGTTTAGCTGACTGGAGATATGATAGGTTCTTATGGTCAGTAATAACAGTAATAGGATGGACAGCCACCTCCAACCAATGTCGCCATTCCTCGAACACCAATTTGATCGCCAAAACTTTCCTATTACCCACGTCATAATTTCTCTCAGCCGAAGACAATTTTTTTAGAAAAGAAGGCGCATGGACGCCATTTACCAGGGGACGAACCCTGAGACAACACAGTCTCAACCCCAACATCCGACGCATCAACCTCCACAATAAAGGGTTGAGAAACATCGGGTTGACTGAGTATAGGTGCAGTGGCAAAATGATTCTTTAAGGAAGAAAAAGCCTGGCGGGAAGCATCCGACCATTTGGAAAAATCAAACCCCTTCTTAGTCAAGTCAGTAAGGGGTTTCACTATAACACAGTAATTTTGGATGAATTTCCGGTAAAAATTAGTAAAGCCCAGAAAACGTTGTAGAGCCTTCAGGTTCTTGGGACAGTCCCAAGACTGCACGGATCTTCTCCAGATCCATCTGAAAATCCGAAGATGACAAGTACCCCAAAAACTGCACCTACTGAACAGCGAAAACACATTTTTTCTAGTTTGGCATAAAGTTTCTTATCCCTTAATATCTGGAGCACCTGCTTAACATGCCCCGATGAGTCTCAAAATCAGGTGAGTAAACCAAAATATCATCCAGATAGACCACCACAAACCTCCCCATCAAATGATTGAAAATAGAATTTATGAAATGCTGGAATACCGCAGGTGCATTGGTCAAACCAAAAGGCATAACCAGACTCTCGAAATGTCCTTCCGGGGTATTGAACGCCGTCTTCCATTCATCCCCTTCTCTGATTCTAACCAGGTTGTAGGCTCCCCTTAAAGGGAACCTGTCACGTCCTAGCTGCCTTCTAGACTGCCCCCATAGCGTTGTTAGTGATGCAATGTGCATCACTAACAAGCTGTTTTCATGAAAATTGGTGCAGCTATAATGATTTTATAACGTTTAATATACTTAGATCCTAACTGCGTTTTCAGTCATAGGAGCGTGCTTGTCATATTCAGTCATGGTCGGGCGCAGCATTCACTCACTGCTGGCGTCGCCCATGTATTTGAATCCTGCTCCCGGAAAGCGCTGATATTGTGGAGCAGGCGCACTTGTATATGTCCGGCAGCCTACGTAGTGAGGCTGTGTGATTACCAGCTTCACTGCACATGCGCCGGGAACATAGCGCGTCATAGCACATGCGTAGTGAAGTTGGTAATCACACAGCCTCACTGCGCATGCGCGGGGAATAGAGCGTCATTGCGTATGCGAGGTGCAGCTGCGAACTACACAGCTTCACTGCGCATGCACTATGACGCAATATGGAATAGAAAGTGATCAAAAAGTGTTATGTGCCCAAAAATAGTACCAATAAAAATGTCAACTCATTCCACAAAAAACAAGCCCTCACATGACTTTGTCGACAAAAATAAAGAAAAATTATAGTTCTCAAAATCTGGCCATGCAAAAACTTGTTTTAGCAATAAAAAGCGTTTTTTAAGTGTGTGACAGCAGCCAAACATAAAAAATATATAAATCTGGTATTGCTGTAATCACACCGACCTGAAGAATAAAGCCGCCTTAGCACTTAAACAGCAAGAAGGGAGCATAAAAAATAAATAGAACCAGTTATTGACCTGCTGTTGATTTGTTCATTCTGCTTAACAAAGATCGCAGTAAGGCTTGGCTCACATTTATCATGCGCTCTACACTGAGCACTTACATCGGGTTTCTGTGTAAATCTCTGAAATACGTGACTTAGATGGAACCCCCAACGGAAGATTCCCTATATGGAGGCAAATGGAGACATTGTGGACTCTGTCAGTCCTATGATTTGGAGGTGTCCATCTTTTTAAGTGTGCATAAAAGCACGATTAGCCACAGTTTTGTGCACCACTGAAAAGAAGGACACTGCTGAACAGAGGCCAGACGGAGTCCAGAGTAACTCTGCTGCGTCATTATAGTGAATAGATCCATCGGGGGTTTCATCTGAATCACATCATTAGGAGATTTAGATGGAAACACCGATGTAAGTGCTCAATGTAGAACGCAGAATAAATGTGATCCAAAATGTTATGTGAAATATTCACAACAAAAGCTTCAATTCAATCCATAAAAATGCAAATCCCCACTCAGGTCCGTCATCTGTTAATGGAAATATAGGGGGCTTCCACGTTACTTGTAGCACAAAGGCTCTGGAAAAGCGCTATGACTCCTCACCTTCCAAAAGAAATCCAGCAAATTTTGTGCTCGCAAATCCAAATCTCCCTCTCCCCTCTGAGTCCCAGCGTGCCTAAACCACACTTAACGTCCACATGTTTGGCATTTCAGTAGTGATGTGAGTTGGCCTAATTTACAGAGTCCATGTCTCCAGAAGCACGAGCTGGGCACAATGTATGCGCACTACAATGGAAGATTTGCAATTTTCACTCATCCACTCATCTCAACATCCACTATTTCTTGTTTTTGAACAACACACATGGAGTCTAAATTTTCATTACACCTGCAACAAATTCCCAGAGGGGTGTAATTTCCAAAATGGGGTCACTTGAGGGGAGATTCTGCTCTTCTGATACTTACTGTAGAGGCTCTGTATATGGAGTCTGCAAATAGCGCTCCTTCCTTCCCGAGTATCACCATGTAGCTAAACAGTACAGTATAGTCATATGTAGAGTATTGCCACGTTCAGCAGAAATTGTGTGGCAAATTTTGGTGCCATTTTTAATCATTTCTCCATGAGACAATGTAAAATCTGAGGCTAAAACAACATTTTTGTGGTAAAAATGCAATAATTTTTTCTTCATTATTCTGTGACACATCCATAGTATAATCACAGCACCCTTTGATGAATTCATTGAGAGGTGTAGCTTGTAAGGGTCACTTATGGAGGGTTCTGCTGTTCTGACACCTCAGTGGCTCTTCCAATGGGTTATAGCACCCGCAAACCATAACAGACAAATCTGCACTACAATATGGCGTTCCTTCCCTCCTGAGCCTTCCACTGTGCCTGAAAAGTATATGTAGGGTATTGGCGCACTCTTGAGAAATTGCAACACAAATTGTGAGGTCCATTTTTTCGTATTAGCCCTTATAAAAATTAAAAACTTGGGGCTAAAACAATAATTCTTATTCTTTCTTCACTACCCAATGGTATAAAATTATGTGAGGCACATGTAGTGTCAATATGCTCACTGCACCCCTATATGAATTCATTGAGAGGTGTAGTTTGTAAAATGGGGTCACTTATGGGGGAAGTCTACTGTTCTGGCATCTCAGAGGCTCTGCCAACGTGACATGGCACCCTCAAACCATTCCAGCAAAATCTGTTCTTCAATATGGCGCTCCTTCCCTTCTGAGCTTTCCACTGTGCCTCAAAAGTAGTTTTTGACCACAGATGGGGTACTCAGGAGATTATGTAACAAATTATACTATTCATTTTCTCCTATTATCTCTTTTGAAAATTAAAAACTTGGGGCCAAAGCAACATTTTAGTGGCAAAAATTGTAATTTTCCATTGACTCAGGCCAATGTTATATAATTTTGTGAATCATCTGAGTGAGAAAAATGCTCACTATAAATGTGACATGGCATCCGCAATCTATTCCAGCCAAAATTGCACTTCAGAATTCAATTAGAAATTCTTCCCTTGCGAGCCCTGTCGTGTGCCCAAACATTTGTTTTCCACCATATATAGAGTATCGGTATACTTAGGAAAAAGTTACCCAAACACAGATAGAACATGCATGTGAAAAAGAAAAGTCTGAATAAGGCCTTACCGACAATTTTTTTCATCACGTTCTTTTCTTCACACTAAGTAGAGAAAAGAAAAAAACATTTTCTCTACCTTATCCTTTCTGACATCCGAGTGCAGTCCGATATTTTCATAGACCCATAGACTTGCATTGCTGATTTTGGTACGATCCATGGATCAAAATTGGACATGTCTCCAGCATTTTTGGACCACTCGGTCCGAGAAAAAAAAGCGGACATGTAAACTGCCCTATAGACTATCATAGGTACGAGTGCTATCTGTGAAAAAAAAGGACTGCACTCGTATGTGAAAAACTGACGTGTGAATGAGCGCATACAGTCTAAAAATTCTATACAGGGTTTATAGTAGTGACAACAGTTCTTTATCCTAAGACAAACGTTAATTTGCTGTAACGATGTTAGATATTTCATTGTCATTTGTGAGAATTTCTTGAATTGGTGGTTCAGTTGCCTACATCACTTCTGGAAATACTGAGAGAAGTCTTTTCATTGCAGCGTTCTGGTTTCATGTTGCAAGCCTCAGCTGTATGATGATCTTGCCCAGCAGCTGCCAATTGTTTTCCAGTGGCTGAGCAAACACAAAGCTGAGGAGGGCAAAATAAGGCTACCTAATATACCGAGAGCAGTACACGTACCATCTTAAGTTATTTTATGACGTTTGAGATCTACTCTAAAAAGATTATTATTATAAGGGAAAGAAAACAAAACAATAAAATAAAATCCAAAGATAACTGATATAATGTCACACAAATATAAAAGCGACAAGTAACTCTATAGCCAGCAGTGAAGAATATGCTCAACTGTTACTTTTGTGAAACCACTACATTAATTCGATCACTGGTTACCTTCTCTAGAATATCTCTGGTAGTAATAAGGAGAAACTCATCATTGCCTAGTTTTTTTGTTTATTTTTAATACATATTGCCCTAACGTTTCGTTACTTCACCATCTCCAGGTACAATACATATCCCTCTGTGCTTTTCAGCCACGTCTTTTATTTTAATAATTAGGTGGAGCTCTTAATGCATAATATATAACCCACATTAATAAATGATTAAACTCCATTTTGTGAAGCTCAAGACATCGCTTTAAAATGAAGAAAAAAATAAGGAGAGACATTTTAGTAAACAAGTATTGTAGATATAGGTATGTAAAACTGAGGAATTTAAAACAAAGTAATTTGCATCAAATGTAAAAATAAAGCTAGGGCTACACAGAGACATAGGGTCTGTGACACTGGAATCGCAGAAACACATTGCAACATTGTATGTTAGTTGTTGTTGAGTTGTGAAATGCTACATACTGTGCCACACAGTTTCTAAATGTGCTGGATTTTCTGTCAACGGTTGCAATTTGCACACGACTCATTTGCCATAGACTTCAATGTAAGTCGTACTTGTCAAGTAAATTGTGTGCGACTTATCTTAATAGTCGCACAACAGCAAGTCATAGACAAGCTGCACAAATGCTTTAGTCACACGACTTTTCAGAGAATTACTGTCCTACAACACGTCGCCTTTTAGTCCCAGATGATTATTGTTGGAGAGTGCTTGTAAAAACAAAAACTTTTGCAGTTTACTTATTAAAATTTGCAGCCGTTGCCTAGGAGACCGACCATTGCTGCTGTCTAGCTTGTAAGCACTGTGGTGAATCTGGCCAGGATTAGGAGGTAACAGCTCGCTCTAGTGATCCTGGCCAGCTTCAAAACACTACTTACAAGCCCGATAGAAAAGAGCTTGTAAGCACTGGCCACGTTCTGCTGTCTAGCAGTACTGGTCGGTCTCTAAGGCAATGAACTATAAACAACAGAAAAGTGTTAAAAAGAAGCTGTCAGCAAGATTTTTCATGCTAAAGAAAAGGCATGGCCATAATGGCACTGTTATACAGATTAAATAGATACCTTCACTGAAGAAATCCATATGGTGGTTGTTCTCTAATCAGCATTTGAAGTTTTGGGGTAATTAGCTTTAGGTGCACAGGGGTGGGAGTGTGGGAATGGTGTTCGGCTTTTGCCCTGGCCTCTCCACCTGCCTCCGGTGATTGTCTGACAGTTCACTACTTTTTGAGTGACCTGCCTCCTTTTGAAAGTTGGCACCAGCGCTGTCCTCACTGCATGTGTTGCTTGAGCCCCTCGGCGGGCTTCAATTAAATGGCGTTGGTTGCTCTGCTTGCACAGATTCACCTCCCGGCTGTCTTCAGTAAAACTGCATCCATGGAGGCGCATGCACAGATTGAGATCTCGGCTAGAGATGAGCGGTGTTCGACTAGAACTGTTCGCTAATCTCAAATTCGAGCTGTTTTGGGTGGTGTTCGAGTTGTTCGACGAACCCGAACGATTTGCAAAAAATTCGGCTGTTCGAGGTTATGTTCGATAACTGTTCGTGCACCAAAAGCGTGTCCTGCATGTCTGGTGCTATTTAGAGCACCAATCATGCAGGGATTGTCTGCCACTCACTGTAATGCCACAGCCATGGTGGTTGTGGCATTACAGTGATTGCCCAAATCGATGGGAACAGTGCTCACAGTGAAACATGAAAAGCCGGCAATTCAGCAGCGGCATCCACCGGTACCCGACAATTTAGAACCGAAAGAATAGAGCTTCACACATAGATTAGATAGATAGAAACATGTCAGTCACACATATAAGAAGCACAGTGACAGTGTTGCTTACTGTACTTGTCATTTAGTGTAAAGGATTTATAAAAAAAAATAATAGTGTTTTCATGCACCGTCTCTTTAAAAAAGCCGGCCGGCAATTCAGCATCTGTACCCGACAATTTATAACAGACAGAATAGAGCTTCACACATAGATTAGATAGATAGAAACATGTCAGTCACATTTATTATAAGTACAGGGACAGTGTTGATTACTGTACTTGTCATTTAGTGTAAAGGATTTATCAAAAAAAATAATAGTGTTTTCATGCACCGTCTCTTTAAAAAAGCCGGCCGGCAATTCAGCATCTGTACCCGACAATTTATAACAGACAGAATAGAGCTTCACACATAGATTAGATAGATAGAAACATGTCAGTCACATTTATAATAAGTACAGGGACAGTGTTGATTACTGTACTTGTCATTTAGTGTTAAAATAAAGGATTTATTAAAAAAAAAATTGGCGTGGGGTTCCCCGTAATTTTATTCTCTAGCGGAGGTTAAGCAGACAGCTGGGGCAGATGTTTGAAGCCTGGGAAGGGGGTAATACCCACGGAGCTTCCCAGGCTACTAATATCAGCCCCCAGCTGAATACCTAGCCTTTACTAGCTATTAAAATGGAGGACCCCCCCAAAAAAATGACGTGGGGTCCCCCCTAATTTAATAGCTAGCAAAGGCTAGGCAGACAGCTGGGGGCTGATATTAATAGCCCAGGAAGGGAGCCATGAATATTGGCCCCCTCCCAGGCTAGAAACACCAGCCGTCAGCCGCCCCAGAAATGGCGCATCCATAGGATGCACCAATTCTGGCACTTAGCCTCGCTCTTCCACGCTGCCCTGGTGCGGTGGCAGGGGGTAATAGGGTTGGGGTTGATGTCAGCTTATAATGCCAGCTGACATCAAGCCCAGGTTAGTAATGGAGAGGCGTCTATAAGACACCCCCATTACTAACCCCATAGTCAAAGTTAAAAAAAAAAAAAAAAAACCAGAATAAAGTCCTTTAATTGAAATAAAGACACATTCCTTTATTGTTCTAAATTAAACCATACTTACCATCACGCCCATTCCAGCTGAAGCCAACGATCTCCTGCAATAAAAGAAAAATAATAAAGCAACATCATCCTTACCTTTCCATGGTTCCCACGACAGCTTCAGCTCTGCTACATCGAGATAACAGGCTGGACCGCAGCAGAACGCTGCCATCCAGCCTGTCATCCCGCAGACACTGAGAAGCGCAGGCATGCTTGCGCTCCTCAGTGTCTGGCTGTGACGGCATCCAGATGAGCCGAGGTCATGTCCAATGAACTCGGCTCACCTCATGCACGTCACTGACAGCGTGGGAAAATTCTCACGCTGAAGCGCTGAGTGCAGGAGAATTTTCCCACGCTGTCAGTGACGTACATGAGGTGAGCCGAGTTCATTGTCGGCTCATCTGGATGCCGTCACAGTCAGACACTGAGGAGCGCAAGCATGCCTGCGCTTCTCAGTGTCTGCGGGATGACAGGCTGGATAGCAGCATTCTGCTGCGGTCCAGCCTGTCATCTCGATGTAGCAGAGCTGAAGCTGTCGTGGGAACCATGGAAAGGTAAGGATGAGGTTGCTTTATTATTTTTCTTTTATTGCAGGAGATCATTGGCTTCAGCTGGAATGGGCGTGATGGTAAGTATGGTTTAATTTAGAACAATAAAGAATTGTGTCTTTATTTCAATTAAAGGACTTTATTCTGGGTGTTTGTGTTTTTTTTTTAACTTTGACTATGGGGTTAGTAATGGGGGTGTCTTATAGACGCCTCTCCATTACTAACCTGGGCTTGATGTCAGCTGGCATTATAGCTGACATCAACCCCAACCCTATTACCCCCTGCCACCGCTACAGGGCAGCGTGGAAGAGCGAGGCTAAGTGCCAGAATTGGCGCATCCTATGGATGCGCCATTTCTGGGGCGGCTGACGGCTGGTGTTTCTAGCCTGGGAGGGGGCCAATATTCATGGCTCCCTTCCTGGGTTATTAATATCAGCCCCCAGCTGTCTGCCTAGCCTTTGCTAGCTATTAAATTAGGGGGGACCCCACGTCATTTTTTTGGGGGGGGTCCTCCATTTTAATAGCTAGTAAAGGCTAGGCATTCAGCTGGGGGCTGATATTAGTAGCCTGGGAAGCTCCGTGGGTATTACCCCCTTCCCAGGCTTCAAACATCTGCCCCAGCTGTCTGCTTAACCTCCGCTAGAGACTAAAATTACGGGGAACCCCACGCCAATTTTTTTTAATAATAAATCCTTTATTTTAATACTAAATGACAAGTACAGTAACCAATACTGTCACTGTACTTCATATATATGTGACTGACATGTTTCTATCTATCTAATCTATGTGTGAAGCTCTATTCTGTCTGTTATAAATTGTCGGGTACAGATGCTGAATTGCCGGCCGGCTTTTTTAAAGAGACGGTGCATGAAAACACTATTATTTTTTTTAATAATAAATCCTTTATTTTAATACTAAATGACAAGTACAGTAACCAATACTGTCACTGTACTTATTATATATGTGACTGACATGTTTCTATCTATCTAATCTATGTGTGAAGCTCTATTCTGTCTGTTATAAATTGTCGGGTACAGATGCTGAATTGCCGGCCGGCTTTTTTAAAGAGACGGTGCATGAAAACACTATTATTTTTTTTAATAAATCCTTTGCAGTAAATGACAAGTACAGTAAGCAACACTGTCACAGTACTTCATATACATGTGACTGACATGTTTCTATCTATCTAATCTATGTGTGAAGCTCTATTCTGTCTGTTATAAATTGTCGGGTACCGCTGCTGAATTGCCGGCCGGCTTTTTTAAAGAGACGGTGCACGAAAACACTATTATATTTTTTAATAAATCCTTTACACTAAATGACAAGTACAGTAAGCAACACTGTCACTGTACTTCATATATATGTGACTGACATGTTTCTATCTATCTAATCTATGTGTGATGCTCTATTCCTTCATGTCTAAATTGTCGGGTACCGGTGTATGCCGCTGCTGAATTGCCGGCCGGCTTTTTTAAAGAAAGCGTCTTCTGAGCAGTTTGTCAGCTTTTGGACACCTTTGAAGGTGTTTTCTATGTGTTCCTATGTGTTTTTGTTTGCCTGCCATTGGTTTTAACGGTGTTCGACGGTGTTCTAAGGTGTTCGACGAACCGAACCGAACCCGAACACTACGGGGGTGGCTCAACACTAATCTCGGCACAATGACGTCCTTTAGAGATTTAATTCAGCCAAGACCTCAATCTGTGCATGTGCCGCCATCAGTGCCATTTTACTGAAGATCGACGGAAAATCAATCTGAGCAAGCGCTGCCCGTGGCGCAAATTGTCCAACAGGAGGCAAGTCACTCACAAAGCACTCATACAGACACCAGAGGTCGGCGGGGGGGCCGGGGCAGAAGCCACAGTCCGCAGACCCTACACACACTCCACCCCTGTGCACCTAAATATTATTACATGAAGACTTCAAATGCTGATTAAAGAACAATCAGGATGCGGATTTAATCACTAAAGGTACCTATTTAATTTATATAACAGCCATGTCCTTACTTCAACATGCAAAATTGTGCTGATAAGTTCTCTTTAATATCTCAAGAACGGCTGAAAATTGTAATAATCAGCAACATGCAAAATTGCATATATTTACAAGCACCAACAAAATCCATCTATGAAAAAGGGAATAACCCTCTAAGTGCAGTTACATCTACGGCAGGCCATCAAATGCATGACTGTGAATAAAAATTGTCCAGTCATTTGCTCATACAAGTGGGCAGAGTGTTTTGGCTGCGCACACTGTGTGACTGCATCCTGAGACTATGAGCACACGGAGTCGTTTTGCTGAGTTTTCAGACTGAAAACTGAAAATTCCAAGTTTTTGAGGAGTTTTGCGCTTTTTGAGGGGGATTTGAAGAGTTTCCAAAAACTCCTGAAAAGCCACAGTTTACACATAGCCTTTGGTTAAGACCTCATTCAGACGTCCGTTTATTGCGTACGAGTGCTATCCATGATTTTCACAGATAGCACTCTTACCTATGATAGTCTATGGAGCCATTCACATGTCCGATTTTGATCAAATTCGGCAATGCAAGTCAATGGGTTCGTGAAAAAATCAGACTGCACTCAGATTACAGTCCAATTTTCACAGACTGTCAGAATGGAGAAGGTGGAGAAATAGCTTTTTTTTTAAATTTCTCCACTTGCGAGAAAATCGGATGACACTCGTACAACACACTGATCAAACGCTGATCAGAATAATTAATCAGATTTTCTCATGCGCAAAAAAAATCGAACGTCTGAATGAGGCCTAAGTCTACAAAGTGCAGTTTTGGTCAGTCTCCGCTCGGTTTCTGCTTCTGGGAGGATCAGGATTTGTGGCAAAGTCATGAAACCCACATCATACAGTGATGCACAGGCAGAATAAACACAGTGATGTCACAATTCCTCCACAGGGATAATAAAGATAGTGATGTCATAGAACATGAGTTCATAGCCAAAGTAAAGGAGAAATAGAGTGTCAACATGCGGGAGGGACAGAGTTATCAGTGTTCAGGACCCTCTCATCTACCAGTCTGTCTCATTAAGCTCTTATTATTATACTTTTTAAAGTTATCAGTTCATATATTATATATGTAAAGGGAGTTTTGACCCTGCACAACTTTACTGTACTTACTGTTTCAATAGCAGCATTAATGAAAAGTTGATTTGATTTTGAGACATATTACTCCCCCAAATGCTATCATGTCCCAGCCAAGTGAATGAGATTCTTGAAATCTCGAAACATGTTGCTTATTTTTTTCCTTGCAGATTTGCAGCAGTTTAAAATCTGCAGCATGTCAATTCTTTCAGTGTTTTTCATCCATTCTAATGATTGGGAAAAAAAACGTATAAAAACATGCATAAAAAATGCATGCAAAAAAGTGCATTTTTCCTGCCAGGAGACAAGTTTTTGATGTAGAAATGTCTGCAACAAAGACGATACTTAAACTGCGCACATACCTTTATGGAGCAAACCCACTATGAAAAATGCTTAAAAGACTCTTCCAATAAATTTTTCTAGTAAAATAACTTGCTGGTCACATATTCAGAGATTTTCTTGCAGTTCAGGTTTTGAAAAATGCCCGGTGGAAGAAAAGAGAGTGCATGTCACTTCTTTGAAGTCTCTCCTGATGAAAAACTATCCAATCAAAAGGCTGCGAAAAACCCTACAAGTAAAAAAAATGCAAAAATGCTTGAAAAACTCTTCAAAAACGCATCAGGAAAGACTCCAGGAAACAAAAAAAAATCCTCCTGAAACTCCTGACAGGAGAATTTCCTGCCGCAATTTCCACTAGAAAGCTCATAATTTCTGAGAGCCTCAAAAAAACTTTGCGTGCACATACCCTACAGCTCTTCACACATCTGTTCAGACATTTTGTTTGTCCGTTCCATTTGAGGAACAGACAAGGAAAAAGTGATCTGTTGCATCAGTTATGGAAATGGAAGCAAAGGAGCCTCATTGATAAGCAAGTCTACCTGGGTTTCAACGGACACCAAATAGACGCCTTAATAAACACATCGAAACGGTGTACAGGAATGCCCGCAAGTGGATGCATTTTCTATTACAGTCACTGTCCTGGAATGAACAATCTAGTAGTGTATCTATAAAAGAGAGGGCTATCCCTGCAGTATAGCGACAAGAAACCATAATAATACATCACTTGATTCTATTATATACGTAGTTATATATTTATAATATATATAATGAATTTTACTAAATATCCATGTGTATTTCAGGGCTGTGGAGTCGGAGTCGGTGTCCATTTTGGTGGAGTCGGTATAAAATGGACTGACTCAGACTCCTAAAATATATAATAAATTGGGTACAGTAGTTCAATGCAGTATGTGGAGAATATTTTTTTCATAAGAATTTGTGAAAGTTATGAAATGTCCTATAAATGTCAGTCCTATTCCTGATCTAAGGGTCTAGACTTTCTGAGATGAATCTGTGCTACAGTAAATTTATCACTTAAATATGAGCCATGTATGAGGGAGTCAGAGTCGTGGAGTCGGTGTCAGGGAAATTGAGGAGGCGGAGTCGGAGGTTTGGCTTACCAACTCCACAGCCCTGATTATTATTGTAGCTATACTGCAGGGATTGACATCTGTATATATGTTGCACTGCTCCAAATCATAGGATTGCAGCGCAGAGCTCTCCTGACATCAGTGACTACCAGCGCTCATTATTAGCACTGACTACCTGCACTGAGTACCAGAACCAACTGCCTGCACTAAGTACCAACAGTGATTGCCTACACTGACTGCCGGCAGTAACTATGAACACTGACTGCCAGCGCTGACTACTATCACTGACAACCAGCACTGAGCACTGGCAATATTAGCAGTGGCTACCAGCACTGAATACCGTTAGTGACTATTGGCTGTGACTAGCATTATTAACTACCGGTAGACGATATCAGCAGTGACTACACGCAATGACTACTAGCAGTGACTACATGCAATGACTACTAGCAGTGACTACTAGCAGTGACTTCCAGCACTCAGTGCCAACAGCACTGAGCACATGAGCACTGACTACAAGTACTAACTACCAGCCGTGATTTCCAGCAGTGATTGCCTGTACTGACTGCCTGCACTATGAGCAGTGACTACCTATAATGACTACCTATACTGACTAACAGCACTATGAGCAGTGACTACCTATACTGACTACCAGCACTATGAGCAGTGACTACCTATACTGACTACCACCACTATGAGCAGTGACTACCTATACTGACTACCAGCACTAGGAGCAGTGACTACCTATAATGACTTCCAGCAGTATTAGCAGTGACTACCTATACTGACTACCAGCACTATGAGCAGTGACTACTTATGCTGACTACCAGCACTATGAGCAGTGACTACCAGTAGTGGCTACCTATGCTGTCTACCAGTACTATGAGCAGTGACTACCTATACTGACTACCAGCACTATGAGCAGTGACTACCTATAATGACTACCAGCAGTATAAGCAGTGACTACCTATACTGACTACCAGGACTATGAGCAGTGACTACTTATGCTGACTACCAGCACTATGAGCAGTGACTACCAGTAGTGGCTACCTATGCTGACTACCAGCACTATGAGCAGTGACTACCTATACTGACTACCAGCACTATGAGCAGTGACTATCTATACTGGCTACCAGCACTATGAGCAGTAACTACCTATACTGACTACCAGCACTATGAGCAGTGACTACCTATACTGACTACCAGAAATTTGAGCAGCGACTACCTATAATGACTACCAGCACTATGAGCAGTGACTACCTATACTGACTAGTAGCAGTATGAGTAGTGACTACCTATACTGACTACCAGCACTATGACCAGTGACTACATATACTGACTAGTAGCAGTATGAGCAGTGACTACCTATACTGACTACCAGCACTATGAGCAGTGACTACCTATACTGATTAGTAGCACTATGAGCAGTGACTATGACGCGCCCCCTGGGCCTGTGTTGTGCAGGGGAACCCGGAACCGGGCCTGTTGTAGAATGCTGGGGGTTGTAGTCTCCGTGTGGCGGTGACCCGGTCCGTGCCCAGGGTGGTCACACCAGTGGCAGTCTATTTGTATGGTAATAAGTGTCCGACTACGCCACCCGTGGATTGCGGTCAGTGGGGACCGCCGCTGCGCTGCAGACCGCTGAGGCTGATGTTGTTTGCGCAGCTGAGTATGGGATGACTCCCCACGGGAGAAGTATTGCCTCAGGGCAGCTAATGTGGATGATGGTGGTAGTGATGGTGTGAGGGTCCCAGTGCTAGTGGTGCTGGAGCGGCAAGGAATCACAGAGACGTGTGGTGCAGTTTCCAAAGCTTTACTCACAGTTGTTGCTCGGTCACTTCGGCCAGCAGTGACCGCCCGAGCCGTGCTGCGTCCACCAGGTGAGGGACTCGGTCAACTCCCAAGCAATTCCAGAGTGTGGCTGAAAGCTCCCCTCTCTTCCTTTCTACTGGCCGTCCCCACCAGTGACCCACCTTTGTCCAGCTTCCTCGGGCCTTCTGTTGGTGAAACCTCTCTCCGGTCTCCCTGACCCTATACGGTATGCCTTTCTGGTGGATGTAGTGAGGGGTCGCACCAAGATGTGGTCACGACCTCCGGTTTTGGCTGAGGATTAGTCGCCTCCACCAATTCGGGTTCCGGTACCCTGCTCTGCCAACCCTTCACCCAGTATCTCCTCTGGGAATATGGGGTTCCTTCTGCCTTCGTGTCTCTGGGCCTTTCTTTGTGTTCCTTGCCTCCTTTCTCCTCCGTTTCAGTTCCTTTCTTACTTTCCTTCCTGTTCCTTCTCCTTTCTCTTTCTGCTGTCTCAGGCCTCCACTCCAGGCTTGCCTCTGGAGCTGGGCCCAGACTGAGCCACAGCTCCCTGTCAGCCCTCTCTGGCTGAGCTCCTCTCTGAACTGAACACTGACCTAAGATGGTGCCCACCTTATATACCTCCTTCTATGTGTGAGCCCAGGTGACTAGCAACCAATGGGCTCCTACCTATGCCCAGAAACCCACCCCTATCTGCTCCTACACCACTGGGTTTTCCTCCCCCTCCCCACTCCAGCCAGGAACAGAAGCTGTCGTGCCTGCACTCTGTCTAGTGGGAGCACCGTTGGTCTGTTCCTCGGAAATGGGGTGTGTGTGGTGCATGCAGCCTACTGAGCCCCGGTCCACACTCCATCCTTACCCGGGAGTGGAATATCACACCTCTGGACTGAGGTGCAATACCCCTGTAGCAGCCGAGTCCTCGGGGTGCCACATTCCCCCCTGGTAAATCACAGCACGTCCTCGGGCTGGAAAAGAGCAAAGACAATTTAAAACATACACATTTTTAAAGTGCACTCATATATAAGACATTAACTTTTCACTCATCCCTTTATGGGAGGTACTCTTTTCTTCTTAACGTTACTGGTACAAAACATTTTTCTAATGCCACCGGAACTCTTTTATAAAATACTATATAAAACTTTGGCATTATTATTTTAGCAGCATATTAAACTTTCCATTATAAGACATTTTCAAATAAACATTTTCAAAACATATTCTTGAGCTCTGGCCGCTGTGCAACTTGCGACCAGGTAAAGGTGCAACAGTCCATTTTAATCCACCTTGAGGTAGACGTTGCGGTTCTTGTATAAAACCAGTAGGGTGCGCTTTAAGAAGCGCAACTATGTACAAGGGTATGGCCGCTCTCAGTCCTCGGCCAGTGGGAATAGGGGAATGGCTGCTCACAGTCCTCAGCCTGGTAATTTAGGAAGGGGCACACAGGTAACAGTTCACACAATCAACAATTTCACGACAGTTCTTGTACCCCGACGGGTAACTATATACAGTTCCACTTTACCATTCTCTAATAATGGTGTCCTCCTGATGCTTCTTCCTTGTACTCTTCAGACCCGTCCGGATCCTCAGGGTAGTCCATGTCTGGGCGGTACTGTAGTTCCTCCTCCGTGAGCCTGTGAACGTGGAGGGCGTACGGTCCCTTGGCACCCTTGTGCCGGGTGAAGGTGACCACATCACCCGGGTAGAGATCACGTCCGCGGTGTCCCTCCGGCAGGTGGCTCTCGACATCCCTGTGGGTGACAAAGACGTTGCCGGGGGTTCGATGGTCTCGGATAAAGCCCCAGCCATGCTCCAGCTGGAACTTTATTACGGTCCCGTTGGCGCGGGGACCGTGGGCCGTACGGGGGTTTTGTCGGGCCCTACGCTTCTGTTCCGCGCTTCGGGCCTGCAGCTGTTCCTCGCGGATCCGCCTCTCTCGCCGTTCTCTTCCAAAGACCTCCAGCTGTTGACGGCAGCACTCCTCACGCCGGGCTGCGTCCGCCCGGGTCTCCTGGGTGAACCCTGAGATTCTCACCGGTGGGGTCCCATGCAAACTGGGCATGCTCCAGCGGAAGCGGATCGATTTTGGCGGGCTCCGGAGCCGGGATCAGAGGCTCACACAGGGGCCGTTCCCTCCGGAGACGGGGGTTGACGTACTCCGGTGGCCACACGAAGGGCAGCCCGTCCGGGCTGGTGTGTTGCGCATAGAGATCTGCGCCCAAGGGTGGCACCACGGGCCCCGATCGGGGAGCAGCGCCCCGGGTTACTCGGCCTTGCGACCAGGCCGGGGAACTTCCGGTTGGGTCTGGGGGTGGCACTGTTGAGGAAGAGGGCGCTGGAGGGGCAGCGGCGCCCGGGCTCACCAGGCCTTGCGACCAGGCCGGTGGTACTTCCTCTTTTGCCGCGCCCGGGGTCGAGGGGCGTGGCGCGGAACGGGGCGTGACCGCGGCTCCTGCCGCTTGAGGCCTAGTTGGTAGCAGTGGCGGTGCGGCAACGGGTGTGGTGAGTAGGGCTTCGGGCTCTGCGACGGGAGGCTGGGGCAGGCTTACGGCTGATGGGCTCGGGGTGATGACGTCCCCATTACCTGCCTCAATCCTTGCAGCTCCCTCCGCGGCGTCGTCTCCGGCCTTCGTCCCTCCTGCACCATCCTCAGAGGCAGACATGCTCCATGTTGCGGGTGGCGCCTCCTGCCGGCGGGTTCCAGCCTGCCGGGCCATCTCCCTTCTCCACTCGGCCAGCGCATCCTGCTGTGCCCGAGCCATCCTCCGGTCCAAGTCCTCCAGCGCAGCCTGTGCACGCTCCGGATCTCTGGGGAGCTGTGCCAGGATCTCCACTAGGCTGTCTGGCGGTTCGGCCTGCAGCAGGCTCCGGACCAAGGTGTTGGCACTGCTGGACGCTTCCTCCATTCCCGGGTGCGGTCTGTCCAGACTGATCCAGAGCGCGCCCTGCCCCACAGTTTTCTTCACTTCCCGCCCCCATTGGGGGTGGTCCTGGGGCAACTTGGCGACAGTCAGTTTCAAGGGCAGCCCTCCCACGCTGATGGACATCTCCACTGCTGCATTCATGGCTGGTGGGGGCGGGCTCCTTCTTTGGCGCCACTCTGGGACCTGGCCCACGATGGGAGGTGGCTTCCTGCTGTCCTTTGGTGCGCACATAATGGCGTTCGCTCTGCCAGGGCGGGAAAAACTGATGAAGATGGCGGGAAACGGTCCAAGATGGCGTCTGATTGCGGGAATCGGCTCCGGACGGTGGGAAACGACTGGAAATGGCGGGAGACTTCTTTTTAAGGTACATGTGCAGTTTTCTTCAGGCACGCAATACCCGCTTGTGGCGGGTTGGTAACGATCCTGCCGACCACGCCAAAGTCGACGCGCCCCCTGGGCCTGTGTTGTGCAGGGGAACCCGGAACCGGGCCTGTTGTAGAATGCTGGGGGTTGTAGTCTCCGTGTGGCGGTGACCCGGTCCGTGCCCAGGGTGGTCACACCAGTGGCAGTCTATTTATATGGTAATAAGTGTCCGACTACGCCACCCGTGGATTGCGGTCAGTGGGGACCGCCGCTGCGCTGCAGACCGCTGAGGCTGATGTTGTTTGCGCAGCTGAGTATGAGATGACTCCCCACGGGAGAAGTATTGCCTCAGGGCAGCTAATGTGGATGATGGTGGTAGTGATGGTGTGAGGGTCCCAGTGCTAGTGGTGCTGGAGCGGCAAGGAATCACAGAGACGTGTGGTGCAGTTTCCAAAGCTTTACTCACAGTTGTTGCTCGGTCACTTCGGCCAGCAGTGACCGCCCGAGCCGTGCTGCGTCCACCAGGTGAGGGACTCGGTCAACTCCCAAGCAATTCCAGAGTGTGGCTGAAAGCTCCCCTCTCTTCCTTTCTACTGGCCGTCCCCACCAGTGACCCACCTTTGTCCAGCTTCCTCGGGCCTTCTGTTGGTGAAACCTCTCTCCGGTCTCCCTGACCCTATACGGTATGCTTTTCTGGTGGATGTAGTGAGGGGTCGCACCAAGATGTGGTCACGACCTCCGGTTTTGGCTGAGGATTAGTCGCCTCCACCAATTCGGGTTCCGGTACCCTGCTCTGCCAACCCTTCACCCAGTATCTCCTCTGGGAATATGGGGTTCCTTCTGCCTTCGTGTCTCTGGGCCTTTCTTTGTGTTCCTTGCCTCCTTTCTCCTCCGTTTCAGTTCCTTTCTTACTTTCCTTCCTGTTCCTTCTCCTTTCTCTTTCTGCTGTCTCAGGCCTCCACTCCAGGCTTACCTCTGGAGCTGGGCCCAGACTGAGCCACAGCTCCCTGTCAGCCCTCTCTGGCTGAGCTCCTCTCTGAACTGAACACTGACCTAAGATGGTGCCCACCTTATATACCTCCTTCTATGTGTGAGCCCAGGTGACTAGCAACCAATGGGCTCCTACCTATGCCCAGAAACCCACCCCTATCTGCTCCTACACCACTGGGTTTTCCTCCCCCTCCCCACTCCAGCCAGGAACAGAAGCTGTCGTGCCTGCACTCTGTCTAGTGGGAGCACCGTTGGTCTGTTCCTCGGAAATGGGGTGTGTGTGGTGCATGCAGCCTACTGAGCCCCGGTCCACACTCCATCCTTACCCGGGAGTGGAATATCACACCTCTGGACTGAGGTGCAATATCCCTGTAGCAGCCGAGTCCTCGGGGTGCTACAACTACCTATACTGACTAGTAGCAGTATGAGCAGTGACAACCTATACTGACTACCAGCACTGTGAGCAGTGACTACCTATACTGACTAGTAGCACTATGAGCAGTGACTACCTATACTGACTATCAGCACTATGAAAAGTGACTACCTATAATGACTACCAGCACTATGAGCAGTGACTACCTATACTGACTACCAGCACTATGAGCAGTGACTACCTATAATGACTACCAGCACTATGAGCAGTGACTACCTATACTGACTACCAGCACTATGAGCAGTGACTACCTATACTGACTACCAGAAATTTGAGCAGCGACTACCTATAATGACTACCAGCACTATGAGCAGTGACTACCTATACTGACTAGTAGCAGTATGAGTAGTGATTACCTATACTGACTACCAGCACTATGACCAGTGACTACATATACTGACTAGTAGCAGTATGAGCAGTGACTACCTATACTGACTACCAGCACTATGAGCAGTGACTACCTATACTGACTAGTAGCACTATGAGCAGTGACTACCTATACTGACTAGTAGCAGTATGAGCAGTGACAACCTATACTGACTACCAGCACTGTGAGCAGTGACTACCTATACTGACTAGTAGCACTATGAGCAGTGACTACCTATACTGACTACCAGCACTATGAGCAGTGACTACCTCTAATGACTACCAGCACTATGAGCAGTGACTACTTATGCTGACTACCAGCACTGTGAGCAGTGACTACCAGCAGTAACTACCTATACTGACTAGTAGCACTATGAGCAGTGACTACCTATACTGACTAGTAGCAATATGAGCAGTGACTACCTATACTGACTACCAGCACTGTGAGCAGTGACTACTTATGCTGACTACCAGCACTGTGAGCAGTGACTACCAGCAGTGACTACCTATACTGACTAGTAGCAGTATGAGCATTGACTACCTATACTGACTAGTAGCAATATAAGCAGTGACTACCTATACTGACTACCAGCACTGTGAGCAGTGACTACCTATACTGACTAGTAGCACTATGAGCAGTGACTACCTATGCTGTCTACCAGCACTATGAGCAGTGACTACCTATACTGACTACCAGCACTATGAGCAGTGACTACCTATACTGACTACCAGCACTATGAGCAGTGACTACCAATACTGACTACCAGCACTATGAGCAGTGACTACCTATACTGACTAGTAGCACTGTGAGCTGTGACTACCTATACTGACTAGTAGCACTGTGAGCAGTGACTACCTATACTGACTAGCAGCACTGTGAGCAGTGACTACCTATACTGACTACCAGCACTGTGAGCAGTGACTACCTATACTGACTACCAGCACTGTGAGCAGTGACTACCTATACTGACTAGTAGCACTATGAGCAGTGACTACCTATACTGACTATCAGCACTATGAAAAGTGACTACCTATAATGACTACCAGCACTATGAGCAGTGACTACCTATACTGACTACCAGCACTATGAGCAGTGACTACCTATAATGACTACCAGCACTATGAGCAGTGACTACCTAAACTGACTACCAGCACTATGAGCAGTGACTACCTATACTGACTACCAGAAATTTGAGCAGCGACTACCTATAATGACTACCAGCACTATGAGCAGTGACTACCTATACTGACTAGTAGCAGTATGAGTAGTGACTACCTATACTGACTACCAGCACTATGACCAGTGACTACATATACTGACTAGTAGCAGTATGAGCAGTGACTACCTATACTGACTATCAGCACTATGAGCAGTGACTACCTATACTGACTAGTAGCACTATGAGCAGTGACTACCTATACTGACTAGTAGCAGTATGAGCAGTGACAACCTATACTGACTACCAGCACTGTGAGCAGTGACTACCTATACTGACTAGTAGCACTATGAGCAGTGACTACCTATACTGACTACCAGCACTATGAGCAGTGACTACCTCTAATGACTACCAGCACTATGAGCAGTGACTACTTATGCTGACTACCAGCACTGTGAGCAGTGACTACCAGCAGTGACTACCTATACTGACTAGTAGCACTATGAGCAGTGACTACCTATACTGACTAGTAGCAATATGAGCAGTGACTACCTATACTGACTACCAGCACTGTGAGCAGTGACTACTTATGCTGACTACCAGCACTGTGAGCAGTGACTACCAGCAGTGACTACCTATACTGACTAGTAGCAGTATGAGCATTGACTACCTATACTGACTAGTAGCAATATAAGCAGTGACTACCTATACTGACTACCAGCACTGTGAGCAGTGACTACCTATACTGACTAGTAGCACTATGAGCAGTGACTACCTATGCTGTCTACCAGCACTATGAGCAGTGACTACCTATACTGACTACCAGCACTATGAGCAGTGACTACCTATACTGACTACCAGCACTATGAGCAGTGACTACCAATACTGACTACCAGCACTATGAGCAGTGACTACCTATACTGACTAGTAGCACTGTGAGCTGTGACTACCTATACTGACTAGTAGCACTGTGAGCAGTGACTACCTATACTGACTAGCAGCACTGTGAGCAGTGACTACCTATACTGACTACCAGCACTGTGAGCAGTGAATACCTATACTGACTACCAGCACTATGAGCAGTGACTACCTATACTGACTACCAGCACTATGAGCAGTGACTACCTATACTGACTACCAGCACTATGAGCAGTGACTACCTATACTGACTACCAGCAGTATGAGCAGTGACTACCTATACTGACTACCAGCACTGTGAGCAGTGACTACCTATACTGACTAGTAGCACTATGAGCAGTGACTACCTATGCTGTCTACCAGCACTGTGAGCAGTGACTACCTATACTGATTACCAGCACTATGAGCAGTGACTACCTATACTGACTACCAGCACTATGAGCAGTGACTACCTATACTGACTACCATCACTATGAGCAGTGACTACCTATACTGACTACCAGCACTAGGAGCAGTGACTACCTATAATGACTACCAGCAGTATGAGCAGTGACTAAGTATACTGACTACCAGCACTATGAGCTGTGACTACATATGCTGACTACCAGCACTATGAGCAGTGACTACCTATACTGACTACCAGCACTATGAGCAGTGACTACTTATGCTGACTACCAGCACTGTGAGCAGTGACTACCTATGCTGACTACCAGTACTATGAGCAGTGACTACGTATAATGACTACCAGCAGTATAAGCAGTGACTACCTATACTGACTACCAGCACTATGAGCACTCACTACTTATGCTGACTACCAGTACTATGAGCAGTGACTACCAGTAGTGGCTACCTATGCTGACTACCAGCACTATGAGCATTGACTACCTATACTGACTACCAGCACTATGAGCAGTGACTACCTATACTGACTACCAGCACTATGAGCAGTGACTACCTATACTGACTACCAGCACTATGAGAAGTGACTACTTATGCTGACTACCAGCACTGTGAGCAGTGACTATCTATACTGACTACCAGCATTATGAGCAGTGACTACCTATACTGACTACAAGCACTATGAGCAGTGACTACCTATACTGACTATCAGCACTATGAGCAGTGACTACCTATAATGACTGCCAGCACTATGAGCAGTGACTACCTATACTGACTACCAGCACTATGAGCAGTGACTACCTATAATGACTACCAGCAGTATGAGCAGTGACTACCTATACTGACTACCAGCATTATGAGCAGTGACTACTTATGCTGACTACCAGCACTATGAGCAGTGGCTACCTATGCTGACTACCAGCACTATGAGCAGTGACGACCTATACTGACTACCAGCACTATGAGCAGTGACTACTTATGCTGACTACCAGCACTGTGAGAAGTGACTACCTATACTGACTACCAGCCCTATGAGCAGTGACTACCAGCAGTGACTACCTATACTGACTACCAGCACTATGAGCAGTGACTACCTATACTGACTACCAGCACTATTAGCAGTGACTACCTATACTGACTATCAGCACTATGAGCAGTGACTACCTATACTGACTACCAGCACTATGAGCAGTGACTACCTATAATGACTACCAGCACTATAAGCAGTGACTACCTATACTGACTACCAGCACTATGAGCAGTGACTACCTATACTGACTACCAGAAATTTGAGCAGTGACTACCTATAATGACTACCAGCACTATGAGCAGTGACTACCTATACTGACTACCAGCACTATGAGCAGTGACTACCTATACTGACTACCAGAAATTTGAGCAGTGACTACCTATAATGACTACCAGCACTATGAGCAGTGACTACTTATGCTGACTACCAGCACTATGAGCAGTGACTACCTATACTGACTAGTAGCAGTATGAGCAGTGACTACCTATACTGACTACCAGCACTATGAGAAGTGACTACCTATACTGACTAGTAGCAGTATGAGCAGTGACTACCTATACTGACTACCAGCACTATGAGCAGTGACTACCCATACTGACTATCAGCACTATGAGCCGTGACTACCTATAATGACTACCAGCACTATGAGCAGTGACTACCTATACTGACTACCAGCACTATGAGCAGTGACTACCTATAATGACTACCAGCAGTATGAGCAGTGACTACCTATACTGACTACCAGCATTATGAGCAGTGACTACTTATGCTGACTACCAGCACTATGAGCAGTGACTACCAGTAGTGGCTACCTATGCTGACTACCAGCACTATGAGCAGTGACGACCTATACTGACTACCAGCACTATGAGCAGTGACTACTTATGCTGACTACCAGCACTGTGAGAAGTGACTACCTATACTGACTACCAGCACTATGAGCAGTGACTACCAGCAGTGACTACCTATACTGACTACCAGCACTATGAGCAGTGACTACCTATAATGACTACCTATACTGACTACCAGCACTATGAGCAGTGACTACCTATACTGACTACCAGCACTATTAGCAGTGACTACCTATACTGACTATCAGCACTATGAGCAGTGACTACCTATAATGACTACCAGCACTATGAGCAGTGACTACCTATACTGACTACCAGCACTATGAGCAGTGACTACCTATAATGACTACCAGCACTATGAGCAGTGACTACCTATACTGACTACCAGCACTATGAGCAGTGACTACCTATACTGACTACCAGAAATTTGAGCAGTGACTACCTATAATGACTACCAGCACTATGAGCAGTGACTACCTATACTGACTACCAGCACTATGAGCAGTGACTACCTATACTGACTACCAGAAATTTGAGCAGTGACTACCTATACTGACTACCAGCACTATGAGCAGTGACTACCTATACTGACTACCAGCACTATTAGCAGTGACTACCTATACTGACTATCAGCACTATGAGCAGTGACTACCTATACTGACTACCAGCACTATGAGCAGTGACTACCTATAATGACTACCAGCACTATAAGCAGTGACTACCTATACTGACTACCAGCACTATGAGCAGTGACTACCTATACTGACTACCAGAAATTTGAGCAGTGACTACCTATAATGACTACCAGCACTATGAGCAGTGACTACCTATACTGACTACCAGCACTATGAGCAGTGACTACCTATACTGACTACCAGAAATTTGAGCAGTGACTACCTATAATGACTACCAGCACTATGAGCAGTGACTACTTATGCTGACTACCAGCACTATGAGCAGTGACTACCTATACTGACTAGTAGCAGTATGAGCAGTGACTACCTATACTGACTACCAGCACTATGAGAAGTGACTACCTATACTGACTAGTAGCAGTATGAGCAGTGACTACCTATACTGACTACCAGCACTATGAGCAGTGACTACCCATACTGACTATCAGCACTATGAGCCGTGACTACCTATAATGACTACCAGCACTATGAGCAGTGACTACCTATACTGACTACCAGCACTATGAGCAGTGACTACCTATAATGACTACCAGCAGTATGAGCAGTGACTACCTATACTGACTACCAGCATTATGAGCAGTGACTACTTATGCTGACTACCAGCACTATGAGCAGTGACTACCAGTAGTGGCTACCTATGCTGACTACCAGCACTATGAGCAGTGACGACCTATACTGACTACCAGCACTATGAGCAGTGACTACTTATGCTGACTACCAGCACTGTGAGAAGTGACTACCTATACTGACTACCAGCACTATGAGCAGTGACTACCAGCAGTGACTACCTATACTGACTACCAGCACTATGAGCAGTGACTACCTATAATGACTACCTATACTGACTACCAGCACTATGAGCAGTGACTACCTATACTGACTACCAGCACTATTAGCAGTGACTACCTATACTGACTATCAGCACTATGAGCAGTGACTACCTATAATGACTACCAGCACTATGAGCAGTGACTACCTATACTGACTACCAGCACTATGAGCAGTGACTACCTATAATGACTACCAGCACTATGAGCAGTGACTACCTATACTGACTACCAGCACTATGAGCAGTGACTACCTATACTGACTACCAGAAATTTGAGCAGTGACTACCTATAATGACTACCAGCACTATGAGCAGTGACTACCTATACTGACTACCAGCACTATGAGCAGTGACTACCTATACTGACTACCAGAAATTTGAGCAGTGACTACCTATAATGACTACCAGCACTATGAGCAGTGACTACTTATGCTGACTACCAGCACTATGAGCAGTGACTACCTATACTGACTAGTAGCAGTATGAGCAGTGACTACCTATACTGACTACCAGCACTATGAGCAGTGACTACCTATACTGACTAGTAGCAGTATGAGCAGTGACTACCTATACTGACTACCAGCACTATGAGCAGTGACTACCTATACTGACTAGTAGCACTATGAGCAGTGAGTACCTATACTGACTAGTAGCAGTATGAGCAGTGACTACCTATACTGACTACCAGCACTGTCAGCAGTGACTACCTATACTGACTAGTAGCACTATGAGCAGTGACTACCTATACTGACTACCAGCACTATGAGCAGTGACTACTTATGCTGACTACCAGCACTGTGAGCAGTGACTACCTATACTGACTAGCAGCACTTTGAGCAGTGACTACCTATACTGACTAGTAGGAATATGTGCAGTGACTACCTATACTGACTACCAGCACTGTGAGCAGTGACTACCTATACTGACTAGTAGCACTATGAGCAGTGATTACCTATGCTGTCTACCAGCATTATGAGCAGTGACTACCTATACTGACTACCAGCACTATGAGCAGTGACTACCTATACTGACTACCAGCACTATGAGCAGTGACTACCTATACTGACTACCAGCACTAGGAGCAGTGACTACCTATAATGACTACCAGCAGTATGAGCAGTGACTACGTATACTGACTACCAGCACTATGAGCAGTGACTACATATGCTGACTTCCAGCACTATGAGCAGTGACTACCTATACTGACTACCAGCACTATGAGCAGTGACTACTTATGCTGACTACCAGCACTGTGAGCAGTGACTACCTATGCTGACTACCAGTACTATGAGCAGTGACTACGTATAATGACTACCAGCAGTATAAGCAGTGACTACCTATACTGACTACCAGCACTATTAGCACTCACTACTTATGCTGACTACCAGTATTATGAGCAGTGAATACCAGTAGTGGCTACCTATGCTGACTACCAGCACTATGAGCATTGACTACCTATACTGACTACCAGCACTATGAGCAGTGACTACATATACTGACTACCAGCACTATGAGCAGTGACTACCTATACTGACTACCAGCACTATGAGAAGTGACTACTTATGCTGACTACCAGCACTGTGAGCAGTGACTACCTATACTGACTACCAGCATTATGAGCAGTGACTACCTATACTGACTACCAGCACTATGAGCAGTGACTACCTATACTGACTATCAGCACTATGAGCAGTGACTACCTATAATGACTACCAGCACTATGAGCAGTAACTACCTATACTGACTACCAGCACTATGAGCAGTGACTACCTATAATGACTACCAGCAGTATGAGCAGTGACTACCTATACTGACTACCAGCATTATGAGCAGTGACTACTTATGCTGACTACCAGCACTATGAGCAGTGACTACCAGTAGTGGCTACCTATGCTGACTACCAGCACTATGAGCAGTGACGACCTATACTGACTACCAGCACTATGAGCAGTGACTACTTATGCTGACTACCAGCACTGTGAGAAGTGACTACCTATACTGACTACCAGCACTATGAGCAGTGACTACCAGCAGTGACTACCTATACTGACTACCAGCACTATGAGCAGTGACTACCTATAATGACTACCTATACTGACTACCAGCACTATGAGCAGTGACTACCTATACTGACTACCAGCACTATTAGCAGTGACTACCTATACTGACTATCAGCACTATGAGCAGTGACTACCTATAATGACTACCAGCACTATGAGCAGTGACTACCTATACTGACTACCAGCACTATGAGCAGTGACTACCTATAATGACTACCAGCACTATGAGCAGTGACTACCTATACTGACTACCAGCACTATGAGCAGTGACTACCTATACTGACTACCAGAAATTTGAGCAGTGACTACCTATAATGACTACCAGCACTATGAGCAGTGACTACCTATACTGACTACCAGCACTATGAGCAGTGACTACCTATACTGACTACCAGAAATTTGAGCAGTGACTACCTATAATGACTACCAGCACTATGAGCAGTGACTACTTATGCTAACTACCAGCACTATGAGCAGTGACTACCTATATTGACTAGTAGCAGTATGAGCAGTGACTACCTATACTGACTACCAGCACTATGAGCAGTGACTACCTATACTGACTAGTAGCAGTATGAGCAGTGACTACCTATACTGACTACCAGCACTATGAGCAGTGATTACCTATACTGACTATCAGCACTATGAGCAGTGACTACCTATAATGACTACCAGCACTATGAGCAGTGACTACCTATACTGACTACCAGCACTATGAGCAGTGACTACCTATACTGACTACCAGCACTATGAGCAGTGACTACCTATACTGACTACCAGCACTATGAGAAGTGACTACTTATGCTGACTACCAGCACTGTGAGCAGTGACTACCTATACTGACTAGTAGCACTATGAGCAGTGACTACCTATACTGACTAGTAGCAGTATGAGCAGTGACTACCTATACTGACTACCAGCACTGTGAGCAGTGACTACCTATACTGACTAGTAGCACTATGAGCAGTGACTACCTATACTGACTACCAGCACTATGAGCAGTGACTACCTATAATGACTACCAGCACTATGAGCAGTGACTTCCTATACTGACTACGATCACTATGAGCAGTGACTACCTGTACTGACTACCAGCACTAGGAGCAGTGACTACCTATAATGACTACCAGCAGTATGAGCAGTGACTACGTATACTGACTACCAGCACTATGAGCAGTGACTACATATGCTGACTACCAGCACTATGAGCAGTGACTACCTATACTGATTACCAGCACTATGAGCAGTGACTACTTATGCTGACTACCAGCACTGTGAGCAGTGACTACCTATGTTGACTACCAGTACTATGAGCAGTGACTACGTATAATGACTACCAGCAGTATAAGCAGTGACTACCTATACTGACTACCAGCACCATGAGCACTCACTACTTATGCTGACTCCCAGTACTATGAGCAGTGACTACCAGTAGTGGCTACCTATGCTGACTACCAGCACTATGAGCATTGACTACCTATACTGACTACCAGCACTATGAGCAGTGACTACCTATACTGACTACCAGCACTATGAGCAGTGACTACCTATACTGACTACCAGCACTATGAGAAGTGACTACTTATGCGGACTACCAGTACTGTGAGCAGTGACTACCTATACTGACTACCAGCATTATGAGCAGTGACTACCTATACTGACTACCAGCACTATGAGCAGTGACTACCTATACTGACTATCAGCACTATGAGCAGTGACTACCTATAATGACTACCAGCACTATGAGCAGTGACTACCTATACTGACTACCAGCACTATGAGCAGTGACTACCTATAATGACTACCAGCAGTATGAGCAGTGACTACCTATACTGACTACCAGCATTATGAGCAGTGACTACTTATGCTGACTACCAGCACTATGAGCAGTGACTACCAGTAGTGGCTACCTATGCTGACTACCAGCACTATGAGCAGTGACGACCTATACTGACTACCAGCACTATGAGCAGTGACTACTTATGCTGACTACCAGCACTGTGAGAAGTGACTACCTATACTGACTACCAGCACTATGAGCAGTGACTACCAGCAGTGACTACCTATACTGACTACCAGCACTATGAGCAGTGACTACCTATAATGACTACCTATACTGACTACCAGCACTATGAGCAGTGACTACCTATACTGACTACCAGCACTATTAGCAGTGACTACCTATACTGACTATCAGCACTATGAGCAGTGACTACCTATAATGACTACCAGCACTATGAGCAGTGACTACCTATACTGACTACCAGCACTATGAGCAGTGACTACCTATAATGACTACCAGCACTATGAGCAGTGACTACCTATACTGACTACCAGCACTATGAGCAGTGACTACCTATACTGACTACCAGAAATTTGAGCAGTGACTACCTATAATGACTACCAGCACTATGAGCAGTGACTACCTATACTGACTACCAGCACTATGAGCACTGACTAACTATACTGACTACCAGAAATTTGAGCAGTGACTACCTATAATGACTACCAGCACTATGAGCAGTGACTACTTATGCTGACTACCAGCACTATGAGCAGTGACTACCTATACTGACTAGTAGCAGTATGAGCAGTGACTACCTATACTGACTACCAGCACTATGAGAAGTGACTACCTATACTGACTAGTAGCAGTATGAGCAGTGACTACCTATACTGACTACCAGCACTGTGAGCAGTGACTACCTATAGTGACTATCAGCACTATGAGCAGTGACTACCTATAATGACTACCAGCACTATGAGCAGTGACTACCTATACTGACTACCAGCACTATGAGCAGTGACTACCTATAATGACTACCAGCAGTATGAGCAGTGACTACCTATACTGACTACCAGCATTATGAGCAGTGACTACTTATGCTGACTACCAGCACTATGAGCAGTGACTACCAGTAGTGGCTACCTATGCTGACTACCAGCACTATGAGCAATGACGACCTATACTGACTACCAGCACTATGAGCCTTGACTACTTATGCTGACTACCAGCACTGTGAGAAGTGACTACCTATACTGACTACCAGCACTATGAGCAGTGACTACCAGCAGTGACTACCTATACTGACTACCAGCACTATGAGCAGTGACTACTTATAATGACTACCTATAATGACTACCAGCACTATGAGCAGTGACTACCTATACTGACTTCCAGCACTATTAGCAGTGACTACCTATACTGACTATCAGCACTATGAGCAGTGACTACCTAAAATGACTACCAGCACTATGAGCAGTGACTACGTATACTGACTACCAGCATTATGAGCAGTGACTACCTATACTGACTAACAGAAATTTGAGCAGTGACTACCTATAATGACTACCAGCACTATGAGCAGTGACTACCTATACTGACTACCAGCACTATGAGCAGTGACTACCTATACTGACTACCAGAAATTTGAGCAGTGACTACCTATAATGACTACCAGCACTATGAGCAGTGACTACTTATGCTGACTACCAGCACTATGAGCAGTGACTACCTATACTGACTAGTAGCAGTATAAGCAGTGACTACCTATACTGACTACCAGCACTATGAGCAGTGACTACCTATACTGACTAGTAGCAGTATGAGCAGTGACTACCTATACTGACTACCAGCACTATGAGCAGTGACTACCTATACTGACTAGTAGCACTATGAGCAGTGACTACCTATACTGACTAGTAGCAGTATGAGCAGTGACTGCCTATACTGACTACCAGCGCTGTGAGCAGTGACTACCTATACTGACTAGTAGCACTATGAGCAGTGACTACCTATACTGACTACCAGCACTATGAGCAGTCACTAGCTATAATGACTTCCAGCACTATGAGCAGTGACTACTTATGCTGACTACCAGCACTGTGAGCAGTGACTATCTATACTGACTAGCAGCACTTTGAGCAGTGACTACCTATACTGACTAGTAGCAATATGAGCAGTGACTACCTATACTGACTACCAGCACTGTGAGCAGTGACTACCTATACTGACTAGTAGCACTGTGAGCAGTGATTACCTATGCTGTCTACCAGCACTATGAGCAGTGACTACCTATACTGACTACCAGCACTATGACCAGTGACTACCTATACTGACTACCAGCACTATGAGCAGTGACTACCTATACTGACTACCAGCACTATGAGCAGTGACTACCTATACTGACTACCAGCACTATGAGAAGTGACTACTTATGCTGACTACCAGCACTGTGAGCAGTGACTACCTATACTGACTAGTAGCACTATGAGCAGTGACTACATATACTGACTAGTAGCAGTATGAGCAGTGACTACCTATACTGACTACCAGCACTGTGAGCAGTGACTACCTATACTGACTAGTAGCACTATGAGCAGTGACTACCTATACTGACTACCAGCACTATTAGCAGTGACTACCTATAATGACTACCAGCACTATGAGCAGTGACTACTTATGCTGACTACCAGCACTGTGAGCAGTGACTACCAGCAGTGACTACCTATACTGACTAGCAGCACTATGAGCAGTGACTACCTATACTGACTAGTAGCAATATGAGCAGTGACTACCTATACTGACTACCAGCACTGTGAGCAGTGACTACCTATACTGACTAGTAGCACTATGAGCAGTGACTACCTATGCTGTCTACCAGCACTATTAGCAGTGACTACCTATACTGACTACCAGCAGTATGAGCAGTGACTACCTATACTGACTACTAGCACTGTGAGCAGTGACTACCTATACTGACTAGTAGCACTATGAGCAGTGACTACCTATACTGACTACCAGCACTATGAGCAGTGACTACCTATACTGACTACCAGCACTATGAGCAGTGACTACCTATATTGACTACCAGCACTATGAGCAGTGACTACTTATGCTGACTACCAGCACTGTGAGCAGGAACTACCTATACTGACTACCAGCACTATGAGCAGTGACTACCTATGCTGACTACCAGCACTATGAGCAGTGACTACCTATGCTGACTACCAGCACTATGAGCAGTGACGACCTATACTGACTAGTAGCACTATGAGCAGTGACTACCTATACTGACTACCAGCAGTATGAGCAGTGACTACCTATGCTGACTACCAGCACTATGAGCAGTGACTACCTATACTGACTACCAGCACTATGAGCAGTGACGACCTATACTGACTAGTAGCACTATGAGCATTGACTACCTATACTGACTACCAGCACTAAGAGCAGTGACTACCTATACTGACTTCCAGCACTATGAGCAGTGACGACCTATACTGACTAGTAGCACTATGAGCAGTGACTACCTATACTGACTACCAGCAGTATGAGCAGTGACTACCTATGCTGACTACCAGCAGTATGAGCAGTGACTACCTATACTGACTACCAGCAGTATGAGCAGTGACTACCTATACTGACTACCAGCACTGTGAGCAGTGACTACCTATACTGACTACCAGCACTAAGAGCAGTGACTACCTATGCTGACTACCAGCACTATGAGCAGTGACGACCTATACTGACTAGTAGCAGTATGAGCAGTGACTACCTATACTGACTACCAGTACTATGAGCAATGACTACCTATACTGACTAGTAGCACTGTGAGCAGTGACTACCTATATGGACTACCAGCACTGTGAGCAGTGACTACCTATACTGACTAGTAGCACTAGGAGCAGTGACTACCTATACTGACTACCAGCACTGTGAGCAGTGACTACCTATGCTGACTACCAGCACTATGAGCAGTGACTACCTATACTGACTAGTAGCACTATGAGCAGTGACTACCTATACTGACTACCAGCACTGTGAGCAGTGACTACCTATACTGACTACCAGCACTGTGAGCAGTGACTACCTATGCTGACTCCCAGCACTGTGAGCAGTGACTACCTATACTGACTAGTAGCACTATGAGCAGTGACTACCTATACTGACTACCAGCACTGTGAGCAGTGACTACCTATACTGACTAGTAGCACTATGAGCAGTGACTACCTATACTGACTACCAGCACTATGAGCAGTGACTACCTATACTGACTACCAGCACTATGAGCAGTGACTACTTATGCTGACTACCAGCACTGTGAGCAGTGACTACCTATGCTGACTACCAGCACTGTGAGCAGTGACTACCTATACTGACTACCAGCACTATGAGCAGTGACTACCTATGCTGACTACCAGCACTATGAGCAGTAACTACCTATACTGACTAGTAGCAGTATGAGCAGTGACTACCTATACTGACTACCAGCACTATGAGCAGTGACTACCTATACTGACTATCAGCACTATGAGCAGTGACTACCTATGATGACTACCAGCACTATGAGCAGTGACTACCTATACTGACTACCAGCACTATGAGCAGTGACTACCTATAATGACTACCAGCAGTATGAGCAGTGACTACCTATACTGACTACCAGCATTATGAGCAGTGACTACTTATGCTGACTACCAGCACTATGAGCAGTGACTACCAGTAGTGGCTACCTATGCTGACTACCAGCACTATGAGCAATGACGACCTATACTGACTACCAGCACTATGAGCCGTGACTACTTATGCTGACTACCAGCACTGTGAGAAGTGACTACCTATACTGACTACCAGCACTATGAGCAGTGACTACCAGCAGTGACTACCTATACTGACTACCAGCACTATGAGCAGTGACTACCTATAATGACTACCTATACTGACTACCAGCACTATGAGCAGTGACTACCTATACTGACTTCCAGCATTATTAGCAGTGACTACCTATACTAACTATCAGCACTATGAGCAGTGACTACCTATAATGACTACCAGCACTATGAGCAGTGACTACCTATACTGACTACCAGCACTATGAGCAGTGACTACCTATAATGACTACCAGCACTATGAGCAGTGACTACGTATACTGACTACCAGCATTATGAGCAGTGACTACCTATACTGACTAACAGAAATTTGAGCAGTGACTACCCATAATGACTACCAGCACTATGAGCAGTGACTACCTATGCTGACTACCAGCA
Organism: Phyllobates terribilis; assembly: GCF_046119375.1. NCBI lineage: Eukaryota > Metazoa > Chordata > Amphibia > Anura > Dendrobatidae > Phyllobates > Phyllobates terribilis. The sequence goes on along the minus strand of NW_027362762.1, from coordinate 339,888,732 downwards.
CTATGAGCAGTGACTACCTATACTGACTACCAGAAATTTGAGCAGTGACTACCTATAATGACTACCAGCACTATGAGCAGTGACTACTTATGCTGACTACCAGCACTATGAGCAGTGACTACCTATACTGACTAGTAGCAGTATGAGCAGTGACTACCTATACTAACTACCAGCACTATGAGCAGTGACTACCTATACTGACTAGTAGCAGTATGAGCAGTGACTACCCATAATGACTACCAGCACTATGAGCAGTGACTACCTATGCTGACTACCAGCACTATGAGCAGTGACTACCTATACTGACTACCAGAAATTTGAGCAGTGACTACCTATAATGACTACCAGCACTATGAGCAGTGACTACTTATGCTGACTACCAGCACTATGAGTAGTGACTACTTATGCTGACTACCAGCACTGTGAGCAGTGACTACCTATACTGACTAGTAGCAGTATGAGCAGTGACTGCCTATACTGACTACCAGCGCTGTGAGCAGTGACTACCTATACTGACTAGTAGCACTATGAGCAGTGACTACCTATACTGACTACCAGCACTATGAGCAGTGACTACCTATAATGACTACCAGCACTATGAGCAGTGACTACTTATGCTGACTACCAGCACTGTGAGCAGTAACTATCTATACTGACTAGCAGCACTATGAGCAGTGACTACTTATGCTGACTACCAGCACTGTGAGCAGTGACTATCTATACTGACTAGCAGCATTTTGAGCAGTGACTACCTATACTGACTAGTAGCAATATGAGCAGTGACTACCTATACTGACTACCAGCACTGTGAGCAGTGACTACCTATACTGACTAGTAGCACTATGAGCAGTGATTACCTATGCTGTCTACCAGCACTATGAGCAGTGACTACCTATACTGACTACCAGCACTATGAGCAGTGACTACCTATACTGACTACCAGCACTATGAGCAGTGACTACCTATACTGACTACCAGCACTATGAGCAGTGACTACCTATACTGACTTCCAGCACTATGAGTAGTGACTACTTATGCTGACTACCAGCACTGTGAGCAGTGACTACTTATACTGACTAGTAGCACTATGAGCAGTGACTACCTATACTGACTAGTAGCAGTATGAGCAGTGACTACCTATACTGACTACCAGCACTGTGAGCAGTGACTACCTATACTGACTAGTAGCACTATGAGCAGTGACTACCTATACTGACTACCAGCACTATTAGCAGTGACTACCTATAATGACTACCAGCACTATGAGCAGTGACTACTTATGCTGACTACCAGCACTGTGAGCAGTGACTACCAGCAGTGACTACCTATACTGACTAGCAGCACTATGAGCAGTGACTACTTATACTGACTAGTAGCAATATGAGCAGTGACTACCTATACTGACTACCAGCACTGTGAGCAGTGACTACCTATACTGACTAGTAGCACTATGAGCAGTGACTACCTATGCTGTCTACCAGCACTATTAGCAGTGACTACCTATACTGACTACCAGCAGTATGAGCAGTGACTACCTATACTGACTACTAGCACTGTGAGCAGTGACTACCTATACTGACTAGTAGCACTATGAGCAGTGACTACCTATACTGACTAAGAGCACTATGAGCAGTGACTACCTATACTGACTACCAGCACTATGAGCAGTGACTACCTATATTGACTACCAGCACTATGAGCAGTGACTACTTATGTTGACTACCAGCACTGTGAGCAGGGACTACCTATACTGACTACCAGCACTATGAGCAGTGACTACCTATGCTGACTACCAGCACTATGAGCAGTGACTACCTATGCTGACTACCAGCACTATGAGCAGTGACGACCTATACTGACTAGTAGCACTATGAGCAGTGACTACCTATACTGACTACCAGCAGTATGAGCAGTGACTACCTATGCTGACTACCAGCACTATGAGCAGTGACTACCTATACTGAATACCAGCACTATGAGCAGTGACGACCTATACTGACTAGTAGCACTATGAGCATTGACTACCTATACTGACTACCAGCACTAAGAGCAGTGACTACCTATACTGACTTGTAGCACTATGAGCATTGACTACCTATACTGACTACCAGCAGTATGAGCAGTGACTACCTATACTGACTACCAGCACTGTGAGCAGTGACTATCTATACTGACTACCAGCACTAAGAGCAGTGACTACCTATGCTGACTACCAGCACTATGAGCAGTGACGACCTATACTGACTAGTAGCAGTATGAGCAATGACTACCTATACTGACTACCAGCACTATGAGCAGTGAATACCTATACTGACTAGTAGCACTATGAGCAGTGACTACCTATATGGACTACCAGCACTGTGAGCAGTGACTACCTATACTGACTAGTAGCACTATGAGCAGTGACTACCTATACTGACTACCAGCACTGTGAGCAGTGACTACCTATACTGACTACCAGCACTATGAGCAGTGACTACCTATACTGACTACCAGCACTATGAGCAGTGACTACCTATACTGACTACCAGCACTGTGAGCAGTGACTACCTATACTGACTACCAGCACTGTGAGCAGTGACTACCTATGCTGACTCCCAGCACTGTGAGCAGTGACTACCTATACTGACTACCAGCACTGTGAGCAGTGACTACCTATACTGACTAGTAACACTATGAGCAGTGACTACCTATACTGACTACCAGCACTATGAGCAGTGACTACCTATACTGACTACCAGCACTATGAGCAGTGACTACTTATGCTGACTACCAGCACTGTGAGCAGTGACTACCTATGCTGAATACCAGCACTGTGAGCAGTGACTACCTATACCGACTACCAGCACTATGAGCAGTGACTACCTATGCTGACTACCAGCACTATGAGCAGTAACTACCTATACTGACTAGTAGCACTATGAGCAGTGACTACCTATACTGACTACCAGCAGTATGAGCAGTGACTACCTATGCTGACTACCAGCACTATGAGCAGTGACTACCTATACTGACTAGTAGCACTTTGAGCAGTGACTAGCTATACTGACTACCAGCACTGTGAGCAGTGACTACCTATACTGACTACCAGCACTGTGAGCAGTGACTACCTATGCTGACTCCCAGCACTGTGAGCAGTGACTACCTATACTGACTAGTAGCACTATGAGCAGTGACTACCTATACTGACTACCAGCACTGTGAGCAGTGACTACCTATACTGACTAGTAGCACTATGAGCAGTGACTACCTATACTGACTACCAGCACTGTGAGCAGTGACTACCTATACTGACTACCAGCACTATGAGCAGTGAAAACCTATACTGACTACCAGCACTGTGAGCAGAGACTACCTATACTGACTACCAGCACTATGAGCAGTGACTACCTATACTGACTACCAGCACTATGAGTAGTGACTACTTATGCTGACTACCAGCACTGTGAGCAGTGACTACCTATGCTGACTACCAGCACTGTGAGCAGTGACTACCTATGCTGACTACTAGCACTATGAGCAGTGACTACGTATACTGACTAGTAGCACTATGAGCAGTGACTACCTATACTGACTACCAGCACTATGAGCAGTGACTACCTATACTGACTAGTAGCACTTTGAGCAGTGACTACCTATACTGACTACCAGCACTGTGAGCAGTGACTACCTATACTGACTACCAGCACTATGAGCAGTGACTACCTATACTGACTACCAGCAGTATGAGCAGTGACTACCTATACTGACTACCAGCAGTATGAGCAGTGACTGCCTATGCTGACTACCAGCACTATGAGCAGTGACTGCCTATACTGACTAGTAGCACTATGAGAAGTGACTACCTATACTGACTACCAGCACTGTGAGCAGTGACGACCTATACTGACTACCAGCACTGTGAGCAGTGACTACCTATACTGACTACCAGTACTGTGAGCAGTGACTACCTATACTGACTACCAGCACTGTGGGCAGTGACTACCTATACTGACTAGTAGCACTATGAGCAGTGACTAACTATGCTGTCTACCAGCACTATGAGCAGTGACTACCTATACTGACTACCAGCACTATGAGCAGTGACTACCTATACTGACTACCAGCACTATGAGCAGTGACTACCTATACTGACAACCAGCACTATGAGCAGTGACTACCTATACTGACTAGTAGCACTGTGAGCAGTGACTACCTATACTGACTAGTAGCACTGTGAGCAGTGACTACCTATACTGACTAGTAGCACTGTGAGCAGTGACTACCTATACTGACTACCAGCAGTATGAGCAGTGACTACCTATACTGACTACCAGCAGTATGAGCAGTGACTACCTATACTGATTACCAGCACTGTGAGCAGTGACTACCTATACTGACTATTAGCACTATGAGCAGTGAATACCTATGCTGTCTACCAGCACTGTGAGCAGTGACTACCTATACTGACTACCAGCACTATGAGCAGTGACTACCTATACTGACTACCAGCACTATGAGCAGTGACTACCTATACTGACTACCATCACTATGAGCAGTGACTACCTATACTGACTACCAGCACTAGGAGCAGTGACTACCTATAATGACTACCAGCAGTATGAGCAGTGACTACGTATACTGACTACCAGCACTATGAGCAGTGACTACATATGGTGACTACCAGCACTATGAGCAGTGACTACCTATACTGACTACCAGCACTATGAGCAGTGACTACTTATGCTGACTACCAGCACTGTGAGCAGTGACTACCTATGCTGACTACCAGTACTATGAGCAGTGACTACGCATAATGACTACCAGCAGTATAAGCAGTGACTACCTATACTGACTACCAGCACTATGAGCACTCACTACTTATATTGACTACCAGTATTATGAGCAGTGACTACCAGTAGTGGCTACCTATGCTGACTACCAGCACTATGAGCAGTGACTACCTATACTGACTACCAGCACTATGAACAGTGACTACCTATACTGACTACCAGCACTATGAGCAGTGACTACCTATACTGACTACCAGCACTATGAGAAGTGACTATTTATGCTGACTACCAGCACTGTGAGCAGTGACTACCTATAATGACTACTAGCAGTATGATCAGTGACTACCTATACTGACTACCAGCAGTATGATCAGTGACTACCTATATTGACGACCAGCATGATGAGCAGTGACTACTTATGCTGACTACAAGCATTATGAGCAGTGACTACCAGTAGTGGCTACCTATGCTGACTACCAGCACTGTGAGAAGTGACTACCTATACTGACTACCAGCACTATGAGCAGTGACTACCAGCAGTGACTACCTATACTGACTACCAGCACTATGAGCAGTGACTACCTATATTGACTACCTATACTGACTACCAGCACTATGAGCAGTGACTACCTATACTGACTACCAGCACTATTAGCAGTTACTACCTATACTGACTATCAGCACTATGAGCAGTGACTACCTATAATGACTACCAGCACTATGAGCAGTGACTACCTATACTGACTACCAGCACTATGAGCAGTGACTACCTATAATGACTACCAGCACTATGAGCAGTGACTACCTATACTGACTACCAGCACTATGAGCAGTGACTACTTATACTGACTACCAGAAATTTGAGCAGTGACTACCTATAATGACTACCAGCACTATGAGCAGTGACTACTTATGCTGACTACGAGCACTATGAGCAGTGACTACCTATACTGACTAGAAGCAGTATGAGTAGTGACTACCTATACTGACTACCAGCACTATGAGCAGTGACTACCTACACTGACTAGTAGCAGTATGAGCAGTGACAACCTATACTGACTACCAGCACTATGAGCAGTGACTACCTATACTGACTAGTAGCAATATGAGCAGTGACTACCTATACTGACTAGTAGCAGTATGAGCAGTGACTACCTATACTGACTACCAGCACTATGAGCACTGACCACCTATACTGACTAGTAGCACTATGAGCAGTGACTACCTATACTGACTACCAGCACTATGAGCAGTGACTACCTATAATGACTACCAGCACTATGAGCAGTGACTACTTATGCTGACTACCAGCACTGTGAGCAGTGACTACCAGCAGTGACTACCTATACTGACTAGCAGCACTTTGAGCAGTCACTACCTATACTGACTAGTAGCAATATGAGCAGTGACTACCTATACTGACTACCAGCACTGTGAGCAGTGACTACCTATACTGACTAGTAGCACTATGAGCAGTGACTACCTATGCTGTCTACCAGCACTATGAGCAGTGACTACCTATACTGACTACCAGCACTATGAGCAGTGACTACCTATACTGACTATCAGTACTATGAGCAGTGACTACCTATACTGACTACCAGCACTATGAGCAGTGACTACCTATACTGACTACCAGCACTATGAGAAGTGACTACTTATGCTGACTACCAGCACTGTGAGCAGTGACTACCTATACTGACTAGTAGCACTATGAGCAGTGACTACCTATACTGACTAGTAGCAGTATGAGCAGTGACTACCTATACTGACTACCAGCACTGTGAGCAGTGACTACCTATACTGACTAGTAGCACTATGAGCAGTGACTACCTATACTGACTACCAGCACTATGAGCAGTGACTACCTATAATGACTACCAGCACTATGAGCAGTGACTACGTATGCTGACTACCAGCACTGTGAGCAGTAACTACCAGCAGTGACTACCTATACTGACTAGCAGCACTATGAGCAGTGACTACCTATACTAATTAGTAACAATATGAGCAGTGACTACCTATACTGACTACCAGCACTGTGAGCAGTGACTACCTATACTGACTAGAAGCACTATGAGCAGTGACTACCTATGCTGTCTACCAGCACTATGAGCAGTGACTACCTATACTTACTACCAGCAGTATGAGCAGTGACTACCTATACTGACTACCAGCACTGTGAGCAGTGACTACCTATACTGACTAGTAGCACTATGAGCAGTGACTACCTATACTGACTACCAGCACTATGAGCAGTGACTACCTATGCTGACTACCAGCACTAGGAGCAGTAACTACCTATACTGACTAGTAGCACTTTGAGCAGTGACTAGCTATACTGACTACCAGCACTGTGAGCAGTGACTACCTATACTGACTACCAGCACTGTGAGCAGTGACTACCTATGCTGACTCCCAGCACTGTGAGCAGTGACTACCTATACTGACTAGTAGCACTATGAGCAGTGACTACCTATACTGAATACCAGCACTGTGAGCAGTGACTACCTATACTGACTACCAGAACTATGAGCAGTGAAAACCTATACTGACTACCAGCACTGTGAGCAGTGACTACCTATACTGACTGCCAGCACTATGAGCAGTGACTACCTATACTGACTACCAGCACTATGAGTAGTGACTACTTATGCTGACTACCAGCACTGTGAGCAGTGACTACCTATGCTGACTACCAGCACTGTGAGCAGTGACTACCTATACTGACTACCAGCACTATGAGCAGTGACTACCTATGCTGACTACCAGCACTATGAGCAGTGACTACGTATACTGACTAGTAGCACTATGAGCAGTGACTACCTATACTGACTACCAGCAGTATGAGCAGTGACCACCTATGCTGACTACCAGCACTATGAGCAGTGACTACCTATACTGACTAGTAGCACTTTGAGCAGTGACTACCTATACTGACTACCAGCACTATGAGCACTCACTACTTATGCTGACTACCAGTACTATGAGCAGTGACTACCAGTAGTGGCTACCTATGCTAACTACCAGCACTATGAGCAGTGACTACCTATACTGACTACCAGCACTATGAGCAGTGACTACCTATACTGACTACCAGCACTATGAGCAGTGATTACCTATACTGACTACCAGCACTATGAGAAGTGACTACTTATGCTGACTACCAGCACTGTGACCAGTGACTACCTATACTGACTACCAGCACTATGAGCAGTGACTACCTACACTGACTACCAGCACTATGAGCAGTGACTACCTATACTGACTATCAGCACTATGAACAGTGACTACCTATAATGACTACCAGCACTATGAGCAGTGACTACCTATACTGACTACCAGCACTATGAGCAGTGACTACCTATAATGACTACCAGCAGTATGAGCAGAGACTACCTATACTGACTACCAGCATTATGAGCAGTGACTACTTATGCTGACTACCAGCACTATGAGCAGTGACTACCAGTAGTGGCTACCTATGCTGACTACCAGCACTATGAGCAGTGACTACCTATACTGACTACCAGCACTATGAGCAGTGACTACTTATGCTGACTACCAGCACTGTGAGAAGTGACTACCTATACTGACTACCAGCACTATGAGCAGTGACTACCTATAATGACTACCTATACTGACTACCAGCACTATGAGCAGTGACTACCTATACTGACTACCAGCACTATGAGCAGTGACTACCTATACTGACTACCAGCACTATGAGCAGTGACTACCTATAATGAGTACCAGCACTATGAGCAGTGACTACCTATACTGACTACCAGCACTATGAGCAGTGACTACCTATACTGACTACCATAAATTTGAGCAGTGACTACCTATGACTACCAGCACTATGAGCAGTGACTACTTATGCTGACTACCAGCACTATGAGCAGTGACTACCTATACTGACTAGTAGCAGTATGAGCAGTGACTACCTATACTGACTACCAGCACTATGAGCAGTGACTACCTATACTGACTAGTAGCAGTATGAGCAGTGACTACCTATACTGACTACCGGCACTATGAGCAGTGACTACCTATACTGACTAGTAGCATTATGAGCAGTGAGTACCTATACTGACTACCAGCACTATGAGCAGTGACTACCTATACTGACTACCAGCACTATGAGCAGTGACTACCTATACTGACTACCAGCACTATGAGCAGTGACTACCTATACTGACTACCAGCACTATGAGAAGTGACTACTTATGCTGACTAGTAGCAATATGAGCAGTGACTACTTATGCTGACTACCAGCACTGTGAGCAGGGACTACCTATGCTGACTACCAGCACTGTGATCAGTGACTAGCTATACTGACTACCAGCACTATGAGCAGTGACTACCTATGCTGACTACCAGCACTATGAGCAGTGACTACCTATACTGACTACCAGCACTATGAGCAGTGACTACCTATACTGACTACCAGCAGTATGAGCAGTGACTACCTATACTGACTACCAGCAGTATGAGCAGTGACTACTTATGCTGACTACCAGTACTATGAGCAGTGACTACCAGTAGTGACTACCTATACTGACTAGTAGCACTATGAGCAGTGACTACCTATGCTGACTACCAGCACTGTGAGCAGTGACTACCTATACTGACTAGTAGCACTATGAGCAGTGACTACCTATACTGACTAGTAGCAGTATGAGCAGTGACTACCTATACTGACTACCAGCACTGTGAGCAGTGACTACCTATTCTGACTGGTAGCACTATGAGCAGTGACTACCTATACTGACTACCAGCACTATGAGCAGTGACTACCTATAATGACTACCAGCACTATGAGCAGTGACTACTTATGCTGACTACCAGCACTGTGAGCAGTGACTACCAGCAGTGACTACCTATACTGACTAGCAGCACTATGAGCAGTGACTACCTATACTGACTAGTAGCAATATGAGCAGTGACTACCTATACTGACTACCAGCACTGTGAGCAGTGACTACCTATACTGACTAGTAGCACTATGAGCAGTGACTAGCTATGCTGTCTACCAGCACTATGAGCAGTGACTACCTATACTGACTAAAAGCAGTATGAGCAGTGACTACCTATACTGACTACTAGCACTGTGAGCAGTGACTACCTATACTGACTAGTAGCACTATGAGCAGTGACTACCTATACTGACTACCAGCACTATGAGCAGTGACTACCTATACTGACTACCAGCACTATGAGCAGTGACTACCTATACTGACTACCAGCACTATGAGCAGTGACTACTTATGCTGACTACCAGCACTGTGAGCAGGGACTACCTATGCTGACTACCAGCACTGTGATCAGTGACTAGCTATACTGACTACCAGCACTATGAGCAGTGACTACCTATGCTGACTACCAGCACTATGAGCAGTGACTACCTATACTGACTACCAGCACTATGAGCAGTGACGACCTATACTGACTAGTAGCACTATGAGCAGTGACTACCTATACTGACTACCAGCAGTATGAGCAGTGACTACTTATGCTGACTACCAGTACTATGAGCAGTGACTACCAGTAGTGACTACCTATACTGACTAGTAGCACTATGAGCAGTGACTACCTATACTGACGACCAGCACTATGAGCAGTGACTACCTATAATGACTACCAGCACTATGAGCAGTGATTACTTATGCTGACTACCAGCACTGTGAGCAGTGACTACCTATACTGACTAGCAGCACTTTCAGCAGTGACTACCTATACTGACTAGTAGCAATATGAGCAGTGACTACATATACTGACTACCAGCACTGTGAGCAGTGACTACCTATACTGACTAGTAGCACTATGAGCAGTGACTACCTATGCTGTCTACCAGCACTATGAGTAGTGACTACCTATACTGACTACTGGCACTATGAGCAGGGACTACCTATACTGACTACCAGCACTATGAGCAGTGACTACCTATACTGACTACCAGCACTATGAGCAGTGACTACCTATACTGACTACCAGCACTATGAGAAGTGACTACTTATGCTGACTACCAGCACTGTGAGCAGTGACTACCTATACTGACTAGTAGCACTATGAGCAGTGACAACCTATAGTGACTAGTAGCAGTATGAGCAGTGACTACCTATACTGACTACCAGCACTGTGAGCAGTGACTACCTATACTGACTAGTAGCACTATGAGCAGTGACTACCTATACTGACTACCAGCACTATGAGCAGTGACTACCTATACTGACTAGTAGCACTATGAGCAGTGACTACCTATACTGACTACCAGCACTATGAGCAGTGACTACCTATAATGCCTACCAGCACTATGAGCAGTGACTACTTATGCTGACTACCAGCACTGTGAGCAGTGACTACCAGCAGTGAGTACCTATACTGACTAGCAGCACTATGAGCAGTGACTACCTATACTGACTAGTAGCAATATGAGCAGTGACTACCTATACTGACTACCAGCACTGTGAGCAGTGACTACCTATACTGACTAGTAGCACTATGAGCAGTGACTACCTATGCTGTCTACCAGCACTATGAGCAGTGACTACCTATACTGACTACCAGCAGTATGAGCAGTGACTACCTATACTGATTACCAGCACTGTGAGCAGTGACTACCTATACTGACTAGTAGCACTATGAGCAGTGACTACCTATACTGACTACCAGCACTATGAGCAGTGACTACCTATACTGACTACCAGCACTATGAGCAGTGACTACTTATGCTGACTACCAGCACTGTGAGCAGGGACTACCTATGCTGACTACCAGCACTGTGAGCAGTGACTACCTATACTGACTACCAGCACTATGAGCAGTGACTACCTATGCTGACTACCAGCACTATGAGCAGTGACTACCTATACTGACTACCAGCACTATGAGCAGTGACGATCTATACTGACTAGTAGCACTATGAGCAGTGACTACCTATACTGACTACCAGCAGTATGAGCAGTGACTACTTATGCTGACTACCAGTACTATGAGCAGTGACTACCAGTAGTGGCTACCTATGCTGACTACCAGCACTATGAGCAGTGACTACCTATACTGACTACCAGCACTATGAGCAGTGACTACCTATACTGACTACCAGCACTATGAGCAGTGATTACCTATACTGACTACCAGCACTATGAGAAGTGACTACTTATGCTGACTACCAGCACTGTGAGCAGTGACTACCTATACTGACTGCCAGCACTATGAGTAGTGACCACCTATACTGACTATCAGCAGTATGAGCAGTGACTACTTATGCTGACTACCAGCACTGTGAGCAGTGACTACCTATACTGACTACCAGCACTATGAGCAGTGACTACCTATACTGACTATCAGCAGTATGAGCAGTGACTACCTATAATGACTACCAGCACTATGAGCAGTGACTACCTATACTGACTACCAGCACTATGAGCAGTGACTACCTATAATGACTACCAGCATTATGAGCAGTGACTACTTATGCTGACTACCAGCACTATGAGCAGTGACTACCAGTAGTGGCTACCTATGCTGACTACCAGCACTATGAGCAGTGACTACCTATACTGACTACCAGCACTATGAGCAGTGACTACTTATGCTGACTACCAGCACTGTGAGAAGTGACTACCTATACTGACTACCAGCACTATGAGCAGTGACTACCAGCAGTGACTACCTATACTGACTACCAGCACTATGAGCAGTGACTACCTATAATGACTACCTATACTGACTACCAGCACTATGAGCAGTGACTACCTATACTGACTACCAGCACTATTAGCAGTGACTACCTATACTGACTACCAGCACTATGAGCAGTGACTACCTATACTGACTACCAGCACTATGAGCAGTGACTACCTATAATGACTACCAGCAGTATGAGCAGTGACTACCTATACTGACTACCAGCATTATGAGCAGTGACTACTTATGCTGACTACCAGCACTATGAGCAGTGACTACCAGTAGTGGCTACCTATGCTGACTACCAGCACTATGAGCAGTGACTACATATACTGACTACCAGCACTATGAGCAGTGACTACTTATGGTGACTACCAGCACTGTGAGAAGTGACTACCTATACTGACTACCAGCACTATGAGCAGTGACTACCAGCAGTGACTACCTATACTGACTACCAGCACTATGAGCAGTGACTACCTATAATGACTACCTATACTGACTACCAGCACTATGAGCAGTGACAACCTATACTGACTACCAGCACTATTAGCAGTGACTACCTATACTGACTATCAGCACTATGAGCAGTGACTAGCTATAATGACTACCAGCACTATGAGCAGTGACTACCTATAATGACTACCAGCAGTATGAGCAGTGACTACCTATAATGACTACCAGCACTATGAGCAGTGACTACCTATACTGACTACCAGCACTATGAGCAGTGACTACCTATACTGACTACCAGAAATTTGAGCAGTGACTACCTATGACTACCAGCACTATGAGCAGTGACTACTTATGCTGACTACCAGCACTATGAGCAGTGACTACCTATACTGACTAGTAGCAGTATGAGCAGTGACTACCTATACTGACTACCAGCACTATGAGCAGTGACTACCTATACTGACTAGTAGCAGTATGAGCAGTGACTACCTATACTGACTGCCAGCACTATGAGCAGTGACTACCTATACTGACTAGTAGCACTATGAGCAGTGAGTACCTATACTGACTACCAGCACTGTGAGCAGTGACTACCTATATTGACTACCAGCACTATGAGCAGTGACTACCTATACTGACTACCAGCACTATGAGCAGTGACTACCTATACTGACTACCAGCACTATGAGAAGTGACTACTTATGCTGACTACCAGCACTGTGAGCAGTGACTACCTATACTGACTACTAGCACTATGAGCAGTGACTACCTATAATGACTACCAGCACTATGAGCAGTGACTACTTATGCTGACTACCAGCACTGTGAGCAGTGACTACCAGCAGTGACTACCTACACTGACTAGCAGCACTATGAGCAGTGACTACCTATACTGACTAGTAGCAATATGAGCAGTGACTACCTATACTGACTACCAGCACTGTGAGCAGTGACTACCTATACTGACTAGTAGCACTATGAGCAGTGACTACCTATGCTGTCTACCAGCACTATGAGCAGTGACTACCTATACTGACTACCAGCAGTATGAGCAGTGACTACCTATACTGACTACTAGCACTGTGAGCAGTGACTACCTATACTGACTAGTAGCACTATGAGCAGTGACTACCTATACTGACTACCAGCACTATGAGCAGTGACTACCTATACTGACTACCAGCACTATGAGCAGTGACTACCTATACTGACTACCAGCACTATGAGCAGTGACTGCTTATGCTGACTACCAGCACTGTGAGCAGGGACTACCTATGCTGACTACCAGCACTGTGAGCAGTGACTACCTATACTGACTACCAGCACTATGAGCAGTGACTACCTATACTGACTGCCAGCAGTATGAGCAGTGACGACCTATACTGACTAGTAGCACTATGAGCAGTGACTACCTATACTGACTACCAGCAGTATGAGCAGTGACTACTTATGCTGACTACCAGTACTATGAGCAGTGACTACCAGTAGTGACTACCTATACTGACTAGTAGCACTATGAGCAGTGACTACCTATACTGACGACCAGCACTATGAGCAGTGACTACCTATAATGACTACCAGCACTATGAGCAGTGACTACTTATGCTGACTACCAGCACTCTGAACAGTGACTACCAGCAGTGACTACCTATACTGACTAGCAGCACTTTCAGCAGTGACTACCTATACTGACTAGTAGCAATATGAGCAGTGACTACCTATACTGACTACCAGCACTGTGAGCAGTGACTACCTATACTGACTAGTAGCACTATGAGCAGTGACTACCTATGCTGTGTACCAGCACTATGAGTAGTGACTACCTATACTGACTACTGGCAGTATGAGCAGTGACTACCTGTACTGACTACCAGCACTATGAGCAGTGACTACCTATACTGACTACCAGCACTATGAGCAGTGACTACCTATACTGACTAAGAGCACTATGAGAATTGACTACTTATGCTGACTACCAGCACTGTGAGCAGTGACTACCTATACTGACTAGTAGCACTATGAGCAGTGACTACCTATACTGACTAGTAGCAGTATGAGCAGTGACTACCTATACTGACTACCAGCACTGTGAGCAGTGACTACCTATACTGACTAGTAGCACTATGAGCAGTGACTACCTATACTGACTACCAGCACTATGAGCAGTGACTACCTATAATGACTACCAGCACTATGAGCAGTGACTACTTATGCTGACTACCAGCACTGTGAGCAGTGACTACCAACAGTGACTACCTATACTGACTAGCAGCACTATGAGCAGTGACTAAATATACTGACTAGTAGCAATATGAGCAGTGACTACCTATACTGACTACCAGCACTGTGAGCAGTGACTACCTATACTGACTAGTAGCACTATGAGCAGTGAGTACCTATGCTGTCTACCAGCACTATGAGCAGTGACTAGCTATACTGACTACCAGCAGTATGAGCAGTGACTACCTTTACTGACTACCAGCACTGTGAGCAGTGACTACCTATACTGACTACCAGCACTATGAGCAGTGACTACCTATACTGACTACCAGCACTATGAGCAGTGACTACCTATACTGACTACCAGCACTATGAGCAGTGACTACCTATACTGACTACCAGCACTATGAGCAGTGACTACTTATGCTGACTACCAGCACTGTGAGCAGGGACTACCTATGCTGACTACCAGCACTGTGAGCAGTGACTACCTATACTGACTACCAGCACTATGAGCAGTGACTACCTATGCTGACTACCAGCACTATGAGCAGTGACTACCTATACTGACTACCAGCACTATGAGCAGTGACGATCTATACTGACTAGTAGCACTATGAGCAGTGACTACCTATACTGACTACCAGCAGTATGAGGAGTGACTACTTATGCTGACTACCAGTACTATGAGCAGTGACTACCAGTAGTGGCTACCTATGCTGACTACCAGCACTATGAGCAGTGACTACCTATACTGACTACCAGAACTATGAGCAGTGACTACCTATACTGACTACCAGCACTATGAGCAGTGATTACCTATACTGACTACCAGCACTATGAGAAGTGACTACTTATGCTGACTACCAGCACTGTGAGCAGTGACTACCTATACTGTCTACCTATACTGACTACCAGCACTATGAGCAGTGACTACCTATAATGACTACCAGCACTATGAGCAGTGACTACCTATACTGACTACCAGCACTATGAGCAGTGACTACCTATAATGACTACCAGCAGTATGAGCAGTGACTACCTATACTGACTACCAGCATTATGAGCAGTGACTACTTATGCTGACTACCAGCACTATGAGCAGTGACTACCAGTAGTGGCTACCTATGCTGACTACCAGCACTATGAGCAGTGACTACCTATACTGACTACCAGCACTATGAGCAGTGACTACTTATGCTGACTACCAGCACTATGAGAAGTGACTACCTATACTGACTACCAGCACTATGAGCAGTGACTACCAGCAGTGACTACCTATACTGACTACCAGCACTATGAGCAGTGACTACCTATAATGACTACCTATACTGACTACCAGCACTATGAGCAGTGACTACCTCTACTGACTACCAGCACTATTAGCAGTGACTACCTATACTGACTATCAGCACTATGAGCAGTGACTACCTATAATGACTACCAGCACTATGAGCAGTGACTACCTATACTGACTACCAGCACTATGAGCAGTGACTACCTATAATGACTACCAGCACTATGAGCAGTGACTACCTATACTGACTACCAGCACTATGAGCAGTGACTACCTATACTGACTACCAGAAATTTGAGCAGTGACTACCTATAATGACTACCAGCACTATGAGCAGTGACTACTTATGCTGACTACCAGCACTATGAGCAGTGACTACCTATACTGACTAGTAGCAGTATGAGCAGTGGTATGAGCAGTGACTACCTATACTGACTACCAGCACTATGAGCAGTGACTACCTATACTGACTAGTAGCAGTATGAGCAGTGACTACCTATACTGACTATCAGCACTATGAGCAGTGACTACCTATACTGACTAGTAGCAGTATGAGCAGTGACTACCTATACTGACTACCAGCACAGTGAGCAGTGACTACCTATACTGACTAGTAGCACTATGAGCAGTGACTACCTATACTGACGACCAGCACTATGAGCAGTGACTACCTATAATGACTACCAGCACTATGAGCAGTGACTACTTATGCTGACTACCAGCACTGTGAGCAGTGACTACCAGCAGTGACTACCTATACTGACTAGCAGCACTTTGAGCAGTGACTACCTATACTGACTAGTAGGAATATGAGCAGTGACTACCTATACTGAATACCAGCACTGTGAGCAGTGACTACCTATACTGACTAGTAGCACTATGAGCAGTGACTACCTATGCTGTCTACCAGCACTATGAGTAGTGACTACCTGTACTGACTACCAGCACTATGAGCAGTGACTACCTATACTGACTACCAGCACTATGAGCAGTGACTACCTATACTGACTACCAGCACTATGAGCAGTGACTACCTATACTGACTACCAGCACTATGAGAAGTGACTACTTATGCTGACTACCAGCACTGTGAGCAGTGACTACCTATACTGACTAGTAGCACTATGAGCAGTGACTACCTATACTGACTAGTAGCAGTATGAGCAGTGACTACCTATACTGACTACCAGCACTGTGAGCAGTGACTACCTATACTGACTAGTAGCACTATGAGCAGTGACTACCTATTCTGACTACCAGCAGTATGAGCAGTGACTACCTATAATGACTACCAGCACTATGAGCAGTAACTACTTATGCTGACTACCAGCACTGTGATCAGTGACTACCAGCAGTGACTACCTATACTGACTAGCAGCACTATGAGCAGTGACTACCTATACTGACTAGTAGCAATATGAGCAGTGACTACCTATACTGACTACCAGCACTGTGAGCAGTGACTACCTATACTGACTAGTAGCACTATGAGCAGTGACTACCTATGCTGTCTACCAGCACTATGAGCAGTGACTACCTATACTGACTACCAGCAGTATGAGCAGTGACTACCTATACTGACTACCAGCACTGTGAGCAGTGACTACCTATACTGACTAGTAGCACTATGAGCAGTGACTACCTATACTGACTACCAGCACTATGAGCAGTGACTACCTATACTGACTAGTAGCAGTATGAGCAGTGACTACCTATAATGACTACCAGAACTATGAGCAGTAACTACTTATGCTGACTACCAGCACTGTGAGCAGTGACTACCAGCAGTGACTACCTATACTGACTAGCAGCACTATGAGCAGTGACTACCTATACTGACTAGTAGCAATATGAGCAGTGACTACCTATACTGACTACCAGCACTGTGAGCAGTGACTACCTATACTGACTAGTAGCACTATGAGCAGTGACTACCTATACTGACTACCAGCAGTATGAGCAGTGACTACCTATACTGACTACCAGCACTGTGAGCAGTGACTACCTATACTGACTAGTAGCACTATGAGCAGTGACTACCTATACTGACTACCAGCACTATGAGCAGTGACTACCTATACTGACTACCAGCACTATGAGCAGTGACTACCTATACTGACTACCAGCACTATGAGCAGTGACTACTTATGCTGACTACCAGCACTGTGAGCAGGGACTACCTATGCTGACTACCAGCACTGTGAGCAGAGACTACCTATACTGACTACCAGCACTATGAGCAGTGACCACCTATGCTGACTACCAGCACTATGAGCAGTGACTACCTATACTGACTACCAGCACTATGAGCAGTGACGACCTATACTGACTAGTAGCACTATGAGCAGTGACTACCTATACTGACTACCAGCAGCATGAGCAGTGACTACCTATGCTGACTACCAGCACTATGAGCTGTGACTACCTATACTGACTACCAGAACTATGAGCAGTGACGACCTATACTGACTAGTAGCACTATGAGCATTGACTACCTATACTGACTACCAGCAGTATGAGCAGTGACTACCTATGCTAACTACCAGCAGTATGAGCAGTGACTACCTATACTGACTACCAGCAGTATGAGCAGTGACGACCTATACTGACTAGTAGCAGTATGAGCAGTGACTACCTATACTGCCTACCAGCAGTATGAGCAGTGACTACCAATGCTGACTACCAGCACTATGAGCAGTGACTACCTATACTGTCTAGTAGCACTATGAGCACTGACTACCTACACTGACTACTAGCACTGTGAGCAGTGACTACCTACACTGACTAGTAGCACTATGAGCAGTGACTATCTATACTGACTACCAGCACTGTGAGCAGTGACTACCTATACTGACTACCAGCACTATGAGCAGTGACTACCTATACTGACTACCAGCAGTATGAGCAGTGACAACCTATGCTGACTACCAGCACTATGAGCAGTGACTACCTATACTGACTAGTAGCACTATGAGCAGTGACTACCTATACTGACTACCAGCACTGTGAGCAGTGACTACCTATGCTGACTCCCAGCACTGTGAGCAGTGACTACCTATACTGACTAGTAGCACTATGAGCAGTGACTACCTATACTGACTACCAGCACTGTGAGCAGTGACTACCTATACTGACTAGTAGCACTATGAGCAGTGACTACCTATACTGACTACCAGCACTATGAGCAGTGACTACTTATGCTGACAACCAGCACTGTGAGCAGTGACTACCTATGCTGACTACCAGCACTGTGAGTAGTGACTACCTATACTGACTACCAGCACTATGAGCAGTGACTACCTATGCTGACTACCAGCACTATGAGCAGTGACTACCTAAACTGACTAGTAGCACTATGAGCAGTGACTACCTATACTGACTACCAGCAGTAGGAGCAGTGACTACCTATACTGACTACCAGCACTGTGAGCAGTGACTACCTATACTGACTACCAGCACTATGAGTAGTGACTACCTATACTGACTACCAGCACTATGAGCAGTGACTACTTATGCT
Source organism: Phyllobates terribilis (assembly GCF_046119375.1). Taxonomy (NCBI): domain Eukaryota; kingdom Metazoa; phylum Chordata; class Amphibia; order Anura; family Dendrobatidae; genus Phyllobates; species Phyllobates terribilis. The sequence goes on along the minus strand of NW_027362762.1, from coordinate 339,868,778 downwards.
GACAACCAGCACTGTGAGCAGTGACTACCTATGCTGACTACCAGCACTGTGAGTAGTGACTACCTATACTGACTACCAGCACTATGAGCAGTGACTACCTATGCTGACTACCAGCACTATGAGCAGTGACTACCTAAACTGACTAGTAGCACTATGAGCAGTGACTACCTATACTGACTACCAGCAGTAGGAGCAGTGACTACCTATGCTACCAACCAGCACTATGAGCAGTGACTACCTATACTGACTAGTAGCACTATGAGCAGTGACTACCTATACTGACTACCAGCACTGTGAGCAGTGACTACCTATACTGACTACCAGCACTGTGAGCAGTGACTACCTATGCTGACTCCCAGCACTGTGAGCAGTGACTACCTATACTGACTAGTAGCACTATGAGCAGTGACTACCTATACTGACTACCAGCACTGTGAGCAGTGACTACCTATACTGACTAGTAGCACTATGAGCAGTGACTACCTATACTGACTACCAGCACTATGAGCAGTGACTACTTATGCTGACAACCAGCACTGTGAGCAGTGACTACCTATGCTGACTACCAGCACTGTGAGTAGTGACTACCTATACTGACTACCAGCACTATGAGCAGTGACTACCTATGCTGACTACCAGCACTATGAGCAGTGACTACCTAAACTGACTAGTAGCACTATGAGCAGTGACTACCTATACTGACTACCAGCAGTAGGAGCAGTGACTACCTATACTGACTAGTAGCACTATGAGCAGTGACTACCTATACTGACTACCAGCACTATGAGCAGTGACTACTTATGCTGACAACCAGCACTGTGAGCAGTGACTACCTATGCTGACTACCAGCACTGTGAGTAGTGACTACCTATACTGACTACCAGCACTATGAGCAGTGACTACCTATGCTGACTACCAGCATTATGAGCAGTGACTACCTAAACTGACTAGTAGCACTATGAGCAGTGACTACCTATACTGACTACCAGCACTGTGAGCAGTGACTACCTATACTGACTACCAGCACTGTGAGCAGTGACTACCTATACTGACTACCAGCACTATGAGTAGTGACTACCTATACTGACTACCAGCACTATGAGCAGTGACTACTTATGCTGACAACCAGCACTGTGAGCAGTGACTACCTATGCTGACTACCAGCACTGTGAGTAGTGACTACCTATACTGACTACCAGCACTATGAGCAGTGACTACCTATGCTGACTACCAGCACTATGAGCAGTGACTACCTAAACTGACTAGTAGCACTATGAGCAGTGACTACCTATACTGACTAGTAGCACTATGAGCAGTGACTACCTATACTGACTACCAGCACTATGAGCAGTGACGACCTATACTGACTAGTAGCACTATGAGCAGTGACTACCTATACTGACTACCAGCAGCATGAGCAGTGACTACCTATGCTGACTACCAGCACTATGAGCTGTGACTACCTATACTGACTACCAGAACTATGAGCAGTGACGACCTATACTGACTAGTAGCACTATGAGCATTGACTACCTATACTGACTACCAGCAGTATGAGCAGTGACTACCTATGCTAACTACCAGCAGTATGAGCAGTGACTACCTATACTGACTACCAGCAGTATGAGCAGTGACGACCTATACTGACTAGTAGCAGTATGAGCAGTGACTACCTATACTGCCTACCAGCAGTATGAGCAGTGACTACCAATGCTGACTACCAGCACTATGAGCAGTGACTACCTATACTGTCTAGTAGCACTATGAGCACTGACTACCTACACTGACTACTAGCACTGTGAGCAGTGACTACCTACACTGACTAGTAGCACTATGAGCAGTGACTATCTATACTGACTACCAGCACTGTGAGCAGTGACTACCTATACTGACTACCAGCACTATGAGCAGTGACTACCTATACTGACTACCAGCAGTATGAGCAGTGACAACCTATGCTGACTACCAGCACTATGAGCAGTGACTACCTATACTGACTAGTAGCACTATGAGCAGTGACTACCTATACTGACTACCAGCACTGTGAGCAGTGACTACCTATGCTGACTCCCAGCACTGTGAGCAGTGACTACCTATACTGACTAGTAGCACTATGAGCAGTGACTACCTATACTGACTACCAGCACTGTGAGCAGTGACTACCTATACTGACTAGTAGCACTATGAGCAGTGACTACCTATACTGACTACCAGCACTATGAGCAGTGACTACTTATGCTGACAACCAGCACTGTGAGCAGTGACTACCTATGCTGACTACCAGCACTGTGAGTAGTGACTACCTATACTGACTACCAGCACTATGAGCAGTGACTACCTATGCTGACTACCAGCACTATGAGCAGTGACTACCTAAACTGACTAGTAGCACTATGAGCAGTGACTACCTATACTGACTACCAGCAGTAGGAGCAGTGACTACCTATACTGACTACCAGCACTGTGAGCAGTGACTACCTATACTGACTACCAGCACTATGAGTAGTGACTACCTATACTGACTACCAGCACTATGAGCAGTGACTACTTATGCTGACAACCAGCACTGTGAGCAGTGACTACCTATGCTGACTACCAGCACTGTGAGTAGTGACTACCTATACTGACTACCAGCACTATGAGCAGTGACTACCTATGCTGACTACCAGCACTATGAGCAGTGACTACCTAAACTGACTAGTAGCACTATGAGCAGTGACTACCTATACTGACTACCAGCAGTAGGAGCAGTGACTACCTATGCTACCAACCAGCACTATGAGCAGTGACTACCTATACTGACTAGTAGCACTATGAGCAGTGACTACCTATACTGACTACCAGCACTGTGAGCAGTGACTACCTATACTGACTACCAGCACTGTGAGCAGTGACTACCTATGCTGACTCCCAGCACTGTGAGCAGTGACTACCTATACTGACTAGTAGCACTATGAGCAGTGACTACCTATACTGACTACCAGCACTGTGAGCAGTGACTACCTATACTGACTAGTAGCACTATGAGCAGTGACTACCTATACTGACTACCAGCACTATGAGCAGTGACTACTTATGCTGACAACCAGCACTGTGAGCAGTGACTACCTATGCTGACTACCAGCACTGTGAGTAGTGACTACCTATACTGACTACCAGCACTATGAGCAGTGACTACCTATGCTGACTACCAGCACTATGAGCAGTGACTACCTAAACTGACTAGTAGCACTATGAGCAGTGACTACCTATACTGACTACCAGCAGTAGGAGCAGTGACTACCTATACTGACTAGTAGCACTATGAGCAGTGACTACCTATACTGACTACCAGCACTATGAGCAGTGACTACTTATGCTGACAACCAGCACTGTGAGCAGTGACTACCTATGCTGACTACCAGCACTGTGAGTAGTGACTACCTATACTGACTACCAGCACTATGAGCAGTGACTACCTATGCTGACTACCAGCATTATGAGCAGTGACTACCTAAACTGACTAGTAGCACTATGAGCAGTGACTACCTATACTGACTACCAGCACTGTGAGCAGTGACTACCTATACTGACTACCAGCACTGTGAGCAGTGACTACCTATACTGACTACCAGCACTATGAGTAGTGACTACCTATACTGACTACCAGCACTATGAGCAGTGACTACTTATGCTGACAACCAGCACTGTGAGCAGTGACTACCTATGCTGACTACCAGCACTGTGAGTAGTGACTACCTATACTGACTACCAGCACTATGAGCAGTGACTACCTATGCTGACTACCAGCACTATGAGCAGTGACTACCTAAACTGACTAGTAGCACTATGAGCAGTGACTACCTATACTGACTAGTAGCACTATGAGCAGTGACTACCTATACTGACTACCAGCACTGTGAGCAGTGACTACCTATACTGACTACCAGCACTGTGAGCAGTGACTACCTATGCTGACTCCCAGCACTGTGAGCAGTGACTACCTATACTGACTAGTAGCACTATGAGCAGTGACTACCTATACTGACTACCAGCACTGTGAGCAGTGACTACCTATACTGACTAGTAGCACTATGAGCAGTGACTACCTATACTGACTACCAGCACTATGAGCAGTGACTACTTATGCTGACAACCAGCACTGTGAGCAGTGACTACCTATGCTGACTACCAGCACTGTGAGTAGTGACTACCTATACTGCCTACCAGCACTATGAGCAGTGACTACCTATGCTGACTACCAGCACTATGAGCAGTGACTACCTAAACTGACTAGTAGCACTATGAGCAGTGACTACCTATACTGACTACCAGCAGTAGGAGCAGTGACTACCTATACTGACTACCAGCACTGTGAGCAGTGACTACCTATACTGACTACCAGCACTATGAGTAGTGACTACCTATACTGACTACCAGCACTATGAGCAGTGACTACTTATGCTGACAACCAGCACTGTGAGCAGTGACTACCTATGCTGACTACCAGCACTGTGAGTAGTGACTACCTATACTGACTACCAGCACTATGAGCAGTGACTACCTATGCTGACTACCAGCACTATGAGCAGTGACTACCTAAACTGATTAGTAGCACTATGAGCAGTGACTACCTATACTGACTACCAGCACTGTGAGCAGTGACTACCTATACTGACTAGTAACACTATGAGCAGTGACTACCTATACTGACTACCAGCACTGTGAGCAGTGACTACCTATACTGACTACCAGCACTATGAGCAGTGAAAACCTATACTGACTACCAGCACTGTGAGCAGTGACTACCTATACTGACTACCAGCACTATGAGCAGTGACTACCTATACTGACTACCAGCACTATGAGCAGTGACTACTTATGCTGACTACCTGCACTGTGAGCAGTGACTACCTATGCTGACTACCAGCACTGTGAGCAGTGACTACCTATACTGACTACCAGCACTATGAGCAGTGACTACCTATGCTGACTACCAGCACTATGAGCAGTGACTACGTATACTGACTAGTAGCACTATGAGCAGTGACTACCTATACTGACTACCAGCAGTATGAGCAGTGACTACCTATGCTGACTACCAGCACTATGAGCAGTGACTACCTATACTAACTAGTAGCACTTTGAGCAGTGACTACCTATACTGACTACCAGCACTGTGAGCAGTGACTACCTATACTGATTACCAGTACTATGAGCAGTGACTACCTATACTGACTACCAGCAGTATGAGCAGTGACTACCTATACTGACTACCAGCAGTATGAGCAGTGACTACCTATACTGACTACCAGCAGTATGAGCAGTGACTACCTATGCTGACTACCAGCACTATGAGCAGTGACTACCTATACTGACTACCAGCACTGTGAGCAGTGACTAAATATACTGACTACCAGCACTGTGAGCAGTGACTACCTATACTGACTAGTAGCACTATGAGCAGTGACTACCTATACTGACTACCAGCACTGTGAGCAGTGACTACTTATGCTGACTACCAGCGCTGTGAGCAGTGACTACCTATGCTGACTACCAGCTCTGTGAGCAGTGACTACCTATACTGACTACCAGCACTATGAGCAGTGACTACCTATGCTGACTACCAGCACTATGAGCAGTGACTATGTATACTGACTAGTAGCACTATGAGCAGTGACTGCCTATGCTGTCTACCAGCACTATGAGCAGTGACTACCTATACTGACCACCAGCAGTATGAGCAGTGACTACCTATACTGACTACCAGCACTGTGAGCAGTGACTACCTATACTGACTAGCAGCACTATGAGCAGTGACTACCTATACTGACTACCAGCACTATGAGCAGTGACTACCTATACTGACTACCAGCACTATGAGCAGTGACTACCTATACTGACTACCAGCACTATGAGCAGTGACTACTTATGCTGACTAAGAGCACTGTGAGCAGGGACTACCTAGGCTGACTACCAGCACTGTGAGCAGTGACTACCTATACTGACTACCAGCACTGTGAGCAGTGACTAACTATGCTGACTACCAGCACTATGAGCAGTGACTACCTATACTGACTACCAGCACTGTGAGCAGTGACTACCTATACTGACTACCAGCACTATGAGCAGTGACTACCTATACTGACTACCAGCACTGTGAGCAGTGACTACCTATACTGACTAGTAGCACTATGAGCAGTGACTACCTATACTGACTACCAGCACTGTGAGCAGTGACTACCTATACTGACTACCAGCACTATGATCAGTGAAAACCTATACTGACTACCAGCACTGTGAGCAGTGACTACCTATACTGACTACCAGCACTATGAGCAGTGACTACCTATACTGACTACCAGCACTATGAGCAGTGACTACTTATGCTGACTACCAGCGCTGTGAGCAGTGACTACCTATGCTGACTACCAGCACTGTGAGCAGTGACTACCTATACTGACTACCAGCACTATGAGCAGTGACTACCTATGCTGACTACTAGCACTATGAGCAGTGACTACGTATACTGACTAGTAGCACTATGAGCAGTGACTACCTATGCTGTCTACCAGCACTATGAGCAGTGACGACCTATACTGACTAGTAGCAGTATGAGCAGTGACTACCTATACTGCCTACCAGCAGTATGAGCAGTGTCTACCTATGCTGACTACCAGCACTATGAGCAGTGACTACCTATACTGACTAGTAGCACTATGAACAGTGACTACCTATACTGACTACCAGCACTGTGAGCAGTGACTACCTATACTGACTAGTAGCACTATGAGCAGTGACTACCTATACTGACTACCAGCACTGTGAGCAGTGACTACCTATACTGACTACCAGCACTATGAGCAGTGACTACCTATACTGACTACCAGCACTATGAGCAGTGACTACCTATACTGACTACCAGCAGTATGAGCAGTGACTACCTATGCTGACTACCAGCACTATGAGCAGTGACTTCCTATACTGACTAGTAGCACTATGAGCAGTGACTACCTATACTGACTACCAGCACTGTGAGCAGTGACTACCTATACTGACTACCAGCACTGTGAGCACTGACTACCTATGCTGACTCCCAGCACTGTGAGCAGTGACTACCTATACTGACTAGTAGCACTATGAGCAGTGACTACCTATACTGACTACCAGCACTGTGAGCAGTGACTACCTATACTGACTAGTAGCACTATGAGCAGTGTCTACCTATACTGACTACCAGCACTATGAGCAGTGACTACCTATACTGACTACCAGCACTATGAGCAGTGACTACTTATGCTGACTACCAGCACTGTGAGCAGTGACTACCTATGCTGACTACCAGCACTGTGAGCAGTGACTACCTATACTGACTACCAGCACTATGAGCAGTGACTACCTATGCTGACTACCAGCACTATGAGCAGTGACTACCTATACTGACTAGTAGCACTATGAGCAGTGACTACCTATACTGACTACCAGCAGTATGAGCAGTGACTACCTATGCTGACTACCAGCACTATGAGCAGTGACTACCTATACTGACTAGTAGCACTTTGAGCAGTGACTACCTATACTGACTACCAGCACTGTGAGCAGTGACTACCTATACTGACTACCAGCACTGTGAGCAGTGACTACCTATGCTGACTCCCAGCACTGTGAGCAGTGACTACCTATACTGACTAGTAGCACTATGAGCAGTGACTACCTATACTGACTACCAGCACTGTGAGCAGTGACTACCTATACTGACTAGTAGCACTATGAGCAGTGACTACCTATACTGACTACCAGCACTGTGAGCAGTGACTACCTATACTGACTACCAGCACTATGAGCAGTGAAAACCTATACTGACTACCAGCACTGTGAGCAGTGACTACCTATACTGACTACCAGCACTATGAGCAGTGACTACCTATACTGACTACCAGCACTATGAGCAGTGACTACCTATACTGACTACCAGCACTGTGAGCAGTGACTACCTATGCTGACTACCAGCACTATGAGCAGTGACTACCTATACTGACTACCAGCACTATGAGCAGTGACTACCTATACTGACTACCAGCAATGTGAGCAGTGACTACCTATACTGACTAGTAGCACTATGAGCAGTGACTACCTATACTGACTAGTAGCACTATGAGAAGTGACTACCTATACTGACTACCAGCACTGTGAGCAGTGACTACCTATCCTGACTACCAGCATTGTGAGCAGTGACTACCTATACTGACTACCAGCAGTATGAGCAGTGACTACCTATACTGACTACCAGCAGTATGAGCAGTGACTACCTATACTGACTACCAGCAGTATGAGCAGTGACTACCTATGCTGACTACCAGCACTATGAGCAGTGACTACCTATACTGACTAGTAGCACTATGAGAAGTGACTACCTATACTGACTAACAGCACTGTGAGCAGTGACTACCTATACTGACTACCAGCACTGTGAGCAGTGACTACCTATACTGACTAGTAGCACTATGAGCAGTGACTACCTATACTGACTACCAGCACTGTGAGCAGTGACTACCTATACTGACTACCAGCACTATGATCAGTGAAAACCTATACTGACTACCAGCACTGTGAGCAGTGACTACCTATACTGACTACCAGCACTATGAGCAGTGACTACCTATACTGACTACCAGCACTATGAGCTGTGACTACTTATGCTGACTACCAGCGCTGTGAGCAGTGACTACCTATGCTGACTACCAGCACTGTGAGCAGTGACTACCTATACTGACTACCAGCACTATGAGCAGTGACTACCTATGCTGACTACTAGCACTATGAGCAGTGACTACGTATACTGACTAGTAGCACTATGAGCAGTGACTACCTATGCTGCCTACCAGCACTATGAGCAGTGACTACCTATACTGACCACCAGCAGTATGAGCAGTGACTACCTATACTGACTACCAGCACTGTGAGCAGTGACTACCTATACTGACTAGTAGCATTATGAGCAGTGACTACCTATACTGACTACCAGCACTATGAGCAGTGACTACCTATACTGACTACCAGCACTATGAGCAGTGACTACCTTTACTGACTACCAGCACTATGAGCAGTGACTACTTATGCTGACTACCAGCACTGTGAGCAGGGACTACCTATGCTGACTACCAGCACTGTGAGCAGTGACTACCTATACTGACTACCAGCACTATGAGCAGTGACTACCTATGCTGACTACCAGCACTATGAGCAGTGACTACCTATACTGACTACCAGCACTATGAGCAGTGACTACCTATGCTAACTACCAGCAGTATGAGCAGTGACTACCTATACTGACTACCAGCAGTATGAGCAGTGACTACCTATACTGACTACCAGCACTGTGAGCAGTGACTACCTATACTGACTACCAGCACTAAGAGCAGTGACTACCTATGCTGACTACCAGCACTATGAGCAGTGACGACCTATACTGACTAGTAGCAGTATGAGCAGTGACTACCTATACTGCCTACCAGCAGTATGAGCAGTGACTACCTATGCTGACTACCAGCACTATGAGCAGTGACTACCTATACTGACTAGTAGCACTATGAGCAGTGACTACCTATACTGACTACCAGCACTGTGAGCAGTTACTACCTATACTGACTAGTAGCACTATGAGCAGTGACTACCTATACTGACTACCAGCACTGTGAGCAGTGACTACCTATACTGACTACCAGCACTATGAGCAGTGACTACCTATACTGACTACCAGCACTATGAGCAGTGACTACCTATACTGACTACCAGCAGTATGAGCAGTGACTACCTATGCTGACTACCAGCACTATGAGCAGTGACTTCCTATACTGACTAGTAGCACTATGAGCAGTGACAACCTATACTGACTACCAGCACTGTGAGCAGTGACTACCTATACTGACTACCAGCACTGTGAGCAGTGACTACCTATGCTGACTCCCAGCACTGTGAGCAGTGACTACCTATACTGACTAGTAGCACTATGAGCAGTAACTACCTATACTGACTACCAGCACTGTGAGCAGTGACTACCTATAGTGACTAGTATCACTATGAGCAGTGACTACCTATACTGACTACCAGCACTATGAGCAGTGACTACCTATACTGACTACCAGCACTATGAGCAGTGACTACTTATGCTGACTACCAGCACTGTGAGCAGTGACTACCTATGCTGACTACCAGCACTGTGAGCAGTGACTACCTATACTGACTACCAGCACTATGAGCAGTGACTACCTATGCTGACTACCAGCACTATGAGCAGTGACTACCTATACTGACTAGTAGCACTATGAGCAGTGACTACCTATACTGACTACCAGCAGTATGAGCAGTGACTACCTATGCTGACTACCAGCACTATGAGCAGTGACTACCTATACTGACTAGTAGCACTTTGAGCAGTGACTACCTATACTGACTACCAGCACTGTGAGCAGTGACTACCTATACTGACTACCAGCACTGTGAGCAGTGACTACCTATGCTGACTCCCAGCAATGTGAGCAGTGACTACTTATACTGACTAGTAGCACTATGAGCAGTGACTACCTATACTGACTACCAGCACTGTGAGCAGTGACTACCTATACTGACTAGTAGCACTATGAGCAGTGACTACCTATACTGACTACCAGCACTGTGAGCAGTGACTACCTATACTGACTACCAGCACTATGAGCAGTGAAAACCTATACTGACTACCAGCACTGTGAGCAGTGACTACCTATACTGACTACCGGCACTATGAGCAGTGACTACCTATACTGACTACCAGCACTATGAGCAGTGACTACTTATGCTGACTACCAGCACTGTGAGCAGTGACTACCTATGCTGACTACCAGCACTGTGAGCAGTGACTACCTATACTGACTACCAGCACTATGAGCAGTGACTACCTATGCTGACTACCAGCACTATGAGCAGTGACTACGTATACTGACTAGTAGCACTATGAGCAGTGACTACCTATACTGACTACCAGCAGTATGAGCAGTGACTACCTATACTGACTACCAGCAGTATGAGCAGTGACTACCTATGCTGACTACCAGCACTATGAGCAGTGACTACCTATACTGACTACCAGCACTGTGAGCAGTGACTACCTATACTGACTACCAGCACTGTGAGCAGTGACTACCTATACTGACTAGTAGCACTGTGAGCAGTGACTACCTATACTGACTACCAGCACTATGAGAAGTGACTACCTATACTGACTACCAGCACTATGAGAAGTGACTACCTATACTGACTACCAGCAGTATGAGCAGTGACTACCTATGCTGACTACCAGCACTATGAACAGTGACTAACTATACTGACTACCAGCACTATGAGCAGTGACGACCTATACTGACTAGTAGCACTATGAGCATTGACTACCTATAGTGACTACCAGCAGTATGAGCAGTGACTACCTATGCTAACTACCAGCAGTATGAGCAGTGACTACCTATACTGACTACCAGCAGTATGAGCAGTGACTACCTATACTGACTACCAGCACTGTGAGCAGTGACTACCTATACTGACTACCAGCACTAAGAGCAGTGACTACCTATGCTGACTACCAGCACTATGAGCAGTGACGACCTATACTGGCTAGTAGCAGTATGAGCAGTGACTACCTATACTGCCTACCAGCAGTATGAGCAGTGACTACCTATGCTGACTACCAGCACAATGAGCAGTGACTACCTATACTGACTAGTAGCACTATGAGCAGTGACTACCTATACTGACTACCAGCACTGTGAGCAGTGACTACCTATACTGACTAGTAGCACTATGAGCAGTGACTACCTATACTGACTACCAGCACTGTGAGCAGTGACTACCTATACTGACTACCAGCACTATGAGCAGTGACTACCTATACTGACTACCAGCAGTATGAGCAGTGACTACCTATATTGACTACCAGCAGTATGAGCAGTGACTACCTATGCTGACTACCAGCACTATGAGCAGTGACTTCCTAAACTGACTAGTAGCACTATGAGCAGTGACTACCTATACTGACTACCAGCACTGTGAGCAGTGACTACCTATACTGACTACCAGCACTGTGAGCAGTGACTACCTATGCTGACTCCCAGCACTGTGAGCAGTGACTACCTATACTGACTAGTAGCACTATGAGCAGTGACTACCTATACTGACTACCAGCACTGTGAGCAGTGACTACCTATAGTGACTAGTATCACTATGAGCAGTGACTACCTATACTGACTACCAGCACTATGAGCAGTGACTACCTATACTGACTACCAGCACTATGAGCAGTGACTACTTATGCTGACTACCAGCACTGTGAGCAGTGACTACCTAAGCTGACTACCAGCACTGTGAGCAGTGACTACCTATACTGACTACCAGCACTATGAGCAGTGACTACCTATGCTGACTACCAGCACTATGAGCAGTGACTACCTATACTGACTAGTAGCACTATGAGCAGTGACTACTTATACTGACTACCAGCAGTATGAGCAGTGACTACCTATGCTGACTACCAGCACTATGAGCAGTGACTACCTATACTGACTAGTAGCACTTTGAGCAGTGACTACCTATACTGACTACCAGCACTGTGAGCAGTGACTACCTATACTGACTACCAGCACTGTGAGCAGTGACTACCTATACTGACTAGTAGCACTATGAGCAGTGACTACCTATACTGACTACCAGCACTGTGAGCAGTGACTACCTATACTGACTACCAGCACTATGATCAGTGAAAACCTATACTGACTACCAGCACTGTGAGCAGTGACTACCTATACTGACTACCAGCACTATGAGCAGTGACTACCTATACTGACTACCAGCACTATGAGCAGTGACTACTTATGCTGACTACCAGCGCTGTGAGCAGTGACTACCTATGCTGACTACCAGCACTGTGAGCAGTGACTACCTATACTGACTACCAGCACTATGAGCAGTGACTACCTATGCTGACTACTAGCACTATGAGCAGTGACTACGTATACTGACTAGTAGCACTATGAGCAGTGACTACCTATGCTGTCTACCAGCACTATGAGCAGTGACTACCTATACTGACCACCAGCAGTATGAGCAGTGACTACCTATACTGACTACCAGCACTGTGAGCAGTGACTACCTATACTGACTAGTAGCATTATGAGCAGTGACTACCTATACTGACTACCAGCACTATGAGCAGTGACTACCTATACTGACTACCAGCACTATGAGCAGTGACTACCTTTACTGACTACCAGCACTATGAGCAGTGACTACTTATGCTGACTACCAGCACTGTGAGCAGGGACTACCTATGCTGACTACCAGCACTGTGAGCAGTGAGTACCTATACTGACTACCAGCACTATGAGCAGTGACTACCTATGCTGACTACCAGCACTATGAGCAGTGACTACCTATACTGACTACCAGCACTATGAGCAGTGACGACCTATACTGACTAGTAGCACTATGAGCAGTGACTACCTATACTGACTACCAGCAGTATGAGCAGTGACTACCTATGCTGACTACCAGCACTATGAACAGTGACTAACTATACTGACTACCAGCACTATGAGCAGTGACGACCTATACTGACTAGTAGCACTATGAGCATTGACTACCTATACTGACTACCAGCAGTATGAGCAGTGACTACCTATGCTAACTACCAGCAGTATGAGCAGTGACTACCTATACTGACTACCAGCAGTATGAGCAGTGACTACCTATACTGACTACCAGCACTGTGAGCAGTGACTACCTATACTGACTACCAGCACTAAGAGCAGTGACTACCTATGCTGACTACCAGCACTATGAGCAGTGACGACCTATACTGACTAGTAGCAGTATGAGCAGTGACTACCTATACTGACTACCAGCACTGTGAGCAGTGACTACCTATACTGACTAGTAGCACTATGAGCAGTGACTACCTATACTGACTACCAGCACTGTGAGCAGTGACTACCTATACTGACTACCAGCACTATGAGCAGTGACTACCTATACTGACTACCAGCACTATGAGCAGTGACTACCTATACTGACTACCAGCAGTATGAGCAGTGACTACCTATGCTGACTACCAGCACTATGAGCAGTGACTTCCTATACTGACTAGTAGCAGTATGAGCAGTGACTACCTATGCTGACTACCAGTACTATGAGCAGTGACTACCTATACTGACTAGTAGCACTATGAGCAGTGACTACCTATACTGACTACCAGCACTGTGAGCAGTGACTACCTATACTGACTAGTAGCACTATGAGCAGTGACTACCTATACTGACTACCAGCACTGTGAGCAGTGACTACCTATACTGACTACCAGCACTATGAGCAGTGACTACCTATACTGACTACCAGCACTATGAGCAGTGACTACCTATACTGACTACCAGCAGTATGAGCAGTGACTACCTATGCTGACTACCAGCACTATGAGCAGTGACTTCCTATACTGACTAGTAGCACTATGAGCAGTGACTACCTATACTGACTACCAGCACTGTGAGCAGTGACTACCTATACTGACTACCAGCACTGTGAGCAGTGACTACCTATGCTGACTCCCAGCACTGTGAGCAGTGACTACCTATACTGACTAGTAGCACTATGAGCAGTGACTACCTATACTGACTACCAGCACTGTGAGCAGTGACTACCTATAGTGACTAGTATCACTATGAGCAGTGACTACCTATACTGACTACCAGCACTATGAGCAGTGACTACCTATACTGACTACCAGCACTATGAGCAGTGACTACTTATGCTGACTACCAGCACTGAGCAGTGACTACCTATGCTGACTACCAGCACTGTGAGCAGTGACTACCTATACTGACTACCAGCACTATGAGCAGTGACTACCTATGCTGACTACCAGCACTATGAGCAGTGACTACCTATACTGACTAGTAGCACTATGAGCAGTGACTATCTATACTGACTACCAGCAGTATGAGCAGTGACTACCTATGCTGACTACCAGCACTATGAGCAGTGACTACCTATACTGATTAGTAGCACTTTGAGCAGTGACTACCTATACTGACTTCCAGCACTGTGAGCAGTGACTACCTATACTGACTACCAGCACTGTGAGCAGTGACTACCTATGCTGACTCCCAGCAATGTGAGCAGTGACTACCTATACTGACTAGTAGCACTATGAGCAGTGACTACCTATACTGACTACCAGCACTGTGAGCAGTGACTACCTATACTGACTAGTAGCACTATGAGCAGTGACTACCTATACTGACTACCAGCACTGTGAGCAGTGACTACCTATACTGACTACCAGCACTATGAGCAGTGAAAACCTATACTGACTACCAGCACTGTGAGCAGTGACTACCTATACTGACTACCAGCACTATGAGCAGTGACTACCTATACTGACTACCAGCACTATGAGCAGTGACTACTTATGCTGACTACCAGCACTGTGAGTAGTGACTACCTATGCTGACTACCAGCACTGTGAGCAGTGACTACCTATACTGACTACCAGCACTATGAGCAGTGACTACCTATGCTGACTACCAGCACTATGAGCAGTGACTACGTATACTGACTAGTAGCACTATGAGCAGTGACTACCTATACTGACTACCAGCAGTATGAGCAGTGACTACCTATACTGACTTCCAGCAGTATGAGCAGTGACTACCTATGCTGACTACCAGCACTATGAGCAGTGACTACCTATACTGACTACCAGCACTGTGAGCAGTGACTACCTATACTGACTACCAGCACTGTGAGCAGTGACTACCTATACTGACTAGTAGCACTGTGAGCAGTGACTACCTATACTGACTACCAGCACTATGAGAAGTGACTACCTATACTGACTACCAGCACTATGAGAAGTGACTACCTATACTGACTACCAGCAGTATGAGCAGTGACTACCTATGCTGACTACCAGCACTATGAACAGTGACTAACTATACTGACTACCAGCACTATGAGCAGTGACGACCTATACTGACTAGTAGCACTATGAGCATTGACTACCTATACTGACTACCAGCAGTATGAGCAGTGACTACCTATGCTAACTACCAGCAGTATGAGCAGTGACTACCTATACTGACTACCAGCAGTATGAGCAGTGACTACCTATACTACCAGCACTGTGAGCAGTGACTACCTATACTGACTACCAGCACTAAGAGCAGTGACTACCTATGCTGACTACCAGCACTATGAGCAGTGACGACCTATACTGACTAGTAGCAGTATGAGCAGTGACTACCTATACTGCCTACCAGCAGTATGAACAGTGACTACCTATGCTGACTACCAGCACTATGAGCAGTGACTACCTATACTGACTAGTAGCACTATGAGCAGTGACTACCTATACTGACTACCAGCACTGTGAGCAGTGACTACCTATACTGACTACCAGCACTATGAGCAGTGACTACCTATACTGACTACCAGCACTATGAGCAGTGACTACCTATACTGACTACCAGCAGTATGAGCAGTGACTACCTATGCTGACTACCAGCACTATGAGCAGTGACTTCCTATACTGACTAGTAGCACTATGAGCAGTGACTACCTATACTGACTACCAGCACTGTGAGCAGTGACTACCTATACTGACTACCAGCACTGTGAGCAGTGACTACCTATGCTGACTCCCAGCACTGTGAGCAGTGACTACCTATACTGACTAGTAGCACTAAGAGCAGTGACTACCTATACTGACTACCAGCACTGTGAGCAGTGACTACCTATAGTGACTAGTATCACTATGAGCAGTGACTACCTATACTGACTACCAGCACTATGAGCAGTGACTACCTATACTGACTACCAGCACTATGAGCAGTGACTACTTATGCTGACTACCAGCACTGTGAGCAGTGACTACCTATGCTGACTACCAGCACTGTGAGCAGTGACTACCTATACTGACTACCAGCACTATGAGCAGTGACTACCTATGCTGACTACCAGCACTATGAGCAGTGACTACCTATACTGACTAGTAGCACTATGAGCAGTGACTACCTATACTGACTACCAGCAGTATGAGCAGTGACTACCTATGCTGACTACCAGCACTATGAGCAGTGACTACCTATACTGACTAGTAGCACTTTGAGCAGTGACTACCTATACTGACTACCAGCACTGTGAGCAGTGACTACCTATACTGACTACCAGCACTGTGAGCAGTGACTACCTATGCTGACTCCCAGCAATGTGAGCAGTGACTACCTATACTGACTAGTAGCACTATGAGCAGTGACTACCTATACTGACTACCAGCACTGTGAGCAGTGACTACCTATACTGACTAGTAGCACTATGAGCAGTGACTACCTATACTGACTACCAGCACTGTGAGCAGTGACTACCTATACTGACTACCAGCACTATGAGCAGTGAAAACCTATACTGACTACCAGCACTGTGAGCAGTGACTACCTATACTGACTACCAGCACTATGAGCAGTGACTACCTATACTGACTACCAGCACTATGAGCAGTGACTACTTATGCTGACTACCAGCACTGTGAGCAGTGACTACCTATGCTGACTACCAGCACTGTGAGCAGTGACTACCTATACTGACTACCAGCACTATGAGCAGTGACTACCTATGCTGACTACCAGCACTATGAGCAGTGACTACGTATACTGACTAGTAGCACTATGAGCAGTGACTACCTATACTGACTACCAGCAGTATGAGCAGTGACTACCTATACTGACTACCAGCAGTATGAGCAGTGACTACCTATGCTGACTACCAGCACTATGAGCAGTGACTACCTATACTGACTACCAGCACTATGAGCAGTGACTACCTATGCTGACTACCAGCACTATGAGCAGTGACTACCTATACTGACTACCAGCAGTATGAGCAGTGACTACCTATACTGACTACCAGCACTGTGAGCAGTGACTACCTATACTGACTAGTAGCACTGTGAGCAGTGACTACCTATACTGACTACCAGCACTATGAGAAGTGACTACCTATGCTGACTACCAGCAGTATGAGCAGTGACTACCTATACTGACTACCAGCACTGTGAGCAGTGACTACCTATACTGACTACCAGCACTGTGAGCAGTGACTACCTATACTGACTAGTAGCACTGTGAGCAGTGACTACCTATACTGACTACCAGCAGTATGAGCAGTGACTACCTATGCTGACTACCAGCACTATGAGCAGTGACTTCCTATACTGACTAGTAGCACTATGAGCAGTGACTACCTATACTGACTACCAGCACTGTGAGCAGTGACTACCTATACTGACTACCAGCACTGTGAGCAGTGACTACCTATGCTGACTCCCAGCACTGTGAGCAGTGACTACCTATACTGACTAGTAGCACTATGAGCAGTGACTACCTATACTGACTACCAGCACTGTGAGCAGTGACTACCTATAGTGACTAGTATCACTATGAGCAGTGACTACCTATACTGACTACCAGCACTATGAGCAGTGACTACCTATACTGACTACCAGCACTATGAGCAGTGACTACTTATGCTGACTACCAGCACTGTGAGCAGTGACTACCTATGCTGACTACCAGCACTGTGAGCAGTGACTACCTATACTGACTACCAGCACTATGAGCAGTGACTACCTATGCTGACTACCAGCACTATGAGCAGTGACTACCTATACTGACTAGTAGCACTATGAGCAGTGACTACCTATACTGACTACCAGCAGTATGAGCAGTGACTACCTATGCTGACTACCAGCACTATGAGCAGTGACTACCTATACTGACTAGTAGCACTTTGAGCAGTGACTACCTATACTGACTACCAGCACTGTGAGCAGTGACTACCTATACTGACTACCAGCACTGTGAGCAGTGACTACCTATGCTGACTCCCAGCAATGTGAGCAGTGACTACCTATACTGACTAGTAGCACTATGAGCAGTGACTACCTATACTGACTACCAGCACTGTGAGCAGTGACTACCTATTCTGACTAGTAGCACTATGAGCAGTGACTACCTATACTGACTACCAGCACTGTGAGCAGTGACTACCTATACTGACTACCAGCACTATGAGCAGTGAAAACCTATACTGACTACCAGCACTGTGAGCAGTGACTACCTATACTGACTACCAGCACTATGAGCAGTGACTACCTATACTGACTACCAGCACTATGAGCAGTGACTACTTATGCTGACTACCAGCACTGTGAGCAGTGACTACCTATGCTGACTACCAGCACTGTGAGCAGTGACTACCTATACTGACTACCAGCACTATGAGCAGTGACTACCTATGCTGACTACCAGCACTATGAGCAGTGACTACATATACTGACTAGTAGCACTATGAGCAGTGACTACCTATACTGACTACCAGCAGTATGAGCAGTGACTACCTATACTGACTACCAGCAGTATGAGCAGTGACTACCTATGCTGACTACCAGCACTATGAGCAGTGACTACCTATACTGACTACCAGCACTATGAGCAGTGACTACCTATGCTGACTACCAGCACTATGAGCAGTGACTACCTATACTGACTACCAGCAGTATGAGCAGTGACTACCTATACTGACTACCAGCACTGTGAGCAGTGACTACCTATACTGACTAGTAGCACTGTGAGCAGTGACTACCTATACTGACTACCAGCACTATGAGAAGTGACTACCTATGCTGACTACCAGCAGTATGAGCAGTGACTACCTATAATGACTACCAGCACTGTGAGCAGTGACTACCTATACTGACTACCAGCACTGTGAGCAGTGACTACCTATACTGACTACCAGCACTGTGAGCAGTGACTACCTATACTGACTAGTAGCACTGTGAGCAGTGACTACCTATAATGACTACCAGCACTGTGAGCAGTGACTACCTATACTGACTAGTAGCAGCACACAGTTCTCAGGCGCTTCTGATCTAAAGTGAAATTATTACGCAGCAGAGAAGTGACAGCAGCATCCCCAGTACAAGTGTGTGATCTCCTGCCGGAGACTACAAGCCCCACAATCCCTTGCTTGTGACCCGAGCTCTGCCTGACATTAAAAAGCCCAGAGAGGGGGAAGCTATCTGCGAGTGCTGAGCGGCGCTGCTGTCAGGATATTACTCCCCTTGCTATTATTTGGATGGCATCACAATAAGTCGCCGGTCGCGACCCCCTCCCTCCCTGGTCCGTGCTTCCATCGCCGAGCTGGGGGAGTGACGAGGATCGGATGGACTTTCTGTAATCCCCACCCTGCATTGATGCCCGGCGTTCTGGCACCTTTATTCTAGCTCATCGCCACTTTGTCTATCGTTAAATGTACATGGCACGCACGATCCATACGATCTGATTGCACATTTTGCACAGTGCCCGGCGAGGAGGTCGCTGTCCTAGAATAATCATCTGTTCCCGATGCCGAGAAGATGGAGAGTCGGAAGCTGCTAGACAAGAAGCCGGGAGGCGATGTGCTGGGGAGCGGGGGGAGGTCGGCCCTGTCCGCCCGGGAGCACTGCGAGCTCATCCAGAACATGATCGACATCTCCATGTCCAACCTGCGGGGGCTCCGCACACAGTGCGCCGCCTCTAACGACCTGACACAGCAGGAGATCCGGACCCTAGAGGTGGGTGACACAACTGGGGCAACTTCACTGCCACTATGCACCCGGGCACCAGCGATGTCAGGGTTAAGTTGCTCGTGACTGGCGGGGTGCATTTAACCCTGTGAGGCCCGTGTCGGGGAGAGTGCAGGCTAAGATCTCCACCTGTGTCCGGCAAAGAATGAGTTAATGACTATAGCACCTTGATAGCTGTCTGTCTGACGGAAAGAGAACGTAATCCATGGTGTGGTCAGAGGCTGCGACCATCTGCAGCCACAGCTATGACTTGTGTGATGGCCAGCCTGTGCAGAGGCCTGTGCTGCTGGCAGGAGTGACACTGCTCTCCATCACTGGCATGACATCACAATCTCTAGCCTACTCCTGTGTGCTCCTGGGAGAATGGCTGCAGACCATGTATACACTGTGGTCATGGTCCTATATGTTGTACTACATATATATTGCTTATGTAGTGCGTGCTGTCCCCAGCACCACTGGCAACAATCATTGACCAAATGCAGTATACAGTGAATGTAGTGCCCGCCAGGGCTTGTAAATTTGACTAGGTTTGAAGGATCACAATCAATTTAGCAATGGTAAAATAGTCCACATTGTGACCATCAGCTTCAATTTTCATGTGGTCAATGGGGTGGGCAGGAAATATGTTCTGCTGTCATCCACAAGACAGAAGATAGCAGGGTAGTTCATGATTAAGTGGACACAAGATGGCAGGGGAATCTGTGATAAGGGGACAGGAAATGGCAGGGTAGTCCGCAAATAGCGGACACAAGATGGCAGAGGAGTCTGAGATTAGTGTACATGAGATGGCGAGAGAGTCCATGACTAGTGGACACAAAATACGGGAGCCTGTAATTAGTGGAAATGAGGGGGCAAGGAAGTCCGTGATTAGTAGATACTAGATAGCGGAGGAGTCTGTGATCAGTGGACATGGAGTCTGTGAATTGTGGACACGAGATGACAGGGGAGTCTGTGATCAGTGGACACGAGGGATAGCCGGGGAGTCTGTGATTAGTGGACATGAGATGACGGGAGTCTGTGATCAGTGGACATGGAGTCTGTGAATTGTGGACACGAGATGACAGGAGAGTCTGTGATCAGTGGACATGGAGTCTATGATTAGTGGACACGAGATGGCAGAGTAGTCTGTGATTAGTGGTCATGAGATGGCAGAGTAGTCTGTGATTAGTGGTCATGAGATGGCAGAGTAGTCTGTGATTAGTGGACATGAGATGGCAGAGTAGTCTGTGATTAGTGGTCATGAGATGGCAGAGTAGTCTGTGATTAGTGGACATGAGATGGCAGAGTAGTCTGTGATTAGTGGTCATGAGATGGCAGAGTAGTCTGTGATTAGTGGACATGAGGTGGCAGAGTAGTCTGTGATTAGTGGACATGAGATGGCAGAGTAGTCTGTGATTAGTGGACATGAGATGGCAGAGTAGTCTGATTAGTGGACATGAGATGGCAGAGTAGTCTGTGATTAGTGGACATGAGATGGCAGAGTAGTCTGTGATTAGTGGTCATGAGATGGCAGAGTAGTCTGTGATTAGTGGTCATGAGATGGCAGAGTAGTCTGTGATTAGTGGACATGAGATGGCAGAGTAGTCTGTGATTAGTGGTCATGAGATGGCAGAGTAGTCTGTGATTAGTGGACATGAGATGGCAGAGTAGTCTGTGATTAGTGGTCATGAGATGGCAGAGTAGTCTGTGATTAGTGGTCATGAGATGGCAGAGTAGTCTGTGATTAGTGGACATGAGATGGCAGAGTAGTCTGTGATTAGTGGACATGAGGTGGCAGAGTAGTCTGTGATTAGTGGACATGAGATGGCAGAGTAGTCTGTGATTAGTGGTCATGAGATGGCAGAGTAGTCTGTGATTAGTGGACATGAGATGGCAGAGTAGTCTGTGATTAGTGGACATGAGATGGCAGAGTAGTCTGTGATTAGTGGACATGAGATGGCAGAGTAGTCTGTGATTAGTGGACATGAGATGGCAGAGTAGTCTGTGATTAGTGGACATGAGATGGCAGAGTAGTCTGTGATTAGTGGACATGAGATGGCAGGGGAGGCTAAAGCTGTCCGTAGATGTTAGATATTTTTGGCAAATCGACACCATTTCAGTGGGTTTCCCATTAATCTAATGTCCCACCTACATTACATGACCTGTAGATCTCACCAAATAGAGGTTACAGACACCTTATAATCTTATTTCCTCCTAAATGCATCTTTTTTTGTAACTATGAGATATTTTGTGTAGCACAAAAAAAGGAGGTCCAGCCCTCTTCTGAATATAAAAGATTTACAGATTTAGTGTCCACAAAATGAAGTCCATCTCAGGCCAGCAAAAGCTTTCCGAACAATCAGATGTCCTTAATCATTGCAAGATATTGTGTTCCTGATACTGTGCCTTTAACTCTCTCATCCTACTTCCTGCTTGTTCTGATGGATTCCTCTCCCAAGCTGTTTACTTCCTGTAACCATAATCATGCTGTCTATAAATGTTCCTTCACATGGTCTTTGCAGTTTCTGAAGTTATATCCTTCTGCCATTTACCTCTGCTTGATACCACATAATGGGCATACAGGCCAACACCTGGGTGCTTCATGCCAGTGCTGCTCAATTATTACTTGATCATTGAGTTGTATGGTTGACACTTGTAATATTTCCAATGCTCCACCCCAGGAGACTCCTGACAGCACTGCCATTGTCATGGCCAGCTCAGGGTTCAGCTGCGGCCTAGTGAGGGACAGCAGGGAGTCCTTAGAAAGGCTTAATTGATATTAATTTCCCTTTGGGGATGAATAGATCTCTGCAAGGCCCTCTCACATGGGCAGATGTACTGCCTGTAACCAGCGCCCGTCTACTATACAGTACATGATGCAAATATTATGATGGTTTTGTACGATCGTCTGTGTTACTCCCTCTAGGGAGTTTTTGGCATTTACCCTGCATGCTCTGGTGCATGTACTGACTACCAATCATGATCTTTAGGTCAGCTTAAAAGATAGGATCAGCCGTAATCAAGCGAACTTATGGCTGATTGATCGCTGACAATGTACAGACAGGATAATGGCCAGGAATGAATGTTCTTATGAACAATCGCAGGATCGATCAATCATATAAGGCCCTTGAGTTTAGGCAAAAGCACAGTCCTACTTTGGTCTATCATTTAGCCTACTTTGTAGACTGTCTCATGTCTGCACAAAGTGGGATTATGGTACACACTAGGCCTCTGAAATGTTGGCTTCAGGTCAAAATCTATCAAATCTTCATCTTTATCACTCTTTTGTCAGAAGGTGCTCTATACTTAGCACTATGTTACAATTTTTTATTTGTCCCTGAGCTCGGTCCACGTAAGGATATATTAAACTAGACATAAAATTAGAATAATGGATACATTTTTGGTGTATTCTTGATGTGTTCATATATATTTCAGCTACATTATAATTGTCCTGATTTGATGTAATTCAAACCACAGACAATGTTTTATCATGTTTTCAGGCTACACCAATGTTGGCTGGAGTTTTAATGGCAGGGCAATTCTTTCTTTATAACTGTCATCATAGGCAAAATAGATATTCTCCATCTAGGCTTCTTCACTATACAATATACATATGTCTGTATAGTATGGGGTATAGTATGGGACTACTAAAATATATAATATATAATTGTATAGTATGATGTTCTCTCTGTGTTTGTGGGTTTCCTTCAGGTTCTCCAGTTTCCTCCCGCACTCCAAATACATACTTTTAGGGAATCTAGATTGTGAGCCCAAATGGGGACAGTGACAATGATGTCTGTAAAGTTCTACGGAATATGATGGTGCAATATAACCAAATCATAATAAATGAAAATATATATAACAGCGTTTCATGTAGCTTTCTGATCCGGCCCCAGATCAGCGCCTGTCGGTAAAATTGTGAGAAAGCTTGATGACAACTGATGCATTCACTTGTAATCCTGTTTAGTTGCATCAGGCTCAAAAAACTGAGCCTGATGCAAAAGATATATGTGAACCCAGCCTAATTAATCTATAGCAAATGTGAAATTTTACCTGGTTGTGTCTTTGCTAATAAGTGTCACTCCTTGTAAAAACAGGTTAAGATTCCTTTAATTTTCCCCATAGGCTATTCTAGGTTTCTGGGCAGGATGACGTTTCCCTGGGTCTTGGTGTTGCTTTACCTCTAGTATACAGGGTGGTCCAAAAGTAGGTGGACAGAAAATAATAACATTTATTTTGATTTATATATAAAATTATATTTACTAACACAAGCTTAACATTGACAATTAAATTTTATTCTGAACAATAATACAAAAGCCCTTAAATTTTATCACCGCAGGTGCTCAAACTGTTTTCCATTACAATTTGCACAGCTTTGAAGTCGCCTCTTACGCTTCGACAAACTTTTTTGCACAAGTCTCTTTGGGTATTAATTTCTTTATGCATCTCTTATGTAATTTTTCAAATCACTGACACTTTTTGGTTTTCGACTATAAACTTTGTCCTTGAGTACTCCCCAAAAGAAAAAATCCATTGGGGTTAAGTCTGGTGAACGTGCTGGCCAATCAAGTGGGCCTCTTCGGCCAATCCATCTATTAGGAAATGTTTCATCAAGATACTGGCGGACTACTCTTGAATAATGTGGAGGGGCCCCATCTTGTTGGAAATAAAGGTCATTTGAATTAGGCTGTTCCTGTAACTGGGGAACAACTTGATTCATTAGAATTTCGAGATACTTATCTCCTGTGACTGTTGCATCAAAAAATATTGGTCCTAAAACACCAAAACTTGAAATACCACCCCAAACATTGACACCAGGCTCATTTAGTTGTTGCTCTAATGTTAAATGCATGTTCTCATTATACCAGTAAATACAATTATGTCTGTTAATATGGCCGGATAATTTTAAAGAAGCTTCATCACTCCACATAATGTTATCTAAAATTACTGGATTTTCTTCAATTTACACCATGTTTGATAAATCTACCCCTTCATAAACTTATTACACTTTCTGTCCACCTACTTTTGGACCACCCTGTATGTGTAAGGCAGTTGGACAGGTTTCACATGTTTTTATGATATACTCACTAAAACTACAGGGATTGCAGTTCTGAAAAGGAAATAGCTAATTAGAGGGACTGTTTAGCTTGTGGTTTGGGTGGAATTTAGAGCTAGCCCAGCCAAGCCACACGTTTAACCTTATAAAAGCTTTTTAAACATGTCTTCCTTCCAGCATGTAGACTGCGTCATTCTCTATAGACAATATCGACTTTTGTTACGTGTAGTGGAAGAGAAGCTTATATTCCTAGATTGCACCTAGTGCTGTGCTCGGCAGCACAGCTTTCCATTTTGGCATAGTCAGCATACACATGTTTCTTTTCCTGCACGCTGCACCCATCAAACTATACCTGGAATTAGGAAATCAAGTGTATAATCTGTGTTTTCACCTCCCTTTCTTGTGTGATGTATTGCAGGTAATAAATGATTTGCAATATATTGTTACACATCCAGTGCGCTTAAAAATCTATCTATCTATCTATCTACACCATATGTTGTATTTCTAGCGCACGCCAAGTGTAAAGATACTGGTAATAGAAACTTTGCTTATAATCTAAAGAGTCAAAGTTCTTTTCTGAACGTTGTGACCTTTGTTAAATGCAGATTTCTGATGACATCACTCCACATTACTTCGCTGTTGAATGCTTATCTATGGTGCGGTCGCACAAACTATTCTGGTTTTCTTGTAGGTTGTCTCAGTAGATTTCTATACTGTTCTCAATCAGATTTTAATACATTTTTGTATTAATGAATTTTGGCGCAACTTTTAACTGCCAGGCTTTACTACATTTACGCCATTAGAGTACATTTCTGTCGTAATACAGGCCACTTTTGTGGCGTAAATTATGCTAAATTTTTCTGGCTTGCTCAACCTTTTATCCACTTTTCAAGTGGGAGTGGCATAAAAATGACAAAAGTCACAGCATTTTTGCACAAAAAATTGCAACATTTCAAACAATTTTACTGGAGTAAACTGATTGATGTATCTGCCCAAAAGTGCATGTATATGAGGGGTCAAGGTCATCATTCAATATAACTATGGATTTGCTACGGACTATTAGACCTTTGGCTACAGATATAGTATGTACAAGCCCATACGCTGCCTTTGTAGATCTTCAGTTCGTGGCCACCAAGAATGTCAACTTGCATCCTAGTGTAGGCCGATAAAGTCCTCCTTTATACTTGGCATCATGGGGGGTTAGCTGTCCAGGTTCTGATCTTAATGTAGAGCAGCAACTCTACCAGTTTAAGTAACTTCTGCTCCAAATCAATAAAAAGTTCTTATTGTCTTGTTCCATGGATCCAGCCATTATTTCACTGCTTGGCCTTTTTAGAACTGCCCCTTTTTCTGCAATGCTAAGATTATGTTGCCATATAGTATATAATATGTATACTGTGCTTCTGAGGTGACAGATTTGGCTTTAGTTTTCCTTACAATCTTACAGCCTTGCTCAAGTTGGTTGTGGTTTACTATGTTGCAATTGAAACCAGAGGAGTAACTTGAAGGTTCAGATCGTAAATTAAAAATCTGAAAAAATATCTGAAAAATACCATATAATTGTTTAATAACAGAAAGTTGCCCAACTTTCTAAATGACTTAAGGCCCCGTCACACTTAGCGACGCTACAGCGATCCCGACAACGATACGATCTGTCAGGGATCGTTGCTGCGTCGCTATGTGATCGCTGGTGAGCTGTCAAACAGGCAGGCTCACAAACGATCAGGGGAGCAGCGACATCGTGGAAAGAATCTTTCCACGATGTCCTGCTCCTGGTTACCACCCTGCTGAAGCAGGAGCAGGCTGGTAACCATGATAAACATCGGTTTACTAGGGGCACACGCGCACTTAGTAACCCGCTGTTTATCATGGTTACCACTCTGCTACGGTGAGCGGGAGGTAACCCGCTGTTTATCATGGTTACCAGCCTGATCGCTGGTCCCGCTGGTCACACACAGCGATGTGTGCTGACCAGCAGGAGGGCAAAGACCAAAAACGGTCCAGGACATTTTGCAGCGATCAGCGACCTCACAGCAGGGGCCTGATCGCTGCAAAGTGTCACACATAGCGACATTGCTGGTGAGGTCGCTGTTGCGTCACCAAAACCGTGACTCAGCAGCGATCTCGCTAGCGATCTCGCTATGTGAGACGGGGGCTTTAGTGTTCCAGATCCTCATAATTTGTACAATCTCTGCTTGCTGTGAGTGAATAAGAACATGCTTGTACTCTTTACACAGAGATTGCAGACCTTTAGAGACCTGGTGCAGGTCTCTAGAATTGAATCCAGTCTAGGTATTTGAAAGCTAAATTATCTGATACTTTGCTGCAATATATCATGTAATGTAGATTTGTGCTGATGCATGTAAGCTCTCAGGATTTTCCTTGACTTTATACGGTGGTGCAGTCTGCTGACCATTCTGTACTGTGTTACTCTTCTACTATCTGGATTTACTATTCACATTTTTATAGCTTTTAGTTACCTGTTTCTTCATCTGATGTGTCAGTACGGTATTTATTCCATTTGCGTTTTGCAGATATGGACAGCGCGTTACACCGTCCTATATACTAGGCTGCTGCAACTAACTGTTACACATGGGGTTTCGGAGTTTCCCTTTCACATATTAAGAGGCCACCGTTTTCTATGATGTCTCAGAAAGTCCCCATTTGGTTAATTGAACCGTAACTTTAGATGTTTCTCATTACTTTTCTTAAGGTAAAGGATTTCCCCTTTGTGTGGTTTGCCAAGTATGCTGTAAACCTGGCAGACTGCAGCTGTATGCTGCTAATGAATCTATTTTTTGAAGAGTGGGCTGCTTGATACCATGGAGAATGTGTTCTCGCTAAAAATGTTTGGAGTACGATGCTTCTGAGTGGGTAGGCCAGCAAAGCCACTCCACAGCACAATGCCTTGTATACTAGCTGAGATGTCAGTGGAATGGAATATTTGTCATCAATTCCCTTCCCCCTAGAGAAACTAGTTATTTGTTAAAGGGGTTTTCCAGGCTTAAAGGGATGCTCTGGGCTTTTGGTATTGATGACCTATACTTATGGTAGGTCATCAATATCAGATCACGGGGGCTGACTTACCGGAACTCCCCTAATTAGTCTTTATCACCTCCGGCAGCGGCCCGGTCTAAATAGTGCACCCCTGCTTCATCACACTGTTTAGTGGTTACTGCCAGTTACTGCAGATAAACTTTTTATTTTAGTGGGAACTTATCTACAGGACCTGGCAACGGCTGCTAAAGGTGTGATGGAGAGTTGATGCCCCGCACCGTACACTGCAAACAGCTGGTGGTGGGGAGCGCCAGGTGTCAGCCCCCCACGATCTGTTATTGATTATAATCAATGTAGATAATTATCTAAGGATAGGTAATCAATATCCATGTATTAGAAAAACCCCTTCACCACCTTGGGTTTTCAGTTTTTGCTCCCTTTCTTCCCAGATCTATAGCTTTTTTATTTTTCCGTCAATATGGCCATGTCAGGGCTTATTTTTTGCGGGAAGAGTTGTACTTTTGAATGACACCATTGGTTTTACCATATTGTGTACTGGAAAATAGGGAAAAAATACAAAGTGCGGTGAAACTGCAAAAAAAGTGCAACTCCACAATTTTTTTTTTTTTACCATGTTCACTAAAAGTTAAAACTGACCTGCCATTATGATTCTCCAGGTCATTACGAGTTTGTAGATACCAAACATGTATAGGCTTTTTTTTATTTAAGTGGTGAAAAAAAATCCAAAGTTTGTAAAAAAAACAAAAACAAAAAAAACAAAAACAAAAACAAAAAAAACACGCTATTTTTTGTGATCAGGGGCTGGGTGAGCGCTTATTTTTTGCACACTGAGCTGACGTTTTTATTGATATAATTTTGGGGTAGATACAATGTTTTGATTGCCTGTTATTTTAATGCAATGTTACGACAACCCAAAAAATGTAATTCTGGCGTTTTGATTTTTTTTTCTCCTTACGCCGTTTACAGATTGGATTAATTCTTTTTTTATATTGATAGATTGGGCGATTCTGAACACGGCGTTACCAAACGTGTAATTTTGATTGATTTTTAATTGTTTTATTTTGAATGGGGCTTCCGCTGCGTGCATGTTAAATGCCACTGTTGGAGTTTGACAGTGGCATTTAACATGTTAACAGCCGTGGGTGTACAGCGATTCCACTCGCGGCTGTTATGGGCACATGACAGCCGATCAGATCAGCTGTCATGTGTCTGAAAAGGTGCGGGGTCATTGCCGGGGCCCGCGCCAAAGAGGGGGATGTGACCTTGGATGTACCTATACGTCCAAGGACGTAAAGGGGGTAAAGAAGCACTCACATCAAAATTTTTGTCCTCTTAATATATTGCAATCATCATATTATATGGCAGTGTGTACTTACAATTGCTTATTTTGCCTTTCTACCCAGTTAATGCTTCTCTTTTCCATTAGGTCTATGACATCACTTGATTAAAAACGGACTAGCTGAATCCTTCTAAGCTCTATGCAGAAACAGGAAGTCTCTTTTCCCTACATGAGTTATCATTAGAACTACCATAAGGCAAATAAGCCCTAACTGAAGGTTCTGTGATTATTAAAAAGGTAATCTTTAGATTAATCACAGAACCTTCAGTTAGGGCTTATTTGCCTTATGGCAATTTGTAAATAAAGAATCAATACCTTACGCTGGTTCTTAGGAACAATTTTTTTGGATCATTAGAACTACAATTCTACCTCACTACAAAGTCCTTGGCAGTGTGTAAGAGTGGATCAGCTGGGTCAGGAGTTGAAGAGGGCAGGGAAAAAGAGTCTTCCTGTTTCTACATAGAGCTTAGCAGGATTCAGCTAGTCTGTTTTTTTATCAGATGATGTCAAAGACCTAAAGAGAAGAATTAGCTGGATAGAAGGGCAAAATGAGCAATTGTAATTACACAGTGCTACATAATATGATGATTGAAATATATTAAAAGGATATACACATTGATGGGAGGAGTGCTTCTTTAAAGCGCATTCACACCAGCTTATTACAGATCTGTTATATAGTTCATTATGCTTGTAATTCTGATTATATGAGAAACAAATTAGATCATGCTTCCATGCTTGCCATTTTTCAGATATTATTCCTTAGGCCACGGCCCCACTATCAGTATTTGGTCAGTATTTTTCTCAGGAGTGGGAGCCAAAACCAGGAGTGGGTGATAAATGCAGAATTGGTGACTTGTTTCTATTATACCTTTTCTCTGATTGTTCCTCACCTGGTTTTGGCTCCCACTCCTGAGAAAAAATACTGACCGAATACTGATAGTGGGGCCGTGGCCTTAGGTGCATTACCCTTTGCAGAGAATATTATACTGAACGGAGGTAATACATGACAGCCCACAGAGTATGGACAACTCTGAAATATGAATACATACTATAGGGGCTCCATTTACCACCATTAATGGTCTTTGCATGCTAAATTGCTACTTCTACTCCATATGTATTCTGATTTCTTTTCTGCTGTGTAGTAATATTTTACCAGTGTGAATAAGAACCAGCACATATTGCCCATTGTGGATGAGACATGATTTTGTCACACATATAGCGGATTAGCATGTGTCTTTATGGTGTCATGTGCGATTTTGGTGCATTGCAGAAGTTGTGACAGCAGATAAAATGCACATCTGTCTTGTGTAAAGAAAGTGATTTAGTTATCTGTCTGCTTTTGTCTTCTGGTTTTACAATGCTACTTACAGGAAGTGGAGCGCAGTTCCTTTTGCACTTCGCGTCTGATCTGAGAAGCTGCCTATAACGGCAGGTTCTAAATTTAGGATGCTTTTTGTTGTCAGAATTTCCCTCCTGTGTAGCTCAAGTTATTGACCAGTTTTTAAACTTTGCATCATTTCATTTATTCCTATAAGTTTAACGATTTCATTTTTATACCTAAGTGGGTTAAAACTCCATAATGGTGTATTATGTCCTACAAAATAATCCATTGTGCTTGCCTTTCCACTCTGCTTATTAATACTTGTTTTATCTAATAATGTAGTATACATGCAGCAGGAATGTGCCCATATAAATAGCAAATTACCACACTAGGTCTTTTGCAACAAGGCACATCTGCTTATATACTAACAATTGCACAGTTGGTGTAAGTGAACACATTCTTCACTACTGCAAATATTAGATTTCTGTTAGCAAGTTATCAGGTTTTGGTTACTGTTTCCTGACATCATCGATTGAGGGAAACAATGTTGATTTTTGGACAGATTTGACAACCATTATTTAACCTCTTCTAGCCATATAACATGCACGTTCATCTAAGGCAGGGGTCTCAAACTCAGCTGGGTATATGGGCCGCACTCGGAAAAAAATTGAA
This sequence comes from Phyllobates terribilis, assembly GCF_046119375.1. Lineage (NCBI taxonomy): Eukaryota > Metazoa > Chordata > Amphibia > Anura > Dendrobatidae > Phyllobates > Phyllobates terribilis. The sequence goes on along the minus strand of NW_027362762.1, from coordinate 339,836,716 downwards.
TTTGGGGGGCCGCATTCTTTGCATGACAAAGTGACATTTTTAGTGATACAATTTTTTTCTATACACCTTTTGAACTGGTCCTCATCTTGTCGTAATGCCCCATCCTGGTCCTCATCTTGTAGTAATGCCCCATCCTGGTCCCCATCTTGTAGTAACGTGCCAATCCTGGTCCTCATCTTGTAGTATTGCCCCATCCTGGTCCTCATCTTGTAGTATTGCCCCATCCTGGTCCTCATCTTGTAGTAATGCCCCATCCTGGTCCTCATCTTGTAGTAATGCCCCATCCTGGTCCTCATCTTGTAGTAATGCCCCATCCTGGTCCTCATCTTGTAGTAATGCCCCATCCTGGTCCTCATCTTGTAGTTATGCCCCATCCTAGTCCTCATCTTGTAGTCATGGCCCATCCTGGTCCTCATCTTGTAGTAATGCCCCATCCTGGTCCTCATCTTGTCGTAATGCCCCCATCCAGGTCCCCATAATGTAGGAATGTCCCCATCCAGGTGCCCATATGTTCTCACCCAGGTGCCCATATCTCTCCATCCAGGTGGCCATATGTCCCCATCCAGGTGGCCATATGTCCCCATCCAGGTGCCCATATGTCCCCATCCACTGCCCATATGTGCTCACCCAGGTGCCTATATGTGCTCACCCAGGTGCCTATATGTGCTCACCCAGGTGCCCATATGTCCCCATCTAGGTGCCCATATCTCCCCATCCAGGTGGCCATACGTCTCCATCCAGGTGGCCATATGTCCCCATCCAGGTGCCCATACGTCCGCATCCAGGTGCCCATAGTGCCCATATGTGCTCACCCAGGTGCCCATAGTGCGCATAACAGAGAAAAAAAAAAGATTCCTCTCACCTGTCCTCCGTTCCCTCGGCGTCCTTCTGCATATGCAGCATGCAGGCACCATAGACCCCTTGACGATCGCGGCTCAGTCCAGGAGCCGCCGACATCAGATGTCAGCTGCTGGCCTCTGATAGGCCGGCGGTTTGCATTGGTATGGCTGTGCAGAGAGCTGGTCTCTTTGCGGCAATACACTGCACTACAGTGCTGATGTTGGCGGCTCCTGGAGCGGGCCACGATTGGGGTCTATGGTGTCTGTGGGCCGCATGAAGCAGCCGGAGGGGCCGCGTGTTTGAGACCCCTGATCTAAGGGGCATCTGGTCTGGTAGGTTTGTCTGAACAGTTGTTTCTTGTGACTATGACTGTCACATCAAGATTCTTAAAATTTGCTTGGTTTAGCAACAGGACATATGTGCAGTATGTGCGTCCAGATACCCTGCATATGTTGGAGGAAGTTTGGCTGTCATTTACAACACAACTTCCCTTCTACTAATTTAGATCAAAGCCAGCTCTAATGTCTGCCATTCATCTTGTTAAACACCATTGTCGGTAATCATTCATCAAAATCAATGGGAACTATCAACATTTAGGCTGTGTTCACACATTGTGGCTGCATCGCGGCCAAAGTGCATCCACAATGTGTCTGGAAACCGCATCATGGATACACTTCCGCCATGATGTGGCAGAAGCATGTGAAAACTGCCATGAAGAGTAAGTGCACTTTAAGAAAACCTTTGACATGTCATAGATACAGTACTGTGCAAAAGTTTTAGGCTGGTGTAGAAAAAAAATACTGCAATGTAAGAATGTATTAAAAAAATAAACGTGTTAATAGTTTATTTTTATCGATTAACAAAATGCAATGATGAAATCTAATCAGTGTTTGCATTTAAAACAGCATCAGAACATCAAATTTAGATACACTTACATACAGTTTTTATAGGAATTCAGCAGGGAGGTTGTTCCAAACATCTTGGAGAACTAACCACAGATCTGCTGTGGATGTAGGGTTGTACTAATTTTTCTGTTTCTTCATGTAATCCCAGACTGGATATCAAGGCTTTGTGGGGTTCATATCATCACTTCCAGGATTCTTGGTTCTTTTTTTTACGCTGAAGACAGTTCTTCAAGACAATCAGATGCCTCACTGGTGGTACTGCTTGATGGATAAATGTCTGCCTGTATTTCTCCACATTAAGGACACCAGTAAATAGGCAATGTTGAAGACTGTGGACACAGTGGTCTGCTCAGAAAAGAATTGTCTTCAGTGTAAAAAAGAATCAAGAGTCCTTGAAGTCACTTTTGGGGGTGTCGCTGTAATCTGCACACCAGGTACTGTGACGCTGCGCTCTGACAGTGCACTCTCCTCTGTGTTACCGGCTCATTATTACTGATCTTAGCCAGCAATACAGAGCGCGCTGTCACTGTGCACATCGCACAGTTCACAGCGCGCCAGGACAGAGCAGGGACTAGCCCAACCCCAGTGTCACAGATGATGCTTCGTTTCAGGGAGGGAGCAGGGGGTGTGACCGTAACCGCAGCCTCTGCCCCCTGCTCTTCTATATTAGAAAATTGTTTAGACTATGGCATCAAATAGATAGGAATTTAGATTAAAATTTCTTTAACCACCCTATTAAAGGGAACCTGTCAGGTTGATTTTACTAATCAAACTAGTGCTATGGCTGTTTATATCACAGAGGAACAATAAAAATAATTCCTCTTTTATAGAAATCTGATGTGTTATTACTGAGAAATCAAGCTTACTGGCACATGCTAATTAGCCTGGAAGTGCGTAGGGGGTTGTCAGGGCTTCTAAAGTTCATGGACACACCACCAATGCACTTTCAGGCTAATTTGCATGTGTCTCTCAAGCTATGACCTATTGGATTACTACAAGATAAGTGTAATTAATCATGGTATACTATGATCTGGGGCACTTTTATTTTTGTTTTTCTATACAGATTTCACACTGAAGCAAAACGTAAAAAAAGTTCAAATTCCATGACCTTTATGGCCATTGTACGTTATTATCTATCACCCTGCGTAGATCTGTTATATCATCATACTAGTCTGGGCTATTCACTATCAGTCGGCTGTCTCCAAGCTCACTATATAGTATACAATGTCATTCGGCGGCCTTGTTCGTACCGTGTCTAGCATTCCAGAGCTATCACCAAGAACAACCTTGCTACATGAACCTCATTTCATTTCCTAGAAATGAATGAATGTTTTTATAACATAACTGTATGTACCAGACTACTTGGCTACCATGCTGATATAGACTGGTGGTTTATTTACCTGATCACTAGCTTTATTAGTACTACAGTTAGACACTATAAACGTAAAAAAAATACAATTAGATTTTTATGGACTCTTAGGTGCGCTTTTTTGTTCTCATAAGAACAAGCAACGGTTGGGAGCAGCTAATGGTGCAAGGTCTATGTAGAAGACTGCGACCCATCTTCTCTGCTGCACATGATCTTGAGTCAGGTTCACACTTGTCTTGGCTTTTTGATGCTGCTTTTTTTTTAATCTTGGACCGCGATTTTTATGGTGTCCATACAGATTGGATAGTTGGCCTGTTGTTTGTTATATTCCCTCATACACGTGAATGCTCAGTTCATTACCATCTATGCTTGCCCAGTCGCTGTATACAAAGCGCTAAACAAGCGGTGTGTATACAGTAATGGGAAGTGCTAATGGGGCTATCTTCTCAAGACTTGTGATCGATGGGTGTAGAAAGGGAGCAGGAACTGTTGGGTCCTAGGAGACTGAGTCGGCTCTGCTATGCAGCTAGGAGGTGGAAATTTCTCATGTAACTGAGGCTAATACACCATCCCCAGTTACAGAGGAAATTGGAAAAAAGGTATTTAAATCTTGAAATGCCCCCCCAAAAGACTTTTACGATTCTATGGAGCCACAATATGTGAAATAAATACATAAAGTAAGTAAAACGTAGGGGAAAAAAAGAATAAGAAAATCCACTGCCAATCCAAATCACTTAATAGCCCCACCTCTTTAAAAAAAAACAAAAAAAACGTGTCCCAATATATAGAGGAATAACTGTTATAGAAGGGAGAATAGAATTAAAATGTATTTCAGTAGTCTTTTTGTGGTTATGAAAAAAAAATGTGAAAAACAGACACATTTTTTTTATTTTCCCGGATAGCAGCCGAAAAGTAAAAGCAGTGTGAAAGAAAACATAAAAAGTAAACCCCACATATCACGAAAAAAAGATTAATTTGAATATCCGAACAAGAAAAAAAATGTACAGTTCTTTAAAACCAAGTAAGAAAAAAAAGAAAATACATTTTTGGCATTATGGGCAGGGTTTGCGTTTTCTAGATGTTTTTGGCTGATTCATCACTTTTTACAGCTGTTTAAAAGCTGCAACATTGAGTGCAAGTGTACATCAGTCTTTCCCCCTGGAGTGATTTTATGTACACATGAAAATTTGGTGCAATTGTTATGACTTTGTAGCAGAACATTTGACCTTTTGTGCTGAAAAATGTTAAAGGCAAAGTAAAGAGCATTTTTCATTTTACACAATTCATGAATGGCGAAAACTTCAACAGTGAAAGAAGAGCCAAAAAGAAAAGAAAGTTAAAAATGCAAATGAAGAATCGGGCCCCTAGTGTACATTTTAACCTGTGGCAGACGTTTCTCTGGCTGAAATTATTTTGCATCTATCTGGATGGGGTTGTTTTAGCGTAAAGCACGTGGATCTCTGCAAGCCCGATTTAGATTAATGGGACAGTCGCAGAAATTTCTGCAACAAATCTGCCATATGTAAAAATAAATCTTATGTCTTACTACTCTGCAGGTAGCTGTTTCTCCTGGAATACTTGACCATTGAAGACATTGTAAACTTATAGTCCCTATTACATTTCGATTGAAACCTAAGTGGACCTCCCAACATGCTAACCATTCAAGGGTACTAGGTAGTCGCTACAGGTAGAACCAGACTTAAGCAAGACTCTCCTGTATACTATATATTGAAAGACATAGGAGCAAACACAAGTACTGAGTCTTATACCTGTATGGATTTACATTTTTGTTGTTATTTATGGGGGGACTCCATCTTAATTTAAGGCTCTATTCATGCCATATAAGCCCAGAAAATATACAACTGAAGTAATAAATTAACATACTCTTTAGCTATATTCATTAAAACTCAGGTTTTTTTTACAATCCTGACATTTAATTCTATTACACATTCCCTCTCTTAGGTCCGTTAGGATCACTACAATAGCTCAAGAATGTGAAAAGTCAGAATAAGGCCGGGGTCACACAGCCGTCGATTCTCTCGTGTGAGAGAATAGGGCCAATTATACAAATGACACTCAGCTCAAACTCTTGTCAGCTGGAGCCGAGTGTCAGTGCACTGTTCTCCGATCCTCTCTGAAAGCATCGGAACACATGTGCAGAGGAGACGCAGAAAGTAATTTCTCCATCTTCTCCATTTTCTGAGTATGTGGTAAGCGGACTGCACTTGGATGACATCGCAGTGCAGTCTGATGTTTCACACTCACCCATAGACTTGTATGGGTGCATGCAATCCAATTCTCTGATGCACTCGCAGCATGCTGTGATTGTTTTCTCATGCTGAATCGGCATTAGAAAATAATCGTATATCTGCACTGCCCCATAGCATAACATTGGGCCGAGGGCTATCCAATAAAACATAAACCATCGGATAGCACTCGGCCATGTTATACGCTCGTGTGAGTGAGCCCTAATACTGGAGACCATGAATTGCTTCAGCTTTTATTTATTTCATCACAGGTTAGTATTTGGTAGCATTGACTTTAAATTATCTAAGTTTGGTCAAGCCTCTCACAATAAGTTTCTGGAATTTTGGCCCATTCCTACTGAACTGGTGTAACTGAGTCAGGTTTGTAGGCCTTTTTGCTTGCACACTATGGGGTTGAGTTCAGTGTTTTGTGATGGTCACTCCAATACCTTCACTTTGTTCTTGTTGAACCATTTTGACATAACTTTGGAAGTAGCCTCAGGGTTGTTGGTCATTTGGAAAACCAATTTGCGCCCGAGCTTTCACTTTTTGGCTGATGACTTGAGATGTTGCTTCAATATCTCCCCATAATTTTTCATCCTTGCATTGCCATTTATTTTGTGATGGGCACCATTCCCTACTGAAGCACCCCCGCAACACAATACTGCAACGCCCCTGTGCTTCAAGGTTACAATGGTGATTTTTGACTTGTAAGCCTTCTTCTCTTTTCTCCATACATATCGATGATCTTTATGGCCAAATAGTTCTAGTTTCTTGAGCCCTGACGACATTTTTTCAAAAATTAAGATCCATATTCCCATGAGCAATTGCAAACTGTGACATGCCATTTTATGGCAGTTTTAGAGCATAGATTCTTCCGTGTTCAGTGGCCTTTCAGGTCATGTCAATATAGGATATGATTTGCTGGTGGTATTGAATACCACTGTGCATGTTTTCTCTAGTATCTTCACAAGGTCATTTTTTATTGCTGTTGCTTTTATTTGTACTTTTCTCATCAAAGTCCATACCTATCTAAGTGACAGAACGCTTCTCCATCCTAAACAGTGTGATGGCTGCATGGTCCCATGGTGTTTAAACTTCTTTTTCTATTGTCTTGTTTTGATATGATATTAAGCGAGTAGGCCTTGCAAGTTGGCCTTAAAATACTGTCACGTACATCAGAGGCTTCTAAAACCCTGACATTCTTTTCTGGAATTTTCCAAGCTATTTAAAGAGATATTCAACTTAGTGTACGAGTGTACGTACATTTTTGACCCACTGGATTTTTGGTAGTGTGAATTCTAAAGTACCGTAAATTATCTGTTACCATTTGTTGGATATTTTGCTTGTGTCATGTACAAAACAGGCATTCGAAACAACTGTCCAAATCGAGTTTGTTGACCTGGAATCTGTGTAGGGGATAAATATGCGTTTTAATGACTTCAAGTGTATGTAAACTTAGGACCTCACCTGTATGTTTACATGTAGCTTAATATAGTATTTTATCTAGCAGCGCTCTTTTGTGGACTCCCCAAACTTTTGGCACCACGGTATTAATGTCTACAGAATGTCATAACATCTTGATGACAAGAAGAAAGCTTTACTTCCATGTAGTCAATTAGCAATTGGTTGCAGTGCAGTGCTGGAGCGTATGTTCATATCTATTGCAGTATGCATCTCCTTTCCTTTTTTCCCCCGTTTTTTAAATGACATGTTCAAACAACTAAAGTGGTATATTATATTTCAGTGTGTGGGTGAAATTGCATTGACAAATCCTGACATGTTTAGCAATTTTATTTAACTGGCTTATCACTTGAAATGCATTTATCTTCCTCAAGGAAAGTCGCAGTTTCTCAGTATTAGCTTTTATAGGGATCAGCGCTGAATTTATTTTCCTGTAAAGAACCTAATTAAAGATTGTGGTTTTTTTTGTACAGTTTAGGATCCCTCTTGACTTTAATGCATTGGCAGAAAGATAACACCAAAGTAGAACTTTTTGTGCTAAATGCAAAACGCTATGTGTGGCGGAAAACTAACACTAGCACATCACCCTGAAAACACCAACCCTACCGTCAAACGTGGTGGCAACATCATGTTGTGGGGATGCTTTTCTTCAGCAGAGAAATTGAAGCAGGTCAGAGTTGATGGAAATATACATGAATGGAGCTAAATACAGGGCAATTCTGGTGGAAAACCTTTTAGACATGATGGGGATGCTTTTCTTCAGCAGAGAAATTGAAGCAGGTCAGAGTTGATGGAAATATACATGAATGGAGCTAAATACAGGGCAATTCTGGTGGAAAACCTTTTAGAGTCTGCAAAATACTTGAGACTGGGGCGTAGGACCACCTTCCAATAAGACAACAACCTTAAACATACTGCCAGATCTATAATGGAATGGTTTAGATCAAAGCATATTCAAGTGTTTGAATGTCCCCATCACAGTCCAGACCTAAATCCCAATGAGAATCTGACAAGATTTAAAAATGATTATTCACAGACGTTCTACATCCATTCTCACGGAGCTGTTCAAAACTAGTAGAGAAATACCCCAAAAGACTTACATCAGTAATTGCAGCGAAAGGTGGTCCTACAAAGTATTGACTCAGGGGTTGAATACAAATGAACGTTACAATTTTCACATTTATATTTTTAAAATAATTAGAAAACCATGTATTATTTCCTTTACACTTCACAAATACTTGCTACTTTATGGTACATCACATACAGTGGGTATGGAAAGTATTCAGACCCCTTTAAATTTTTCACTTTGTTTCATTGCAGCCATTTGGTAAATTCTAAAAAGTTAATTTTTTTTTCTCATTAAAGTACACTCTGCACCCCATCTTGACTGAAAAAAAAAACATAAATGTAGAATTTTTTGCAAATTTATTAAAAAAGAAAAACGGAAATATCACATGGTCATAAGTATTCAGACCCTTCGCTCAGACACTCATATTTAAGTCTCATGCTGTCCATTTCCTTGTGATCCTCCTTGAGATGGTTCTACTCCTTCATTGGAGTACAGCTGTATTTAATTAAACTGATAGGACTTGATTTGGAAAGGCACACACCTGTGTATATAAGACTTCACAGCTCACAGTGCATGTCAGACCAAATGAGAATCATGAGCTCAAAGGAACTGCCCAAGGAGCTCAGAGACAGAATTGTGGCAAGGCACAGATCTGGCCAAGGTTATAAAAGAATTTTTGCATTACTCAAGGTTCCTAAGAGCACAGTGGCCTCCATAATCCTTAAATGGAAGACGTTTGGGACCACCAGAAGTCTTCCTAGACCTGGCTGTCCAGCCAAACTGAGCAATCGTGGGAGAAGAGCCTTGGTGAGAGAGGTAAAGAAGAACCCCAAGATCACTGCGGCTGAGCTCCAGAGATGCAGAAGGGAGATGGGTGAAAATTCCACAAAGTCAACTATCACTGCAGCCCTCCACCAGGCGGACCTTTATGGCAGAGTGGCCTGACAGAAGCCTCTCCTCAGTGCAAGACATATGAAAGCCTGCATAGAGTTTGCTCAAAAACACATGAAGGACTCCTAGACTATGAGAAATAAGATTCTCTGGTCTGATGAGACGAAGATAGAACTTTTTGGTGATAATTCTAAGCGGTATGTGTGGAGAAAACCAGGCACTGCTCATTACCTGCCCAATACAATCCAAACAGTGAAACATGGTGGTAGCAGCATCATGCTATGGGGGATGTTTTTCTGCTGCAGGGACAGGACGACTGGTTGCAATTGAAGCAAACATGAATGCTTCCAAGTACAGAGATATCCTGGATGAAAACCTCTTCCAGAGTGCTCTGGACCTCACACTTGGCTGAAGGTTCACCTACCAACAAGACAATGACCCAAAGCACGCAACTAAAGTAACAAAGAAGTGGCTTCAGAACAACTCGGTGACCATTCTTGATTGGCCCAGCCAGATCCCTGACCTAAACCCAATTGAGCATCTCTGGAGAGACCTGAAAATGGCTGTCCACCAATGTTCACCATCCAACCTGACGGAACTGAGAGGATCTGCAAGGAAGAATGGCAGAGGATCCCCAAATCCAGGTGTGAAAAACTAGTTGCATCATTCACAAGAAGACTCATGGTTGTACTAGCTTAAAAGGGTGCTTCTACTCAATACTGAGCAAAGGGTCTGAATACTTATGACCATGTGATATTTCAGTTTTTCTTTTTTAATAAATTTGCAAAAATATCTACATTTCTGTTTTTCTTCAGTCAAGATGGGGTGCTTTAGTGAGAAAAAAAAAAAACTTTTTAGAATTTACCAAATGGCTGTAATGAAACAAAGAGTGAAACATTTAAAGGGGTCTGAATATTTTCCATACCCACTGTAAAATCCCAATAAAATACATTTAAGTTTGTGGGTGTAACGTGAAAAATTGTGGAAAACTTCACGCCATATGAATACTTTTTTAAGGCACCGTATACTCACTTTTCAGTCTCAAGGTGAAAGATACATTTTTAAGTCCACACTCCTCCTTACTAACACCTATGCCACCCCATTTTCTTTTCCATCTTTCTCGCTATATCTTGGGCTGTATGCACAAGTGACCATTTTGTTTTTTTTCACAGCCTTTACATGAAATTTTTTTTGATTTTTTTTTTTTACTTAAAAAAAGATGAATACAGCTCTACTAACTGCTTTGTATGCTCGCACTTTAGTTGCAACTTTCCCCGTTATACTCATTTTACCCTTATCTTGGCTTAAATGGAATCTGTCAGGTTCCATAAGGCCCACAAACTTCTACCAATGTCAGACCTATCCTTGTGTTTTAATTATTTAGTGTGAGAACATTTTGGAGCAATGAGCAGCAAAAACACTTTTGTTTTGCTGCTTATGATATGTTAAGTAGGTAGGACTAGTATGGTGGGGCGTCTATTCCTGGCCTCTGGTGCTGTAATTATTCCAACTCGGCGTGATTGACATTTTCACTGTAGCTTCAGTGCAGGAGCTCTCACGCAGGCGCACAATGTCTGGCGCTGAAGCTATAACTGGGCACAGGAAAGATGTCAATCATTCCAAGTGGGCTTGATTGCAACACCAAAGGCCGAGCCATCCCAGGAATTAGACGCTCCCTCCAGACTAGTCCTTGCTAATTAGCATATCATGAATGGCGAACAAAAGTGTTTTTGCAGCTCAGAGCTCCAGCGTTTTCTCACACCAAACACTTGATTGAAACTCGGAATAGTGCACGGTGTGATGCTGGTGGCACTTTGGAGGCTCTTGTGAACCTAATAGGTTCCCTTTAATCAGTTGCTTTTATGTGTCTGTGTGGAATATTAGAAATGGTCAGATATGCACATTTACTGACAAGGCGAAAGAGGCCTGTCAATATGGCAGTAAGGCTATGTTCCCACACGTTGTGTTTTGCAGCGTATTTTGCTGCAGATTTTTATTCAAATTTTCAGCTGCGTTTTGCAGTACCAGCAAACTCTATGAGAAACCAGAATTCTCTGTTCCCACATCTTGTGTTTTTTTTTTTGCTGTGTATTTTGTGCCTTGATTGTGTTCTTGGAAAATAGAGCATGTCACTTCTTTCAGCGTTTTTGCAGCGTTTTTTCACCCATAAGAAGTAATGGGTGGTGAAAAAAACACTGAAAAAATGCAGGTAAATTTTTTCAGCATTTTTGATGGCAAAATAGAATGGGGTTCTCTTTTTTTCACAGAACTTTATGTACATGCATAAATAGAGACAGAAGGACAGTGAACAAAACGCAGCAAAAACGCAGCAAAAAACGCAGCAAAACCTGCAGATTTGATGCAGCTGTTTAACTGCCAGAGATCAGTTTTGCTGCGGATTTCTGACTGAAAAAAACAACACAACGTGTGGGAACATAGCCTTACTCTTCTACATGAGTTGACAAGTCCTGGGATTTGAATACCCTGATAGGGAGTAAAAATACTTTCTTGTTGAAAAATGGAGCTACTTTGTTTGATATTTATTTCATGTGATGTCCAGAGGTTCACACCTAACAATGCGATGCACTGTTTAGCTGCACCCTTTTTCAATAAAAAAAAAAGTACGAAAATATTTTTCTGTTGAGATAAGCAAAGCAGAAGGTCTAAAAATAGGAGCATATGTTGCCTAAAGGCAGCCATGTTTCGTTGTTTCGTTTGGAACGTCAGTGCTAACACGCTGTTAGTACAGTATGCTGTGATTTGTACCGCATTAGTTACCCTGATAGACTTGTACATGGAGAACTTCAAGAATTTAATAACACCATGCTCGTGAAGGAGTGATGCCCCTGTGATCTTTGTGACATGTTTTACAAAGACCGCAACTGCACACGAAATAGGGGAAGTGGTGTGTGCGTTCTGCAACAATTGAGAGCAGTTACATGTGTCTAGTTAGTAGGAATTTCGCTTTAATACTTTACTGTTATCAGAATTTTTCATCTCCCTACTTCAGTAGTATTGTGACGTGAACGGGCTTGTTTAGGCAACAACTCATTGGCCCTATGGTTAGCCATTATTTATTTTCACCATTGTATAGCAAAGTGTTTTGTACTGTGTAAACCGAGGACTGTACACCACGCTGTACTGCATGCGCACTGCTGCAGAAGCTTCAGGACTCATCTCAGGTATTTTGGAAGCACTTTTACACCATAATGCTGAAACATCAGACTTTGACATGGGCGTGTTTGGATCACTAATCTTGTACTGCTTAATCAAATGCGGGTGGTTTAGCCCAAACCTTCGACAGGTTCACTTTAAGGCAAGTGTGGACACACCATTGGTGCAACAGAGGCCTAAGACTTGAAGGGGTCAAAGCAGGTAAAATTGTGCATTATGATGAGCTATTGCACTACAAAGGGCCCATATTCAGTTCTTTGCCAGGGGCCCTCTGTTGTCTGTATCTGCTCCTGCTTTAAAGGGAACCTGTCACCAGAAAGAACGCTATTAGGCTTCAGATATACTGTTAATCTGCAGGTTAACAACGTTATTATGCTGCCCGGCGTCTGCACGCTGTTGAATACAGCGGGGAGAAAATGAACTTTATTTCCCCAAGGTGCATTGAGGCTCAGCTGTTAATCAGGGCCAGGAGCGCGCTAAGGCTGTGTGCCCACGATGCGTTTTTTAAGCGTTTCCGCAGCGGCAAAAACGCTGCAGAAACTCTTAAAAAACGCATGGTAGAAGGCCTGCCATGTTCCCCAATGATAATCCACATGCGCTGTGCACATGCTGCGGAAATTTCCGCTGCGGATTATCATTGCGGAAAAAAACGCAGCACTACCAATTATTTTGCGGAAGCGCGGCGTTTTCGCCGCCATTGACTTGCCTTAGATCGCATGGATTACGCATCACTGTATATGTAGATGCGCATTCCATGCATTCTAATGTGTGGATGGTACCCAGGTCTCAGGTCTAGAGGAGAGGAGACTCTCCTCCGGACCTGGGTACCATAGAAAACTGTAAAAAAAAAAAAGAATAAAATAAAAAATAAATATATACTTACCTTCTGGCGGCCCCCGGTGTCCTTCTCTTCACTTGCCGGCAGTTCGCGATGGACTGAAGGACCTGCGCTGACGTCATAGTCATGTGATGGGTCACGCGACGCTGACCTCGGCAGGTCCTTCAGTGTACCGCTGCCAGCAAGGGAGAACGGAGGGAAACAAGACACCGGGGGCCATCATAAGGTAAGTATAGATTTATTTTTTTATTTTTTACCATTCTTTCGGTCACACTATATAAATCCATGCCGGTTGCATGGATTTATATAGTGTGACCAAGTTGACAAGCACTTTCCAAGTGATGCTAAAATTGCTTGAAAAGCGCTTGTCAGCCCGCATGCGGAAATGCAAGTGAAGAACTCTTCACTTCCGCATGTCCCTGGCAGGAAAACGCATGTACAATCCGCATGCGTTTTTTTCTGCCAGGGAGATGCAGAAACGCTCAGGAAAAAATCCTGAGCATTTCTGCATCGTGGGCACATAGCCTTACAGCTGCTGCTCTGTGACTGAACTTGACTGAAATTGAATGCTGGTGGGAGAATAAAGTTCATTTTCTCCCCGCTGCATTCGGCTGTGTGCAGGCGCCGGGTAGCATAATAACGCTGTTAACCTGCAGATTAACCTCATATCTGTAGGCTAATAGCATTATTTCTGGTGACAGGTTCCTTTTAAGGTACAGACGCATCTCACAAAATTAGAATATCATCAAAAAGTGAATTTTTTTCAGTTCTTCAATACAAAAAGTGAAACTCATATATTATATAGAGTCATTACAGACAGAGTGATCTATTTCAAGTGTTTATTTCTGTTAATGATGATGATTATGGCTCACAGCAAATGAAAACACAAAAGTCATTAACTCAGTAAATTAGAATAGTTAACAAAAAAACACCTGCAAAGGCTTCCTAAGTGTTTAAAAAGGTCTCTTAGTCTGTTTCAGTAGGCTCCACAATCATGGGGAAGACTGCTGACTTGACAGATGTCCAGAAGGCAGTCATTGACACTCCACAAGGTCCCAGAGTTCCAATTTTCATTTGGAAATCAAGGTCCCAGAGTCTGGAGGAAGAGTGGAGAGGCACACAATCCAAGCTGCTTGAGGTCTAGTGTGAAATTTCCACAATCAGTGATGGTTTGGGGAGCCATGTCATCTGCTGGTGTAGGTCCACTGTCTTTTATCAAGATCAAAGTCAGCGCAGCCGTCTACCAGGAAATTTTAGCGCACTTCATGCTTCCCTCTGCTGACAAGCTTTTTGGAGATGGAAATGTAATTTTCCAGCAGGACTTGGCACCTGTCCACACGGCCAAAAGTACCAATACCTGGTTTACACACAACAGTATCACTGTGCTTGATTGGCCAGCAAACTCGCCTGACCTTAACCCCATAGAGAATCTATGGGGTATTGTCAAAAGGAAGATGAGAGACACCAGACCCAACAAAGCAGAAAAGCTGAAGGCTGCTATCAAAGCAACCTGGGCTTCCATAACACCTCAGCAGTGCCACAAGCTGATCACCTCCATGCCACGCCGCATTGGTGCAGTAATTGATGCAAAAGGAGCCCGACCAAGTATTGAGTGCATTTACTGAACATACATTTCAGTAGGCCAACATTTTGGATTTTAAAATCATTTTTCAAGCTGTTGTTATAAAGTATTCTAATTTACTGAGATAATGACTTTTGTGTTTTTATTGGCTGTAAGCCATAATCATCAACAGTAACAGAAATAAACACTTGAAATAGATCACTCTGTTTGTAATGACTCTATATAATATATGAGTTTCACTTTTTGTATTGAAGAACTGAAAAAAATTAACTTTTTGATGATATTCTAATTTTCTGAGATGCACCTGTATATTCACATGTGAACGATTTGTTGCAGAAATGTATGCAGATAAAATCTCTTCCATGTACTGTTATTTTGGTTGCATGTACATTTTATGCCTGCAAACTCCATTCACGTAATTGGGACAGTCACAAAAATTTGGGCAACTAATCTCACTCATGGGCATATACCTTAGTACTAAGGGTATGTCCACAAAACCTCTTTTTTAACAGGTAGATTCTGCCTGGAATCTGACTAAAAAATCTCCAAAAAAATTGCTGCAAAAAATGAACCTAATCCTCAGCAATGTAAAACTAATATTGCTGTACACATGTTCAGTCTTTTCTTATGTCTTTTAACTGCTTCAAGGCTCATAACCTAAAAAGAAGTGACATGCTCCTTCTTCAAGTGGCTTTGTTAGGAAGCCGCCTGCTCTTTGTAGTAAAACAATAGGAAAAACACGACGGCAACATCAAACAATGGGGAAACCTTGGCTTTTTCTGTCGGAATAAAGACGTCATGTGCACATACCCTAGGTGTATTTTGTATTTTTATTTTCTGTCCAGTAATCCATTCGATACTTACAGCCAAGTGCATGGTTATGGCCTTGCATAAGTGTCACATTAGCCAGTCAGTGACTCCCTTGTGATGTCTCATAATTACACGATATGGTGTTTTTAGAGTCTATATTTTTCCTTTTGAGAACAAGATGTCTTGATCATTTCAGTATATAAAAACCTCTTCTACAAAAGCCGTTGTCACATTATAACTAAACTCAGATAATACTTTAAGTTATCACATCCAGACCCAGTAAGATTTCTCACAGCTCCTGTGATGTTTAATTTATTAGCAACTTATGACTAATTACCAATATGCCCTGAAGCACCAAAGTATAAAACTTCCAGGTGTAAAATGCTGCTAGCAGTAATATTGTGCTGACTGTATGGCGACTCAGGAGGCATGTGATACTGATGTCAATCTCTGCTTGTGTGAACTGTCACTCATAGGGTTTTCACCTTGGTGCCATTTTCCAGAAATACTGCCACACCGCTAATGTCATTTGTACTCCATATTATCTGCTAATGCCATCAGCTGGGAAGTCACATCCCTGGAGAGTGTTTGTACACATGGGTCGGATATGGAGCAGATTTTCCATCCTGAATTTTCTGGTTAAGAAATCTGCTGTCTATTAAAGCACAAGCATTTGTGAAATCTCATCCAAACGCAGATGGGTGCAGAGCTTTTAACATCTGCAGCGTTCAGCTTATGCTGCAGCGTTACACTGCACATTTGGCCCTTTAGGGTATGTGCACACGGTGCGGATTTGCTGCGGCTTTGACGCTGCAGAATTTCTGCACCTAATATGCAAATTAGGTTACTTGCGGCTTTTGGTGCGGTTTTTACATGAGATTTTGCCGCATGCGTTTTTTATGTCTTCATGTTGAAATTTGCAGAGTTTCAGAGAATAGGTTCTTTTTAAACAAACTTTATTGATCATCACGCAGCATTTTTGTCTGTGTTCCCGCTGCGGAAACACTATTGAAACACACATGTGGTTTTTACGCATGCGCATTTTCCTCATCTAAGTCTATGGGAAAATCCGCATGCGTTTCCGCAAGAGAAATTGACATGCTGTGGTCTGGAAAAACACGCCTCATGTCAGTTTCCACGGATGATCTGCAGGTGCACAAAACCGCATGTAACATCTGGCCGCTGCGGGTTTGATGCTGCATAAAAACGCAGCGTCAAAACCGCAGCAAATCCAGACCGTGTGCACATACCCCAAGACTATGTTCACACATGTTGGAATTTTCAGTGTTTTTTGCTGCAGATTTTTATGTAAATGTTCAGCTGCGTTTTGCAGTACTAGCAAAGTCTATGATAAACCAGAATTCTCTGTTCACACATCTTGGTTTTTTTTGCTGTGTATTTTGTGCCTTGGTTGGGATTTTGGAAAATAGAGCATGTCAGTTCTTTCAGCGTTTTTTTCACCCATAGGAAGTAATGGGTAGTGAAAAAAACACTGACAAAACGATTAAAAATGCACCAAAAATTTGCATCATTTTTCATTGTTTTTGATGGCAAAATAGAATGGGGTTCTTTTTTTTCACAGAACTTTATGTACATGCATAAATAGAGACAGAAGGACAGTGAAAAACAAACGTTGAAAAAATGCACAAAAAACGCAGCAAAACCTGCATTTTTGATGCAGCTGATTTCCTACCAGAGATTATGTTTTGCTACAGATTTGTGACACTGAAAAACCCAATGTGTGAACGTAGCCTTACAGTGCAGCCATCAGTCAATGATATCTGACGGATCTGGCACTGCTATGTGTGTTTTTTTTTTAATTAATGTGAACAAAGCCCTAAACCCGAAATACACATTAGATGGCGGTCAGCTGGGAGATCTCGGCTGCTTCTTTCATACATATGAGATTTTGATCAGCAGAGCGTACCTATGTTCTCTATGAGAAAGCCGCCACCAGACATGTCTGGCAGCCGCTTATCTACAGGTAAACAAAGCAGTCAGAAGTCTGAAAACGGACATGCCCAATCAATTGTCCAGTGCCCCCATACACATTAGGCTATGTGCCCACGTAGCAGATTTGATGCAGAGCGTTTTTGCCTCTCTCTGGCAGAAAAAAACGCATGCAGATTTACATGCGTTTTTTCTGCCAGAGAGAAGCGTTTTTTCACCGTTTTCACGTGCTTTTTTTCAAGCAGTTTTCCAAGCGATTTTGAGCATCACTTGGAAAAGTGCTTGACAAGTTGGTCACACAATATAAATCCATGCAACCGGCATGGATTTATAATGTGTGAACAACTGATGCTTTAAATGCAGCATCTATAGTAAAAAAAAGAATTAAAACGTTAAAAATAAAAAAAACCTGTATACTCACCTCTCCGGTCTCCTCCAGTCTGCTCCCGGCGGCGATCCTCTCTCTTCGGTGTCCCGTCGTGTACTTTCAGGACCTGTGGTGACGTCATTTAGTCAGCTGATGGTCATGCGACCATCACCTGACCGCCGACGTCAGCGGTCGCGTGACCATCAGGTGACTAAATGACGTCACCGCGTGGTAGCTGGGATGAAGGAGTTGTAGTCTTCTCTTCATCCTGGGTACCACAAGCACCACGATTACGCTGCAAATTCGCGGCCATTGAATTTAATTGAAACGCAGCAAATCCACATATACCTGCGGGTTTGCTGCGTTTCAATGTTCCTCAATGGCCGCGAATTTGCAGCGTAATCGCGGTAGAAATGGTCATGCTGCGTTTTTGCAACGCAATGTGAATTCAGCGCGCTAATTAGCGCATCATGTGCACAGCACATCCTAATTCACATTGCTTTGCATGGCAGACGGTTTTACAAGCGTTTTCGCGGCCGTAAAAACGCTACTTGGGCACTTAACCTTAGACTGTTGGCTGAACCCATAATAATCTGCGGGTTTGGTCAACATAAGTCTAATGTATAGGCTCCCCTTTATAGCGAATATCCTGGGAGACTCATGGGACCCTACACCCCATTCAGTCTCACCCCTTTATTTGATGCTTTATATTTAGGAGGGTAGTGTTTAATATCTTTAATTTTGCTTCTCTCCCCCACCACCAAATTTAACTCAGGTTACATTTATGGTATGTTCCATCCCCCCCTTCAGGACAGTTAATGGTACTCACTTTCTAGATTCTTCTTGCCGCCGATCAGCTGACCGGGCAGTTTTTGGTAACAGTCTTTTGATTGGCAGAGGATTTTTAAGCTGGAATAAAAAAATGGATATGAGCCCAACATTCCTGTCATCGGTGTCAGTCAGTGCCAGGCAGTAAAGCAGGTAGAAGCAGCTCCCTGCCCATCCTCCTTTGGATATTTTATTTACAGTCGTGGCATTCATTAGTTGGGTGGTTGCCCAGCTGTGACTGGGTGGACATCGTCTAATCTAATCTTTTTGGACTTTTAATTAGTTATTTTATTGGTTTTATGATAATTTATTTTAATAGTTAATTATTAGGTAACCCATTAATGAATACCGCAGCCTTTATTCACCAGAAATGAGTCTGTGGTCAATATTAGGTACTTCCTGGGATTTTGTTTGGGTGGGGTGTCCTGTGGTGCCTGCGATCCCATGTGTATCGGGGCCTTAACCTGAAGATTTGGCATCTGACTAAAATACTGCAACAGCAAAATTACTAAAAAAACGTAAGTTTTGAGTGACCAAGTTTTTATTTCCTGCTGCTCATATAGCACCAGCATAGTCCGTAGCTGTATAGCGTTTATCACTAATTTAATCTATTTGGACTTTTCAAAGGCCTCTGATACAGTCCCACATAAAAGGTTGTTAAATAAAATGAGATCAGTGTGACTAGGGGAAAATATTTGTAATTGGGTTAATAAGTGGCTCAGTGATAGGAAACAAAGGGTGGTTATTAATGCAACACACTCTGATTGGAACATTTAATAATGAGGTACCACAGGGGTCATTATTGGGCCCTCTTCTTTTTTTCAGATTTTTATTTATGATCTTGTAGAAGGCATACAGAGTAGAATTTCAATATTTGCAGATTATTCTGCAAGGTAATCAACACAGTGGAGGATAATTTAATATTACAGAGATATGTATGTAAGCTGGAGACTTGGGATGAGAAATGACAATTTGAAGTTAATGTAGAGAAATGTATGATCGTACACTTGACTTGGCCCGAGGAAATAAAATGTACAGTTATGTACTAAATGGCAAATCACTGTAAAACTGTCTCTAAAAAATACTTGGTTGCATGGGAGGACAGCAAACTCCTCTTTAGTGACCAGTGCCAGGCAGCTACTGCAAAGGCAAATAGAATCTTGAGATGCATTAAAAATTAAATAGATGTTCATGACAAGAACATAGTTTTTGACTTTATACAAGAGACTAGTGCAGCCACACTTAGAATACTGTGTACAGTTCTGGTCTCCGGTGTATAAGAAGGATATAGCTGAACTAGAGGGGGTGCAGAGAAGAGTGACCAAGGTTATTAAGGGAAGGGATATGAAACACAAAACAAAGTCAGGTTATCAAACTTGGAGAAATTCATTTTGGAAAAACGAAGGCTTAGGGGTGATCTTATTACAATGTACAAATATATGAAGAGACAGTAAAGAAATGTTTTTAATTTTTTTACACCTATGCCTGCAATGATGACTAGGGGGCATCTCTACATCTAGAAGGAAAGAAAGTTTAATCATAACAGACGGCAAATTTTTACTCTAAGCCTATATTCTCACGTTGCAGTTTTTTTCAGCTTTTTTTTTTATGCAAATTTTTACCTGCGTTTTACAGTACCAGCAAAGCCAATGAGATTTCAGAGATCTCATTCACACAGCTTGTTTTTTTTGTCCTCAGAATTTTGTGCAAAACCTTGGGTTTTGCAAAATGCAGCATGTCACTTCTTTCAGCATTTTTTCTGCGTTTTCCACTGATAGTGGAAAATACGCTGAAAAAACGCAGGTATCAGGTTTTGCTGCGTTTTTGGTGCCAAAACCTGAGGAGGTTGAATTAGGTTATTTTTTTTGGCACTAAACTTAATCAGCATGTACAAGAGACAAATGTACCCTGACAAAGACGCACCACAAATGCAGCAAAAAGTTGCAAAATCTCAGGAAAACCTGCTTTTTGAGGCAGTAATTTCACTGCCAAGAGAGCAGGTTTTGCTGCAGAAAAAAACGCAGCAAAAAGATAACGTGTGAACATAGCTTAAGAGCAGTGAGACTGTGGAACTCTCTGCCGCACAATATTGTAATTATTGATTCACTAAAAAAGTACAAGGAGGGCCTGGAAGCCTTTAGTGAAAGATAAAATATTACAGGTTATGAGTACTAGATTCTGTGAGTGATGGGATGTTGACCTAGGGTATCAATGGGATGTTGATCTTGGGAGCAATCGGTGGCTGACGCCATAGATGCTTTTTCGGAGGCTGAACAAGATAAAGCCTCAAAAAATTCAGATCTAAGAACGTTATTTTTTGATCTCACAACCTACTATAAGGATAATATAAAATCTTGGTGGGAGACCCAGTCTCTTGAGAACTATCTCAAACATGAGATAGTTCCCAGGGGACTGAGGATCTCGATCACTCCAGCACGGAGAACTAGGACACCGGAACTCCTTAAAAAGTGGGAAAAAGAACTTACTGAGAGCACCTTGCATTTTATGAATATACTATTAGAGGAAGAGAGGGTCAATTTGGAACTTACCTCAAAAAAACTCACAGATTTAACGGAGGAGGTCCTTAAGTACAAAACGGACAATGACTTTGCTAGGAGGGAAGCAAGCTTACAAACCACTATCGAGCAATTCAAAGGTGAAATAAAAAGTAGGAAACATAAGCAATTTATAAAAGATCTCCATGAGTTTAGGGAAAAGAAAATCTATTCCTTTCTCCAAGAGGAGAGAAAAGAGAGTCTATTACGGATATTTCCTCCTCAGACTTGGAATTATCTGATACGGATTGAGGGTCATCTAGCTTCCCCAGAGGTAGGGGTTCTCACGTGGTACAAGTAGGAGGTATAATAGGACAGGATGGGAAAGACAGGAGAGGAGAGACTATATGCGCACAAGGAACAGCTACCGGGGAGAATCATCATGTGCGGGGCCTCCTCTGCATCTTCTTCCTGTTTTTTAGAGAAAAGGAAACCACTAGGTCTGAAATAAATAATGTTAACAAAATTATAAATATTTCACCCTACAATTTGTCATCCCTGGAAAAATCAGTCTTGAGTAAAGGGTTATCATTTGTGCCTACCAATCAGTTTGATAATTTTCATGGGTGAAGGATATGAATTTATTCGCCCGGAAATTAAGGTGGAGAAAATGTTTTAGATCCCATGACCGTGCTGAGTGTGAGTCACTGGGAATCTTGGAGGAGGACCTACCTGATGTCAGGACCCTTATGGAAATTTGGAGTGAAAATGAGAGGCGACCAGGTACTGGTCCTTTTACTGACCTTAGACCCAAAAGTAAAAAAATGCCACCAGCCACCGATAATAATAGTATAGACATTTTCATGAAACTTGTGGTGGAGGATTTGGGAAAAATTGGGGAAACACCTAAAAGGAATTATTCTAATATGACAAGAGAGAATGACTCTGGATAGTCTTGCGGATAATAAAGAGTTAATTTTCAAACCGTCAGACAAGGGCGGAAATCTTGTCGCATTGGACCATAAAAATTATCTCCGTATGTGTGAAGGATGAACATACATACAAGATTTTGAGAAGAGATCCCACAGAGTTATTTACTAATGAACTGAATATGCTATTGGATAGGGCATTTGTTCAGGGATTGACATCTAAAAATGAAAGGGATTTTATGCTTCGTCTTTCCCACGTAATCTTTTGGACATGTGCATTGTGCTTCCTGTGTATACACAGATACACAGGAAGCACACCTGGGGGAAGTATAAAAGGAGACATTGAGGGCCGAAGTAACTATGGCTGGTTCTCTATCTAGAGGTGGATTAGGAAGGACATTGTTTCTCCCCCTACTTTTTACTATGATCACATCATTAAGCTAAGTCCATAATTTTTGCTGGTTTATCTGTGCTTTTCTCACATGTTGATTGTAGGTATGCTCTCCTGATGAACCCATTGAAGGGGAAACGAGTCGAGTCTATTAGCATACTGATATATTTTTTATGTGAAGATGGTTGCTGATATTATTTAGGGCTAAGCACAAGAGTTTGAATATAATTAAGTTACCTTTATTATGATGATATTCTGTGGTTAAATGAATTGCCTATAAAAGATACTACAGCTGCTATATATCTGCACTTTATTGATTTGATAGGGGACTGGCCCATGTGGGGTTACTATACCTTGTTGGGATTTTTGCAATATATTGTTTCAATTATACATTTGTTCTATTATTTATATATTAAATCATAATTACTTTTGTATCTGGCTCTAAACATCTTATCTGATAAAATTCATTGCTATGAGCATGGTCAACTATAGGTATATTATGGATGCACTATTATAGCAACTATTGGTGACCTGTTTTCTTATAATATGTGGTTATTGTCTATTTCTCAATTTCATCTTGTATTGGTTTTGGGATTATAGCATATTTTCATGCACTTCTTTTTATCCAATAGTCTACTGTTTCTGGCCTGTCATAGGGCCTATTAGGGACCAAGAGGCGCCACTGCGCCGGTTGAGGGTGCCAACCTCCGCTGTTAGGTAGGGTACTACCAGCTGAGGGTGATTTAGATTTTCCTTCTGCTTTATTGGCATTTTTTCACAGGACTTTAATACCAAGTCCACCTTGCCTGTTGTGTCGCTCCTCATTCATAGTTAGGTCTCCCCTTTGGGAAGACCCCTATCTCTTTCACCCCCTTATGAGATACTTTATTCCCTCTCCTAGGGCCCTCTCTAGGGCCTAATAGGGTCAGCCAGGGACAGTCAACGTCACCCTGCGCAGGTCTAGGGTGCCAACCTCCATGGCAAGGCTGGATGACAGTAGAATTATGGTAGGGCTTTGCACCCATTCTTACCTGTATGATTACTGGATAATAATTGTATTGGCCTTAAATTCATATCGACTATTTACTTTTTAATATATCCATTAAAAGTGATGTTTTAAGTGATTTAATTATTCTAGGGTGTTTGAGTCTGTGAATAATTTGATGTTGATCTAGTGAACTAGTCTCATTGGCGTATGTGGCGTTGGGAAGAAATTTTTCCCCTAGTATAGGGCAATTAGCATCAGCTTTTTGGGGGTTTTACTGATGCATATGTGATGCCTCTTACGTCTGTTGTAAGCCCTTTTTTTAGTTTACCCTGGGTGTTGGGGGACTCGGCGTCGGGTCCAGAGATGGAGAGGTGGGATGTAGCCGTGGCCCGGACCCAACCCGTGCTCAGGGCCGTCACATTAAAAAGAGATGGTGAGGGCTTATCCGGGTTTGAGTGGCTAACTAACGACTACACCACCTGTGGTGCCTGGTGAAGGGTCACCAGCGCTGCTGCAGTCCGCTGAGGCCTGGTATTACGGCGGCCAGAGTTCTTACTACTCCCCACAAGCAGAGGGACAGGATGGATGGGGGTAGTAGTAGAGGGAGACGGGCGCCGTGTCATGCAGTGTGGCGCAGAATAAACAATCCGGAGGCCATAGGGGTGAACTTCCAAGGCTTTACTCACTTTAGAGATGGCAGAAGGAAGGCGACTCCCTGCTCCTCGCGGAGTCCTGCGGTCACCATGGACGGGGGTCCGACAACCTCCGAGTAAGTCCAGCATTCAGTCGGGACCCTACTGCAGAGTGTTCCTGAACTACCGGCCGAATCCTTTCCTGTCCGTGTGTGTGCAAATAGGCCGGGACTCCCTCTGAGCTCCTCTCCGAACAAGGGTACGGGTAGCAGCTCCGCTCCGTCCGATACCCGGTGGGACCCTCTGGGCCTACCGGGCTTTCCCGACCAGGACGTAGAGTAGCAGTGTCGGGGGCCGGTACTCTTTTGCAGCCGGAGTCCCTCTGACTATATCAGCATGGCGAGGACAGGTGGCATACACCGCTCCGTCTGCATCCTGCCTGGGATCCATTTGCTGTGTAGCCACACTCTTAAGCTCCGGGCCTTCTTGATCCTGGTCATTGGCCGGGTTGAGACATTCCTGGTCTACAACCTACCTCTCGTCCCAAGGCCAGGGTACGAGGGCTGTGTCCCTTGCCGGTGCAGGCCCACACAGGATCTGCGCTCGCGGAGGGAGGTCACATTACACACAGTATATGACAGCACAGTGAACAGCCAGAGAACGACCAAGACCAAAAATGGCTTTTTATTAAATATCAAATTTAAAGTGTAACTAACTTGTAAGTCCTCCACCCTCACCCACTAACTGGTTCCCCTAACTCTTGGTTCCCCAGTCTCCCTGTAACCAGGGGAGCAGCACCTAGTGCATACTAGCTCCCTCTGGTGGAGAAATGTGGTGTTGGATGCAAAAGGTTGGGTCACGACTATCACACTGGCCTTACCTCAGAGGAGGAACACCTCACTCCATTAGAGAAGTGCAGCATCCCTGTGGCGGTCGAACCCTCAGGGGTGCCACACATACAATGAACGCTGGGAGGAACGGAAATTTGAAAACATCTTTACTCATGTTTTTATCTAAAGATACATTTGGCTGACTTGGTGACAGAGGGCTGTGACCATTTATTAATTTATTTTATTGAATGATTGGAAAGAAATGCTGGGGTTTATGTTCTTTTAGGTTAGGTACACCCTGCGTTTTTGCCCTCTGTAGGGTGCATACACTCATGAAGTATGTGCCTGACGGTGGCCATCTGGGACCCATTGTAAAAACTTCATACTTCATGGCATACGTCTCTTTTCAGTGTCCCTGTGCATAGAAAACACATAACTCCCAAGCTTAGGTCAAAAGAACAGACTTATGGCCATTGACCGATGACGGGGCCTATTGGAGCATTGCAGTATATGTCAGGAAAAGCTCCTGATGTACACTATACTGTAGGCTAAGTGCATAGACACAGTGTGCACTTAGCCCTAAGTAAGTCTTGAGTATATGTGTGCCATTAAAGTCTCAGTACTGGAACATTGGTTAATAGAAAGCAGAAACATTCCAAACGTGTGAGAAAGCATTTGGGTTTAGTGAAGCGCTGAACAGTTTTGGAGATGTGTTCCTTCTTTTTCAGCTCCTTCCTGCACAGTCTTAGATCAAATCTGCAGAATGAGTAGAAATAACATTGTAGTTTGTATTTGGTTTTCCTTTTATTATTTGTTTTATCACAATTTTCCTATCATTTGTTTATTTGTGTACAAAGAGCAATTTTGGGGCAGTATTAAAGGCTTACTAGTGGAAAACTGACATTAGCCTAATTTATGGTCACTTGAACCCAAAAATATGTGACGTATAGGTAACATGTAGTGCGTCTGCTAGTTCTAATTATCATTTGTAGCTTTATGACCTTCTTTTACATTAACTGCTCATATCGATGTTAATACTGAAAATGAACATTTTCTCACATCTGGAGGGGTCTTGTAGAGCATAGAGCATTGATGGTAAATTAGATGTGCTCCCTTAGTAGTATATATAGAGAGAATATGGTGGTTTGTAACAAGTGATGCAGGTGTTGTATCACAACTATGGCTAGGCTCACTTCTGTCCTCATTATATAGGAATATAAAAAAGAGAATAACTGCAGTCCTAGATCTGTTACATCATCTATGATGGGGTCACTCAGACTTTCTTCAAGATGTCCATCTTTATGCAAAAAATACCCCCAGAGCGGAATGCCTAGCCTCAAGCCAGACATGAAGAACCCAGGATCTTTCGTCCACTTTTTTACTCCAGCAAGCTTAAGGCTATGTGCCCACGATGCAGAAATGCTGCATATTTTTTCCGCTTCTCCGAGGCAGGAAAAATGCATGCGGATTTTACATGTGTTTTTCCCTCCAGGTAGAAGCGTTTGTCAAGCGTCTTTGCATGCATTTCTGCATGCGGGTTATCAAGCGCTTTTCCAATTGATTTTAGCATCACTTGGAAAAGTGCCTGACAACTTGTTCACACTATAAATCCATGCCGGTTGCATGGATTTATATAGTAGTGTGACCAAGTTAGTTAAAAAAAAAGATTATTCTTACCTTCTGATGTCCTCCTGGTGTTTTCTCCGCTGCGTCCGGTGTTTTGGGTGGCTCGCGGTGGTGTGAAGGACCTGCGGTGACGTCATTGAGTTATGTGTCAGGTCACATGACTCAATGACGTCATGGCAGGTCCTTCACACCACCGCGAGCCATAGAGCAGACCAGACGGAGGGGAGAAAACACCGGGAGAACATCAGAAGGTAAGAATAATCTTTATTTTTTATTTTAAATTCTTTTTTTAACAGGTTCTATGGTACCCAGGTCTGGATGAGAGTCTCCTCTTCTCCAGACCTGGGTACCATCCGCACATTGAACCGTGTGATACCCGCTTGTGCAGATGTAGTGATGCGGATGTCATGCGGTCCAATGCAAGTCAATGGCGACGATTACGCTGCGTGTCCGCAAAATTAATGGACATGCTGCAGATTTTTCCGCAATGTTAATCCGCAGCGGCAATTTTCGCAGCATGTGCACAGCACATGCGGATTATCATTGGGGACCATGGGGCATTTATTACCAAGCGTTTTTAAGTGTTTTCACTGCGGAAATTCCGCGGCAAAATCGCTTTAAAAACGCATAGTGGGCACGCAGCCTTACTAGGGAAGAATTGTGTCATGCCTAGCCTCAAGCCAGACATGAGAGCCCAAGATCTTTGGTTTTTGTTTGTTTTCTATTCCTTCAGCAACTTTTACCAGAAAACAACAGATCATCATGCCTAGCCTCAAACCAGACCGAAGAACCCAGGATCTTTGGTCCACCTTTTTTCTCCAGCATCTTTTACCAGGGGAAATAAAGAGTAGCATGCCTAGCCTCAAACCAGACATGAGAACTCAGGATATGTGATCCACTTGGATCTATATTTTTCCAGTACCAAAGCAATACTATTTTTGTGAAACGCTAAAATATTTTTTTAATTAAAGGAACTTTGTTATTCCTTTTTTATAGTGTTATTTAAAATGAATGTCTCATCTGAAAATTAACTATTGTTTAAGTTACATTTTTAAACATTTTTTGTTTATTTTTATTATATTTCATATTCAGATCTATATAATAAATAATCAAAACCTTGTCGTTTTCACGCTGGCTGCTAAGCTTAATTTAAGGCCGCGGTCACACGGCCGTCTATTCTCTCATGCGGGAGAATCAGGCTGATTATTTTAATGACACTGTCAGAGTTTCATCCAAGTGTCATCTTACTGTGATGTGGTTCTCTCACATGAGATAATCTCATCACAGTTGCGCAGAAGATAGAAAACTTAGTTTCTCCATCTTCTCCATTGTCTGAGTCCATGGATGTCGGACTGCATTTGGATGACATCTGAGTGCAGTCCGATATTTCAAGTGCACCCATTGACTTGTATGGGTGCATGTGATCCGATTATCGGATGCACTCGCAGCGTGCTGCGCTTGTTTTCTCATGCCGAATAGACATGAGAAAAAAATCGCAGATCTGCACTGCCCCAGAGTATAACATTGGGCCAAGTGCTATCTGATACAACATCAGGTAGCACTCGGCCGTGTCATTCGGCCGTCTGACTGCGCCCTAGACTCCAACTTTCTGCTGAGCAAAAGACTGATTCAGACCCTATCTTTTGTATAAAAAATTTCTGAGCTTCCAATCTGAGTAGCTCTAATCTGGGCAAGGGTCATTGTGAAGATCAGGGGGAGGAGGTATAATGGTCACATATAATGAATGGTTGTCTGTTATAGTAATGTGACTGCTGAAAAGACTTACCTTATAGAACGATCAGGAAATATGAGTTTCTAGTTTAAGACTTAGAGTCCAGTGTAAGTGAAGTTTTTTTCTAACATAGGTAGTGATTTTGAAAAAAAAAAAAAATAAATAATAATAAAAAAATGTATTTAACATAAAAAAATTATTTAAACAATATATTATTTTCTGATGACACATTCTTTTTAAGGCCATGGCCCCACTATCAGTATTTGGTCAGTATTCGGTCAGTATTTTTTCTCAGGAGTGGGAGCCAAAACCAGGTGAGGAACAATCAGAGAAAAGGTATAAAAGAAACAAGTCACCAATTCTGCATTTATCACCCACTCCTGGTTTTGGCTCCCACTCCTGAGAAAAAATACTGACCGAATACTGACCAAATACTGATAGTGGGGCTATGGCCTAAAGGTGCGTTCACAAGCATTAGATTAGTTGGAGAAACTCCTGCGCTGTAGATCAGTTGCTTTTATCTGAATGGAGTTCTTTTACCAGTAAGTAAATGAATTTCTGCAAGCACTCTTCAGGTAAATGGGACAGTTGCAAATTTTTTTACAAATCGGATGTATGCAATTTGCTTGATGAGGACTTGTCAACTAGATTCTTATCTGCTTCACTCAGTTTGCCCTGGGCTGAAACTCATGGCATTACCATATGTCAGGTGTTCCTCTCCTAAAAGGGTTAAATGGTGGAAAAGGTGTCTTTCCTGCCGTTTTGCTGCTGCATATCCAGAATGAGTCTGGGCTGTGTTTGGAGGATAGTACTGACCAGTCTGGTAGCAGTATTTATTAAACATGGAGCGAGCGGGGATAAAGACCAAGTACTGGACATGTGAACGTGGCCTAATTCTGTACAACTACTCAGGGTCCAGTTGTTACATATGGGGGGGAATTAACTATGCAAATTGCCATTTCACAGAGGAGGAAAGCAGGGTCTCTGGTCCACCTTTTGGAAGTAGCAATAGGAGACGTCAATCAATATTGGTCCTTTTAAACTTTACCACCTAACTCAGGATATAAAGCCAAACCAGACTTCCAATTATACAAATAGCTGTTTTGGTGTTTTTGCAAAATCCCTGAAACAAATGGAGGTCTGGTTTGGCTTTATATTCTAAGTCATGTGACAAGGTTCTTTAAAGAATCAATATTGATTTATAGGATTGCTACTTTCAGGAGGTAGCCCCAAAGACCCTTTGATGATATTGGCATGTTTAATTTCCCAAAGATCATTTCATGGCATATAAGTCTCCATACACCATTTGGCGTTCTCTTTAAAATGGTTGTCTACCTTGCAAATTGATAATATGGTCTTTAGTCATAAATCAGTTGATTAAAAGCTTAAAAAAGACAAATATAAGAGTTAGAACTTCAGAATAAGCTCACTCATGGATTCTCAGTTCACTGATTCTTCAGCTAGCAATAGTTCAACACAGAGGCAATAGAAGGAAAACGGTGTAAAATTTTTAATGAAACAATTGCAAAAATGATTTTTAGCTAAAATTACATGTATTTAAGTTAGTAAAAAAATGTTTCCAAAGGAGAACATCCCATTAAGGAGAAATATTACTTCTTAGAACATATATGGAAAATTCTTACAATATGCCCAAGCTTTTTGTCTAATTCTACTGCTTGGTGTTACTCGCAGTTTTCTTCCTTATCTTTCCACTTTTATTTAGAGTCTAAATTCAGTGTATCTGTGACCAGAAAAGTGGATCATTTCGTTTCTGTGCCTGAAAGATAAAGGCAGGAGATAGTAATGCATATGATTTGAACTGACAGAATTTCAGCTCCCGTGCATTTATGGATGAATACGTACAGTCAGGCAGACTTCATTTTTTGTATGGGTATATGAGCATTGTGCTTATAGGTGACCCCTGATGAGGTGAGAAAAGGAATCTAGGCCCTCTACAAATCATATATGAGTAGTGCCCATCATTCTGACTGCTGCTTAAAATGTAATGATTTGCCGACGGATGTATGTATCATAATTAAAGTAAACTACCACTTATAACTCAGTAAAGCTTGAGTTCTTACGTTCAACTGTAAAAAGGAATAGACATGCAATTATAACATGTATGCATTTAATATTTGTCTAAAATAATATTTGTTTCATTTTTTTTTCAGACAAGGCTAGGTTCTCATTTGTACGTCTGCAGACTTATGTATGCGTCGTAAATAAAAGTAAAAAACGCATGTGCCATAAATCCATTTGAATTTCAACACTTACATTGTACAGGTGCATCTCACTAAACTAGAATATCATCAAAAAGTTAATTTATTTCAGTTCTTCAATACAAAAAGTGAAGCTCATATATTATATAGAGTCATTACAAACAGAGTGATCTATTTCAAGTGCTTATTTCTGTTAATGTTGATGATTATGGCTTTCAGCCAATGAATATACAAAAGTCATTATCTCAGTAAATTAGAATACTTTATAACAACAGCTTAAAAAATTATTTTAAAATCCGAAATGTTGGCCTAAGGAAATGTATGTTCAGTAAATGCACTCAATATTTGGTCGGGGCTCCTTTTGCATCAATTACTGCATCAATGCGGCGTGGCATGGAGGCGATCAGCCTGTGGCACTGCTGAGGTGTTATGGAAGCCCAGGTTGCTTTGATAGCAGCCTTCAGCTGGTCTGCATTGTTGGGTCTGGTGTCTCTCATCTTCCTCTTGACAAGACCTCATTCAGTGGGTATGGAAAGTATTCTGACCCCTTTAAATTGTTCACTCTGTTTCATTGCAGCCATTTGGTAAATTCTGAAAAGTTCATTTTTTTCTCATTAAAAGTACACTCTGCACCCCATCTTGACTGAAAAAAAAACAGAAATGTAGAAATTTTTGCAAATTTATTAAAAAAGAAAAACTGAAATATCACATGGTCATAAGTATTCAGACTCTTTGCTCAGACACTTATATTTAAGTCACATGCTGTCCATTTCCTTGTGATCCTCCTTGAGATGGTTCTACTCCTTCATTGGAGTCCAGCTGTGTTTAATTAAACTGATAGGACTTGATTTGGAAAGGCACACACCTGTCAATATAAGACGTCACAGCTCACAGTGCATGTCAGACCAAATGAGTATCATGAGTTCAAAAGGAACTTCCCAATGAGCTCGGAGACAGAATTATGGCAAGGCACAGATCTGGCCAAGGTTACAAAAGAATTTCTGCATTACTCAAAGTTCCTAAGAGCACAGTGGCCTCCATAATCCTTAAATGGAATACGTTTGGGACCACCAGAAGTCTTCCTAGACCTGGCTGTCCAGCCAAACTGAGCAATCGTGGGAGAAGAGCCTTGGTGAGAGAGGTAAAGAAGAATCCCAAGATCACTGTGGCTGAGCTCCAGAGATACAGAAGGGAGATGGGAGAAAGTTCCACAAAGTCAACTATCACTGCAGCCCTCCACCAGTTCGGCCTTTATAGCAGAGTGGCCCGACCGAAGCCTCTCCTCAGTGGAAGACATATGAAAACCTGTATAGAGTTTGCTCAAAAACACATGAAGGACTCCCAGACTATG
Organism: Phyllobates terribilis; assembly: GCF_046119375.1. Lineage (NCBI taxonomy): Eukaryota > Metazoa > Chordata > Amphibia > Anura > Dendrobatidae > Phyllobates > Phyllobates terribilis. The sequence goes on along the minus strand of NW_027362762.1, from coordinate 339,805,190 downwards.
AGAAATAAGATTCTCTGGTTTGATGAGACGAAGATAGAACTTTTTGGTGATAATTCTAAGCGGTATGTGTGGAGAACACCAGGCACTGCTCATCACCTGCCCAATACAATCCCAACAGTGAAACATGGTGGTGGCAGCATCATGCTATGGGGGTGTTTTTCAGGACTGGTTGAAATTGAAGGAAACATGAATGCGGCCAAGTACAGAGATATCCTGGATGAAAACCTCTTCCAGAGTGCTCTGGACCTCAGACTTGGCTGAAGGTTCACCTTCCAACAAGACAAGGACCCTAAGCACACAGCTAAAATAACAAAGGAGTGGCTTCAGAACAACTCTGTGACCATTCTTGACTGGCCAAGCCAGAGCCCTAGCCTAAACCCAATTGTGCATCTTTGGAGAGACCTGAAAATGGCTGTCCACCAACATTCACCATACAACTGACAGAACTGGAGAGGAGCTGCAAGGAAGAATGGCAGAGGATCCCCAAATCCAGGTGTGAAAAACTTGTTGCATCATTCCCATGAATACCCATGGCTGTACTTGCTCAAAAGGGTGCTTCTACTCAATACTGAGCAAAGGATCTGAATACTTATGACAATGTGATATGTTTTTCTTTTTTAATAAATTTGCAAAAATTTCTACATTTCTGTTTTTTTTTTCAGTCAAGATGGGGTGCAGAGTGTACTTTAATGAGAAAAAAATTAACTTTTTATAATTTACCAAATGGCTGCAATGAAACAATGAGTGGAAAATGTAAAGGGGTCTGAATACTTTCCGTACCCACTGTAGATTGTCTGTGGGGTTAAGGTCAGGCGAGTTTGCTGCCAATCAAGCACAGTGATACTGTTGTTTTTAAACCAGGTATTGGTGCTTTTGGCAGTGTGGACAGGTGCCAAGTCCTGCCTGGGAACAAAATTTCCATCTCCAAAAAGCTAGTCGGCAGAGGGAAGCATGAAGTGCTCTAAAATTTCCTGGTAGACGGGTGCGCTGACTTTGGTCTTGATAAAACATAGTGGACCTACACCAGCAGATGACATGGCTCCCCAAACCATCACTGATTGTGGAAACGTCACACTAGACCTCAAGCAGCTTGGATTGTGTGCCTCTCCACTCTTCCTGCAGACTCGGACCTTGATTTTCAAATGAAAATTGGAACTCTGGGACCTTGTGGAGTGTGTCATTGACTGCCTTCTGGACATCTGTGAAGTCAGCAGTCTTCCCCATGACTGTGGAGCCTACTGAAACAGATTAAGAGACCTTTTTAAACACTTAGGAAACCTTTGCATGTGTTTTTTGTTAATTATTTTAATTTACTGAGATAATGACTGTTGTGTTTTCATTGGCTGTAAGCCATAATCATCAACATTAACAAAAATAAACACTTGAAATAGATCACTCTGTTTGTAATGACTCTATATAATATATAAGTTTCACTTTTTGTACTGAAGAACTGAAATAAATTAACGTTTTGATATATATATATATATATATATATATATATATATATATAATGATGATATACAGTACAGACCAAAAGTTTGGACACACCTTCTCATTTAAAGATTTTTCTGTATTTTCATGACTTTGAAAATTGTACATTCACACTGAAGGCATCAAAACTATGAATTAACACATGTGGAATTATATGCTTAACAAAACAAAAATGTGTGAAACAACTGAAAATATGTCTTATATTCTAGGTTCTTCAAAGTAGCCACCTTTTGCTTTGATGACTGCTTTACGCACTCTTGGCATTCTCTTGATGAGCTTCAAGAGGTAGTCACCGGAAATGGTCTTCCAAGAATCTTGAAGGAGTTTCCAGAGATGCTTAGCACTTGTTGGCCCTTTTGCCTTCACTCTGCGGTCCAGCTCACCCCAAACCATCTCGATTGGGTTCAGGTCTGGTGACCATGGAGGCCAGATCAACTGGCGTAGCACCCCATCAATCTCCTTCTTGGTCAAGTAGCCCTTATACAGCCTGGAGGTGTGTTTGGGGTCATTGTCCTGTTGAAAAATAAATGATTGTCCAACTAAACGCAAACCGGATGGAATAGCATGCCGCTGCAAGATGCTGTGGTAGCCATGCTGGTTCAGTATGCCTTCAATTTTGAATAAATCCCCAACAGTGTCACCAGCAAAGCACTCCCACACCATCACACCTCCTCCTCCATGCTTCACGGTGGGAACCTGGCATGTAGAGTCCATCCGTTCACCTTTTCTGCGTCGCACAAAGACACGGTGGTTGGAACCAAAGATCTCAAATTTGGACTCATCAGACCAAAGCACAGATTTCCACTGGTCTAATATCCATTCCTTCCTTGTGTTCTTTAGCCCAAACAAGTCTCTTCTGCTTGTTGCCTGTCATTAGCAGTGGTTTCCTAGTAGCTATTTTACCATGAAGTCCTGCTGCACAAAGTCTCCTCTTAACAGTTGTTGAAGAGATGTGTCTGCTGCTAGAACTCTGTGTGGCATTGACCTTGTCTCTAATCTGAGCTGCTGTTAACCTGCGATTTCTGAGGCTGGTGACTCGGATAAACTTATCCTCAGAAGCAGAGGTGACTCTTGGTCTTCCTTTCCTGGGGCGGTCCTCATGTGAGCCAGTTTCTTTGTAGCGCTTGATGGTTTTTGCAACTGCACTTGGGGACACATTCAAAGTTTGCCCAATGTTTCGGACTGACTGACCTTCATTTCTTAAAGTAATGATGGTGTAACATACCTGGCGGCGTCCTTGCATAGTGGTCCATCTCCCACTGTGCAAGAGCACGCACTTGATCTCCAGTCCAGTTTGCTAGCCTGGCTTCCCTCCATGCTGTCTGTTTGCCTCTGTGTCTGCTGCTTAAGGGCGGCGCCCGATCACTTCCTGCTTTTTGTACCTGCTGCAGACACACCCCTTGTGCGTCCTCAGCCTATTGCTGTCTGCCATCTGGTATTTAACCCAGCTGTTCCAATGAATCCCTGCCTGAGCATTGTGTTCTGTCAGTTGGCCTTTGGTCACTGATATGCCAGGTCCCGTTTATGTTTCCTGCCTTCGGTATCAGTTCCCGTGTCTGAACTGTGTCCTGTCTGTATTATTTTCTAGCCTGTTGTCTTCTGCCTATCCTGGAGGCTGTATTTCCAGGCCTGTGTGAACTCGCTCCTGCCTGTTCGATCCGCCTTCTAGGGACCGTATACCTAGACCCGCTCCTGTATGTTGCTGCTGTGTCTGTTCTTGTCTGAATACTCTCCTAGTCTGTTTTGTTTTTCTCTATGTCCGTACTTTCCCTTTTTCTGCAGAGTCTGAACTCGTACCTAACTCCTGCTCGTTGTCACTGTACTTCCGTTTGTGAGTTTGTGGTCCACTCGCTACTTCTCTGCAAGTACCCTGTGGGTATCTGGTTCTGCCTTTCCCTTCTAGTCTGTTCCGTGTGTACAGAGCCCTGTCCCCACCGCGTCTGCGGCTTCGCTTTGCTCAGCCCTGTACACCGCGTCTGCGGTTTTCGCTTTGCTCAGCCCTGTCCACCGCGTCTGCGGTTTTCGCTTTGCTCAGCTCTGTCCACCGCGCCTGCGGCGGTTTTCGCTTTGCTCAGCTCTGTCCACCGCGCCTGCGGTTTTCGCTTTGCTCAGCTCTGTCCACAGCGCCTGCGGTTTTCGCTTTGCTCAGCTCTGTCCACCGCGTCTGCGGTTTTCGCTTTGCTCAGCTCTGTCCACCGCGTCTGCGGTTTTCGCTTTGCTCAGCTCTGTCCACCGCGTCTGCGGTTTTCGCTTTGCTCAGCTCTGTCCACCGCGTCTGCGGTTTTCGCTTTGCTCAGCTCTGTCCACCGCGTCTGCGGTTTTCGCTTTGCTCAGCTCTGTCCACCGCATCTGCGGTTTTCGCTTTGCTCAGCTCTGTCCACCGCGTCTGCGGTTTTCGCTTTGCTCAGCTCTGTCCACCGCGTCTGCGGTTTTCGCTTTGCTCAGCTCTGTCCACCGCATCTGCGGTTTTCGCTTTGCTCAGCTCTGTCCACCGCGTCTGCGGTTTTCGCTTTGCTCTGCCCTGTCCACCGCGTCTGCGGTTTCGAATTTGTCTCCCAGTCTGTACTGGACCCTACCCAGCCTGCGCTCTAGTCTGCCTGTTCCTGTATTCCCCGGTGTGGGTCAACAGCCGTGTCCGGAGTCTGACCTGGAGTAGACCCTGGTTCCTCTGCTCGGTTCCTCCCTGGTGCACTGGCGTCGTATGCCGTCGTGCGACCTTGGTCGGATCGGGCAGATACTTAGTTACGCCCCTCCAGGCACTCTCCGGTTCATGGCACAGTGGAATCACTACATAAACACGCACACGCCAGTCAGTCCGGGCGTGTGCATTACAGATGGCCACTCGTTTTTCTTTACTTAGCTGCTTTTTTCTTGCCATAATACAAATTCTAACAGTCTATTCAGTAGGACTATCAGCTGTGTATCCACCTGACTTCTGCACAACACAACTGATGGTCCGAAGCCCATTTATAAGGCAAGAAATCCCACTTTTTAAACCTGACAGAGCAACCTGTGAAGTGAAAACCATTTCCTATGACTGCCTCTTGAAGCTCAAGAGAATGCCAAGAGTGTGCAAAGCAGTCATCAAAGCAAAAGGTGGATACTTTGAAGAACCTAGAATATAAGACATATTTTCAGTTGTTTCACACTTTTTTGTTAAGTATATAATTCCACATGTGTTAATTCATAGTTTTGATGCCTTCAGTGTGAATGTACAATTTTCAAAGTCATGAAAATACAGAAAAATCTTTAAATGAGAAGGTGTGTCCAAACTTTTGGTCTGTACTGTATATATAAAAAAGTACTGTGGAAAAGTTTTAGACAGGTGTGGAAAAAATGCTATAAAGTAAGAATAGTTTAAAAAATTCAAGTGTCAGTTTATTTTGATCAATTAACAAAATGCAATGTGAATGAACAAGGGAGAAATCGAAATCAATATTTGGTGTAACCAGGCTTTGACTTAAAAACAGCATCAATTCTTCTAGGTACACGTGCACAAAGTCAAGAATTTTGGAAGATTATAATCAAGTGTATGAGTAACCAATTATACCAAACAGATGATAATATTCATCATTTTGATATATAGGTTAAAACCGTCATTAAATGAAACAGAAACAGCTGTGTAGGAGGCTTAAAAAGGTGGGAACAGCCAAACTCTGCTCCAACAGTGAGGTTGTGGAAGTCTGTTTCATGTCACAGGTTATACTCCTCGGTAAGAGCACAGCAACAAGATACGTTGTGGTTATACTGCATCAGCAAAGTCTCTCCCAGGTAAAGATTTCAGAGCAGACTTGGGTTTCAAGATGTGCTTTTCAAGATCTTTTGAAGAAGCACCAAAAAATGGGCAACGTTGAGGACCCTAGACACAGTGGTCAGCAAGCAAACTTGCAACAGATGAAAGACATATCATGCTTACTTCATTTCAAATTTGGATGATGTCCAGCAGTGTCATCAGCTCAGAACTGGCAGCAACCAGAAAGACCCAGCTACACCCATCTATTGTTCGGAGAAGACTTGACAGAAGTCGTCTTCATGGAAGAATTGCAGCCAAAATGCCATATCTTCTCCATGAAAACAAATCTAACTACTCAGCTATGAGCAAAAACCCAGGAACTTTGGAACGGAAAAATGGCAGCAGCTGCTCTGAAATAATGAGTAAAAATGTAAACTATTTGGCTCTAACAAAGGGAATTTTTTCACCTAAGGGTTGGAGAACAGAACAATAACAAGTGTCTGCAGGCAATAGTGAAGCATGGTGGAGGTACCTTGCATGTTTGTGGCAGCATTTGAGCAAAATAGTGGTCAGGATTAATGGTGTCCTTAGGCAGAATTACGGACAGATACTTATCCATCATGCAGATGCAGTGGTATCTGATTTGCTCCAAGTTTATTCTGCAGCCGGAAAACGACACCAAGCATGCAACCAATGTCATTAAAGATGATCATCAGTGTAAAGAAAGGTAATGAGTCCTAAAAAAAAATGTTATGGCCCCCACAGAGCCCTGATCGCAACATCATGAGTTTGTCTGGGATTACATCAAGAGAAAGAAGGATTTGCACAAGCCTATATCCACAGCAGATCTGAGGTTGGTTAGCCTAGATATTTGGAGCAATCTCCCTGCTGAGTTGTTTCAAAAACTGTGCACAAGTGTAACTAAAAGAATTGATGCTTTGATGCAGTTTTGAAGACAAAATATGGTCCACCATTTTGATTTAGATTTCACCTTTGTTCATTCACTTTGCATTTATTAATTGAAAAACTACTTTCATCATCTACAACATATTTTCTACACCTGCCTAACACTCTTGCATAGTACTGTATCTTTCATACAATGACTTAAAAACTTGGTCAACTACATTTTTTTTCTATGTTCAAAAACACAATAAATAAAGTGGATAAAATGTAGTAAAAAAGAGCATGTATTTTTCTACTGCTTTTTTCCTATTTTAGTCTATGGATACACTGCCACATACGTCTGGATACTGTTTTTTGCAATTCAGGCTTATATGTCCAGTGGAATTCACTGCATGAATGTGAACCAGCGTAACTGGAATAAAGAAAACAACAACATTGGTAACTATACATTGTCATGTAAATGTTTGGGCACCCCTGGTCGAAATTATTGCTTTTGTGAACAGTTAAGCAAGTTGAAGATTAAATGATCTCTAAAAGGCCTAAAGGTAAAGATGACACTTTTCCTTTGTATTTTAGACAACACATTTTTTTTTAAGCTTTCGTTTTAAAAGTTACAAGGAAAATGGGCCTATGCAAAAGTTTGGGCACCCTGCATGGTTAGTACCTAGTTACACCCCCTTTTGAAAATAAGTGTATACACTTTTTGTAGCCAGCCAAGAATCTTTCAGTTGTTTGAGGGATTTTCATCCTTTCTTCCTTAGAAAATTCTTACAGTTCTGTGAGATTCCTGGGTCGTCTTGCATGCACTGCTATTTTGAGGTCTAGTCACAGATTTTCAATGATGCTCAGATCAGGGGACTGTGAGGGCCATTGTATAACATTCAGCTTGTGCCTTTTGAGGTAGTCTATTGTGAATTTTGACATGTGTTTGGGATCATTATCCATTTGTAGAAGCCATCCTCTTTTCAACTTCAGCTTTTTTAAAGATGGCGTTATGTTTGCACCAAGTATTTGTTAAAATTTCATTAAATCCATTCTTCCCTCTACCCGTGAAATGTTCCCCATGCCATTGGCTGCAACATAACCCCAAAGCATGATTGATCCACTCTCGTGCTTAATGGTTGGGAAGATGTTATTTTCTTGAAATTCTGTGGCCAAAGAGTTCTATTTTAACTTCATCGGTCCACAGGACTTGTTTACAAAATGCATCAGGCTTGTTCAGATGTTCTTTTGCATACTTCTGACACTAAATTTTAGAGAGGTTTTCTTCTGATTACTCTTCCGCAAAGGCCATATTTGTGCAGGTGTCTCTGAACAGTAGAACAATGTGCCACAACTCCACAGTCTGCTAAATCTTTCTGAACATCTTTTGCAGTCAAGCGGGGGTTCTGATTTACCTCTCTAGCAATCCTATGAGCATCTCTCACTGAAATTTTGCTTGGTCTTCCAGACCTTATCTTGACTTCAACTGTTCCTGTTAACTGCCATTTCTTAATTACCGGTACATTTTTAACTGAGGAAAGGGCAACTTGAAAACACTTTGCTATCTTCTTATAACCTTCTCCTGCTTTGTGGGCCTCCACAATTTTCATTTTCAGATTGCTAGGCAGCTGCTTAGAATAACCCATGGCTGCTGTATTTTGGCACAAGGTTAGAGGAGGCTGGATTTTTATAAAGCTGGGAAATTTGCATCACCTGGCCTTTCCTAACGATGATAGAGAACAAGCCATAACCCTAACAGGCTAATTAAGGTCTGAAACCTTAGTCAAAGTTATCTGAGCACACAAATTTCCAAGGGTGCCAAAAATTTGCATCGGCCCATTTTCCTTTTTTGTAATTTTTAAAATGTAAAAAAAGGACAATATTTTTTTTGCCTAAAATACAAAGGAAATATGTCATCTTTAAAGGGGTTGTCCAGTACTTTATATTACCCCCCAATGTATCCCCCCGGGGCCCTTACGGATTTATGTAACTACCTTACGTTGCAGATACTGCCTGTGAGTGGTGCTATCACTGGCCGCTCACAGGCATCATGTGACCCCCGGCTGCAACCGGCTCTGACATCCGCTGACGTCACGACAAGTGCCGGCAGCAGTCGGGGGTGTCTGTCTTCTGCATTCCACGGTGGATGCCAGGCTGTGGGTGGGGTTACCCCCCCCCGCGTCACACCCGGCATCCACCGCACGCTCTGCCTCTCCCCATTCATTGGGAAAGCACGCGGTGGATGCTGGATGTGACGCGGGGGGTAACCCCGCCCACAACCCAGCAGCCACCGCGGAGACCCCAGCGCTGAGTCACGCCTGACTTATCGTGACGTCAGTGCGGGGTCACGTGATGACTGTGAGCGGCCAAGGACAGCGCCGCTCACAGGCAGAAACAGCAACGTAAGATATTTACAAAAATACTTAGGAACCCCGGGGGGATATGACGCGCCCCCTGGGCCAGTGCTGTAGTGCGGCGCGCGTGCGCGCGGGGAATACCCGGAGCCGGATCCGATGGGGGTAGTAGTCTTCGTGTGGCGGTGACCCGGTCCGTGCCCAGGGTGGTCAAACTAAGTGGCAGTTATTGGTATGATGGTATTAGTGTCCGACTACGCCACCCGTTGAATGCGGCTATGAAGCCGCCGCTGCAGGGCAGTCCGCTGAGGCCGGTGGTACGGATGTGCAGCGTGGATGGTATAACCCCCAACGGGAGGGGTATGGCCTCAGGGCAGAGGATGAGGTTGATGTTGGGAGTGATGGTGTGGATGTCCCAGCACTAATGGTGCGACAAGGAAGCACGGAGACGCGAGGGTACAGTTCAGGGTCTTTACTGATGGTACAAGGCAAATTCCCCCGGGAGTACTGGCTAGTAGTTGGGGCCTGGTTAGTCTGCGAGTAAGCCGGAGTTCCCCTGGCCAGGTGGAGTTGTAGGCCTTCCCGTTAGTCTGTACCCTTCCTGGCTACCCTGCTTTCGGCGGTTACAAGTAGCCCACGTCCCTGGGTATACCGTGTGGTGCTCACCCGTATGGCTGGTGACCTGGGGCCTCCTGTTAGCCTCCGCTCCGGGATGGCGGTGCTGGTCCCTTCGTTGTGACTGAGCCTCCGGGCTTTTATGGCCAGAGGACCTGGAATCCCCTGCTGGATGGATTCTGCTGCTGGGTATATCTTAGTCCCCACAGCTTCGGACTCCTGCGTCCGGTTTTAGTACCTTCTCCCAGGGCGAGCTCTGCACAGCTCCAGCCCCTGGCGCTTCTCCTTGGCTCCTACAGAGCTCCTGAGGTCTATCTGTCCCTGTTTCTGCGTGTCCAGACCAGACTCCGTCTCTGTCTGGAACTCCTCTCTCTAACCCTGCCTCAGCCCCAGTTTATATAGGGGAAGTTCTTCCCCTCCCAGGACTGGGCAGGAGGTGTGGCATGCTTAGGATTCCTGCCCAGGAGACCTCCCACCTGCTCACAGACGTAATACTGCTATTACTGTGGAAACCAGACCCCTGGGGTGCCACAGATACATTGGGGGATAATCTAAAGTACTGGATAACTTCATCAACTTTAGGCCTTTTAGAGATCATTTGATCTTCAACTTGCTTAACAGTTCAAAATAACAGTAATTTTGACAAGGGGTGCCATAACTTTTACATGCCACTGTAGATGGTGTCTGAGATCGTAATCATATCAATGGTGGAAAATATGTAATAATGTGTCTGTCCATCTGATGCTTGTAGTAGTTTTTTTTCAATCCACTGAGGATTGTGGACATGATGGCATCTGCATCGTTATCTGGTGCACAAGCTATGTGCAGCTGAAACTAGTATAGCTTCTGCTAAACAGGTGAAACAGTTACATGCTGTTTTTTTCCCCACACAGACCATGTTAAACTATATTGACCGTTGGTTAGTGTGTTGTCCATGTGCAGTCTGGTTGGTACACACTGGCCGAAAATGCTTTTGCCTTAATGTAGCCTAAAACTAGATTCACGCTCCACAGATGAATTACAGTCACAATCCACATGATAAATAAAAGCTGCATGCTTTTTTGGCCCTTTTCATTTTGTTTTTTCTTTTATTTTTTTTATCCTCACTTTAGAAGAGCCATAAATAAAAATGGTATACAATAATATACTATATGGCTTTGATAAAGTAGACACAAATTGCAAAAGAATATTTATAACAAGGGCCGGTATCAGCATCTGGTGAACCCAGGCATGTGCTGGATCCCACTGTGCTCAAGGGGCCCACTCTGCTCTGTTTTCAAGTGGTGACATCCGCTGTGCATGTATGGCAGATGTGTGCACTGTACTGTATGTACAGAGCGGGCTCAGGAGCTGAGTCCGCTCCATACAGCGCAGGTATCGACTGTGTTATACAGTCTGCATCTGAATGTAAATTCCGCGATCAGAATTAACTCTAATTTCAGAAGTTTAACCTTTTTAGATGCTTAAAATTTGAATATGTGGGAGGGGGAGAGTGTCCCTTTAGGTGCCCATCGCCTCCTTCCTCTTCCCGCAACATAATTGCAGGATGCCAATGTTATTGTCATGGCAGCTGGGGCTGTTAATAGAGGCCCTTGTGTTTACCATGTTTGTTTCAAATGGTAGAATTTATGGGGTTTTAGCACCTTGCCTCCCAAAAATTATATAAAAAAGATATCATAAAATTGTATGAAACACCCAAAAACAAGGCCTGATACAAATTTACTGCAAAATTAAAATGTTTATAGATCTTGGAAAGTGAGTAGGAAAAATTGAAAGTGAAGAGGGGTCCTTGCTGGCGTTAATGCTGAATTAGTAGTGCATCTAAAGTCCTGTTATTTTACATGGTGTCAGTTGACTTTGTTCAGCAATATATAAGTCAAGTCTGATTATTCGCATTGTAGAAAACAAATGCAGCCCAGTTCTTGTGGCGAAAGTAAGTGAGTGCATCTGCTTTCTTTCTGCTTTTGAAGCAAAGTTCTCTAAGGAAACTTGGCCTTTGGCCCAGAAGCCAAACTCCATTTCTTCTCTATGGCAACCTTTGTTGTTACAGTGTGATTACCTGGCCTGGTGCATGGGACAGACACAAGTTGTCAGTGCTATTGACTTCATTTTCTTGTTTGTTTCAGTTCCTGGTGCCATTATTATATTTATTATATACTTTATCCCAAGTGGAGTCTCTTCCAGACAGTATATGATACCAGGAGTAATTGTAACCTTTTTACAGCTCTGCAAAATATATTGAACTTACATAAGTGACTGTAAATAAATAAAATAATAAAAAATATTCAAACTGGGCAGTATCACCATTAGTAGGAATGTCTGGAGCCTAGAGACTCACAATACTCAGCCCCTCTGGCTCCTCTTTATAACCACAACTAATGCACACACAATGCGAAGCTGATCTGAAGGAAGAGTATTAAACAGGCTACAACTTAGCGAATTCAAACATAATAAATTCCATTCTTGTATGACACATAAGAGTATTAATAGTAGGCAACTTAGAAAAAAAAAAGAAATGTGAAAAGAAAAATACCACCAAAATACCCAATAAATCTGACCTCAAATATACACCGAACAAAAATATAAACGCAACACTTTTGTTTTTGCTGCCATTTTTTATGATCTGAGCGCAAAGATCTAAGACTTTTTCTATGTACACAGAAGGTCTTTTTCTCTCAAATATTGTTCACAAATTTGTCTAAATCTGTGTTATTGAGCGCTTCTCCTTTGCCGAGATAATCCATCCACCTCACAGGTGTGGCAGATCAGTATGCGGATTTGACAGCATGATTATTGCACTGGTGTGCCTTAGGCTGGCCACAATAAAAGGCCACTCTATCTATGTGACCACCATTTGCCTCACACAGTGCAACACATCTCCTTTGCATAGAGTTGATCAGGTTGTTGATTGTGGTCTGTGGGATGTTGGTCCACTCCTCTTCAATGGCTGTGTGAAGTTGCTGGATATTGGCAGGAACTTGAACACGCTGTTGTATATGCCGATCCAGAGCATTCCAAACTTGCTCAATGGGTGACGTGTCCGGTGACTATGCTGGCCATGCAAGAACTGGGATGTTTTCAGCTTCCAGGAATTGTGTACAGATTCTTGCAACATGGGGCCACGCATTATCAGCCTGCATGAAGTGATGGTCATGGATGAATGGCTCAACAATGAGCTTCTGAATCTCGTCACGGTATCTCTGTGCATTCAAAATGGCATCAATAAAATGCACCTGTGTTCTTTGTCCATAACATACGCCTGCCTATACCATAACCTTACCACCACCATGGGCCACTCGATTCACAACCTTGACATCAACAAACCGCTTAACCACACAATGCCATACATGAAGTCTGCTATCTGCCCTGTACAGTGAAAACTGGAATTCATTCATGAAGAGAACATTTCTCTAACGTGCCAGACTCCATTGAATGTGAGCATTCTCGCACTTAAGTTGGTTAAGATGACAAACTGCAGTTAGGTGGCGATCCCGATGAGGATGACGAGCATGCAGATGATCTTCCCTGAGATGGTTTCTGACAGTTTGTGCAGAAATTCTTTGGTTATGCAAAGCGATTATTGGAGCAGCTGTCCTGGTGGCTGGTCTCAGACGATCTTGGAGGTAAAGATGCTGGATGTTCAAGTCCTAGGGTGGTGTGGTTGCACGTGGTCTGTGGTTTTGAGGTCGGTTGGATGTACTGCCCAATTCTTATGGTAGAGAAATGAACATTCAATTCACGGGCAACAGCTCTGGTAGACATTCCTGCAGTCAGCATGCCAATTGCATGCTCCCTCAAAACTTGCGGCATCTGTGGCATTGTGCTGTGTGATAAAACTGCACATTTTAGAGTGGCCTTTATTGTGGCAGCCTAAGGCACACCTGTGTAATAATCATTGTGTCTAATGAGGATCTGGATATGCCACACCTGTGAGGTGGATGGATTATCTCGGCAAAGCGCTCGCTAACACTGATTTAGACAAATTTGTGAACAATATTTGAGAGAAAAAGGCCTTTTGTGTACATAGAAAAATTCTTAGGTCTTTGACTTCGGTTCATGAAAAATGGGAGTAAAAACAGTCAAAATTAGGCATTTGGATTTTCTGATCAAAACTTAAAGAAGGGCATGCTAGAAACCATGTTTCTGTATAGTCTTAATAGTATGACTTTTCAAAATAGACTGTTGTGTGTCTACATGAGGACTGGTGCCATTTGTGACCATTATATGACTTTTATCCTGCATTTTTCACCAGTTCCTCCTCTGTAAGATTCTTGCTCTTCTTTCTGCACTGAGCAGTATAGCTGTGAATCCAGCACTGGGGTAAGGTATGACACTTACTAGAAAGCAGCAGCACCCTCTGCGTGTGTCTGTGTCTCTCTCTCTGTAGCTCCTTCTTCCTTCACTCTAACTTCAGTAGGCATCAGTAATTTAATCCCACAGTGAGCTGGTAGCCCGCCTTACCTTTAGCAAGAAAGATTTTTGTAGTTTTTCGGCAGGAATAATGCATGAAAAGAATAATTGGTGAAAAGAAGAGTCTCCTAAGTGAGGAAAGAAGCATATTTCTCTGCAAAGATAAATTACAAAGTTTCTTATATTTGCTTGTACTATTGTTTTATTTCAAACGTTTGAAGCTTTTTGGTTGACCAATATAAATGTGACAAGCTCTGAATTTTTACAATATCTGAAAAGAAGTGTAATGGACTTACTATGCTTTAGTTAGTGCAGTCTAAATAAAGATCTTATACATGTTTTGATGAACTATCTGATAGGTTCTCATAGTGTTAGATATTACTGAAATGCTTTGTATAATGTCTGATCCCAATTTTAGCATTTGAAGGATGTCATCATAAGCCATATAAACAATGGATGGCCTGGACATTAATGAAGTTTGTCCTGGAAATGAAGTATAAGGATGTTCCTAGCAGATTGACACTTCCTAACTCTTTTTCTGTGATTGACATCAAGAATCCTAAACCTGATATCAGAAATTAGGGTTGTTGAACCAGATATTTCCTGTAAGTGCTTTGACACACCCCAATCTAATTTACATAGAACTTCAATGGCAGATTTCTCAGCAGCAATTGCAAGATACAATTCTACAAAGGTATCAATTTACTCAGAGCAGTGGTCCCCAACTTCTCTAACCTTGAGAGCTACATTCAGCTCCGCGAGAGGGTCCCGAACCACATCCAGCTCCCGACCCCCTCACAATAGTGGCAACCAAAGCCACTTTTACGGGTATAATTATGACCAAAGCTTTTCGACGGAAATCACAATGAAGCAGTATACCAAGATCTAGGGTTCCCACTATACCCCCATTCAGTATTCTCGCTTCAAACACTCCCACCACACTGTCGCATCCAGCTTCAATCACCTCCTCTGACAGGTAGTAGTATCATTCTGTTTGCAGCATACCATACTTAAATTAACTCTAAACCCCTAAGACCAGTATATATGCAGTGCACCCAGATCTGCTTTTCTGTGCAGGGCTACTCACAAAATTCACCATTTTGAGATGTGCTCTTCATACCTGTTTGCTAGACTTGGAGCTAATGCACCAAGCTGGCAGAGCTACAGGATGGGGACCCCTGACTCCGAGTAACTGTTGCATACCTGTTAATTTTAGTTATAAATTCCTCCTGGAAGTTTCCCTTCACGTTTAATATTGTATGTTATTCATGAAATAATCTGTATAATATATTTGCCTAGAGATTGCCTTTATATAAGAGAACAGTAGGGAAAGGAGTATGATGAGTAACTTTGTAACCTTATCTCATTTTTGTTTTCAGCACTATATCTTTTCATCAGAAACTGTTAAATATAAGCAAGAGGCTAAAGGCTCAGCTCTATACAGAAGCTAATAATGGGTTAGTAGGTAGGACATTATGATGTAACACATTCATTCCCTCAGAATGATCTCACCAGTGTTGGCTTATATCCCAGTGTACACAGTCAAGCATTGCACATGTGTTGAAACCGATATGCAGCAGAATTATGATGCATGAATGTTAGAGAAAACAATGAGCAGTTATAGTCCAAGTTCTAACCACAAACCGAGAAGGATGTGTAACATGGCAAAGACAGCATGCCATGTGCATTGCTTCAGAGGATTGACTAATCAAGGCAACCGCTGTCCATGTGTACTATTAGCCCACACACTTGGGGCCACTGGCGCAAGTACTATACCAAATAAAACTGGGCTTTTTTAATATTTTGCTACATTACAACCCGTGGTTAAATATTTTTGTAATCTGATTTGTGTGTAATATATCACTGCTAAATACTCTAAGTTTGTGAAGTGAAGTGAGAAAAATTTAGGCAGAAATTACATTTATGGGATCAAATAACTAAAAATTGGCAGCTATGAAGCCCCTAAAAATTTCTGGTGCAAGCAATTACCTTCATAAGTCAGATGCTTAGTGAGAGGAAGTCCACCTGTGTGCAGTCACATTGTCTGTCAGTGTGTACACACCTTTTCTGAAAGGCCACAGAGACTGCAACACCATTATGCAAGAGGCACCACTAACCAAACACTATGAAGACCAAGGAGATCTCCAAATAAGTCAGGGACAAAGTGGTTAAGAAGTACAAGTCAGGGTTGGGTTCTAAAAAAATATCCCAATCTCTGATGATTCCCCGGAGCACCATCAAATCCATTATCATCAAATGGAAAGAACATCGTACCACAACAAACCTGCCAAGAGAGGGCCGCCCACCAAATCTCTCAACCTGGGCAAGGAGAGGGATTAATTAGAGATGCAGCATAGAGACCAAAGGTAATCCTGGAGGAGCTGCAGAGTTCCCAAGCAGTATCTGTCCATACGACCACAATAAGTCGTACACTCCATAGAGGTGGCCTTTATGGAAGAATGAGCAGAAAAAAGCCTTTACTTACACACAAAAATTGTAAGGCTCATTTTGAATTTGCCAAACGACATGTGGGAAACTCTCCAAATGTATGGAGGAAGGTGATGTGTAGTGTTGATCGTGTATGTATCCTTAACCCTTTCCGGTGAGCATGCTCGGGTACTCGCCGAGTATTTTGGCGTGCTCAGCGTTTCATTCACTGTCAACATGCCTGCAAGTGTCATGGCTGTTAGGCCGTTGTGTTTCCGTTGTGAACATGAAAAATTTGGGACTAAAGCAACATTTTTGTGGGAAAAATTAAAATTTTTATTTTTTCCTTCCACATTGCTAGAATTCCTGTTAATTACCTAAAAGGGTTAATAAACTTCCTAATTGTGGTTTTGAGAATTTGGGGGGAGGAGGATTTCAGTTTTTAAAATGGTGTCACTTTTGGGTATTTTCTGTCACATAGGCTCCTCAAAGTCCTTCAAGTGTGATGTGGTCCCTAAATAAGTTGGATTTGTAAATTTTGTTGGAAAAATGAAAATTTGTTGATAATCTTTTAACCCTTATAACTTCCTAACTAAAAAAAAAATGATGCTGATGTAAAGTAGGCATGTGGTAAATGTTATTTATGAACTATTTTATGTGGTATAACTATCTGATTTAAGGGCAGAAAAATGAAAAGTTTGAAAATGACAAAATTTTTAAAGTGTCAAATTTTTTATATTTTCATAAATAAACGCAAGTCATATCGAACAAAATTTACCACTAACATGAAGTACAATGTGTCACGAAAAAAACAGAATCGCTGGGTTCCAGAGTTATTACCCCATAAAGTGACACTAGTCAGAATTGAAAAATGTGGCCTGGTCAGGAAGTTTGAAAAAGAAGGCTTTGGAGTGAAGAGGTTAATATAATTAGTCAAATTAGTTCTAAGAACTTTTAGGCTATGTGCCCACGATGCAGAAATGAAGCAGAAAATTTCTGCAGCATTTCTGCATCTCCCTGGCAGAAAAAACACATGCAGATTGTTCATGCGTTTTTCCTGCAAAATGCATGCGGAATACATGCGGACTGACAAGCACTTTCCAGGCGATAGCATCACTTGGAAAGTGCTTGACAACTAGGTCACACTATATAAATCCATGCAAACGGCATGGATTTATATAGTGTGACCATAAAAATAAAAAAAATAAAGCTATACTCACCTCCGATGCCGCCGCGTGTGCTGCAGCGCTCGTCCTGGCTTCTTCCGGGTTGCCGACACATCGCGAGACAGCCTGCAGTCACAGGACCGCGACGTCATCTCAGGTCCTGGAAGGAGAAGCGCTGCCGGCAAGCAGAGAGAAGCCGCCGGACAAGTGAATATAAACTTTATTTTTTATTTTATTCTTTTTTGTACAGGTACAATGGTACCCAGGTCTGGAGGAGAGTCTTCTCTCCTCCAGAAGTGGGTACCATCCGCACATTGAGACGCATGTTATCCGCTTGTACAAATGTACAGACACGGATTCTATGCGTCTCAATGCAAGTCAATGGCGGCGCTTCCGCAAAATTAATGAACATGCTGCGGATTTATTTGCGCTGCAGAAACGCTGCGGAAAAATCCGCAGCATGTGCATTGACATTGCTTAATGCCATTGGGGACCATGGGGTGCGGATTACCATGCGTTTTTGACGCGTTTCCGCTGCGGAAATTCCGCAGCGGAAACGCATAAAAAACGCATCGTGTGCACGTAGCCTTACATTTTCACTTGTTTTTATGAGTAGATTTCAGTCAAAATGTACTTTCACTATGTTCTAGATGCAAACTTTACAAGGCATCATATTGGTTTCACATGCATCTACAAGTCCTTTATCGTGTCTGATCTTTTGTAGTGGCCAGTTTTCCTTTTAGATGAATCATGCCAATATGCCCTAATAGTTGCTAGGTTTAGTTGCTGCTTTGCTTCCCTTTCCAGTAGTGAATTGCGGTCATTTTCAAAGACATTTCTCCTTCAGGACAGAACTCGGTTCTCTAGAGCAGGGTTCCCCAACTCCAGTCCTCAAGGCCCACCAACAGGTCATGTTTTCAGGATTTCCTTAGTATTGCACAGGTGATGGAATTATTGCCTGTGCAGGTGATGCAATTATCACCTGTGTAATACTAAGGAAATCCTGAAAACATGACCTGTTGGTGGGCCTTGAGGACTGGAGTTGGGGAACCCTGCTCTAGAGAATGGATTCTAGCTCAGTAGAATGTGACACTTGAAGAACTAGTTTGCTTTTGTTACACATTCTGGACTTGGAATTGTGTGAATTGATTTATGCTCATCAATGAAGTCTCACCTCCTCTTACCGTCTCTGTATACTGACCTGCATTCCTTCCACAAGCTGTCTGCTAGCGTGAATGCTCTTACTGTATGTGGAAATGTCTTTTTTTGCTGAAGCCTCTGCTGGAGGATTCAAGGCCAGCCAAGGAGCAGCTAGGTGAAAGCGCATGAGAATAGCAGCTGATTAAGCAGCTTACCGTCATCTAGATTAGGTGACCTTTTAAGATCCTTGACACAGAAATAAAGAAAAATCATTACTATTAAGGGCTTAATGGATAGGATGGTGAATGTTTATCAAAAACTTAAATCAGTTACTGTGCAGAAGAGATTAATCGTAGTAGAGAAAGACCGGAATTCAGCTATTAAATTGTGGAAAGCTGAGCTGTTCAGGGCTAATTTAAAGATCTATATCATTTATTGTCATTTTTATTAATGATTGGAGTAAAGAAGAGTGTATTTTTACATCCCTAATAAATAGCAGATAATAAATATTTAACAGGAGGTGTGGTTTTGTCCACAAATTGCGAGCTCTACCACCTTCTGTTGTAGTACTTTGTTCATCCATGCTTATTGGGCCTAAAAAAGCAGTTTGAGTGTCATCAGTGTTTTTTTTCTTCATCAGTGTTTGCTCAGTGTTTCAGTTTTTACCATCAGTGTTTCATTTGTGACTTTTACGTATGAAAAAAAATCCATGTGCTGTCCATGGCTATCACGAACCCATAGACTTGTATGGATAATTTTGATTTTTGACACAGATCAAAAAACAGACATAGAATACGGACGTGAAAAAACATAGACATTGTTAAAGCCATGGATAGAACATATACGTGAAAATTGTACTCTTCTTAAGGCCTTAGCCTAATTTTGATTATAAAGAAGTTCACACATGGCTTGTGGAATATACAGATCTTTAGTCTATATTTACAGAGGTGGAAACAATGTTTCCAGAAATTATAATGGATGCACCCTAATCTAACTTAATCTGGTTTGGTTTACATCCCAGAGGACAGAGTTTTGGATTACTTACCCACTTTTCAGGGACATCAGTCAAGGCAGATTAAGCAGGGTTACAGTGTGGCCAGGTTGACTTCTTGGCAAAATTTCTTATAATGATAATGTATGTAAAGCACCGTGGAATATGTTGCCGCTATATAAAAATAAAGATTATTATTACAATTATTAACCTCCTCAATTTCAGTCCAGTAAGCCATTTTTAAACTTCTTTATCCAAATGATGCCATGACTAACTTTTATAGACGCTGCTTGAATCAGAACTGTATGGCAGTGTCATGTAGGTGGCTGCGGGTGGGGGGCAAAAACCACCTGATAAATTCATTTTAAACTATGTTACCATGTTTCGGAATAGCAAATACATGGAAGAACAATGAAGGATGTTCTTGATGCCCATTTTCATAGTGGCTTGCTTTACCTTTTACCTTGGGGTATTAAAATAATCAACCATTTACAGATAGAGAATTTCAAATTGTATATTCTGGTCTCTCGATGAATGCCCAGGTAGTCTCTGTTTCTTGAGTCTTGTGTGCTATCTTATGAATAGAGACATCCGAGACTAGAGGATAGGACATGCTGGATTTCAACTTGCCCAACTGCAAGAATATGTACTGAAGTGTTTCCAGTTTACTGACTTTTTTGTATTGAAAAGTAGGCTTTGACGTGCATGTTTCTGGGGCACTCAAGGATGTCAAACACTGGACATCCTTATTTAAAGAGGTTGTCCACTACTATAGAACATGCCCCCCATCGATGTAAATGGTGGAAATAAGACATTTAGCAAATTGCTTGCGCTGGTCGCTCACAGGCATCATGTAACCTCCGGCTGCAGCCTCCACTGGCATCCGCTAATGTCAAGTCGGGCTTGACCCAGTGACACGTTCCCCACTGATTGATGGGCTGTGGGTGGGGTTTCCCCCCTGCATCACAGCTCATCATCCACCGCGTGCTTTTCCCCTCCTGCATTCATTGGGAAAGATCGAGCTGGATGCTGGACTGTGACGCGCGGGGAAACCCCACCCACAGCCCATCAATCAGTGGGGAGCGCGTCACTGTGTCATGCCCGACTTGATGTACCATTAGCTTATGCCAGAGGAGGCTGCAGCCGGGGGTCACGTGATGCCTGTGAGCGGCCAGTGATCGCGCCACTCATAGGTGATATTGACAGTGTAAGGTATTTGCTAAAAGTCTTATTTCCACCGTTTACATACACGGGGGGCATGTTCTATAGTAGTGGACAACTTCTTGAACTATCAATAAATCGATATATGAGGGATTGTTCTACTTAGGTACTGCATTAATTATATCTTCTGGTGTTCTGTTAAAAGGTATATTAGCTGTCAAAGAAATTGGTTATATTAAGCATTCCTTTATCCCTAGCCTCCCTACAAACAATGGGTGAACAATGGAAGACAAAAGGATACTTTTTTTGTCCTCCGTTGAGTGAATGGAGGCCTGTAGACACTTTTAGCTATTATAAGGTAAATATAAAACTGTATAGGAACATATCCTAAGAACTAGATGTGGCTCAATGCATTACTCTAATGAACAAAACAAGAAGACCTATGACATGTCCTATTTGTCAGACAGCTGATCATGTGCAATAACCTTTTGTCTTTTCACCTGTTCATGGAGTAGTTTACAGAGATGGAAACTGACCTGAAGGCGATGGGAGTGGGAGCTCTTTCTAATAATGTAAAACACGAGAAAGACCTCAAATCCCTCATACAAATGATTGTAGGCATGGACTACTCTTCAACGTGTCATGAGTATTTAGAATTTTTAGTTAAGGTGCAGATGGAACAGGATTAAAAAACGCTTGCAGTTTCTCCATGTTTTTTCAATGTGGTTTAAATTTACTTAACAAATGTCACCAAACATCTTCATTCACCAGTAAAATTTGCAACTCCTTTGAAAACTGTGCTTGTCATTTTTGGGTGCAATTTTATTATGCAGTTACAACCACACCGCTGCAATAATTTGAATAAACCGTTTTGCCAGTACTTTGATGCAGTGCCCTTACAGCTCCTTACTATGTATCCATAGCCACCTTGTATGACTCAACAACATATTTTGGATTGTGTCCCCTAGAAGACAGTATTTTACCAGAGAATACCTATGCGATGCTTCATCACTTTGATCATGGTAGAATTTTTTAGACGGGTGTTTTTCACACTGGTGACGATGGGGGGCGAGATGGAGTGCGAGGCGCCTGATTCATTAAGAGGTTTTCACCTTGTAATGAATCAGGCGAGGCACGAAGTGGCATTCACCTCCATGCGCTTGCCACAAACCTTACCCCAGTCTCGTCACACTCCCAATCCGCCCCAATTTTGTCAAAGTTGGGCAAAAATGGCGTGAAAATGACAAAAATTTTAATTTTTGCGCAGCTTCATGTTCCTTTTTAAAGTTTTTTACGCCCGCTTTCTGACGTAAAAGCTTTGATGAATCAGGGCCATATAGTTCAGGACAGTGCCGTAGATAACTGTTAGGCCACGGCCCCACTATCAGTATTCGGTCAGTATTTTTTCTCAGGAGTGGGAGCCAAAACCAGGAGTGGGTGATAAATGCAGAATTGGTGACTTGTTTCTATTATACCTTTTCTGCGATTGTTCCTCACCTGCTTTTGTCTCCCACTCCTGAGAAAAAATACTGACCAAATACTGATAGTGGGGCCATGGCCTTAGCCAAATAGTAATCAAGAAAAGAGAAAAAGGTCCTTTCCAACACACCCAATTCTATGGCTGTGAACTTCTAAGCTGCTTCTAAACATTTCGTACAAGTACATATTAAGGATCTCGCTACCTTAAAATTTAAGGGTATTGAAAAGTTAAGATCACAGATGTAAATTACTTAATTGAGAAAGAAAATTTGTATAAGATTAAATGTAAAACACGATCTTTCCTACTATTATTAGAATTGGAATATCACATCATAAATATAATCTAGTTTTGCTATATTCATTTACATTGTTGCTTACTCAGCTGCTTTTTTTTATTAGATTTTATTGTTTTTGTTAGTGATATACACTGTGTTCCAAATTATTATGCAAATAATATTTTCTCAAATTGCCTATATGAATTGCAGTCATTGTAATTTTCCAGTCAAATAACTATTAGACTACAATTGAAAGGTTTTTGTACAAACTGCCTATGATAACAGTATATTTTCAAAAAAATAAAACACTCAAACTGCACTCAAAATGCATGTTCCAAATTATTATGCACAGCAGAGTTTTCAACCTTTTAATTTTAATAAAGAACAAAAAAATTGTCATTTTTCAAATTATAAGCATTAGCAGGTCATTACAAACTGAAATCAAACAGTTTTCAACTCAAAACTTTATTCTAGGTGATGTTACATTTGCACATAGGACCCCTTGTTCGAAAGGAGCTTCTGAACTCTCTCGTCCATTGAATTTGTCAGGTTTTGGATGGTTTCTGCTTCAATTGTTTTGCATGAGGACAGAATACCCTCCCAGAGCTGTTGCTTAGATGTGAACTGCCTCCCGCCATCATAGACACTCCTTTTGATGATGCTCCAGAGGTTCTCAGTGGGGTTGAGGTCAGGGGAGCATGGGTGCCACACCATAAGTTTGTCCCCTTTTATGCCCATAACAGCCAGAGATGCCGATGTGTTATGTGCAGCATGAGACGGGGCATTATCATGCATGAAAATGATCTTGCTGCGGAATGCACGGTTCTTCTTCTTGAACCATGGAAGGAAGTGCTGTTTGAGAAACTCAACATACATTATGGAGTTCATCTTTACCCCTTCAGGGATCCTAAAAGGGCCGACAATCTCTCTCCCCATGTTTCCAGCCCAAAACATTACTCCACCTCCTCCTTGTTAGCGCCGTAGCCGTGTTTGCATGGGGTGTCCATCAACCAGCCATCCTCCACTCCATCCATCTGGACCATCGAGATCATTTCATGCATGATAATGCCCCGTCTCATGCTGCACATAACACATCTGCATCTCTGGCTGCTATGGGCATAAAAGGGGACAAACTTATGGTGTGGCACCCAAGATCCCCTGACCTCAACCCCATTGAGAACCTCTGGAGCATCATCAAAAGGAGTGTCTATGATGGCTTGAGGCAGTTCTGGGAGGGTATTCTGTCCTCATGCAAAACAATTGAAGCAGAAACCATCCAAACCCTGACAAATTCAATGAACGAGAGAGTTCAGAAGCTCCTTTCGAACAAGCGGTCCTATGTGCAAATGTAACATCACCTAGAATAAAGTTTTGAGTTGAAAACTGTTTGATTTCAGTTTGTAATAATCTGCTAATGCTTATAATTTCAAAAATGACAATTTTTTTGTTCTTTATTAAAATGAAAAGGTTGA
The DNA here is from genome assembly GCF_046119375.1 of Phyllobates terribilis. Lineage (NCBI taxonomy): Eukaryota > Metazoa > Chordata > Amphibia > Anura > Dendrobatidae > Phyllobates > Phyllobates terribilis. The sequence goes on along the minus strand of NW_027362762.1, from coordinate 339,781,591 downwards.
AAACTCTGCTGTGCATAATAATTTGGAACATGCATTTTGAGTGCAGTTTGAGTGTTTTATTTTTTTGAAAATATACTGTTATCATAGGCAGTTTGTACAAAAACCTTTCAATTGTACTCTAATAGTTATTTGACTGGAAAATTACAATGACTGCAATTCATATAGGTAATTTGGGAAAATCTGAGAAAATATTATTTGCATAATAATTTGGAACACAGTGTAATATTGGCTGTGATTGAACATGTGACATTACAGTATAAATTAGCATCTTTGCACTAGTGATAGCATATAAGGCATATAGCCTAAACACGTAGGTTTGCCATGTCTTCTTTTTGTGCATGATCCATCTTGGAATTCTTCTATGTTTTAACTTATGAAATAGAGAGATGTATTTTTTATACTATGGACTCACCAGCTGGACCTTGGATCTTTTTCCCTTCTCTTGATTCTTGGTATAGATGTTTCTCTGACACCTCTGTGTGGGGGATACATACAGGAGACACCATTTGCCGGTAAGCTCACTCTCTTTCCTAGGGCTCATACTCATCTGCTTTTAAAACGGTCGAGTGCAATTCGATAAAAAATCGGATTGCCTCTGACTAGTGTTAGTCAATGAATCTGTGTTAATCTGCGATTTTTCACTCACTTCGGATCAGACGGAGAAAAAAATCGCAGCATGCTGAGAGTGGCCGAGACTCACCAATGCAAGTCAATGGGTGCTAGGAAAAAATTGCACGGCATCTCATAGGAAACCCGACATTTCATCAGCCGAGTACATTAAAATCACAATGTGAACCATCAGAATAGATATAGATAGAATAAAAGAAAAAAATGGCGTGCGTGTGAGAACTTTATCATGCCGCTAGCGCTGACGTCTGTGAGGTGAACAGAGTTCATTGGCTTTGAACTCTGCTCACCTTATTCACGTCACCGCGAGGCACTGATGCTGCGCTATCACGTGCAGCTCAGTGTCTCTTCTGGATGTCAGGTTGAACTTTTGCATCATGCCACTGTTCAGCAAGGCATCTAGATGTAGCAGAGTTGAACTTGTCATGGGACAAATGGAATATCACCAGACAGGTGAGGAATATGGTGTTTTATTGTTTTGCATTTTTTCAATAATAAAGGGGTAAAAGAGGGGTGGGGAGTGTTTATTTAAAATAAAGGAGTCTGTGTCTTTCTTTCAATTAAAGGACTTTATTCTGGCTGTGTATTTTTTACAATATCAATATGGGGTTAGTAATGGGGGCGTCTTTCAGACGCCTCTCCAAAACTAACCCATGGGCTTGATGTCAGCGACAATAAAGCAACTGACATCAACCCCAACCCTTTTACCTCATTTGCCACCACACCAGGGCAAGTGGGAAGAGCGAGGCTAAGCACCAGATTTGGTGCATCTTATGGATGTGCCATTTCTGGGGCGGCTGAGGGCTGATGTTCTCAGTCTGGGAGGGGGCCAATATCCATGGCCCCTTCCTAGTTTATTAATATCAGCTCGCAGCTGTCTATCTATCCTGTCATCTATCTGAATAAACTAGCTTGAAATTACATAGAGAATTCCTGTATGTAAAAGCTGATGTTAAAAACGCATTGCATACGGATGTCATATGGGTGCTAGGTGAGAAAAATTGCATTGCACTCGCTTGACACTTGCATGACACTCGTCCGACTTTCCAGGAACATCAGACCGATTTTTTTCAACGCAGATGAGTCTGAATCCGTAGCCAAATAATAGGTTGAGATCTATTGATAATCCTCAAAGTGGGAACTAGTGAATCTTAAAATTAGGCCACCAGACTATTCTTCTTCTTGGTTTAACATTGAAGCGGGAAAACTGTCTCCTTAGACCCCAAATGCCCGCTGAGGCAGGCCAGCCGTTTCACACTTTTTTTTTTCTGGCGCGGTTTCAAAAGAAGCGTCAATAAATGACATATCACTTAGATTAACGGTTATGTGCACATGACGTCTTGTAAACGTGTGTGAACCCAGCGAGTTTTTCAGGAGGAAGCCACTTCAGAACACATCGTCATCTTTTGTCCTGAGGTGTCTTTTTTGGCATCCTCTCGGATGGACATTTTTATGTGACGCCCTTGGCCACTGCCTTTTATTTTAAAATTTGTATTGAATAAACTAGTGAGCTGCTTCCAAGCTGAAGTCTCCTGAAGAATGGTTAGGTCACTCCATTTAATTAGTTTGTGTTTTTTTGGAAACCCAAAGCGGTTAAAAGAAGTTCAAAAGACTGAACATTTGAACAGAAAATTGTGTTTACATAGAAATGCATTTTATGTTCATTCTTTTGAGCGTTTAGCGCTTTTCAGGCATTTTTCGGAGTGGACCCACCTAAAAAAAACATCCTGTGCACATACCCTTTGGGATTGAGCTAATCAACCTGCAGACTCGCAGCAGGTCAAACTGCAACTCCATACCAAAAACCAGAGATTCTGCCTCAGATTTATGCTTTGGATTCCGAAAAAATTACACGTTGATTTTTCCAACATGTATTTATTATGTACCCTTGCAGCTACCTTCCAAAATGTGTAAAATAAGTATATTTTTTCTAGTAACCCTAGGACTGCAGCTATCCAGGGAACGTAGGGGTTAATTTTAAGTAACACCATGTCTTAATAAATTATGGGAGTAGCAGGTGCAGCAGCTTCAATAAAGACAAAATTATGTGGCTGGCTGCACAGCAGATCTTTTATAATGAGCGCTGCTTGCAGAAGCCTGTTTATGTGTGGATCATGTTACAATAGAAGAAAATTAACAGGAACACTAAAATTCCTTGCAGTATGCTGCAGGAATGTATGATGCTGAGTAGATTTCTGGTTGCACAGCATCATTTATATAATGGGCCTGTTTGTGAGTGGATCATACATGAAGGAGTTTCAGCATTTATATCCATTTTATCCTATTGTAAAATGCTAAAAATCTAGTATTCACTGAAAATTATTGAAAGTGTGAAAAAGTAAGGTATAGTGCCAGGCAGCCCATTTTCAGTATGTTTATTCAGATTTTTAAGATTTTATTAACATTTTTTATAGATTTTATTAAATCCTGTACTATCACCAGCTAGTGACATCTGTAACTAACAGCTAGCAACTGTCTGTAACAGCCAGGAGATAACTCTAATCTGGGGCGGTTAACCTCTCCATGACATGGCGATTTTTCCGTTTTCGTTTTTACCTCCCCTTCTTCCAACAGCCATAACTTTTTTATGTTTCCATCAATGTAGCTTTAGGAGAGCTTGTTTTTTGTGGGACAAGTTGTACTTTTGAATGATACCATTCATTCTACCATACTTTTTTTGCATTGGGGTTTTTTCTTTACCATATTCACTATATGGTAATATTAATCTGGCAGTATGATTCTCCAGGTCAGTACGAGTATGCAGATAACAAACATGTATAGTTTTTTTATTTATTTAAATGGTGAAAATTTTTTAGGGAAATTTGAAAAATTAAATATTTTGCTTTTGTCACCATTTTCCGAGACACGTAATGTTTTCATTTTTTGAGATACGGGGCTGAGTGAGGGCTTATTTTTTGCACCCTGAACTGCCATTTTTACGGATACAATTTTAGGGTAGACACAATTGTTTGATCACCTCTTATTGCATTTTATTGCAGTGTTACGACTGCCAAAGAAACGGTAATTTTGACGTTTTGATTTTTTTCTTGTTACGCCGTTTACCTATTGGATTAATTTATTTCATACTTTGATAGATCGGACATTTACGAACGCAGCAATACCAAATATGTGTATTTTTTTTTCTTTTTACTATATTTATTAGTCCCCTCAGTGTACTTGAAGCTGCAATCTTCTGATCACTTGGGCTTTACAGTGCATCAGCACTGCTATGTATAGAGAAAATCACAATCTCCTATGAAAGCCAGCCACGGGCTGACATAAGTACCGTATACCTTACATAGGTATCTCTGACATTCTGCCTCCTGAGCTTCTTTTAAATGAAAGGGGGCGTTTCCAGTGTGAGACATGTAATGACTGACAGTCTGCTCTCCTGATCTACATGTATCCCTGTATCTATTTTTCTTTCTCTTGTTTTGTCCAATAAAACAATTGTAAAACATGAAAAAATATAATAAAAAATAAAAATGTACAGCTTTTGAGTCAGCCATTTTTATACTCCCTATCCCCTTTTTAATTCTAGTGCATGTGAGGCTGGAAGTTTAAGAATAGGGGACTGATAATAAACAACATATTTTTTGTTTATATCATGAATTTGGCCATTTAGTTGGTAGCAATCTCCTAATTACCAATAGTATATAATAGATTTGGTCACAGTACTACAGTAGTACCTGCAGTGGTACATTCTTAGTAGCATCAAGTGTCTGCATCTCGTTTACTGGTTGCACTTTCAATATTTGACTGTTCACTAAAAAAAATGTTCAATGTTAGACCCAGGAGGAGAACAGCCTAGTGGCCTAAGTTTGATTTATACTTTGATTTCTACTAATTCCCACTTTGATGACCTCAACCTACTGTTTGTCTAATTATGTATGAAAAATCCCCCATAAAACTAGACTAACTTGCCATTGAGGATCCTGTAACAATTGAGTGACAACACTGAGGAGCTGCCTTGGTGACTATAGACTATGTTGTCCTGCCAATAGAATCCTCATCATTCAAATTGCAACACCAAGAACAAAAAGTTGTGAAATTGTGAAAACAAAATCACAGGATCGATAGAGATGCTAATGATAAAAACATGGAAACAAAAGTTTTAAAAACATATCAATTTATTCATTGTTGAGTAGAACCTTTAGGCTGTGTGCCCACGTAGCATTTTTCAAGCGTATATGCTGCGGAATTTCCGCAGCGTAAACGCTTGAAAAACGCATGTATATCCGCACCCCATGGTCCCCAATGGGATTCCGCAAGTTCTATGCACATGCTGCGGATTTTTCCGCAGCGTTTATGCCGCGTTCAAAAATCCGCAGCATGTCATTTAATTTTGCGTTTCCGCAAGCGGAATTGCCTTTGTCCAATGCATAAAAAACGCAAGGCAATTCCGCATGTGGAAAACGCGTGATAAACGCGCGAAAAATGCGCGATAAACGCGTGCGGAATTCCGCATGCTTTTTTCCAGGAGAGAACTTGCATTTATGCAGCAGAAATTTTCTGCTTCATAAATGCAACGTGGGCACATAGCCTTACATTTGCCAACAAATTACGTTACTGATGTTCTCAATGGGAGACAAGATTCCGTATACCTCGCTGCGGTCACTGCCAACCCCACAATAACAAAAAAGGAACTACTACTAGCTACCACCACCAATCGTTTATACAGGCTGATTGGACAGGTAGCACATGGCTTCAGAGATACGGTTTAAAGAGCAAGAGGAACAGAGCTACTAAATTTTATATATTTAATCCAGAAAAGTAGGCAGTAGTGATGAGCGAGTATGTTTGGTTAACCCTTTCGCCGAGTATACTCGGCCGAGCACCGAGTATTGATAGAATGCTCGGGCTTTAAGTTTTGTCGCTCTGTGAACATGATTTGTGACTGTTTGACAGATTTAATATATGTGAGAAATGCTGGAAAAACAGGCATTCCTCACATGTATTAAATCTATCAAACAGTCGCAAATCATGTTCACAGAGCGACAAAACTTAAAGCCCGAGCATTCTATCAATACTCGGTGCTCGGCCGAGTATACTCGGCGAAAGGGTTAACCAAACATACTCGCTCATCACTAGTATGCAGCATTTATAGAAAATATGCAAGGATGATACAAAATGGGAACAAAACAATACGGCATATACAATTACATGTCTTAAAAATAATAATGAAAGAAAATTACTAAACCTGATGTCACGGAATTGGCTCAGAGCTTAGCAAAGGGAGGTACTCCTTATTAAAATAGACAGAACCCACAGTAAGCGGTACTTTGAATGGAGATGGAAGTGTTAGCTCTTGCTCTCTCTCTCATTTCCCTTGTTTTAATTAGTCCCTCTGGTCCTAGGTCTAATTAATCCCATATGTTTTATGTGAAATCCTGCTTCAATGGAGGTTGAAGTGTCAGCTCTTCTCTGAAGAGGTCTTTATGGATTTAAATTTTTCTCTCTGACAAGGAGTATATATCATAAATACACACAATGCATTACTGAAGCTTTGTGTGTATTTTATATACATTTTATATAATATCCACATATCTGCTATTGTAGCCCAACAGAGGTTGTTACCAAGCTTTCCCAAAGAGCGGAATGTTAAATCTGTAAAGTTATGCATTGATGAATCCCAAACTCTTCTACGATAGCAGAACTAGTCAGGCTATCCAGAAGCCTGAAAAAGGTGTGAAGCTTCGATTGACAAATCTGCCACATTCTGCAGTGACAAATTCTGCATATTGCATATTACAAATCATTTGGAGCAATAGAGACTGTGTAATACTAAATCTCCTCATGCTTCCACCTCTTGCTGGTAGAGGAAGCCTGGAGACTGGTAGACAGTGTTGGCTGTCTGTTCAGTAGGAGAGTTTTTTTTTACTTTTGCACCACTCCGGGCATATTAATATAGTCTAAGAAAACAACCTCTTATAACACAGGAAATACAGGCAGGTGTTCATTTCCTTGGAATTTCTTGAATTCCATGGAAATAAAATGGCACGGATGGACATAATACAGTGTACTGTCCCCTCAGAAGGCCACAGTTTTGACCTTGCCATTGCCCCTTCTGCAGAAAGCTGCACTTGGCCATAGCCTTTTTTTTTTTTTTGCAGGCATCTGAACAGCCCCTTACTGTAATAGGTACATGTTCCATCAATGAAAAACAGACAGAATATGTACATTAAACTCGAATGTTTGAAAGGGGCCAAATACAGGGGTGGACATATTATTGAGGCAACCTGTGCAGCCGCACAGGGGCCCAAGAGGTAAGGGGGCCCATTTCCACCTCCAAACCCGATAGAATTCTGCATTTTTATGAGTTATTAGACTGGAAAAAGGCCCATATATTGTTCTTGTACAGGGGCCCTCTTCTGTTTGTGTCGCCCCTGGCCAAATACATTGTGTAGGTAATGAATTGTAGGGGCCTTTTTGGGCCTTGAGCTCAACTGCTGTCACTGCTGTTCTCTATTATATGGAGCATCCTTATATCAAGAGCTGATAAATGTATTAATGTGGAAGACCCCTTTAATAATCTGAAAAGCAAGAGGCAAAATATATGCTTAAGTCTGAGATCTGAGATGTTTATACAGTTTATCTGCGTCATTAAATCATCTAAGTTCATTCTCTTCTCAGAAATTTTGTTTTGCAAAGTAGCAAGCTGCCAAGGTTTCCAAAGAAATTCCCATGAAGACTTCAGGGCTTGTTATTAACTGCTCTGTTAAATTCATCTGGGCTGTGTATTTAGGATTACGAGAAATGGTTACTGTGTATGTCTGTGATAGAAATTTCCCATAGGTCAGTAGGCACAAGATAAAATTCATTATGTGATCAGTTCTTGTGATGAAAAGTTTTTTGTTTTTTTTCTTCACTACGCTGCATTATTCAACTACACCCTTTCCTTCAGGAATGACAAATATAAATTAATTTTTACATGACTTTTCTTCTATGCCTCCATAAGAAAACATGCTACAGATTTTTTATCACAAAATTGTGATAGTCGCAGAGCCCCCATACTGCAAATACCACTGTCCTTCTATCAAATCAAAACCAGAATTTGACTAACTTCTTCCAGCAACTTGTGTGACAAATACTAATGTGATGAGATGATTGCTTATAAAAGATTACTCAACTTTACAAAGAAAATCGTAAAAAACTGCTGTGAATGTTACAAAATAACAAAACAAACCGTTCTCATCTCACTCTTCTTTTTTGAGATCCAGCATTGATGCTAAGAAGACATGAGTACTGTTTATTCTGTTACTTTAGAACATTTATAGCTGTTTTAAAGATGACCTGTCACCAAGTCAAAAGTATCCAGGCTTTACTCCTATTTGACTCCTACTTCTCTGCTGAATATTCCATTTTTTTTAATACACCATACCATAGATATGGGCCTTTTTAATTTTGCTTTTTTATATTTTCTTTACCAAGCGGGCGTGGCTCCCAAGGTAATGATGCAGAGCAGCCTAAAGACGCCCCCAGAAAAATTCTGTGAGCCAAGCCCCCTTGGCAAAGTCCATAAAATGTAGCACTAAATAAAAAGGCCCATATCTCTGGAACAATAGGGTGGTTTAAAAAAAAAAAAAAATACTCAGGATAGCAGCAGGAATCCAATAAGTTCAAAAACGGACCTGATGCCTCTTAAATATTTTTTTTTCATATTTAAGATATTTAATAAAACCTTCATAGATAGAAGTAAAAGTTATATATTCTTGATTTGAAAGTTATAGACTAGTTGAAGTCAGTACATGGGCTTCAATATTTCTAGAGACAGGAACTATGGAAAAAGAGCCTGATTATTTTGTCTTGCCTACAGGTATCACAATCATTATAATATATTAAAGCACCACTCTAGCGTTTTTTTTTTTATTTCAGTGCTGGAGTGGTTACACTAATCTTAGTTCCCTGATCCTAGTCATATACTTACCAGCTCCAGTCTTCTGCTCTTCCGGCGCCGCTCCGGTCCCTAGTTGGCATCTTGTGAATTTCTGGCTGACTGGAAGTCAGAGGTAACGGTCACAAGCTCTCAATGTAAGTCTATGAGGGCCTCCTTCTGGCCTTGTTCTTGCTCTCATAGACTTACACTGAGTTGTGACTTCTGATAGCTCAGCAAACATTGGAGCCATCCAACAGGTCACAAACTGCTGGAGACCGACGGAGACCGGAGTGGCGCCGATAGAAGGTGACGACGGCAGCTGGTAAGTATAAGACTAGGGGCAGGGAACTTAGATTAATGGCACCACTGCAACGCAGCAATAAAAAAAAATATTAGTTCCCTGGAATAATCTGTATTTGTTTCCTATATAATAAATGGTATCAGGACACATATCACTAACAAATTTAGACATTTTTGTTGTATTTCCCCAACTGTACCAAAGTGTAGTACAACGCCAGTAAAGATTGTTTTAGAAAACCTAATTTCCTTTAGATTCTGTAAAAAATGTAAAATCTGTAAAATCTCTTATTTTTTGCAGTCACACCATAAATGTCAGTGGTTGCTTGAATTTTAGCTTTTCATCACTTCAGGTTAAAAATATGGTGCCCAACATTGTATCATGTGATCATGTGTGGGTATAATATATAGAATTCTAATTATTTTTTAGCTTTTATTGACTTCTGGGGTGTAAGAATTGGCATCCATAACACATACACTGAAGAATACTGGAACTTTTTTTTCTCCCATGTTTATGTCTGGGTTGCATATAAAAAAAAAGCTTGTTACAAAAATGCAAATCTATAGGATAATATTAACACTGCGTAAAGTCATGTGTATGAGGTCTTAGGGTTTAACATGCATTTTCTAGGGCTAGTGGGTGAAATGTGTGTAACCTGTATCTTGGCAAACGTCCACTTTCATACAGCCTGCGCCTTTCAATCTGTTGTGTTACATGCAATGTAATCCTATTTGTTGCATTGTTACATGCAATGTAATCCTATTTGTTGCATTGTTACTTTATATTTTATTTTGTTTACTGGCTGCAAAACGTTTATAATATTTATTTTCTTTGTCTTCAAGATTAATGTGGAAATTGCATAAGATATAATTTATAACTCTTTAACCCTTCTATCCCCCACCCCACCAAATGTGATGATTGGATGCTATGGAAACTTACATAGTCATCACAGTTGTCTTGGTGTCATGAGATTCACATTCCTATCCCAACATGTGCTCTGTTTTTAGTTATAGAGCCAAGTTTGGGTCCTTCTACTGTCAGCTGTTACATATCTTAAAACTGTCAAGTTAAAAATAAAAAAAATATATAATATTTGGTTTACAGGGTGACAGAGCTTACAAGCTTCAATTATGGCGTCTTGTAAAGCTTCACACTGAGGTGTTTTTTTAATGCCACTTAGTAGTAAAATGGATCGTACAGGTTATAAATTGTATTTGTAAATGTTTAAATATACAGTCCAAAACTACAGCTTGTATTTTAAAGTCTGGCGACAGGTCCACGATAAAGTGTTATTCTCAACTTCTATCCTCTCCGCTTCCTCCTTGCTGGGGCGGTGCACTCCTAATGGTTAACAGTTCGGATCAGTGGCATGGCTGTACTTCTGTCATGAACTGTGTGCTCTCCCGTTACAGCCACCACTCAGTACATAGTGAGCGGTGGCTGTAACCACACCCCGGCACTGACTGACAGCCGGTTCTGCAGTGCATCAGTACAGAGCCAGCTGTCAGTCAGTGCCAGAATGTGGTTACAGCCACCGCTCACTATGTACCCTATTAATTTAATTCTGTTCTCCAATTCCGGGCAGGTTCCAGTGGTTATGACCTATTAATAAGACTTAAAACATTATGACAGTAAACCTCATTTGCTGTCTTAATGCTTCATGTAACATTTACGTCTTCATCTAACATTTTCAATCATGATATAGGCATATAATGGTTATGGTTTAAAGCTTGTGAAATGTGACACGTTAGCTGAACGTGTGTGGGAAACATCCTTCTGTTAATAGTTTCCATAGCACAGATAATAATGAAATGTGGTTTTATATTTCCTGCATACATTAAATAGCACAGTGAGTGTGAAACCATGAAGTCACATACCTGTTTGTAGGCTCCACATGCCTTTCCCTTTGAAGATTTTTTTTTCCATTTACATGGTATAAAATTGATCTTCACAATTCTGGATGGTACATCTGCACTGGTCTTGATAATAGAAGAGCCTCTTGTTTGGATGATACATAACCTTTCAAGTTAGTTCACTATTAAAGGGATGCTATGGTTGTATGTAGAAAGCAATATAGTTTTCTATTAAACGTTGGCCCGGATTCATTGAATCAAATACATCAGAATTGTGGCATAAATCACTTTGAAACTTGGCGTTTTCACAACAGTTTTGGCCAGGCCTGCCAATAAAGCTGGGACGTGGCTGTGCAGAACTGTGGCATCACGGGGGCATTTAAGTGTGCGTGGAGATGCCCACTATTCATGAATAGTTGCGGCGAGCCTTCTGCCACAAATCTTATGCTAGTCTCTGTCTGGAGTAAGATTGTAGTGAGCTGCACACCACTTTTCAGACTTGCCTGACTCATTAAGAGGCCTCTTAAAGGGACTCTGTCAGCACAGAATGACTGTCAGTCTTGCGGAGTGCGTGAAGAGAAGCCAACAGAGTCCTGCCTCTTACTCTAGTCACCTCTACTCTGTCTGCACTTTTAGCTTCATCTTTCTCTGAAACAATGCTGTGTTTTAGAGTAAAACATGGATGTTTGTTGTACAGGAGTTGTTTCACATTCCTGGCGCCTGTGGTTCAGGCAGCATAAATCATGGGACAGGTTCCCATTAATACAAATTATTTTATTTCTGATTTATAGGAATAACCGGGCAACTTTCTGATACGTCTGACTAGGAGTGGTCACGGACATTTCACAAGTTTCCCAATCTGTTCCTGATATTACTTTGTTTCTATTATTTTAGAAATGCATTTCCAGGCAGGCCTGCAATATATGAATATCCTACTTTATTCTTGCAGGCCAAGCTGATGAACTACATTAGCAAGCAGCTTCAGTGCAAGCTTCAAGTGCCTCATCCGGAGAGAACACAGATGCTGAACCGATACCCTAAAGTCAGTGACTGGCTCCATACAGTTGGTGTGAGAAATGAGGTTGTGCAGGTAAGCTTTTCTTTCATTCATAAAAATCATTTTCTCTATAGTTTGATTTTTGCCTCTACGTTCTTAATTTATGTCCACAGAACATGCGGTTTTTATTGCTATTATTTTTCTAAAGGTTCTTTCTGTTTATATTTAGAAATGTCTGAAACCTCTACAATACAGCAATAATAGTCAGGCTCCAGTAATGCAGAAAAAAGTCTTTTATTTTCTTATAATAGTAAGTAGTGTTGAGCCACCCCCGTAGTGTTCAGGTTCGGTTCGGTTCGTCGAACACCGGGATGTTCGAGGAACTGTTCGTCGAACTGTTCGTCGAACACCTTAGAACACCGTCGAACACCGTTAAAACCAATGGCAGGCAAACAAAAACACATAGAAACACATAGAAAACACCTGCAAAGGTGTCCAAAAGCTGACAAACTGCTCAGAAGACACTCTCTTTAAAAAAGCCGGCCGGCAAATTCAGCAGCGGCATACACCGGTACCCGACAATTTAGACAAGAAGGAATAGAGCATCACACATAGATTAGATAGATAGAAACATGTCAGTCACACATATATGAAGCACAGTGACAGTGTTGGTTACTGCACTTGTCATTTAGTGTAAAGGATTTATTAAAAAAAATATTAGTGTTTTCATGCACCGTCTCTTTAAAAAAGCCGGCCGGCAATTCAGCATCTGTACCCGACAATTTAGAACAGAAAGAATAGAGCTTCACACATAGATTAGATAGATAGAAACATGTCAGTCACATATATAATAAGTACAGTGATAGTGTTGCTTACTATACTTGTCATTTAGTGTAAAGGATTTATTTAAAAAAATAATAGTGTTTTCATGCACTGTCTCTTTAAAAAAGCCGGCCGGCAATTCAGCAGCGGTACCCGACAATTTAGAACAGAAAGATAGAGCATCACACATAGATTAGATAGATAGAAACATGTCAGTCACATATATATGAAGTACAGTGATAGTGTTGGTTACTGTACTTGTCATTTAGTATTAAAATAAAGGATTTATTATTAAAAAAATTGGCGTGGGGTTCCCCTTAATTTTAGGCTCTAGCGGAGGTTAAGCAGACGGCTGGGGCAGATGTTTGAAGCCTGGGAAGGGGGTAATACCCACGGAGCTTCCCAGGCTACTAATATCAGCCCCCAGCTGAATACATAGCCTTTACTAGCTATTAAAATGGGGGACCCCCCAAAAAAAATGACGTGGGGTCCCCCCTAATTTAATAGCTAGCAAAGGCTAGGCAGACAGCTGGGGGCTGATATTAATAGCCCAGGAAGGGAGCCATGAATATTGGCCCCCTCCCAGGCTAGAAACACCAGCCGTCAGCCGCCCCAGAAATGGCGCATTCATAGGATGCGCCAATTCTGGCACTTAGCCTCGCTCTTCCACGCTGCCCTGGTGCGGTGGCAGGGGGTAATAGGGTTGGGGTTGATGTCAGCTTATAATGCCAGCTGACATCAAGCCCAGGTTAGTAATGGAGAGGCGTCTATAAGACACCCCCATTACTAACCCCATAGTCAAAGTTAAAAAAAACACAAACACCCAGAATAAAGTCCTTTAATTGAAATAAAGACACAATCCTTTATTGTTCTAAATTAAACCATACTTACCATCACGCCCATTCCAGCTGAAGCCAACGATCTCCTGCAATAAAAGAAAAATAATAAAGCAACCTCATCCTTACCTTTCCATGGTTCCCACGACAGCTTCAGCTCTGCTACATCGAGATGACAGGCTGGACCGCAGCAGAACGCTGCCATCCAGCCTGTCATCCCGCAGACACTGAGAAGCGCAGGCTTGCTTGCGCTGCTCAGCGTCTCTCTGTGACGACATCCAGATGAGCCGAGTTCATGTCCAATGAACTCGGCTCACCTCATGCACGTCACTGACAGCGTGGGAAAATTCTCACGCTGAAGCGCTGATTGCAGGAGAATTTTCCCACGCTGTCAGTGACGTGCAGGAGGTGAGCTGAGTTCATTGGACATGAGCTCACCTCATGCACATCACTGACAGCGTGGGAGAATTCTCCTGCACTCAGCACTTCAGCGTGAGAATTTTCCCACGCTGTCAGTGACGTGCATGAGGTGAGCCGAGTTCATTGGACATGACCTCGGCTCATCTGGATGCCGTCACAGCGAGACAGTGAGGAGCGCAAGCATGCCTGCGCTTCTCAGTGTCTGCGGGATGACAGACTGGATGGCAGCGTTCTGCTGCGGTCCAGCCAGTCATCTCGATGTAGCAGAGCTGAAGCTGTCGTGGGAACCATGGAAAGGTAAGGATGAGGTTGGTTTATTATTTTTCTTTTATTGCAGGAGATCGTTGGCTTCAGCTGGAATGGGTGTGATGGTAAGTATGGTTTAATTTAGAACAATAAAGAATTGTGTCTTTATTTCAATTAAAGGACTTTATTCTGGGTGTTGTGTTTTTTTTAAATACTTTACTAGAAATTCATGGCGGTCATGTCTAATACTGGCGTGACCCCATGAATTTTGGGCTTGGGGCCAGCTGATAATACCAAGCTGGCCCTAACCCCTTTATTACCCAGTGAGCCACCGCACCAGGGCCCTGGATGAGTTGGGTACAGCGCCAGAAGATGGCGCTTCTATGAACGCGCCATTTTCCGGGGTGGCTGCGGACTGCAATTTGTAGCGGGGGGGGGCCCAGAAAGCTTGGGCCTCCCTGCGCTGCAGATTCCAGCCCCCAGCTGCCTAGTTGTACCTGGCTGGACACAAAAATAGGGCGAAGCCCCACGTACTTTTTTTTTAATTATTTCATGAAATTCATGAAATAATTAAGAAAAAAAGGCCTTCCCTATATTGTTGTGTCCGGCCAGGTACAAATAGGCAGCTGGTGGTTGGGGGCAGCCCGTTCCTGCCTGCTGTACCTGGCTGGACACAAATATAGTGCGAAGCCCCACTTCAATTTTTTTTAATTATTTCATGAAATTCATGAAATAATTAAGAAAAAAAGGGCTTCCCTATATTGTTGTGTCCGGCCAGGTACAAATAGGCAGCTGGTGGATGGGGGCAGCCCGTTCCTGCCTGCTGTACCTGGCTGGACACAAATATAGTGCGAAGCCCAACTTCAATTTTTTTAAATTATTTCAGGAAATTCATGAAATAATTTAAAAAAAATTGACGTGGGGCTTCGCACTATATTTGTGTCCAGCCAGGTACAGCAGGCAGGAACGGGCTGCCCCCAACCACCAGCTGCCTATTTGTACCTGGCCGGACACAACAATATAGGGAAGCCCTTTTTTTCTTAATTATTTCATGAAATAATTTAAAGAAAATTGACGTGGGGCTTCGCCCTGTTTTTGTGTCCAGCCAGGTACAACTAGGCAGCTGGGGGCTGGAATCCGCAGCGCAGGGAGGCCCAAGCTTTCTGGGCCACCCCCGCTGCAAATTGCAGTCCGCAGCCACCCCGGAAAATGGCGCGTTCATAGAAGCGCCATCTTCTGGCGCTGTACCCAACTCATCCAGGGCCCTGATGTGGTGGCTCACTGGGTAATAAAGGGGTTAGAGCCAGCTTGGCATTATCAGCTGGCCCTAAGCCCGAAATTCATGGGGTCACGCCAATATTAGACATGACCACCATGAATTTCTAGTAAAGTATTTAAAAAAAACACAACACCCAGAAAAAAGTCCTTTAATTGAAATAAACACACAATTCTTTATTGTTCTAAATTAAACCATACTTACCATCACGCCCATTCCAGCTGAAGCCAACGATCTCCTGAAATAAAAGAAAAATAATAAAGCAACATCATCCTTACCTTTCCATGGTTCCCATGACAGCTTCAGCTCTGCTACATCGAGATGACAGGCTGGACCGCAGCAGAACGCTGCCATCCAGCCTGTCATCCCGCAGACACTGAGAAGCGCAGGCTTGCTTGCGCTCCACAGTGTCTCTCTGTGAGGGCATCCAGATGAGCAGAGTTAATGTCCAATGAACTCGGCTCACCTCATGCACGTCACTGACAGCGTGGGAAAATTCTCCTGCACTCAGCGCTTCAGCGTGGGAGAATTCTCACACTGAAGCGCTGAGTGCAGGAGAATTCTCCCACGCTGTCAGTGACGTGCAGGAGGTGAGCTGAGTTCATTGGACATGAGCTCACCTTATGCACGTCACTGACAGCGTGAGAGAATTCTCCTGCACTCACCGCTTCAGCGTGAGAATTTTCCCACGCTGTCAGTGACGTGCATGAGGTGAGCCGAGTTCATTGGACATGAACTCGGCTCATCTGGATGTCGTCACAGAGAGACGCTGAGCAGCGCAAGCAAGCCTGCGCTTCTCAGTGTCTGCGGGATGACAGGCTGGATGGCAGCGTTCTGCTGCGGTCCAGCCTGTCATCTCGATGTAGCAGAGCTGAAGCTGTCGTGGGAACCATGGAAAGGTAAGGATGAGGTTGCTTTATTATTTTTCTTTTATTGCAGGAGATCGTTGGCTTCAGCTGGAATGGGCGTGACGGTAAGTATGGTTTAATTTAGAACAATAAAGGATTGTGTCTTTATTTCAATTAAAGGACTTTATTCTGGGTGTTTGTGTTTTTTTTAACTTTGACTATGGGGTTAGTAATGGGGGTGTCTTATAGACGCCTCTCCATTACTAACCTGGGCTTGATGTCAGCTGGCATTATAAGCTGACATCAACCCCAACCCTATTACCCCCTGCCACCGCACCAGGGCAGCGTGGAAGAGCGAGGCTAAGTGCCAGAATTGGCGCATCCTATGAATGCGCCATTTCTGGGGCGGCTGACGGCTGGTGTTTCTAGCCTGGGAGGGGGCCAATATTCATGGCTCCCTTCCTGGGCTATTAATATCAGCCCCCAGCTGTCTGCCTAGCCTTTGCTAGCTATTAAATTAGGGGGGACCCAACGTCATTTTTTTTGGGGGGTCCCCCATTTTAATAGCTAGTAAAGGCTATGTATTCAGCTGGGGGCTGATATTAGTAGCCTGGGAAGCTCCGTGGGTATTACCCCTTTCCCAGGCTTCAAACATCTGCCCCAGCCGTCTGCTTAACCTCCGCTAGAGCCTAAAATTAAGGGGAACCCCACGCCAATTTTTTTAATAATAAATCCTTTATTTTAATACTAAATGACAAGTACAGTAACCAACACTATCACTGTACTTCATATATATGTGACTGACATGTTTCTATCTATCTAATCTATGTGTGAAGCTCTATTCTGTCTGTTATAAATTGTCGGGTACAGATGCTGAATTGCCGGCCGGCTTTTTTAAAGAGACGGTGCATGAAAACACTATTATTTTTTTTGATAAATCCTTTACGCTAAATGACAAGTACAGTAAGCAACACTGTCACTGTACTTCGTATATATGTGGCTGACATGTTTCTATCTATCTAATCTATGTGTGAAGCTCTATTCTGTCTGTTATAAATTGTCGGGTACCGCTGCTGAATTGCCAGCCGGCTTTTTTAAAGAAACGGTGCATGAAAACACTATTATTTTTTTTGATAAATCCTTTACGCTAAATGACAAGTACAGTAATCAACACTGTCACTGTACTTCGTATATATGTGGCTGACATGTTTATATCTATCTAATCTATGTGTGAAGCTCTATTCTTTCGGTTCTAAATTGTCGGGTACAGGTGTATGCCGCTGCTGAATTGCCGGCTTTTCATGTTTCACTGTTGGCACTGTTCCCATCGATTTGGGCAATCACTGTAATGCCACAACCACCATGGCTGTGGCATTACAGTGAGTGGCAGACAATCCCTGCATGATTGGTGCTCTAAATAGCGCCAGACATGCAGGACACGCTTTTGGTGCACGAACAGTTATCGAACATAACCTCGAACAGCCGAATTTTTTGCAAATCGTTCGGGTTCGTCGAACAACTCGAACACCGCCCAAAACAGCTCGAATTTGAGATTGGCGAACAGTTCTAGTCGAACACCGCTCATCTCTAATAGTAAGGTCTCATGATGGAATATATTAAAAAACTTTCTCACACTGACAAGAGCTCTTTTGTCACATTGCAATGATATATGGCTGGATGACAGATCTATTCCTCCCTGCCCTGCAGATGTTGTTGCTGGTTAGATGGAAATGCAGGACCCGCAAGCCTAACCAATAAGTTCCAACTTGCTCCCTT
Source organism: Phyllobates terribilis (assembly GCF_046119375.1). Classification (NCBI taxonomy): domain Eukaryota; kingdom Metazoa; phylum Chordata; class Amphibia; order Anura; family Dendrobatidae; genus Phyllobates; species Phyllobates terribilis. The sequence continues at coordinate 339,763,716 of NW_027362762.1, read as the reverse complement.
CTCCAGCGCAACAGCTGACAACTAGTGATGAGCGGACGTGCTTTGATAATGTGTTATCCGAGCATGCTCGTGTGTGATCCAAGTCTCTTGGGCGTGCTCTGATAATATGTGAGACTCCCTTCTTCTGCATGTTTTCTGGTGGTAGGCAGACGCAACACATGCGGGGATTCCCTGTTGGGCAATCCCCGCATCAGGAAGTCAAACATATTAGCAGAGCTCGCCAAAGATACTCGGATAACACACAAGCATGCTCGGATAGCACGTTATCCAAGCACGTTCGCTCATCACTATGGGCAACACAAAGTATTCCCATTAACTTTATGACTAGGTCAACAGTGGTAATTATTGCTCCCTGCAGAACAGACGTTGGACATTGGGGCTCATTTACTAAAATTAGCCAACTTTTAGAAAGTGCAAACATGGAAAACACCCTAAACATACTGGTCATAAAAAGTTTGGTAAATTTGGAGCATCTTTAAAATTGCTGTGGCTTTACACCATCTATTAGATGGCTTGCTTTGGTCCACTAAGTTACATCAAATTTTGGCTCAGTTTCAGGACACAGACTCTCAGTCTAGACCTTGCCCCTTCTATCAAACCACATTCCCATTCTGATAAGCCAAGCTCCTTGTCAAGGGAGTCAAATCACGTGTCTAAATCAGTGAATAAATGTGATGCAGGGCATGTAAGGCAAAATTAAGCCAGTGTTTTAGTGCATATAGGTTAGTAAATCAGTCCTTCTGTATTTAGTTTTTCTGATAATTTAACCCCTTTTTTCCGTCAATATGGCCATGTGGGGGCTTGTTTTTTGTGGGACGAGTTGTACTTTTGAACGACACTATTGGTTTTACCATATCGTGTACTAGAAAACGTGGGGGAAAAAAAAATCACAATTTCAAATATCACAGTTGTTTTTTGTGTTTTTTTTTTTTTTTTTACCATGTTCACTAAATGCCCATTATGATTCTCCAGGTCATTATGAGTTCACAGATACCAAACATGCGTAGGTTCTTTTTTATTTAAGTGGGGGGGGGGATTCAAAGTTAGCAACAAAAAAAAAGTCGCCATTTTCCAAGACCCATAGCATCTCCAATTTTCGGGCTGGGTGAGGGCTTTTTTTTTGTGCCCCGAGCTGATGTTTTTATTGATACCATTTTGGGGTAGGTACGATCTTTTGATCGCTTGTTATTGCATTTTATTGCAATGTTGTGGCGACCAAAAAAAACTAATTCTGGCGTTTTGATTTTTTTTCTCTTTACGCAGTTTACCGATCAGATTAATTATTTTTATATATTTGATAGATCAGGCGATTCTGAACGCGGTGATACCAAATGTGTGTATATTTGATTTTTTTATAGTTTTATTTTGACTGGGGCAAAAGAAGGGTGATTTGAACTTTTACATTTTTTAAATATTTTTAAAAACTTTTTATTACTTTACACTAGCTTCAATAGTCTCCATGTGAGACTTGAAGCTGCGATCATCCGATCGCTTGTGCTACACATAGCAGGGCTGCAGCCTGTAAGCCCCGAGCTGGATTATGGGAACAACCTTTCCCAACCAGGCTCTTTTATTGCTCCTAAATCCCGGATCCAAAATCCAGTGAAATTAAAACTCTCTGTAACCTAGTGTTACTGGTACAGACTTTGCATTACTGGGTCCAACTGCCTTGGTGGCACATATCTCCTTTCAGGACCTTACCTCCTGCTTTCTCACATACTGTTTAAGTGATAATGAATGCCACACCTGTAAACTCTGCCTTGCAGTACAGGCTTTAAAGGGTTATTCCCAAAACAGTAAAGTTATCCCATATCAATATGGGTACCCCGAGTGATCCCAAGAATGGAACTCTGTAATCTCGGAACCAGGCCCGCAGAGCCCTGTCTTTAATACAGTGAAGTTGCGTGTTATCAACTCCACCTCATTTATTCTCTATGGAATGACCATAAGTAGTTGAATGTTGCCAACTCTGATCAAACTCCTTAATGGCTGCTGTCTATCATTGACAGCCACATTTAAAGGGAACCTGTCATCTGATACATGCTGCCCAATCCATGGTTAGCATGTATCCAGCCCTGGCTGGATAAACTCAGCCAGGTATGTGTGACTCTGAAATGCTGCTGTGTCTCAGAGAAAAACATACTTTTAAAAGCCTCTGGCTTCTTTCCGCCTGCTGTCAGTGACTGAAAGTTTTTGTGCTTACATACAGTACAGACCAAAAGTTTGGACACACCTTCTCATTTAAAGATTTTTCTGTATTTTCATGATTATGAAAATTGTACATTGACACTGAAGGCATAAAAACTATGAATTAACACATGTGGAATTATATACTTAACAAAAAAGTGTGAAACAACTGAAAATATGTCTTATATTCTAGGTTCTTCAAAGTAGCCACCTTTTGCTTTGATGACTGCTTTGCACACTCTTTGCATTCTCTTGATGAGCTTCAAGAGGTAGTCACTGGAAATGGTTTTCACTTCACAGGTGTGCCCTGTCAGGTTTAATAAGTGAGATTTCTTGCCTTATAAATGGGGTTGGGAACATCAGTTGTGTTGTGCAGATGTCTGGTGGATACACAGCTGATAGTCCTACTGAATAGACTGTTAGAATTTGTATTATGGCAAGAAAAAAGCAGCTAACTAAAGAAAAACGAGTGGCCATCATTACTTTAAGAAATGAAGGTCAGTCAGTCCGAAAAATTGGGCAAACTTTGAATGTGTCCCCAAGTACAGTTGCAAAAACCATCAAGTGCTACAAAGAAACTGTCTCACATGAGGACCGCCCCAGGAAAGGAAGACCAAGAGTCACCTCTGCTTCTGAGGATAAGTTTATCCGAGTCACCAGCCTCAGAAATCGCAGGTTAACAGCAGCTCAGATTAGAGACCAGGTCAATGCCACACAGAGTTCTAGCAGTAGACACATCTCTTCAACAACTGTTAAGAGGAGACTTTGTGCAGCAGGCCTTCATGGTAAAATAGCTGCTAGGAAACCACTGCTAAGGACAGGCAACAAGCAGAAGAGACTTGTTTGGGCTAAAGAACACAAGGAATGGACATTAGTCCAGTGGAAATCTGTGCTTTGGTCTGATGAGTCCAAATTTGAGAACTTTGGTTCCAACCACCATGTCTTTGTGCGACGCAGAAAAGGTGAACGGATGGACTCTACATGCCTTGTTCCCACCGTGAAGCATGGAGGAGGAGGTGTGATGGTGTGGGGGTGCTTTGCTGGTGACACTGTTGGGGATTTATTCAAAATTGAAGGCATACTGAACCAGCATGACTACCACAGCATCTTGCAGCGGCATGCTATTCCATCCGGTTCGCGTTTAGTTGGACCATCATTTATTTTTCAACAGGACAATGACCCCAAACCCACCTCCAGGCTGTGTAAAGGCTATTTGACCAAGGAGGAGAGTGATGGGGTGCTACACCAGATGACCTGGCCTCCACAGTCACCAGACCTGAACCCAATCGAGATGGTTTGGGGTGAGCTGGACCGCAGAGTGAAGGCAAAAGGGCCAACAAGTGCTAAGCATCTCTGGGAACTCCTTCAAGATTGTTGGAAGACCATTTCTGGTGACTACCTCTTGAAGCTCATCAAGAGAATGCCAAGATTGTGCAAAGCAGTCATCAAAGCAAAAGGTGGCTACTCTGAAGAACCTAAAATATAAGACATATTTTCAGTTGTTTCACACTTTTTTGTTAAGTATATAATTCCACATGTGGTAATTCATAGTTTTGATGCCTTCAGTGTGAATGTACAATTTTCAAAGTCATGAAAATACAGACAAAATATTTAAATGAGAAGGTGTGTCCAAACGTTTGGTCTATACTGTATATATATATATATATATATATATTTGACAAAACCTGGGATGGGCTGACACGTCTTGAGTGGATTATATGAAATAAATGAAGTTACTACTAACATGTGAGTGCCGGCACTAGTTTCTTTTTCATTACAATTTTCTCACGTGCACCACCTAAGCAACGGAGTGCCGACTATTTCTTACATTATACTGATAAATGACCCAGACCCAAATACTGATTTTTATTAGCTCATGTGGGCGCGGATTGTGGGTTGTTCTGGGTCTGTTAGAATTTTATGAGATCCCCAAGTTACAGGATATCTTCGCCCCTGAAGGTTCCAGGCGGTAGACCATATCATATTTTTTATCATGATTTTACCTTTACATACGGATCAAACATGACATGGATAGCATCAGGTATCGGTCCGTTATTAAGTTGGAGGGTTTATTGTGGCCCCACGGCGATGTGATTAAATGTGTCACGTCCGTCCCTTCTCTACAACGCCAAAAATTTAAATCCCCTTCATATCGGATCAATATAAACCCCAATATTCATCACTGACCACCGAAGACAAAAAGCCTACCATCTGACTTTGATGAGAGGAAGAGTTTCCTCTGAAGGTGTTAGATTTTTAACTTCTCTGCTACTTGAATATACAAATTCCAGTCTGGGTGGCTTTTTCCCACAATAGACCTCTGTGGTAACTACCTGGTCACTGCAGGAGGTCTCTGCTTCAAAGGGAGGTTGAAGCTCTTCCTAGGTTTCCAATTTCCTTTGTTATAATTAGTTTCTTTCTCCCTCCTCCATATGTTCAATGTGAGGTCCTACTTCAAAAGGAGGTTGAAGTGCAAGCTCTTCTTCCTTTTGGAGATGCCTTTATGGAATTTTTCTTTTTGGCATGTATGTATTTATATACATACGTATATATGTGTGTGTGCGTGTGTGCGCATGTGTGTATATATATGTATATCCCCTCTAGCCATTATTATGTGTATACCTCATTTGGCTAGTAAATGGTATATATATATATGATTGGCTGGAACAGTTAATGGCTGTATCTGTATAGAATATTTGTATATGATGTTGAATTCTCCAAGCATCTATCTGTTCCTTTTCCTTTGCAGATTGTAGGAATTAATTATCACTTTTGTTGCTGATCAACACGCTCTCCTCCCCCATAATTGCCTTGCTCACTGATGTAGCTGTATGCTTCGCGCTGGATACTACATGTTCTGTGCAATCTGTTCTTGAGCTGCTAGATACGTTTTATTTCTCTAAAAAGACATTAACATTAGTGTATTATATAATAAAATATTTGACTATTCGTAACTGAGTTTTTAAAGAGCATTTACCTCTAAAACCGAAGGTATTACTAAAAAATATAAGTCCTTCAGTGGCTTTATTCTAAACAGTTGAGACACAATATGATAAAACAGATCCCTAAGAAGTAGTCACTTCACTTATTTACACTACAGCTAAGTAATCCTTCCTACTTGTCTTGGGATATATATTGCCCACCCAGCTTTCACTTCTTGACTAGACAGATATTTGGGGAGAAATATAGGTAAAAACTTTATAAAAAATTGATATAACTACTGAAAAAAGATATTAATAGTAAAAACAACAAGCGAATAAGAAAAAAACAAACATGCCAGTGTATCGGAACACAGTCCTCACAATCCTAGGCTTGGATACGGCTCCTGGTCAACACTTTCTTAGCACGGAGGAGAACGTGTCCAGCCGGCCAGGATAAAACAATTGATCCTTTAATTAGTACAGCCTTACAATCCGGAATCATGCCAAGACTAACACCACAAATAGCTTTTATCGACTTGCTTGCTGTGGATTTTTGGGATGTACTAAATAAAGGGTCAGTTGTTTTATCCTGACCGGCAGGAGTTACGCTTTTTTTCTCTATAACTAACTAATAGCTGAAACAAAACAAAAAAAATGTTAACTATTACATAAAGGATGGCCCATAGATTTATTTATAAATCTGTTTATAGGATAAACTAAAATATAAAGGGGTTGTCTCAACTTTTTAAATGCATAAAATTTCAAAAGTACATTTAAAAACAAGCATCTTTACAATTTACCTCTTAGTAAAAAGATTTTTAGTTACATAGTTTACTGCTCGTAGCCTAGGTTACTAGCCTCCTATGGGGTCTATCGGCGGTGGCTAGTCCCCTAGGAAAGTAGTGCAGCTCTTGTAAGCTTTTTGCTGTAGACTTTGCAAGTGGTGCTCTGAAGCTCGCCTGGACTTCAGGGCTCCTCTGTGCATAGCTGCCTCTGATTGCAGCATTGGATAGCACAGTTCAGGCCAGGGGCACGACCTTGCTGTTGGTCTGAACCGTCAGTCATCAGGAGCACAACGCAACCCAGTAAGAGGCCTAAAGAGGGGAGTGTGCACTTCTGAAGATAAAAGATGCAACAACCCCTTCAAATCTAGTACCTGTATATTAGCAGTTAGAAAGACTCATACCATAAAGCTTGTATAATAAGGTCTCTTGGGAGGAATTTTAATGGGGTGTGGACTTTATAGGATGAGATATTCACAGGACAGAGCCAAACATAACAAATGTGAGCACTGCGGCACATATCCATTGTGCTCTTGAACTGTGATGTGATTTGACTGAAAAAAAAATGGAAATATTTTAAAATTCATGTATTGAGTATGTATACCAGGGCCTGGACATTGTCTTCAAGGACATCATAGTATATTGGCCATTTTATCACAAATAGGGGGACAAGAAGCCAGGAAGAAGAATATATATACAAGTGCTTCTCACTAAATTAAAATATCATCAAAAAGTTAATTTATTTCAGTTCTTCAATACAAAAAGTGAAACTCATATATTATATAGAGTCATTACAAATAGAGTCATTACAAACAGAGTGATCTATTTCAAGTGTTTACTTCTGTTAATGTTGATGATTATGGCTTACAGCCAATGAAAACACAAAAGTCATTATCTCAGTAAATTAGAATACTTTATAACAACAGCTTGAAAAATGTTTTTAAAATCCAAAATGTTGGCCTACTGATATGTATGTTCAGAAAAAAGGGAAATGAAGTCTTAACGGTTGGTACAAAAATATAACAACTTTATTGATGCAAAAAATACACAATTAAAAGTCTGCAAGTGCAAGGGATGTGTGTACAAAAGAATGGCAATACCGAAAAGCAGCAGAGACACATAGAGGTAGAGAATCGATCAATCAATCCTGCATTTATCAGAATGCATGGGACTCGATAGGGATAGATGGAGAGGAACAGTAGTATATCACAAGAGATAAATATATAAACAACATTGTAAAGCTTAGTGCTCTATCTCCTGCATGATATAGTGCAATCATATAGGCAGTAATGCTCGTCTCCTAGAGCCCACAGCTCAATGATATAGCTGTGCCTTATCATAATCAATCCCCCTAAGTACCCCATGAACATCCATGTATATCAACAAAATCATTACCTCAAAGTATAAAAATGTGCCCCACCAGACGTGTTCCCTGCGAAACGTGCGTCGGGAGGGAGAGGCACTAGTCCTTCCTACCACCTGGTGGGGCACATTTTTATACTTTGAGGTAATGATTTTGTTGATATACATGGATGTTCATGGGGTACTTAGGGGGATCGATTATGATAAGGCACAGCTATATCATTGAGCTGTGGGCTCTAGGAGACGAGCATTACTGCCTATATGATTGCACTATATCATGCAGGAGATAGAGCACTAAGCTTTACAATATTGTTTATATATTTATCTCTTGTGATATACTACTGTTCCTCTTCATCTATCCCTATCGAGTCCCATGCATTCTGATAAACGCAGGATTGATTGATCGATTCTCTACCTCTATGTGTTCCTGCTGCTTTTCGGTATTGCCATTCTTTTGTACACACATCCCTTGCACTTGCAGACTTTTAAATGTGTATTTTTTGTATCAATAAAGTTGTTATATTTTTGTACCAACCGTTAAGACTTCATTTCTTTTTTTTCTATTCTATGCATTTGAAGTGGTTGTTTCAGTGAAACCCATCTGCAATTTTTTGTAGAGGTCTGTCCACTGAATATGTTTCTGAGACTTGTGGTTCTATGATATGTATGTTCAGTAAATGCACTCCATACTTGGTCGGGGCTCCTTTTGCAACAATTACTGCATCAATGCGGCGTGGCATGGAGGCGATCAGCCTGTGGCACTGCTGAGGTGTTATGGAAGCCCAGGTTGCTTTGATTGCAGCATTCAGCTCTTCTGCATTGTTGGGTCTGGTGTCTCTCATCTTCCTCTTGACAAGACCCCATAGATTCTCTATAATAGATTCTCTATGGGGTTAAGGTCAGGTGAGTTTGCTGGCCAATCAAGGACAGTGATACTGTTGTTTTTAAACCAGGTATTGGTATTTTTGGCAGTGTGGACAGGTGCCAAGTCCTGCTGGAGAATGAAATTGCCATCTCCAAAAAGCTTGTCGGCAGTGGGAAGCATGAAGTGCTCTGAAATTTCCAGGTAGACGGGTGCACTGACTTTGGTCTTGATAAAACACAGTGGACCTACACCAGCAGATGACATGGCTCCCCAAACCATCACTGATTGTGGAAACTTCACACTAGACCTCTAGCAGCTTGGATTGTGGCCTCTCCACTCTTCCTCCAGACTCTGGGACCTTGATTTCCAAATGAAATGCAAAATTGACTTTCATCTGAAAACAACACCTTGGACCACTGAGCAACAGTCCAGGTCTTTTTCTCCTTGGCCCAGGTAAGACGCTTCTGGCGTTGTCTATTGGTCATGAGTGGCTTGACACAAGGAATGTGACACTTGTAGCCCATGTCCTGGATACGTCTGTGTGTGTTGACTCTTGAAGCAATGACTCCAGCAGCAGTCCACTTCTTGTGAATCTCTCCCAAGTTTTTGAATGCCCTTTTCTTAACAATCCTTTCAAGGCTGCGGTTATCCCGGTTGCTTGTGCACCTTTTTCTACCACACTTTTTCCTTCCACTCAACTTTCCATTAATATGCTTTGATACAACACTCTGTGAACAGCCAGCTTCTTTAGCAATGACCTTTTGTGGCTGACCCTCCTTGTGAAGTGTGTCAGTGACTGCCTTCTGGACATCTGTCAAGTCAGCAGTCTTCCCCATGATTGTGGAGCCTGCAGAAACAGACTAAGAGACCTTTTTAAACACTTCAGAAGCCTTTGTAGGTGTTTTTGTTAATTATTCTAATTTACTGAGATAATGAGTTTTGTGTTTTCATTGGCTGTAAGCTACAATCATCAACATTAACAGAAATAAACACTTGAAATAGATCACTCTGTTTGTAATGACTCAATATAATATGAACTGAATGGGTGTGGTGAATATTCATAGCCTTTAATAGCGGACACACTGACAGCGGAGCACAGCAGGACCTGCCCTGCAGCTACAGCGTGCGCGTTATTGGGAGAATGAATGGTCACTGCTCCCCACGCACGCAGTCCCAGCATGGGGAGCAGTGACTATTCCGGCACAGAGTGAGACGCTGCGCTGGAGGAGAGAGGAGGTGAGTATGAAAGTTTTTTTTTTTTTTCTGTGCAGCGTGACGAGGATCAGGGGATGCCAAGCATACAAGGATGAGGGGGGGCAGTGCATACAAGGATGAGGGGGGACCATCCATACAGGGATGAGGCATGAGAGGGGCCATCAATACAGGGATGCGGCATGAGGGGGCCATACATACAGGGATGAAGGGGGCCATACATATAAGGATGAAGGAGGCCATACATACCAGGAAGAGGGATGAAGGTGCCATGCATACCAGGATGGGTGTGAGGGGGGCTATACATAACAGGATGAAGGGTGCCATACATACCAGGAAGAGGGATGAGGGGGCCATGCATACCAGGATGTGGGATTGGGGTGCCATACATACCAGGATGGTGGATTGGGATGACATGCATATCAGGATGGGGATGAGGGCCACATATAACAGGAAGGAGGGAGCCATATATACCAGGATAGGGGATATTAACAGAATTGGGGGACATTACCCCTATAACAGTGTCAGCAGCAGACCCCCTCCCCCTTACCAGGGCATCATGACCACATTTTTTGCTTAATTTTTTTTTCTATTTTCCTACTCTAAAACCTAGGTGCGTCTTATGGTCCGATGCATCTTATAGTCCGAAAAATACGGTAGTCCTCCATACAGAATAATGGCCCAAAATAGGTGGTGGTTCTGGTGTCAAGGGCTAAATATAACCACCGTGCAGGCCAGATCTGGCCCACCGGCCGGAGTTTGACATGTGTGCTCTTGAAGCACATAAGTTTAAGGTCCCTTCAGGTACATTCCCTACCACACTGCTAATTCATCGGCTTTAGTGGAAAGTGAGAGAGATGCAGGACCTACAAGGGACAACCCAATTCAATTCCCTTTGGGAAACTCCATGGCTGCCTAACCTCTATGATTACAAACCTTTAAGAATTGGAAATTGAAAGGGACATACAGGTTATCTCACATTTTAATAGATGATTTAATCAAGGAATTTTCTCAATTACAAATTGAGTTTGGGTTACCTCACTCTGAATTTTTTAAATATCTCCAGGCAGAAGGGTCTAATCAAGATACATTGCCATCTAAGAACAAGATTACACATAGAATTGCCATTTTACACTGTTCTGATAGTTTGATTTCAGCATTGTAGACCGCCTTACTGGATCTGATTCAAGTGAAATACCTAACACGCTCTAAAGCAAAATGGGAGAGTATATGCCCCAATAAAGATGAGCACTGGCAGGACATCCTGAATAGGATACCCCATTATCCTTAAGCGAATCTCATAGGTTATCTCAGCTATATGTGTTACAACAAATTTATAGAACACCTACATTTCTATTTGAAATGGGGCATAGATCACACCCTCCATGTGCTATATGTAAGACAAATTCATCAGACTTATTACACATGCTCTGGTCTTGCCCTAAGTTGGAACCTTTTTGGACGGGGGTACTGGATGTTATAACCAGAGTTTACTCAGTATGTATAGACATAACACTTTTTGTATGCATACTGGGGTATGTTGAAGACCTACTGTTGAATATGGTAAGATTGCCATCTCTTGAATGCTGTATATGGCCAGGAAATGAATAGCTCTATACTGGATAACTGATCAGATTCCCACAATTTCAGAATTCATCAATAAGATCAATTGGTTGTTGAATTTGGAAAAAGGAATTTATCTAAAGAAATGCTGTCACTAAATTCGAAAAAAGCTTTGGGCCCCATGGATTGATGGATCTGTCTGACTCTATTCTAAACTCTGAAAGCCAAAAGTATCTAAAGCCTCAAATGCAAAGAGGACCTCCTTCTCAATACTTCCGCAATCGTTTGAACTTGTTATACTTTCTGATAAATTGACTTTAATTAACCAAATAACACATTAGTTTCTTTACTCAACCGTGATCTTACTTTTCATTTTTTGGACTTTGTTATGACTAGTTGTACAATGTTGGGGTGGGTGAGACTAGGGTTTGGGATTTCTATCCTTTCTAATGTTTCTAAACTGAAAATTTCATTAAAAAATATTTGATTAAAAAAAATAATTATATTATTCTAGTGGTTCTGCATCCCACCTGCTAAAAACACAATCAAAAGTTATTAAAATGTTGCACGTACTGTTCTGTTATCTAATCAACCCAATGAAATAACATTGGTCTGAGGTTTATCCTTGTGATGTCAGTTTTTGTTTTCACAGACAGCACTTTGACTGAAAATAGTTGAGTGAATGTAGCCTAAGACTATAATGTTAGGAAGCATGAATGGTGAACAGAATAAAAATTAAAAACAATGCTAAGATTCCAGGGGTTCTGCCTCCCACCTGCTAAAAAACGGAATCAAATGTAATCTAAATATTGTATGTACACTAAGATAATACCATTGGAAAACAACAGCTCGTCTGGTAAAGAAGGCATCTTATAGATTCATAAATAGAAAAATGAAAATGTTTTGGTGACCAAAAGTGTTAACAGTGAAAGGGATTGTCTCATCTTGATAAATGGGTAAAAGTGCTTATATAAAAAAAAATCAACTTTTCAGTTTACCTCTTATTAAATACCCTCTCTGTTCTCAAGAATGGAGGTTTAATTCTATTGTACAGTATACAGCTCATTGCCTTGGTTACTGGACACCTCTGCAGTTTTTTAAGCAAGAAGTGAGCTTGCATGCTTTATGCTTTAGAGCTTGCAAGTGCTCCTCTGAAGCTGGCTGTATGCGGATATCTTTACTTTCCCTTCATGTGCTCAATGCTCCAGAGGCAAATCTGCCTCTGCTTGCAACATGAAGAGTACACATTTAGGACCAGCGATGCAACTGGCCTGAGCTGTCAATTGTTAGCACTGACCCCTGGCAAGCCTGGGAATGGTGCCATCCTGATGACATAAGATGGTGCAACCTTTTTAATTAAGGGGAATCTGTCAGTAGGATCAATCCTCCTGCGCTGTCTATATGGTTATGTAGGTCATAGGAAGCTGAATAAAATGAATTCTTGATATTAGTGATCCAATGTCTTATTCCAGAGAAATCCACGTTTTCTTATATGTAAATGATCTATTCAGGACTATGGGCCAGACACTGATCTGCATGAGAATCTGCCTCCAGAGATTATTATAAATGAAAGGGGGCATTACCAATGTAAGACATGTAACTATAAAGAAGAGTAAAACTGAACTGTGTCTCATAAAAACTTGTTAGCAGTTGCAGCTTTCACAGCTCTGCTGTAGTGTATCAATATTATAGCCCTGTCTGCCTGTGAGCTGGAGGTTGAAGCTGAGAGGAACCTGCAGATGTGTCCGGTATAACACACACAGCTCTGCAGTGAGATCAGGAGAGCAGAGAGCGGCCATCATACATCACACTGATAACTCCCCCTTGTATTTATAATAGGCACTCCAGGCAGAGTCTAAAACAGATCAGTGTTGGGCCGATAGCCTCGAACAGCTCATTTACATATAAGAAAAATGTGGATTTCTCTGGAATATAACATTGGATCACAGATATCAAGGTATCATTTTATTCAGCTTCCTATGCATGCCCAGATAGATGGCTTAGGAGAGATGATCCTACTGACAGTTTCCATTTAATAAGTTACATAAACCCAGAATGGTGGCACAGCTAATAAAGACATAGCTAATGGGTGGCATAGCATGCTCCAGTTAGACATCTTTTCTAATCTTGAATGTTGTTGCCAAATTTTCATCATGCCCAACTGGGAGTATGATATTCGTAGCATGCTATTTTTTTCTGTATAACCATGGCTTCATTCTCAGACCACCCCTCATCTCCATGACTTTTTAATAATGTGCACTTAGGCACCGCCAAAGCCTCCTGAAACCCATTACAAGGGAGATCTGGTGGTGCCCAGGAGATTTTGCAAATCTTCTTGAAGTCCTGGATGTTTTTGTCTCAAGAGAGTTGGCAAGTGTATTCTAAAATGTTTTTTTTTTTCAATAAATATAGTAGATTTCTTTAGAATTATATAATGAAGATGTATTGGGTTGTGGTGTTACTTGGATAGCTGAGAAAGCCTGGTACTGCCTTTAAATTTATGTTTTAATTTACCGTAATCATTTACTTACAAGTTACTGAGATGTATCAGAAAATGTCCCTGACTGGGGCCTGTGAACTGAAATATAAAACATTGGATCCATTTTAGGATGATAAAAATGGAAATAATATGATCCAGTACAGGATCCATTTATTTGAATGGGGATGGAAACATCCTAAAAAGACTTCCATGTGACTGCAGTCCACCTGCAATTCATTTTTCAGATGGGTCAAAAAACATAGTCTGCACATCTTTTTTTTTCCAGCCACAGCTAAAAAAAACAGTAACTGGATAGTTTTTTTTCTTTAACATTGAAGTCTGTAAAAACGGATCTTAAAAGGAACCTGTCTCGTGGAAAAAACGCTATTAACCTGCAGATATTGGGTTAATCTGCAGGTTAATCGCATTCTGAACCTTCCCGGCGCCTGCACTTTGAGCCACGCTGCCGAGAGGAAATGAACTTTATTCCTCCTGGCAGTGATTGGGTTTTAATCACGGGGTGGTGCCAGCACGGGTTCAGTCATTGCTCTGTGCATAGTGAGCGGCGGCTGTAACCATGCAACCGGCACTGACAGCTCGCTCATCATTAGACCCAGCTGTCAGTCAGTGCCAGTGATTGAAACCAAATTGTTGCCGGGAGGAATAAAGTTCATTTCCTCCCGGCAGCAGGGCTCAAAGTGCAGGCGCCGGGCAGGTTCAGAGTACTATAAACCTGCTGATTAACCCCATATGATATATGCAGGTTAATAGCTTTTATCACATGACAGGTTCTCTTTAATGAATATTCATCTGTTATGCCATCAGTTAACGGACCCATTTTTTAAGCACTGCACATGCCCGACACACAGGAGGTGTTTAGAAACTCTTCTAGAAAAAACAGATCAGTTACAAACAAAACAAAAATGGATAAAAAAACGGATACCAAAGTGTGCCTCCAGTTTCGCTCCATTCATAACAGATCCAGTTATGTTTAATACTGTAGAACTGGATGTGTGAACATAGTCTGAGTGTAAGTCAAAGATAGGTCTATCTTATAAAGAGTTATTCACATTGTTGGCTGTTACCTGGGCAGGTGTTTTTTCAGTTTTTTAATGCACACGAGTTTCTATTCGCTGACTGCAAACTGAGATTCTAAAATGGTTGTGAGAAACATTATAGCCATTTTATGCTCCCATTTCTCAGTGAAAGAGGATAGAAGCCATTTCCATCCCTCCTCATACTTGAGGAGGCATTTGGTGGACGAGTCATAACCTGGGTTTTTCAAAGCTATTTTGCAGAGATTTGTAGTCTGATGTAAAATTAGGTTACCAGGCTGGAAAGCCCTGAAGCTCGCAGCCTCAGTCATGCCGCAAATACAGCCACATGCGTAATGTTCAAGTATGTGCTGATTCTCCTGTTCGTGACAAGCTCCTATATTTGACCGGTGGCTCTCTAGTTGGCTGCAATCATTGTGAAGCCCTAAGCCCCTCTGCATTCAGTGGCTGTCTGTGAATAGTCAGCCCCCAGCATGCAGAAGAATGAGCCGGGCTCACATTCTGCTGGGAGATTAGTCTGACAATGCTCTGTTGTTGCAGAAGGCAGTAGTCAGAATGTCTAACAGGGATCACAAGCAGCCAGTCACACCGAGGTGCTTGAGAGGATTGTTCTGCCGAGAGGTTACAGACAGAAAGGTATGTTGGCTCTTTGCTGCGGTCTGTTCTCACGCTTGTCACCTGTTGTGAAGTGCAAAATTAGTTTTTTCTTTTTCGTTTTAAAAGGCGACTCTTAAAAATGCAGATGCAACAGAGTAGAGGTTTTCTTCCTTATATCATTTGTCCATCATTATCTGCAGTTTTACACAGGACTGCCCGTAAGCCTGCTTTGTCTTACCATAGACTGCAAATGATGCTTGAAATGACAAATTTAGCTCTGCTACATCTGTGTGTCCTGTGGGTTTTCAGTATGGAAAATCTGAGCTCTCTTATTTTTACGTATCCTCATCATCATTTTAAAGACAGATTACGGACTTGGCATTCCTAACACATTCTTGCAGCCTACGAGAGGATTCCGGACATGCTTGCTGTTAGGTAGGGCACTAGAACACTATATTTTTACCCACTGAAACTAAAAACTTTTACCACCTATTTATAACCTTTTCCACCAGTAATATTCTTAAAAGGCGAATTATAGGAATCTGAATTGTGTTAGCAGTGAGACACACACAGAAAACCTGTATCGGTGATACTGTTCTGTGTCATGGGGAGGCTCCATGTCTGTTCCTCTCTGTGTGGTATATTCTATAGTCCAGGTTTTTAACCCTTAGTAAGGGTGTTTGGCTTAGGATCTAGATTTTTTCAATGTTTCTATGTTCAGTTCATGTACCCTGGGGGTATACACCAAATCTGTAAAGGATTCTCCCTTTGTTTTTATGCTTTTAATAAGTACATTACAGGTTGTCATAGGATAAGGAGCCAAGAGATGTAAGAACATAACTAGTTTACTGTGTTATATGTTCCCAGTAACTGGAGGAAAAAACAACAAATTTTAAGGGCTTGTTCAGATGAGCGTATTATATCGACGTGTGCTGTCCGAGTTAAAATCCGATAGCACACGGACAGAACACTGACGAATGTTATTGAATAAGGCCGTAGTACCGCTTACTTCTTCAGGATCCAGCATGTTCTGTTCCTCTTCTAAGTAACGTCTCTCTTCTGATTCTCCAGCTCACTCTATGCTCTGTGCATGAACTGGAAGTAACCCTATGGCCACAGCCCCACTATCAGTATTTGGTCAGTATTTTTTCCCAGGAGTGGGAGCCAAAACCAGGAGTGGGTGATAAATGCAGAATTGGTGACTTGTTTCTATTATACCTTTTCTCTGATTGATTGTTCCTCACCTGGTTTTGGCTCCCACTCCTGAGAAAAAAATACTGACCAAATACTGATATACTCTGTCCAAGGAAAAAACTTGCTTCTATAATACTTTGAAAACGCTTCCTATTCATTTCTATGGGAAAGCCACTTTGCTGTTCATACGAGGAGGTTTTTTTTTTTTTTTTTTAGCATGTTAGATTTTGAAAATGCTTGGTGGGAAAAAAAAATGCATGTGACTTCTGTCAAACAAATAATGATGGAATCCAATCCAAATCTAGGCACTGTCCAATTTAAAAGCTGCAAATAAAATGTTCCAGGAAAAAAAAACTTAACACAAAATGCCACTGGAAATGAAAAACTCTTCTAAAAACTTTGTGAATATATGTAGTGCAAGTATGTGCACGCAATGTCTTTTTAAGGCGATTGCACTCCGAAACCCAGTTGAAAAAGTGCTTAAAAATGCAAAAATGAATGAATCTTTGGTATCTTTATCTTTCTTTCCACCAGTGTATAGCATATATTTATATTTCCCACCAGAGTATAACATATAGTTATATTTATCTTCCCACCAGAGTATAACATATAGTTACTGGAAAACTTATTCCATATACAATTACATAGGCACAAGAAAGCATATTCTGTCACCAAGCAACATATACTCTAGTGTTCCTTCATACATGTGGTCCTCCATGGTGTACTCTGCTTTTTTACCTCTATTGGTTTTTTCTTTTTATTGTTCTAATAAAAGCAATGTTTTATGAGACTTCAGTGCACCCCATTATTCTTTGTTGGTAATTAAAAAACGTTTCAGGCATAAGAATCCACTTAAAAAAACTCTATGGAAACATATCCTTAATAAATATATGATGTAATTTGTGGTCATTCCATGTTTTGTATATTCCTAGTTTACTCAAACTGCCTTGCTGTGAGCTTTAACTTTTGGAAGTTTAGCTTACATTTCTTACCTTCAATGTTATAAAATTTGTTCTAAAACAGAAGTTAAAAAGTTGCAGGGAGCGCAAACATCCGGCCGAAGCCATATCTTTTTTTGTTTCCTTTTAAATGGCTACCAATCCAATAGCTTATTTTTTAATTATTGAGCACCTTTGGGGTATGTGCACATGCACTCTTTTTGCAGAGTTTTTGGAGCAGAAACTGACCAGAACAAAAATTTTTGAGTAGTTTTCAATTTTTGAGGATGACTGGGAGAGTTTTCACTCAGTTTCTGCTCCAAATTCTCATAAAACTGTGTGCACATAGCCTTATCATTAAAGATCCTGTGGCCCTTGTTTTGTGCAATACTACTTACCTAAAGAGTTCTTCTTGTACTTTATTGTATGATAATATGCAGTGCCTTGAAAAAGTATTTATACCCTGTGAAATTTTCCAAATTTTTTCACGTTACACCCACAAACTTAAATGTATTTTATTAAGATTTTATGTGATATACTAACACAAAGTAGCAAGTATTTGTGAAGTGTAAAGGAAATGATACATGGTTTTCTAAATATTTAAAAAAAATAAAAACCTAAAAATTGTGATGTGCCTTTATATTCAGCCTCCCTGAGTCAATACTTTGTAGGAGCACCTTTCGCTATAAGTCTTTTTGGGATATGTCTGTACCAGCTTTGCACATCTAGAAGCTAATATTGTTGCTCATTCTTCTGTGCAAACTAGCGCTAGCTCAGTGAGATTGGATGGAGACCGTCTGTGAACAGATATTTTCAAGTCTTGACACAGATTCTCAATGGGATTTAGGACTGTACTTTGGGCCATTCACAACACATGAATATGCTTTGATCTAAACCATTCCATTGTAGGTTTGGCAGCATGTTTAGGGTCTTTATCCTGCTTGAAGGTAAACCTACGCAACAATCTCAAGTCTTTTGCAGCCTCTAACAGGTTTTCCTCCATCCATCTTCCCACCACCTCTGACCAGTTTCCCTGTCCCTGCTGAAGAAAAGTATTCCCACAACATGATGCTGCCACCACCATGCTTGATGGTGGGGATGGTGTTTTCAGAGTGATGTGCAGTGTTAGTTTTCCACCACACATCGTTTTGAATTTAGCCCAAAAAATTCTACTTTGGAATCATCAGACCAGAGCAGCTCCTGAAGATCTGTGATTCCATTTATGACTATATTTATATAAAGTCAACGATTATAAACGACTGAAGTTATGCATTTTTTTTAAAACATTAAAGGGGGATTATTTTATAGTAATGAATAATGGACACAATATTAATTTGTAAACTTACACCTTTGTGATATGTATGCAGTTTTTTTTTTTTTGTATATCTAGAGAGTGGTTTTGTATTGTCACCAAGATATTGGAGCATACGGTAGCTTTGATGCCAGCTACATGGAGGAATGTATGATTAATTAGCTATAAGCATCTTGGTGCCAGTAGGATGTGTATCTCAGTGTGTTGAATATGTTCGCTCTGCAGTTATGTGTGCAGCCAGCACTGTGCTCAGGATGGAAAAGCTGGAGGGTGTGCAGGACAAATCCTGATGCCTGTGCTTGTGCTAACTCGCAAGCCTTACAGAGATACACAGTCTGCAAGAAGAAAGGGACTGCAGCAGTGCTTCATAGAGTGCTGCTCCACAATGTAGTCTTGGATAAAGTCACTCTGGATATCTCTAAGGTAATGCCTTTTATTACAAATAGTTGTGAACCCTTTGTACCTTGCCTTCTGTCGAGTTCAGCTTGCTCTCATACTGGCTTTCTCTGTAATATTGTATTGAGACTGGAATTTATTCAATGATCCCCTGGATCTGGCAGACCGGGGAATCCAGAAGAGACAATATTTTGTTAGATTATCTACATACTTTGCAAGTTTTTCTTTAAAAGCAATAACTATAGGGCTGTTATTGAAGTTAATGTTTGATGGGAGAATTAGTTATTGCACGTCTTATTTTTGTGTTTAGATGGCCCCTATAAAGACCCAATACACTTTAGGTAGCTCTCATCTAAATGATATTTCAGCCAATCGTTCGGCTGGCAGCTGTCTCTCCCGATTCCTCCATTCACAGGAGCACTCGTTCTGCTTTTCTTTATGAGAGACACTGCCATACATTTCAAAATAGGACATGCCAGATCCTTATGTCCCCCGACATCATCTGTTGGGGTACAGTTGGAAGGCCCCCATAACCCATCAATATCAGCAGGTTTGGCCGACTTCAGGGCTCATTCAGACGAATGGATTAATCATCCATCTGCTGTGCGTATGCAAAACTAATAGCATACGGACAGCACACTGACCAATGCTATGTGATAATTTGCATGAACATTTTTACAAATGGATCATTGGTTTGTGTTTAAAAAAGATCGTAGCATGCACTACTTTGTTCCATATTCTGGATCAGACACACCCATTTGTGCAATGGATGCGTAATAAACGGATTCAATATGGGTTATTATCCATACCCCAAGTATTTTTTAATTACAATTATAATAATAGTAAATTGTATTTACTCTTTTTTATGTATTAAATTGTTCATGTAAAAAACAGATGCCATATAGATGGCCAAAATAGATTGCACGGGTTGCTTAAAGATGTAAAAACGGACACATGGATGGCATATAGATGACAATATGGATAGATGTAAAACTGGCGTGTGAACCCAGCCTAAGTCTAATGTCTGTAGGGGTGCTTAAGATGGAGA
The DNA here is from genome assembly GCF_046119375.1 of Phyllobates terribilis. Lineage (NCBI taxonomy): Eukaryota > Metazoa > Chordata > Amphibia > Anura > Dendrobatidae > Phyllobates > Phyllobates terribilis. Next base: position 339,743,805 of record NW_027362762.1, on the reverse strand, counting down.
ACTAGACTAACCTGATAAAGCAGAAGTATGAACCCCTCTGATTGCCTTGACCTTTTCTCCTACAGTTTATCCTAAAACAGAATTTAAAGTATGTGTTGTGGTCGCTTCAGGCTTTTCTACTTCTGGATTTTTTAAAGCACAGCACTGGATTAACCTGTTTGAATTAGCAGGAACTCCCTGGCCGCCTCCCAAATGCCTGAGAGCTGATCTCCGAGAAATCTTGGACACTCATGAGTAAAGTATACTAAAGAAGTGTCAGCATGCTTGATCTGTTTTTACTTCTGTTCTTCCCCTGTCTAGGTACTAAAGCAGTATCTGTGATGGGTTAGTATAGGGACCATCTGAAAAATCTATTGCACTACTCTGTGTATAATTACTGTAACTGTTTCTTGAGAGTCCATTTTTAGGGGAAAATCTCATTGTTTTTATTACAAGCAACAAAGGCAAACAAGCCATAAGTTAAAGAGCAGTGTGGGATACAAAAAATAGATAAAACACAAAACAATATTAGGTAGAAAGAGCAAAATATAAAATGTATATAGAAAATAAAATGAAGGTAAATATTGATTGAACATAAGTATTATTTATTACTAATTTCTGGAGTATCACTGATAACTTGTTCTGATAGTCTTACAGGGGCTTGTCATGGTAGAAAATATCAAGAATAAGGCTATGTTCACATATCATGGTTTTCTCAGCGGTTTTTGATACTTTTTTATGCAAATTTTTAGCTGCTTTTTACATTACCAACAAAGTCTAAGGCTGTGTGCCCACTATGTGTTTTTCAAGCGTTTTTGCTGCGGAATTTCCACAGCGTAAACGCTTGCAAAACGCTTGGTGATCCGTGCCCCATGATCCCGAATGAAAATGTGCATGTTCTGTGCCCATGCAGCGGAATTTTCCGCAGCGGATTTTCCTTGAGGAAAAATCCTCAGCATGTCCATTATTTGTGCGTTTCTGCATGCAGATTTGAGGTCCCAATGCATTTGAAAAACGCAAGTCAAATCTGCATGTAAAAACGCGTGTAAAATCCCCAAGTGTTTTTACTGCCAAGAACATGCAGAAACGCTGCAGAAATTTTCTGCTTCATTTCTGCATCGTGGGCACATACCCTAAGTCTATTGTAACATACCTGGCGGCGTCCTTGCATGGTGGTCCATCTCCCACTGTGCAAGAGGGCGCACTTGATCTCCTGTCCAGAATGTCTCTCTGGCTTCCCTCCATGCTGTCTGTTTGTGTCTGTTTCTGCTGCTTAAGGGCGGCGCCCGATCACTTCCTGCCTTTTGTACCTGCTGTGGGTCACACCCCTTGTGCGTCCTCAGCCTATTGCTGTCTGTCACTTGGTATATAGCTCAGCAGCTCCCTTCTATCCCTGCCTGAGCATAGTGTTTCCTTCAGTGTGTGCTTGCACTCTGAAGGTGCCAGGTCCCATTCTTTGTTTCCTTGTCTGCCTTTCCTGGAGGCTGTATTTCCAGGCCTGTCTGAACTGAGTCCTGTATGTCTTCTGCTTTGCGGTATCAGCTCCCGTGTCTGAACTGAGTCCTGTATGTCTCCTGCTTTGCGGTATCAGCTCCCGTGTCTGAACTGAGTCCTGTATGTCTCCTGCTTTTCGGTATTAGTTCCCGTGTCTGAACTGAGTCCTTTCTGTGTTCTCTTGTCTGTCCTGTCTGAACACGCTCCTAGCCTGTTCCTCCTGCCTTCTAGGGGCCGATTACCTAGACCCGTTCCTGTATCTTGTCTGACCTGTCTGAACACGCTCCTAGCCTGTTCCTCTCGCCTTCTAGTGGCCGATTTCCTAGACCCGCTCCTGTGTCTGGTCTGTCCTGTCTGAACACGCTCCTTGCCTGTTCGCTCCGCCTTCTAGTGGCCGATTTCCTAGACCCGCTCCTGTGTCTGGTCTGTCCTGTCTGAACACGCTCCTTGCCTGTTCGTTCCGCCTCTCTGGGGGCCGTATTCCCAGACCCGCTCCTGTATCCCTCTGCAGTGTCGGTCTCCTCCGTACACTCAGTTCCAGTCTGAACTCTCTCCTGTCCTTTACCTGTTCTGCCTGTATTGTTCCTTAGTCCCGGTGTGTACTGGGTCCTATCCCGCCTGTGTTCCTACCTGCTAGTGCCTCCCTGTCTGCACTCTAGCTGTGCTTGCCTTTACCCCCCTGCCTGCATACCCGCCTGCCTGCATACCAGTCGTGCCTGCCTATACCCACCAGTCTGTGTGCCAGCCTACCAGCCTGTTCCTGTATTCCCCTGTGTGGGTCAACAGCCGTGTCCGGGGTCTGTCCTGGAGTAGCACCTGGTCCCTCTGCTCGGTTCCTCCTTGGTGCACTGGCGTCGTATGCCGTCGTGCGACCCTGGTCGGATCGGGTGAATACCTAGTCACGCCCCTCCAGGCATTCACTCTCCGGCACGGTCCAGTGGAATCACTACCAATCACACGCACACGCCGCTTAGCCCGGGCGTGTGCATAACATCTATGAGATTCCAGAAATCTCATGCAAACATCATGGTTTTTTTTTTGTTCAGGATTTTGTGCTTTGCATGTTTTTTTGCAAAATAGAGCATATCACTTTTTTCAGTGTTTTTTCACCCATTGGAAGTAATGGATGGTGAAAAAAACGCTGAAAAAAAATGCACCAAAAACGCAGGTGGCAGGTTTTTCAGTGTTTTTTGTGCCAAAATCACAATGATTTTTTTTTTTTTTTCACTGAACTTCATGTACATGCATATAAGAGACAAAAGGACAGTGGAAAAAACGCACTAAAAAATAAGTGAAAACACAAGAAAAATCCTGAACAACCTCCTTGCAAGAGATCAGGTTTTGCTGCTGAAAAAGAAAACGCTGAAAAAACCATGACGTGTGAACATAGCCAACATAACTCACACCAGCGTATACATTGGGCAAATGCTATCCAATTTTTTTCATCACTCCTGGAAAATACCAGGAGGATGAAAAGATAACCTGCCTGTTACAAGGTGGTTAATATATAGACTCAGCAGGTGTCACCGATTTTCTAAGTAAATATATTTGTAAAGGTGCTCTTGACATTAAATTCTCACCAGAAGTCAGTAACAACCCATCCAATCCAAACAGGATTACACAATTAGGGCCAAAGTATTTGGACAGTGACAGAATCTTCGTGATTTGGGCTCTGCATGTCACGGCGCTAACTTGCATGCGTCCTCAGCGCCACCCCACTCACCGTGGTCATCACGGTGCGTCTCCTCACACCATGGAGTGGTACCTGGTGTCTAACTGTGGCCCAGCCTATCCTCACCACCAGAGGCTCTAATGAAGACCCGATAGACACCTGGTCACGTCCCTCCAGGGTAAGCCCAGCCCATGGCTCAGTAAGTCTACACCCACCAGTGTTACACTGTATGCTGTTATTTTTTATTTAAAATGAAACAACTGAGATGGAATTGAAGTGTATACAGACTTTCAGATTTAATTAAAGGGGTTGAACAAAAATATAACTGTAAAAGTAACTGGACAAATTAAGTTTACCATAAATAAAATGTTCATTTTTAATACTTTGTAAAGACTCCTTTGCAGGCAATGACTGCCTGAAGTCTGGAAGCCATGGACATCACCAAAAGCCTTGTGATACTTTGCCAGGAATTTACTGCAGCTGACTACAGTTGTTGCTTGTTAGTGTCTCTTTCTGCCGTAAGTGTTTTCTTAAGCATGTGAAATGCCCACTCAATGGGGTTGAGATCTGGTGATTGACTCGGCCATTGCAGAATATTCCACTTCTTTGCTTTAAACTCCTGAGTTGCTTTTACAGTATGTTTTGGGTCATTGTCCATCTGTAGTGTGAAACGCCGTCCAATCAACCTTGCTACATTTGGTTGAATCTGAGAAGAAAGTATCGCCCTGTACACTCAGAATTCATTCGGCTGCTTCTGTCTTCAGTCACATTATCAATAAACACTAGTGACCCAGTGTCATTGGAAGCCATGTATGCCCATGCCATCAGACTGCCTCCACCATATTTTGCAGATGATGTGATGTGCTTTGGCTCATGAGCCATTCCAAGCCTTCTCCATACTTTCTTCAAATTATTCTGGCACAGGTTGATCTTAGTTTTATTTGTCCAAAGAGTGCTTTTCCAGAACTGGGCTGGCTTCTTTAGATATTTTTGGGAAAGTCTAATGTGGCCTTTCTATTTTTAAGGCTCATTAATAGTTTGCACATTGTGACGAACCATCTGTATTTGCTCTCATGAAGTAACATAGTAACAAAGTTTTTAAGGTTGAAGGAAGACTAAGTCCATCTAGTTCAACCCATAGCCTAACATGTTGATCCAGAGGAAGGCAAAAAAAAAACATGTGGCAAACACTAAGCTCCACATTGGGAAAAAAATTCCTTCCTGACTCCATACGGCAATCAGACTAGTTCCCTGGATCAACGCCCTATCAAGGAATCTAGTATATATAAAGTGTAATATTATACTTTTCAAGAAAGGCATCCATGCCCTTCTTAAATTTTAGTAGTGATTCATTACAACATCATGCGGCAGAGAGTTCCATAGTCTCACTGCTCTTACAGTAAAGAATCTGCGTCTGTGATTATGATTAAACCTTCTTTCCTCCAGACGTACAAGATGCCCCCTTGTCCCCGTCTCAGGCATCAGAGTAAAAAGATCAGTAGAAAGGTCTTTGTACAGTCCCCTCATATACTTGTACATAGTAATAAGATCACACCTATGCCTTCGTTTTTCCAAACTAAATAACCCCAAGTGTAATAACCTGTCTTAGTATTGCAGACCCCCCCCCAGTCCTCTAATAACCTTGTTCGCTCTTCTCTGCACCCTCTCTAGTTCAGCTATGTATTTCTTATACGCCGGAGACCAGATCTGTACACAGTATTCTAAGCGTGGTCGCACTAGTGACTTGTATAGAGGTAAAATTATGTTCTCCTCATGAGCATCTATGCCTCTTCTAATGCATCCCATTATTTTATTTGCCTTTGCAGCAGCTGCCTGACACTGGCCACCAAACGTGAGCTTGTCGTCCACCAATACACCCAGGTCTTTTTCAGTTACAGTTTTGCGCAGTGTTTTACAATTAAGCATATAATTATACATTTTATTTCCTCTGCCCAAGTGCATTACTTTACATTTATCCCCATTAGTTTACATATATCCTCCTGTAATCTAAAATTGTCCTCCTCTGTATTGATTACCCTGCAGAGTTTAGTGTCATCTGCAAATATTGAAATACTACTCTGTATGCCCCCTAAAAGGTCATTAATAAATATGTTAAAAAGAAGCGGGCCCAACACTGACCCCTGTGGTACCCCACTGTTAACTGTGACCCTGTCTGAGCGTGTACCATTAATAACCACCCTTTGTTTCCTATCACTGAGCCAGTTCTTAACCCACTTACATATATTTTCCACTATCCCCATTGTTCTCATTTTATGTATCAACCTTTTGTGTGAAACCGTATCAAAAGCTTTTGAAAAGTCCATATACACAGCATCCACTGCATTTCCTTGGTCCAGTCCGGAACTTTGACAGGAACGGTCCCTCGTAAACCATGTTGATATTGGGTCATGAGGTTATTCTTCTTCAGATACTCTAGTATAGCATCTCTTAGGAAACCCTCCAGGATTTTACCCACAGTAGAGGTTAAGCTTACTGGCCTATAATTTCCAAGTTCAGTTTTTGTCCCCTTTTTGAATATTGGCACCACATTTGCTATACGCCAGTCCTGTGGCTCATCAAGAGAATGCCAAGAGTGTGCAAAGCAGTCATCAAAGCAAAAGTTGGCTACTTTGAAAAACCTAGAATATAAAACATATTTTCAGTTGTTTCACACTTTTTTGTTAAGTATATAATTCCACATGTGTTAATTCATAGTTTTGATGCCTTCAGTGTGAATGTACAATTTTCATAGTCATGAAAATACAGAAAAATCTTTAAATGAGGTGTGTCCAAACTTTTGGTCTGTACTGTAAGTCTCCTCACTCCTTTACCCCTTAGATCTCATTGTGAGACATGTAACTAACATAGAACAGTAGAACTGAACTTCATCTCCTTACAAACACATTTGCTCCAGCTTTCACAGCCCTGCCGTATTACAACAATATTGCAGCCCCGTCTGCCTGTGAGATGGAAGCTGAGAGGAACTTGCAGATGTGTCAGTTATAATCACACACAGCTCTGCAGTGAGGTCAGGACAGCAGGGAGCGGACATTACACATCACAGCGGTAATACCCCTTTTATTAAAAATAAGCTCTTGAGACAGATACTCATGCAGATCAGAGTCCACCCCATTATCTTTAACCGCTAATTTACACATAAGAAAACGATTCATTTCTCTGGAATAAAACATGGGATTGCAGATATCAAGGTATCATTTTATTCAGCTTTTTATAACCTACATGTCTATATAGTGTAACGGGTCTGGGAGGCGGAACCTCTGAGCAACTTATACAAGGGGGCGGTCCTTGTAAGGAAGCGGGTGGCGACCAGGGAAGACAGGCAGGCAGTCACAGCAGGTGACCGGGACAGTCTCTGGGTAAACGGGCAGGAGGTCACGGCAAGTGACCGGGACAGTCTCTGGGTAAACGGGCAGGAGGTCACAGCAAGTGACCGGGACAGTCTCTGGGTAAACGGGCAGGAGGTCACAGCAAGTGACCGGGACAGTCTCTGGGTAAACGGGCAGGTACGACCTGTGACGGCTGAGCCTCCAGGTAGGCTAGCAGGCAGATGGCAGATGAGTGCTCCCAGGTGAGCAGGCGAGAGTCTCTGGATAAGCAGGTGGTCACAGCATGTGACGGCGGAGCCTCCAGGTAGGCTAACAGGCAGGTAGCAGATGAGCGCTCCCAGGTGAGCGGGCAAGAGTCTCTGGACTGGCAGGTGGTCACGGCACGTGACGGCGGAGCCTCCAGGTAGGCTAACAGGCAGGTAGCAGATGAGCGCTCCCAGGTGAGCGGGCAAGAGTCTCTGGACTGGCAGGTGGTCACAGCACGTGACGGCGGAGCTTCCAGGTAGGCTAACAGGCAGGTAGCAGATGAGCGCTCCCAGGTGAGCGGGTTAGCTGGTCCATAGACAGACTGACAGGAGTCGGAAGGCAGACCGTCGGACCTCAGGCTAGCAAACGGGTAAGCGGATAACAGGCAGGAATCAGACAGCAAACTGGCTGGAAACTGGCAGGTAACTGGCAGGTAACTGGCAACGGGACCTGAGGGCTGAAGCAGAGTAGTGAACAGTGCAACAACATTGCTCGGGCACCTCCATTTTGGAGGAGGTGCCTTATATATGGAGGGATCCTCCGGCCATTGGCCGGGGACTCCTTAGGGCGACGCGCGCGGCCCCTTTAAGAGAGGGGGAGCGCGCGCGCCCTAAGCACAGTGACCGGGAAGGAGCGCGCGCTGCAAGCAGAGCGGGAGGAAGCCGCCGGGCACGGAGCAGAGAGGTGAGGGGAACAGCGTCCCTGCCTAGCAGGAGGCAGGGACGCCGACGCTACAGTACCCCCCCCTTTAGGCCCCCCCTTTTTTAGGCCAGACAGAAATTTAGCAAGGATGAGAGGGGCATGGATGTTCTCCCGGGGCTCCCATGTTCTCTCCTCAGGACCAAACCCCTTCCAATCCACTAGAAAAAAGGTCTTTCCTCTTACCCTTTTGGTGGCCAGAATGTTCTCTACCTCAAACTCGTCTTCAGCAGAAACCGGAGCAGGAGGCGTACCTGTAGACTTGGAAAAGGAGTTAAGTACCACGGGTTTGAGAAGAGATACATGGAAGGAGTTAGGGATCCGTAAGTTGGCCGGGAGTTTCAATTTATAGGCCACCGGGTTGATCTGTTTGATAACCTCCAGTGGGCCGATGAACCGAGGCCCTAACTTATAGGAAGGAATCTTGAGCCGAACATATTTGGATGAGAGCCAGACTTTATCTCCGGGACGAAATTGTGGGGAATCCAGGCGTTTTTGTCGGCGTGTCTCTTCATCCGCTCTGACGACTGAAGGAGTGCGGATCGGGTACTCTCCCAAATGGAGGAAAATTTGCTAACGAGAGATTCCGCGGCCGGGTTGTCCACAGAGGTGGAGACAGGAAAAGGGATCCGAGGATGCTGACCGAAGACTACAAAAAACGGGGATTTAGAAGAAGATTCGCTCTCGTGATTGTTGTAAGAGAACTCGGCCCATGGTAGGAGATCCACCCAGTCTGAATGGTGGGCATTAACGAAGTGGCGGAGGTAACTGGTCAAATTCTGAATGATCCGCTCCACTTGACCATTGGACTGTGGGTGGTAAGCGGAGGAGAAGTCCAGGGTGACGTCGAGCAGTTTACATGTGGCTCTCTAGAAGCGTGAGGTGAACTGAACCCCACGATCCGACACGATGTGGAGAGGCAGACCATGGAGACGGAAGATGTGGCGGATAAAGTCTTTAGCTAGCTCGGGAGCAGACGGGAGGCCTGGCAGGGGAATAAAATGAGCCATTTTGGAAAAGCGGTCAGCGACCACCCAAATGACCGTACAACCGGCAGAGACGGGGAGATCTGTTATGAAGTCCATAGCTATATGTTGCCACGGGGCAGCAGGCACAGGCAGAGGAAGAAGGCGGCCGGCAGGCAGGTGTCTCAGAACTTTGTTGCGGGCGCAGGACACACAGGCGGAAACAAAGTCAATTACATCCTTGTGCAGGGTAGGCCACCAGTAGTGCCGGGTAATAAGCTGGAGGGTCTTTTTCTGACCGGCGTGCCCAGCTAGCTTAGACGAGTGACCCCAGTGTAGAATCTTCTCCCGATCGGACTCCGTTACGAACGTCTTACCGGGAGGGACACGATTTAGGCCCACGGGGGCTACCTGCATTACTCTGGCGGGATCGATGATGTGTTTAGGCTCCTCCTCAAGATCAGACACCAGAAAGGATCGGGACAGGGCGTCAGCTTTGATGTTTTTGTCAGCCGGACGAAAATGAAGAATGAAATCAAAGCGGGCAAAAAACAAAGACCACCGGGCTTGGCGCGGGTTAAGTCTCTGGGCGCTCTGGAGATATGCCAAGTTCTTGTGGTCAGTGTAAATTATTACCGGGTGGAGAGCCCCCTCGAGCAGGTAACGCCACTCCTCCAGTGCCATCTTAATGGCCAACAATTCTCGGTCTCCTATAGAATAATTGCGCTCAGAAGAGGAGAAAAGTTTGGAGAAAAAGCCGCAGGTTACCTTTCTTCCAGAAGAAGATTTTTGGGTAAGTACCGCCCCAGCTCCGGAGGAGGAGGCGTCAACTTCTAGGAAGAATTCTTTGTTGCCGTCCGGACGATGCAGCACCGAGGCGGAGAGGAAGGCCTGTTTTAAGGAAAGAAATGCCTCCTCTGCTTCGGGCGGCCATTCTCTGGGGTTCGTACCTTTACGGGTGAGAGCAGAGATAGGGGCGGTCCGGGAAGAGAAGTGCGGTATAAACAGGCGGTAATAGTTGGCGAAGCCCAGGAACCGCTGAATAGCCTTCAACCCCTCTGGTCGGGGCCACTTCTGGATGGCAGACAGTCTCTCAGGATCCATTTGTAGACCTGTCTGAGAGATTATGTAGCCCAGAAATGGAAGAGAGGTCTGCTCAAAGATGCACTTCTCATATTTATCATAGAGGTGGTTCTGCCTGAGCCTGAGCAGGACCTGACGAACGTCCCTCCGGTGAGTAGGAAGATCTGGAGAGAAGACCAAGATATCGTCCAGGTACACCACCACGCAGGAGTAGAGAAGATCACGGAAGATGTCATTGACCAACTCTTGAAAGACGGCAGGAGCGTTACAGAGACCGAAGGGCATCACAAGGTACTCATAGTGGCCGTCCCGGGTATTGAATGCCGTCTTCCACTCATCCCCCTGACGGATACGGACCAGGTATACGCCCCACAGAGATCCAGTTTGGTGAAGATTCTAGCCCCCCTCAGACGGTCAAATAATTCAGGAATAAGCGGAAGGGGGTATTTATTCTTCACAGTAATCTGGTTTAGGCCTCTATAGTCTATACATGGACGGAGTGAGCCGTCCTTTTTGACAAAGAAGAAGCCTGCTCCCTCCGGGGAGGTAGATTTCCGGATAAATCCCCGGGCCAGGTTCTCCTCAATATATTCAGACATGGACCGGGTTTCAGTAGCGGACAAAGGGTAGATTCGCCCACGGGGAGGAGTAGAGCCGGGCATCAGGTCGATTGGGCAGTCGTATGGTCTATGAGGAGGTAAAGTCTCTGCCTCTTTTTTATTGAAGACATCCGCATAAGACCAATAGGGAACCGGAAGACTGGGCAGATTAGCTGGGGTAGGAGAAGGACGGGCAGGACGAACGGGAACTAGACAAGTCTTATGGCAGTCCTGTCCCCAGCGAAGGACCTCTCCGGTCTGCCAGTCAAGCACGGGTGCATGTTTCTGGAGCCAAGGCAGGCCAAGCAATAGTGCGTGAGAGAGTCCAGGCAGAACATGAAAGGAGATGCTCTCAGAATGCAGCATTCCCACCTGTAGAGTCAGAGATTCGGTGATGAGTTGGATGGGATGTGGTAAGAGACCCCCATCCACGGCGGCGACAGATAAAGGTACGGCCAGAGGTTTGGTGGGAATGTGGTATTTTTCTACCAGGGATTGAGAGATGAGATTTCCAGCAGCTCCAGAGTCAAGTTGAGCCAGTTCAAAATAGCGGTTCTCTCCGCAGAAGATAGAAACAGACAGCATCAGGGATGGAGAGGGTTTACTTTTGTCTAGGGCGACCTCTCTGAGCGATCCTAGACACAGGCGTTTCCCGACCTCTCAGGGCAGGAACGGATCCGGTGCTCCTTACTGCCACAGTAGAAACAGCTCCCCTCAGCACGACGTAAGTCTTGACGGGTCTTGACCATCTTGGTCTGGTCGACCTGCATAGGCTCAGGTGAGTGTGCCTGGGGAGTAACAGAGGGAGTGACGGGTCTCTGGAAGGTAGGGACTAGACGTGGAATCCTCCTCTCACGGGTGACCTCCCTAGCGCGCTCCTGGAACCGGATGTCAATCCGGGTGGCAAGTGTAATCAAGTCGTCGAGAGTGGTAGGAATGTCCCGACCGGCGAGTTCATCTTTAATACGGCCGGACAGACCCTCCCAGAAGACGGACACCAGGGCGTCGTTATCCCAGGCCAGCTCCGAAGCAAGGGTACGGAACCGTATGGCATATTGGCCCACGGTGAGACTCCCTTGACGGAGGCGTAGCAGAGATGAGGCGGATGAGGTCTTCCGTCCGGGTTCGTCGAAGACCTTCCGGAAAGCCATGAGAAAGGCTGGCAGGTCGGACACCAGAGGGTCTCCTCTCTCCCATAGAGGATTTAGCCAAGCCAGTGCCTCTCCCGTGAGATGGGACATGATGAAGGCTACTTTGGCCCGGTCGGAATTAAACTGGTGGGACTGGTGTTCAAAGTGCAGGGTGCACTGGTTAATGAAGCCCCGAGCTTGAGCGGAGTCGCCTCCGAAGCGAGGAGGTGCAGAAATCCGGATTCCAGAGCAGGATACTATGGTATTGGTGGGCAGCGGAGCAGCCGGGCTGCGAGTCATGACACTAGCGGTGGTTGCTGGTGGGGCAGTCAAAGTGTCCAGGCGAGTATTGACATTCTGCAGGTGACCCAGGATGGACTCCTGTTGGGACCTCTGTCGGGACAGTTCATGACAAAGGTCCGAGAGTGAGGGAGCTTGGGTGCCACCGGGTTCCATGGCCCGAGCAAACTGTAACGGGTCTGGGAGGCGGAACCTCTGAGCAACTTATACAAGGGGGCGGTCCTTGTAAGGAAGCGGGTGGCGACCAGGGAAGACAGGCAGGCAGTCACAGCAGGTGACCGGGACAGTCTCTGGGTAAACGGGCAGGAGGTCACGGCAAGTGACCGGGACAGTCTCTGGGTAAACGGGCAGGAGGTCACAGCAAGTGACTAGGACAGTCTCTGGGTAAACGGGCAGGAGGTCACAGCAAGTGACCGGGACAGTCTCTGGGTAAACGGGCAGGAGGTCACGGCAAGTGACCGGGACAGTCTCTGGGTAAACGGGCAGGAGGTCACAGCAAGTGACCGGGACAGTCTCTGGGTAAACGGGCAGGTACGACCTGTGACGGCTGAGCCTCCAGGTAGGCTAGCAGGCAGATGGCAGATGAGCACTCCCAGGTGAGCGGGCAAGAGTCTCTGGACTGGCAGGTGGTCACGGCACGTGACGGCGGAGCCTCCAGGTAGGCTAACAGGCAGGTAGCAGATGAGCGCTCCCAGGTGAGCGGGCAAGAGTCTCTGGACTGGCAGGTGGTCACAGCACGTGACAGCGGAGCCTCCAGGTAGGCTAACAGGCAGGTAGCAGATGAGCGCTCCCAGGTGAGCGGGTTAGCTGGTCCATAGACAGACTGACAGGAGTCGGAAGGCAGACCGTCGGACCTCAGGCTAGCAAACTGGTAAGCGGATAACAGGCAAGAATCAGACAGCAAACTGGCAGGTAACTGGAAACGGGACCTGAGGGCTGAAGCAGAGTAGTGAACAGTGCAACAACATTGCTCGGGCACCTCCATTTTGGAGGAGGTGCCATATATATGGAGGGATCCTCCGGCCATTGGCCGGGGACTCCTTAGGGCGACGCGCGCGGCCCCTTTAAGAGAGGGGGAGCGCGCGCGCCCTAAGCACAGTGACCGGGGGAGAGCGGGCACTGCAAGCCGCCGGGCACGGAGCAGAGAGGTGAGGGGAACAGCGTCCCTGCCTAGCAGGAGGCAGGGACGCCGACGCTACATATAGACAGCTTGTGAGGGTTGATTCTATTGACAGATTCCCTTTAACATGAATTTAGCCTCCTATGATGCAGTGTTACGGTGCCGGGTGGTGGAACCACTGTGCCGTGGTACAAGGAGGGACCGGAGGGGCGTGACTAGAGGCTTCACACGAACCGACCTTGGCTATATTGCAGCTTAGTCGACTCCATGAACCAAGAATGGACCGGCGAGGTGGACCAGGTGGTACTCCGGGACCGACCTTGTGAGAGCAGGCGACTCCCACAGGACTGGTGACAGGTGCCGACTGGTACGGCAGATAGGCACGGTTAGAAGGTGGGCACGGCCGGTAGACAGGCTGGCGGGTACGGCTTGATAGACAGGCTGGCGGGCGCGGCTTGATAGCACAAGGACCTGAGGGCTGGAGAGAGTGTTTAGCAAACAAACTACTACATTGCACAGGCACCTCCATTTTGGAGGAGGTGCCTTAAATAGCAGATGTCCTCCTGGCTGGGGACATTTTAGGACGTTGCGCGCGGCCCCTTTAAGGAGTAGGTAGCACGCGCGCCATAAGCACAGTGACTGGGGATCTGCGGCGTACCCTGGGCAAGCACAGCATGGGAGCCAGGAGGAGGAGCGGTGGATGCTGCACCGGAGCGGCGGCGGTAAGGGGATCGTCGTCTTTGCTGGCCAGGAGGCAGAGACGTTGACGCTATATGCTGCTACTATGTATGTGGTTGTAACACCTGCCAGATCTAGATGCCATTTATAACTTACTAAATATAGTTAGAATGTGGAATACATATCTTTTAATTTACTTAGTAGGCCTATTTCTAAGTGTTATTGCCTCTAGGATCTACATATCACTTTCTGTGGTTTTTTAAGCTGCAGTAGGGGCACATAGAAAATAAAGGAATAATAACTTAGCTGACAGCTGAAGACAGCAGCTGAATGAAGCCTCATCTCTTTAGTACAGGAAATGTTGTTCTCCAGACCATCTGTTCTACAGTATAGAAAGGAGAGAAGTCCTTTTCTGTTTTTTTTTTACAGTTGTATATTCTGGTATTTGTGTGTTCTATGAAGCCTTAAAGGTCTTGTCCAGGCATTATTTATTTTATTTATTTATTTTGCTCACTAATTCCACTGAATTTACGACATTATCGGCACTGTCCCCATTGGGGGGTCACAATCTAGATTCCCCATATGTATGTCTTTGGAATGTGGGAGGAAACCGGAGAGCCCAGAGGAAACCCACATAAACACTGGGAGGACATACAGGCATCAATATAAAATCAGTTGGGGTCCAGCGCTCTGCACCAATCAGCTGTTATAAGCTCTGAAGACGACTGGATGTAAACACTTTGAATGGAGCTGCAATGCACAGCTCTATACAATGTGCAGTGGGTACCACAGAATAGCTCAGAATTCACATAATAGTTGTTCTATTCAATAGGATCTGCCCCGCAGTACCCTGCAGCGGCTGCTGCACATTGAATGGAGCTGCGCAATGCAGATCCGTTCAAAGTGTTTACATACAGTCGCTTCCAGAGCTTATAATAGTTGATCGTGGGGGTGCTTTGTGCCGGATCCCCACTGATCAGTAATTGATGACCTATCTTGAGGACACTTTTTGGAAAGACATTTAAAAATTATTATGGGCCAGATTCATCAAAGCTTACATGCTAGACCCCAAGTGATTGGAAAGTTACCCATTTAAGGGACTAATAAATTGTTGTATGTAGACATATCATAGCTTTATATTCAACCAATAATAAGAACTAAAACTGTTTTGAAAAACCGTATGCCCTATCTATCTTAGATTTTAAAGGGTCTGCCGGCCTTAAGCTACAAGTCTGCAGTCACTCTATGTGACTACATATGTGTGAATCCTCACATTATGTGCACCGAGAATGGCAGGTGTGTGGCTGCAAGGATGTGATTTGCATACATGCGGTCACTTGTCGACTAGATGAGCACTCAATGCAAGTGTATTGAGCAAGACCAGACACAGTCTAGTCAGAATGTGGCCAGAAGTTTGTAAATTGCATACTTGCGGTTACATGACCGCCCGCTCCTGACACCAGAGTAGCCTCAAGGCACGCAATGCACATGTTGTGAGGATTCACATAGAGTGTCTGCAAACTTAGGCCGGACAACCCCTTTAACGGCAATGGAGAGCAACGACTTATTGTCCAAAACAATGCTGTTTTCATCTGTGGTAGTAGTGCAGTCCCCTGGCTAACCACTAGTTGGTGTGTGAACACAAACTTATTGTGACACCAGTTTTGTGGAAAGATATTAAGTTATTATGTTAAGGTAGTAATTGTATGCTATGGTTATTCCCTTGTGATAGAACAGTACAGATACATGCCTCTTCCTTCCTTTCAATGTGCATCATTTAATAATACCTCATTAGAGAAATATTTCTATCGTACTGCGTCTTTAATAACACTGCAGTTGGCCAAGATAAAGCTCTATGCTGTAATTACCCTGGAATTTTTCTGTCATTTTTATCTTTTTCAGCCTTTTAATGGATAATCCACAGATTAGGTACACCATGAAAAGAGGATTATATGATGGCAGCCAGTCTTTTTACTTATTGTCATTATACGTTGAATATCTCATTTTAATGTACTGCTAAAGCTCGGTTGCAAAATAAAAAGATCTGATTGATGTGGAATGATTTTAGACTTTATAGCAGGTCACTCTTTTCATACCCCGGTTAATTACTTTTCTATTCTATTACTATTCTTTTAGGCTAATAAAGAAAAAAAATGAGGTTCAGACTATAACCTGAGTTTACTATTAGTGGTATGTGTAGCTGTCAAGTAGATTATTACTGTGCATATTGATTTATTGGGAAATTGAAACGGATGTGTCATCAGGAAATAGCTTATAGTTTAAATCAGGTTTTTGTAATAAACCTTATAATAAACTCACACTTCTTGTTCTGTATGGACAACTTTTCAGGAGTCTCGTTAGCATCACAGACAGGATTACAAGGAGGGGTAACACCTCCTGTATATAGTTATTAACACAAGATCCACCAATCACCATAGGTCACAGCTCACCTCCTCCCCCTTCCTTCACAATGACCTTTGCCCAGATTAGAGCATGCTCAGATGATTCTTCTATAAGACAGTCTGAGTCTTTATGTTGCTGTTAATGTCTATGTGCTCAACAAGAAGTCAAAGTCTTATATTAGACTCAGTGGTCATTGAAATTAGTATTGTATTTAATAGTAATATTAAAAATAAAAGATATAAGAATAAAATAAATATGTTTCTATAAAAGCTGATTAAACAATAGATAATTTTCTGTTCATACAGTCCTTTAAACTACTGGTTATATGATTTTTCTAACTATTTGGATTTATTGGTGTTAAAGAGTACAGTAAATTATTTTTATTTTTACCAGATTTTAATTGTATGCTCACATGTATTCAGTCCACTGGTATCATCTGCGCATCATGATTCATGCATTTGCCAATGTGTCTCAATAAAGGTTATGGCAGTGTATACTTGACATGACATGTGATACTTGGTGTCATAATATCGCTGTGCGGTGCAGCCAGATCTCGGTTTCATCACGTAGCTGTATTTACAAGTACCTGTCCTATATACAGGGAATATGTTTTAATCCCAGTGGTGCTTAAAATGGATTAGATATCTATAGAGACCTGCAGACAGTCCCTCAAGTGTTACACCTGGGTTTATCCTTTCAAATTCTTTGTTTCTCTGGATTAAGTATATCCAGAGCTGTCTAGCCATCCTTTATGGTTAAGTCTGTTTTTAGAGAGCTTTTGGGTCGGACATATCCTACAAACTTTTCAAGCAAAGACTGTTTCAGGAAACGCTCCTTTTGGGTATGTGCACACGTCCTCTTTTTCTGCCAGAATCTGACTGAAAAAGCTCTACAAAATCAATCCATAAAATGACATGTTGCTGTGCACATTTTCCTTCTTATGTCACTTCTTTTAGCCACTTCAGGGTTTGGAAACCCTAAAGCTATGTTCACACATTGCGTTTTTGCTGCATTTTTTTTCTGCAGCAAAACCTGGTACTGTACTAAGATGTGTGAACATAGTCTTTTTCAGCATTTTTTGATGCGTTTTTTGATGCAAATTTTCATCTGCGTTTTACAGTACCAGCAAAGTCTGAGATTCCAGAAATCTCATGCACACATCTTGTTTTTTTTGCAAAATAGAGCAAGTCACTTCTTTCAATGTTTTTTTCACCCATTGGAAGTAATGGGTGGTGAAAAAAACGCAGGTGTCAGGTTTTTCAGCGGTTTTTGTGCCAAAACCATAATGAGTTTTTTTTCACTGAACTTTATGTACATGCATAAAAGAGACAAAAGGACAGTGAAAAAAACGCTGAAAAAACGCACCAGAAAACAAGCAAAAAAGCAAAAAAAATCCTGAACAAACCTCCTGGCAAGAGATCAGGTTTTGCTGCAGAATAAAAACGCTGCAAAAACGCAATGTGTGAACATAGTCTAAGCCGTTAAAAGAAGTGACATGATCATCCTTCAGAAGCAGCGTGCTCTCTATACTTATCAGTATTATGCTGTGTGCCCACTATGCATTTTTTAAGTGTTTCCGCAGCGGCAATTCCGCTGCAGAAACGCTTAAAAAAAGCTTGGTAGAAGGTCTGCAATGTTCCGCAATGATAATCCGCATGTGCTGTGCACATGCTGCGGAAATTTCCGCTGCAGATTATCATTGCGGAAAAATCCGCAGCACTACCAATTATTTTGCGTAATCGCCGCTATTGAGTTGCATTGAATCGCTTAATATCCGCATGACTACATGTACACATGTGGATATTAAGCGATTCAATGTGCGGATGGTACCCGGGTCTGGAGAAGAGGAGACTCTCCTCCAGACCCGGGTACCATAAGTACCTGTAAAAAAAAAAAAAGAATTTAAAATAAAAAAATACATTATACTCACCTTCTGATGGCCCCCGGTCTCCTGTATGATGTGTCCTGACTCTCCGGCAGCTCGCGATGGTCTAAAAGGACCTGCCATGACGTCATTAGTCATGTGACGGGTCACACGACCGCCAAGGTCCTTTTACACAACCGCGAGACACCGGGGAGACTGGACGCATCGGATAAGGAGACCGGGGGCCATCAGAAGGTGAGTATAATGTTTTTTTTAATTTTTTTTACCATTTTTATCTTTTTTTAAACTAACTTGGTCACAATATAAAAAATCCATGCCGGTTGCATGGATTTATATAGTGTGACCAAGTTGTCAAGCACTTTCCAAGTGATGCTAAAATCGCTTGGAAAGCGCTTAACAACCCGCATGCGAAATCGCATGTGGAAAACGCTTCATTTCCGCTCGTCTCTGGCAGGAAAAACGCATGTAAAATCCGCATGCTTTTTTTCTGCCAGGGAGATGCACAAACGCTCAGGAAAAATCCGGAGCATTTCTGCATCGTGGGCACATAGCCTTAGAGTGAAAGCCGCTGGCAGTGCAGACTCCGCAAGAACGATGGCAAAGCTGCCTCCGAAAAACGACCACAGGAAGACTGAAGTGTCTTTGCCAGGGGAAACTCGGTGGCTGCGCTGGCATCTGGATGACTCTGTGCACATATTGTTTTTGGGGAGTTTTTGAAGTTTTTTTTTTATCCTGAAGTGGTTTTTAAGAGTTTGGCATATTTTTTTCAGCCTTTTTATATGATAATGCCAAGTTTGGAGTAGATTTCATCAAGATCAACTATAGAGAAGTGACATGCACTTTCTTTTTGCACCATGCACTTTTTAAAACCTCTTCACGAAAAAAAAATGCAGAAAACTCCTCATATGAACAGCATAGTGAATTTCCAATCGGAATGAATAGGGAGAGTTTTACAAGTGTTTTTGACACTTTTTTTTTTCCTTTTAGAAGGATTTTGGAGGGATCTGCTAAAAAAACCCATGTAAACATAGCCCAAAACATGCATTAAAAAATCAGTAAAAATTGCTGATAGACATTATACGAATCGATTGCACTTGTTTATTTTCATTTCCACATAGGGTGGTAGAAAAATTGCACCACATTTGCCACGAAAAAATTAGTTTTATACAATCGTTATTTTTTAAATACATTTCTAAATTATTTCAAACCATTACAATCTTTATCTAGATTTATTCCTACTCTGCATGAAGTGAATAATCCATGGCTAGAATTCTTTTTTTCTTGTCTTTTCGGAATGACTTGGTTGGATCTTGAAGTTGGCCTATCACTGTTAAAGTTTTGACTTTTCAAGCCAAGGCTGGTTTAGTACAGTTTGTATTGTGATTCGTTCCCTATTCTAATGTGCTTATAGAATTTACTTGTAAATACCAAACATATAAGTATCATCTTTCTTTTTACCGCATTGTCAGCTCACTTATCCACAATCCACTGAAAGTAACGTCTGGTACATAAAAGAGAAAATTAATGCACATTGTCCTGCAAAGTTTGCAAACTAGTAGAACTTGCTTTGGATAGGACTTTATAAGCCTTTTGTCCATTTTTTTTTACTTTGTTGGATTTAGATTATTTGGTCGCGTGTCATGGGGGCCGGCAGCAGGTTCGGAAAGCTTGTCTGAGCTGCCTTGCTCCAAGGTCATTAAGGTTATTATGATTTAATCTGCTTTCCGTTATGTATACCTTCTAAACAACCTCCTGTTCTGTTTCACTAATTGCCTAAAGAAAGTGTGCAGAATGAATAGAAGAATAAAAGGATTTAGCGCTGTAGTGGTGCCAAACAGTTCAAGTGTTGGGCATGTCAGGCCATTGGCTTCAGCAGCACCAGTAAGGCTATTACAGTGACACTGATTCTCCTTTCCAATGAATGGTGCCTCCCAGGACTATACTCTGGAGAAACACTAAGCTGGCACACGACTTGTTTAATGAAGTAGCAGAGCAGCGGTTGTTTGTGAAGGAACAAAGGAGGGAAAGTGGTGTAACATGTAAATGTGTCTTGACCCAAGATTCATGTTTCTGATACAAAGGATTTTTAATCATACCTTATAATGTTTAAAAGGGACCTTGCCATGTCAAAAAACGCTATTATCCTGCAGATTATGGGGTTAATCTGCAGGTTAATAGCATTCTAAAGCCGTGCAGCTGCCATACTGAAAGCCCAGCTGCAGAGAGGGCATGAACTGTATTCCTCCTGGCAGCCACCGGCTTTCAGTCACTGCTTAGTACATAGTGACCGGCGGCTGTAACCAGGCCCTGGCACTGATGGACAGCCGGCTCTGTACTGATTCACTGTTGAGTCAGCTGTCAGTAAGTGCAAGAGCCTGGTTATAGCTTACTATGTACTGAGCGGTGACTGCAGCCTTTAATAGTTTTACAGAATTTGTATTCTGAAGACCTATCCTTACCCATATACAGTATTGTTCAAAATAATAGCAGTGTGTTCAAAAACACGAGCTAAGCACAACATCTTTATACTAGTTTTTATTTCCATGCATTGGGAACATTGCACACGGTTTTCTAACTCAAAACATGAAGAGAAATATTTATGATTTTTAACTGCTTAACAAAAAATGAACATTGGGCGGTTCAAAAAATAGCAGTGTCTGCATTTGTCTTTACAAACTCACAATATGTACTCTTTTTTTGAGGATTTAACATTCCTGTGAATCACTAACCTAATATTTAGTTGTATACCCACAGTTTATTAGAACTGCTTCACATCTATGTTGCATAGAGTCGCCCAACTTCTTGCACCTGTCAACTGTTATTCCAGCCCAGAATACTTTGACTGTATCCCACATTTTTTTGGCTTTGCCTCAGAAACTGTATTTTTGATGTCACCCCATAAGTGTTCTAGGTGATTAAGGTCTGGGGATTGGGCAGGCCACCCCATAATCTCAAATGTGTTGGACTGGAACCAAGATTTTGCTCATTTACTGGTGTGTTTAGAGCTGTTGTCTTGTTGAAACACCCATTTCAACGGCATATTCTCTTCAGCGTAAGGCAACATTACCTCAAGTATTTTAATATATACAAACTGATCCATGATCCTTGGTATTCGCTAAATAGGTCCAGCATCATAGTAAGAGAAACATGCCCATATCATGATGCTTGCACCACCATGCTTCACTGTCTTCAGAGTGTACTGTGGCTTGAATACAGAGTTTGGGGGTCGTCTGATAAACTGTCTGCAGCCCTTGGACCCAAAAAGAACAATTTTATTTTCATCAGTCCACAAAATGTTTCTCCATTTCTCTTTAGGCCAGTTGATGTGTTCTTTTGAAAATTGTATCCGTTTCAGTACATGTGTTTTTTTTAACAATGGGATTTTGTGGGGACTTCTTGCTAAGAGATTAGCTTCACACAGGCGTCTTCTAACTGTCACAGTACTCACAGGTAATTTGAGACTGTCTTTGATCATCCTGGAGCTGATCATTGGCTGAGCCTTTGCCATTCTGGCTATTCTTCCGTTTTCTTCCACGTCTCTATGGTTTTGCTTTCCATTTTAAAGCATTGGAGATCATTTTAGCTGAACAACCTATCATTGTCTGCACTTCTTCATAAGTTTTACCCTCTCCAGTCAACTTTGATTAAAAAGTATGCTGTTCTTCTGAACAATGTCTCGAACGACCCATATTTCTCAGGCTTTCAAGGAGAAATGCATGTACAACATGTGCTGGCTTCACAGGTGTGAATCAGGGCCACCTGATTCACACCTGTTTCTTCACAGAATGATTGACCTCACTAATTGAACTCCACACTGCTATTATTTTGAACATACCCCCTTTCATTTAATTATTCAAATACACAAACTCAAAAACATGCAGATCATGAAGCTGAGTCTGTTGGTTTTCTTAGAATCTACTGCACCAACTGGTAAATTGTTTGACATGTGGTAATATAACTTATACCAAAAACAGTGATTAATCTAGTTCGTCATATTGGATTGCTATTATTTTGAACACTACTGTACACATTAGATTTAGGCTCAGGTTTGCCAGCTTAACTTTTTATTTTTTTTGGACAGTTTTTAAAAAATTGCCTGTCTGTAGTTTTTTGATAAACACTTTGGAAAACCATAATAAATGATTATGATTATAAGTGATACATGTCTACAGCCCATAATTCTGAAATGAAGACATTATCTGCATTCAATGTAAACTGAAAAATGATGATAATTGCAGACAAAATAATCTGTATAAGTTTCTTCAGCTACAAAAAAATCACGGATGCCTTAAACTTTTCTTACGGACAGAGAAACAAGTGCCTTGTTTTTACGGATTGTCCTGGAATTTCTATACAGTTGGCAGCAATGCTGATGCTGGCTGAACCGCACTATAACTACAGGATCTGCCGACAGTCTAATGTATATGGGAGCCCCGGATAATTGATTGTTGGAGTAGTTAAGGATCCAGAATGACCGATTTTGGACTGACGATCGTTTTGTTCTCCTTAATACACCATTCCAGCGTTTTTGTTATATCTCACGCTGGAGTCCAGCTGCTAATCTAAGGTCCCTGACCCTAGTATTATACTTATCAGTTGCCATCTTGAGCTCTTCCCAGCACCGCTCCAGTCCTGATCTGCCATCTTGTGACTGCAACTTCTGACCGGAAGTCAGAGGTAACAGTTACAAGCTCTCAGTGCAAGCCTATGAGAGCCTTGTTCTGGCCGTCATAGACTTACATCGAGTTGTGACTTTTTGTTCGCTCCAATAAACTACTGAAGTGATCCGGCAGGTCACAACCTGCTGGAGAACATCCGGAGCGGCGCCGCTAAAAGATGAAGACAGTGGCTGGTAAGTAAGAGACTAGGTGCAGGTAACGTAGATCAGGGTTCCCCAACTCCAGTCCTCAAGGCCCACCAACAGGTCATGTTTTCAGGATTTCCTTAGTATTACACAGGTGATGGAATTATTGCCTGTGCAGGTGATGTAATTATCACCTGTGCAATACTAAGGAAATCCTGAAAACATGACCTGTTGGTGGGCCTTGAGGACTGGAGTTGGGGAACCCTGTCGTAGATTAGTAGCACTACTGCAGTGCTGCGATAAAAATAAAAACGCTGGTGTGGTGCTTTACAATAAGTTGGTGGTGGCTCTTTCATAGAGAACACAGTAGGGCTTGCCCTAACGGGCGCTCCTGTTTATGGGAGATGGGCAGGATGACTGCCGGCTGAACAGTCTTCCAAATCGTTAATCCTCCAACAGCCATCTAAATTGTATGGGTAGCTTTAGGATTTATAGCTCTCATGGTGGCTAGATCTACAAAGTATACAGAAAACACAATGGCTCCATCCACTGTGTAGTGGTTGTTCTCAAGTTCTGCAGCCAAGCTCCTATTGAAGTGAATCAGCACTGAGCTGCAGTACAGTCACTTTTTTTGTATTTTTGTTCCGTTTATAGAAGCTGAAATATAGTGTTATTACTGTATCCCTGGACACACGACCTCGGCGGCGCCTTACGTCCTGGTGACTGGGGCTCAAGTACAGATATCTGCAAAGCCTAAGTGGTGCTCACTGTGGTCATTATTGTATTTTTGGCCTACACATCGCTCTCTATTTTAAATAATTTCCCCTTATTTAAATAATTGATCACTAATATCTATATTTCATCTCTATATTATTGGTTGTATATGCATGCCTCGTTAATAATACTGTTGCACGTCTTGTGAGTAGTGATATGATAAGAACAATTTGTAGTTTTTGATTACCATCTTTCTTTATTACACTAATTTGGTGACTACTATTGGTTTTGCCCTATGTAGTGTAGTATGAAATAGAAACGAGTGGGTAGTCTAGTGAAAGGACAGATCTGCAATTGTCCTGGCCATTGCTGTTATACATAATAGCATTTTGTGACTTCACGCGGTGTTTTTGTTCCCGCTTAGTCCCCTGTTGTTGTGTTATCTTATCCTCCGCACTGCACTCTGTGTCTGTCAGTGGGTCGGTTTTATATTCCTGGTATGGGGATTATGGAGGCCAATGTTGGGGTCGAGCTACATGGTGAGAAGTAGGTGGAGTAGCGCAGCTGCTGTCTAGTAATCCTACCAGACAAATCTAGCCAGCCATTATAAAGTGTAATGATGAACAGTGCAGAACGGCCGTCCACCCACAACACCCCAGGTCTTGTCTGCCTGTTCATGTTTGTATTTATTACACACGGGGTGTGTGCCGCGGAAAATGGAAATGTTAATCATACATCTACCATGTAACATATATTATTTGCTCAGGTAGTGGCTAACCACACAGTGCTTACTGTTGTCACGTATGTCACAGCTTTTCCTTTGTTCTGTTTTCCATAGATGTGCCCCTGTGTATTTATGATCAGACTGCATGCAATTTAGTGATGATGATGATTATAGCTTTCTGGGTCTGTACATAATATCAGCGCTGTTAGCACTATTCTAGCAATCTCACTACTAAGGGGTCATTTTTCTATCCATTGTATGTCAGGAAAAATGCTGTATTGTTTTGACCTTTTTCTTCCTAGTGTATATTGGTGTTGTTTTTTTGGGGGGAGTACAAAACGCTCAGCCACATGCTGTAAATGAATCAGAAATAAAACATTATAAGCAACATTTTTTCGTGTTATTTCACACTTTTTTGGTCCTTTTTTAAATGTATCGTGCTCCAAGTATCACATTTTCTCAGGCTTTTTCCAATAGACTTGTATAGAGTATAGGAAAAAACAAAAGCCACATGTCCAAGTGAAAAAAAAAAAAAACTCCCCAAAATAACGTTTGAAAAAAGTGAATTATGTAATCAAATGAATGGCAATTTTTTCATGAAAAAAAACACAAACAAAACACTTCAACGAAACCGTATGTGAACACGGATACCATGGACTTGTGTAAGGAAAGTCTGCTGTGTGTTACAGTCCTAGCGTTGTGAATAGTGCCAGTAGTGTGAGGTAAAAAGGCAGCACGAGAAGGCTAGGTTCACATTAATACATCACTCTCCACCAAGCATTATGCCAGAGATTTGTCAAAATACATGTGGGTGCAGCATTCCTCAATAAATCTAACCTAACTTAGACCATGTGCACACATTGAGTATTTAGTGAGTTTTTTACATCAGTATTTGTAAACCAAAACCAGGAGTGGGTGATAAATACAGAAGTGGTGATGTGTTTCTATTATACTTTTCCTCTGATTGTTCCTCACCTGGTTTTGGCTTACAAATACTGATGTAAAAAAAACTCACCAAAGGCCACGGCCCCCCTATCAGTATTTGGTCAGTATTTTTTCCCAGGAGTGGGTGATAAATGCAGAATTGGTGACTTGTTTCTATTATACCTTTTCTCTGATTGTTCCTCACCTGGTTTTGGCTCCCACTCCTGAGAAAAAATACTGACCGAATACTGACCACACTCTGATCAAACTCAATTGATTAAGACCCATACATGGGTCGAAAGTTCGAAACGCGTAAAGTTTCATGTTCATTTGGGATTAGTTATCTCTGTCTGTCTTGATCTCTACAAATGTTTTTATGAGGATTTGAATAAAGCAAGAATTTTTTTTAAATATTAAGAAGATGTGCTGGATATTTGTATCAATTGATCAGAGTGTCAGCATAGTGTGATCCATTTCTGTCAGATGAAAAGAAGATGAAGAAAAAAATTTCTCCATCTTCTCTATGCTGTCAGTCTGGGGAAATCTGAAAGCATTCGGATGTCATCCGAGTGCAGTTCGATGTTTTCCACTGACTCATTGACTTGCTTGGCAGAGTGCGATCTGAATATCAGATAAAACTCAGACATGTAACGATTTTTTTCTTCGGACCTAGTTGGTTTGAGGAAAAAATCTGACAAGTGCACGGCTCTATAGAATATCATTGGTCTGGGTGCAATCCGATGTTTTGTCGGATCGCACAGGCACCGATTAATACAGTCATATGCACGAGCCCTGAAGGTGATTTATTCCGCCACTTGAAAATGGCTGAATGGGAGGTCTGAATTGTTGTATGTCTCTGTACTGATTTGGGATTATTAAATCTTCACGTTCATTAATTGGAGTGCTTCTTTCATTTTTCTGTTTATTTTATTTTTTTTTTTTCGTAGGACTGTGAATAAGATGTGACAAAATCTCATCCACATGCTTCGAAAAAAATCTGCAGTGAAAATTAACTGGCGCATTGGATATGAAATCTGGAGATTTCACCTTTTTCAAATAGTGAAAGGTGCGGCCAATCCGCAGTTCAATTTTCCACCATGACATTTGCTGCCTTTTTTTTTTTTGCAGTGGGCATATATCCTAATTGTATTAAATTCTTTCTACATACAATATTTTCTTGGATTGTCTTTATTGTTTTACTGCATAATATATGTTTTTTTACTTTGCATTTGAAGAAAATACCTGAAGACTTAACACTAGATGCCTTACTGGAGATGAGTGAGTTAAAAGTGAAAGAAACCATGAAGAGGTATGGAGCTAGCACAGAAGAGTGCTCTCGGCTGAATGGCGCCCTTACCTGTTTAAGGAAACTAGCGTGGCCAGGTAAAGCCATCTTATGTACCACACTTTATATAATATAGCATATGATGGTCTTGGGAGGTATGTTGAAAATTTAGCAAATATGCTTCTATTATTAAAGGGACCTGTCACTTGATTTATGCTGCCCCAACCACAGGCAGCATGGATTGAACCTGGCTGCATGATTGCAGACCAAAGACAGAGACTAAATTAGTTCAGTTGCACTTTAAATTGAATACATTTTCAGTTTCTCAATATCAACTAATTAATTAATGTGGAAGACTACCAGTAGTGAGAGCTTATCCCCTTCACGACATCCGCCGTACATGTACGGCGCAAGTAGGGAGCGGGCTCACAAGGTGAGCCTGCCCAATACCCAGCAGCTAATGGCTGTGATACACAGCCAGGGTCTGCCTCTTAAAGTTGTAGGCGGAGCTCTGCCCAAGACTGTTAACCTGTTAGGCCACGTTCAGTATTTTACCTCAGTATTTGTAAGCCAAAACCAGGAGTGGGTGATAAATACAGAAGTGGTGACGGGTTTCTATTATACTTTTCCTCTGATTGTTCCACTCCTGATTTTGGCTACAAATACTGATGTAAAAAAACGGATCAAATACTGAACGTGTGAACGTGGCCTTAAATGAGATTGACAGCGAAATTAACAGTGCTCTAG
This sequence comes from Phyllobates terribilis, assembly GCF_046119375.1. NCBI lineage: Eukaryota > Metazoa > Chordata > Amphibia > Anura > Dendrobatidae > Phyllobates > Phyllobates terribilis. The sequence continues at coordinate 339,717,007 of NW_027362762.1, read as the reverse complement.
CATTGGAGCACGTCATTCTATGCTCCAATCGGCTGCCCCGTGACAGGATTGCAGGGCAACGATGGGGTGCTCTAATAACTGGGAGTATGCTGAAGACCTACATGCTTGTCGTCATGGTGCTGTGTTGAAACCTAGTCTGTGGCTGGGCATCAAAGGAGATGATTTTTGCCATATACTGCAATAGGCCGGGGTCCCACTAGCGTATGGCATTGGATGTGATATGCTAATGACATTCGGCTCCCGCTCTGCTGCGAGTGTGACCCGAGTGTCAGTGCTCTGTGCTCCGATCCTTTCACACAGAGAGGATGGCAGCACAGTAATTTCTCCATCTCCTCTGTGGCTGGTGCTGGCAGGTATCGCACTGCACTCAGCTGATATCAGAGTGCAGTGCGATGTTTCACACACACCCATAGACTTATATGGGTGCTTGCGAACCGATTTGAGGATGCAATCGCAGCATGCTGCCATTGTTTTCGCATGCCAAATCGGCATGAGAAAATAATCGCAGATGTGAGCTGCCCCATACGGTAACATTGGGGCGAGTGCAATCTGATTTTTTATCTGATTGCACTCGTCCGATTGCATCGCAAGTGAGAGCGAGCCCATACTGTGATATTGTTGTATATAGCACAAACAATCCGACAATAAAAAGGTTAAAGTTCCCTAAAATGACTAATAAATGCAGAAAAAAAGCTTCAAAAAAACATTAAAAGTTTGAATCAATCCCTTTTTCCCCATTAAAAAGAAATATGTCAAGACAAGAAAACAAGTCAAGAAATCCTGGACTTACTGTGGCGCTTTTCATACTTTTTGATTCACTCAGTCAACATTCAGCCACAGTGCTAGAAAAAAAAACACTGCAAAAAAAGTTATGTATGAAATCACCTTTGGGGTATGAGCACACAACATCTTTTTAAGGCGGATTCTGCCTAGAAAAAAAAAACAACGACAAAAAGAATGAACATATGGCAAACGACTCTCTGTGCATATGTTCCATCTTTTGTAAGCTCTTTTAAACGCTTAAGGCTTCTACTACCGAGAAGCAGATAGAAGAAGTAACCGGACTGTCTTGAAAGTCGCCACTATGTTATTTATGGATTAAAAAACGCTGGAAAAGACGTCCAGAAAGACGTTAGGGAAGATGACTCAGGAAAAACACCACTGACATTTTCTTGAAGAGTCTTCTACTTTAAAAACTATGTGGGTATGCCGATATATAAAAGATGCTGTGTGCACATACCTTTAAAATAGTACAAGTATATTCTTCACTCATATATTTGCCAGGAACCCTAAGGGCTTCTATTCGGCATGAGAAAAAAATCACAGAATGCTGCAAGTGGCTCGGGAATTTGGATCATGCACACCCATTCAAGTCTATGGGTGCGTATGAAACATCAAATTGCACTTGGATGTCATTAGAGTGCAGTCCAACATCTGCGGACTCAGACAATGGAAAAGATGGAAAAATTAAGTTCTCCATCTTCTCCTCACCTGTTCCTCGATTCTCTCATGAGAGAGAGTTGTATTACAGTAAGCTGACACTCTGATCAAACTCGGATGAGAGTTTGAGCTGAGTGTCATTAGCATAATCGATCTCCATCTTCTCCACATCTGTGCTCCGAATCTCCCATGTGAGAGAATTGGATTACTCTAGAACAGGGATGTCAAACTCAAACACATAGAGGGCCAAAATGAAAAACTTGGACAAAGTCGCAGGCCAACCTGTATACAGAATAATGGGCTCCACACAGTCCTCCATACAGAAAAGTGGGTCCCACATAGTGCTTCATACAGTATAATGGGCCCCACAAAGTCCTCCATACAGAATAATGGATCCCACATAGTCCTCCATGCAGAATAATGGATCCCACATAGTCCTCCATACAGAATAATGGATCCCACATAGTCCTCCATACAGAATAATGGATCCCACATAGTCCTCCATACAGAATAATGGGTCCCACATAGTCCTCCATACAGAATAATGGCCCCACATAGTGCTGCATACAATATAATGGGTCCCACATAGTCCTCCATACAGAATAATGGATCCCACATAGTCCTCCATACAGAATAATGGATCCCACATAGTCCTCCATACAGAATAATGGGTCCCACATAGTCCTCCATACAGAATAATGGCCCCACATAGTGCTGCATACAATATAATGGGTCCCACATAGTCCTCCATACAGAATAATGGTCCCACATAGTGCTGCATACAATATAATGGGTACCACATAGTCCTCCATACAGAATAATGGGTCCCACATAGTCCTCCATACAGAATAATGGGTCCCACATAGTCCTCCATATAGAATAATGGGCCCCACATAGTCCTCCATACAGTATAATGGGCCCCACATAGTCCTCCATACAGTATAATGGACCCCACATAGTCCTCCATACAGTATAATGGGCCCACATAGTCCTCCATACAGAATAATGGGCCCTACAAAGTGCTCCATACAGTATAATGCCATCACATAGGGGTAGTGGTTCTGGTGTCGCGGGCCAAATATAATCACCCTGTGGGCCAGATTTGACCCATGGGCCAGAATTTGACATGTATTGTCTAGAATGACAGTGTCATTAGCATAGTGGAGCTGATTCTGTCGCATGAGAATCATCTCTCGTGTGACCCCAGCCTAAAAGCAAACACTTTTTCTGCTGAGAAAAAATCAAGGCTGTGTGTCCATGAGTTTTTGGTGAGTTTTTAACTCTTGTGTATTTTCAGTGTGTCAAAAATGCAGCGTCTTAGGGTATGTGCCCACGTAGCATTTTACAAGCGTATATGCTGTGGAATTTCCGCAGCATAAACGCTTGTGAAATGCTTGGTAATCCGTCCCCCATGGTCCCCAATGAGAATCCGCAATTTCAATGCCCATGCTGCGGATTTTTCCGCAGCGTTTTTGATGCGCTCAAAAATCCGCAGCATGTCCATTAATTTTGCGTTTACGCATGTGGAATTGTCTTGTCAATGCAATAAAAAACGCAAGGCAATTCCACATTTCCCAAACGCTTCTAAAACGCGCGAAAAACGCTTGCCAAATTCTGCAAGTGTTTTTCCGGGAGAGGACAATTTTCTGCTTCATTTCTGCAATGTGGGCACATAGCCTTACAGTTCCATCAGAGTGGAAGAGATATATAGAAATCTCATGCCCATTGTCCTTTTCTTTTTTTACTCCTGCGGTGCGTGTTTCAAATCCACAGCATGTCAACTTCTCTTGCAGGTACGCTGAGTTTTCTGTGCAGATTTTCCCCATAAACTTAAATTAGAAGAGGAAAATGCACAGCAAAAAAAAACGCACACGTACATGCACATGTAATCCGCACCTAAGTATACCAATAAGGTTTTGTCAAAGCAAAAACCAATTAGTATCAAAAACAAAGCAGCTTTATTTAAAGCATGACACACCAAACAGTGACAAAAAACACAACGTCAAAAAACGCTATAAAAACGCATCTAGCGTCTATGTCAGACAACTTTTTTTAGCGGCACAGTAAATGGTTCTTTTATCTAAATCACATGACACCAAATTGTCACGTGTCGTAAAATATCCATTTCACTATTTAAATGTAGACCATCATATTTGGTTCTTGACTGTATAGATAAATATTTTGGAATCTCGAAGTGAGTTTTTTAATACACTAGCAATCTGTACCAAATCTCCCAATGTTTGACTATTTACTTGTTGTTGGATTTTATTCCTGTTGTGCCTTATCCATTGTTTTATTGTGGAATTCGCTTTGTCTAGGTGGTGACATGAAGGAAACGTGGAATCCTAGTGAAACCCGAAAAGACAGCTCTTCCCAATCTCCGTATGACCTCTCATCCCCAGTGGGGACAGTTTGGACTTTAAACACTCAACTTCCAAAGGCCAACAGCCACCAGCCTCGATCCATATCAGTGTCTGCCATCCCTGTTTCCGAGTCACATGGACCTTATAGTTATCCAGAGAGCTTCCAAGATCCATTTAGCTCCTCAACACCAAGCAATAGGCTAACACTGAGGACTCCCCATGGGATTACAATAACACCCCCCACCACTCCAATGACAAAGAGACACATGAAAATAAAGCCTCCTCGGACACCGCCACCTCCTAGTCGCAAAGTTTTTCAGCAGTTGCTGCCCAACTTTTCAACACTGAAAAGGAGCAAGTCTCATGAATCACAGCTTGGGAATAGAATAGATGAAGTTCCAACTTCAAAGTAAGTGAGGTGTCTTTTGTACGAATTGTAGTAGGATTATTTTGTTCTTTGCTGTGCTTTATGTATTCTCAGTGAACATTCACAGTATATTCTGTATCTTAGCCAACGTGAATACATTTTATATACATATGGTAAAAGTGTTTTGTAGACCATTTAGTCCAATGACTATTTAAAATAGTTATTCTCAACATTTTTCATTTAAGAAATAATTTTACTTTTTAACCTATGCTCCTCTCATGCTACAAAATTACCCTTGGGTTTGTTACTAATACTGGCTAAATTGATTAATGGTAGATAGTAAATGAATATAACATGGATTTTCATGTTGCCTTGACCACTAAAATAGTACTTAGCAAGTTCGTGTAGTTTATTTAAAAAATCACAAGGTGGGAGTGAAGCTGCGCAAAAATATTGCGACTTTTGGCATTTTCATGCCATTTTCACCCAGCTCCGACAAGGCTGGGGCGGGAGGTGGGTATGTTGACTTTTGCTCGTCAAATTCACGATAAGCAATATCCTTCCTTATGCCACATATCTTAGCCATGTAACTGGAGTAAGATTTGTGGCCTCGCCTGATTCATTAAGAGGTGCATGACCCTTAATCAATCAGGCACCTCGCACTCCACTCCACGTATAAAATATTGTTCAGAGTTTCATCCATAAAAGCAGGACAATTTTTTTTCTCACTTTTTATCTTTGTGCAATTTTTTTTGTTGTTTTTTTTTACAGCAGCAATTGTGAATCATTTACAAGAACATTAACTATGTTACAGAATTGCAAAGTAGCCGTAAAAATCGGATGCTATACTGTGGCTCTGTATGGCATATTATCATTTTCACACACCTATAAAGTTGAATGGGTGAGTCTCACCCGATTTATCGAAGAAACTAGTGCATGCTGTGATTTTTTTTTTCACACTCCGATTCAGCCAGTGAAAAAATTCTCACATCTGCACGGCCCATTGGGCCGAGTGCTGCTTTTTTTTCACGGACATCACTCGGACCAAAAATACAGCCCTGTTGAAGAGAGCAGCAGGAAGGTAAAGAGGTTGTATGTGGCAGATAAGAGCGTGAAGAGGAAAGAGAGCGTTCAGGAAGGGGAAATCGTACAAGCTGACACCAGTTTAAATAGGAAAGCAGAAGACCTAAGACAGCACAGGAGATACAGATATAGAAACTAACATAGAAATTGAGCTGTTCATGTGTATCCAAATTAGTGAAAGCAGCATTATCCTGGACACACATACCTCAAATCCCATGTATTAGGGCTTCGCTGCTCACTCACACGAGTGTATTACACGGCTGAGTGCTATGCGATAAATTATCGGATAGCACTCAGACCATTGTTACATTATGGAGCACTGCAGATCTGCGATTATTTTCTCATGCCAATTCCGCATGGGAAAACAATCACAGCATGCTGCAGGTGAATCGGACTGCACTCAGATGTCATTTGAGTGCAGTGCAAGTCCCGCGGACGCCAGCAATGAAGGAGATGGAGAAATTACTTTCTCCGTCTCCTCCGCACCTGTGTTGCGATTCTCTCATCCGAGAGAATCGAAGCACAGAGCACTGACACTCGGCTCACGCTCGCAGCAGAGTTTGAGCTGAGTGTCATTTGCATAATCAGCCTCGATTCTGTCACACAAGACAACATACGCTTGTGTGACCCTGACCTTACTAGGAGATAAACATCCACAGCAAGTAAGTCTGGAACTAGAAGCAGGTTGTAAACTGCATATGAATATAAATGAAGATTGCAGCCTGAAATTTAGTGCAATTTTTTTTTTAACTTGGGGTAACCACTAACATGTAGAGGAAAAAAAAAAAGCTATCCATGCAGCTGCAGGAACTCGAACGTATTAGCCGAGCACACCCAAGATACTCAGAAAGCACCCAAGCATGCTCGGATAACACCTTATCCGAGCACACTCTCTCATCACTAGTCCTAGCTAGTGATGAGCGAGCGTGCTCGTTTAACCCTTTCACCGAGCATGCTTGGGTGCTTTCCGAGTATCTTCGGCGTGCTCGTATATTATGTTCCAGTCCCTGCGTCTGCATGATTTATGGCTGTTAGACAGCTTCAACACATGTGAGGATTCCCTAACAGCCATAAATCATGCAGACGCAAGGACTAGAACATAATGTAAGAGCACGCCGAAGATACTCGGAAAGCACACGAGCGTGCTCGGTGAGAGGGTTAAACAAGCACGCTCGCTCATCACTAGTCCGAATATGAAAAAACCCAAGCACACCCCTACCAGTCCCCTGGCTTCCTCTCCCAGCAGGGGGCATCAGGTGAAGGCTGCTGGCAGTCAGTGTCTGTTTTGGGATTTGACCATGGATTGGGTGACGCAAACTCAGGTTTGATTTAGTCTTCCAGTATTGGTCATTTTTGGGGGTCTAAAAGAGTAAGTGGGTCTCTGACCTAAATGTCAATGCAAACTGGAAGCCTACAGCTACAGCTAATGGTTGCAATGCAGACTCAAAGGAAAGGTGCTTGTACTTGCATGTGCCACTTTTTTTTCTGGGGCTGGGCATCTGCCACCTTAGACAATGCAACTGGCAGTAACAGTATTTTTCAAGTTATTTTTATAATTACCTAGTATTTTCTGTACAATTTTTATAATATTGAAGAGACAAAACAGAAAAGCTTCTGGATGTCTAGTACCCCACCGCCATCTAAAAGATTTTACAAGGAGTTGATGTTCCGTGGCAATTTTAAAATAAAGTCCTTAAAGGGATTGTACTAAGTTTAAAAGTTATGGGGGGTAACTTCTACATTGCTGGGATTCCCATCGATCCCAAGAACAGCGCTCATAGGAGTCCTATGTGAATGGAGTGGTGGTCGAACATCCAAACTTCATAAAACCCACTTTTAAAAAAATGCACTTGGATGTGAAGTGTTCAAAGTCCATTGAATGTCACTTTCAGTGTGATTATAATCAGTTTTATTGTACTTTGGAACAGTTCACCATTTATATGAATCATTTTTAACTTGTAAACAAGAGACAATGCTGAAAGCATGGGACACTATGCTACAATGTTATGATTTTCTGGACATCATGAAAACTGGCGAAGCAATATTACAAAAATCATAAGGATCAGCAGTAATGGCACACCTGGTACTGTACTATAAAATCGCTGACAGTTTTTGGGTTTTAGGAAAGCCAGCGCATTGCTTGTCCTTTGGCTGTATCTGATATTACAGCTCAAGCTCTTTCAATATAACTGGGCAGAGCAGTAATACTAGACGTGGCTAGCAGAGAGGAGTGACACAGTTTCTCAGGAGAAACCGGGTCCTTTTTTATCTAATTTCAGAAAAAAGAATGTAACTTCTATTAAGATCCTACCCTGAGTGCTCAGCTTGAAGTTCACAGCATATCTATAACTTTTCTCGTGTTGACTATTTGTACAATCCCTGTCCCCGTCAGTGAATTCCAGTCTCTGACTTTGTACATCTGTTCTTGTGTCTTTCAGGTTTGGTAAGCGCTCGGCCTGTGACTGTGTGGATGACAAATCTACATGAAAGTATTGCTTTTACGGCAAATCTATTTATTATGCATTATAATGTATCACATGTGCTTTTGGGTTTGATATTAGGTTGTAGCTTATTCACCTTTAGTAAATGGTTATTTATTTTTAGTTCAGTTTGACTGAAGTGTAATATGGGTGTAGAAATGTTCTACTGCACCCAGTGAAGACTATGTAGGCGTCAGCACGCTGACCACTGAGCAGGGAGGTAGTCATTGCTTAGCAAACCGTCATTGGATGGATCCCTGAATGATGCAGTTTGTGCTAATGGTTGCCCTAGTTTAAAGGTGTTTACCCATCTTGGACATTTATGGCATATTGGCAGGGTATGCCATAAATGTCTGATGAATACGGTTCCCAACAGTGGGATCAACATCTTGAGCCCTGTCACATGTTGTTGGAAATTGAGAGCTAATTGCTCATACTTGTCTCTCTGAATTCACTGTTATGGGAGTTCTGAAATTGCACAATCATAACAGTTAATTGAGAGAGACTCACACAAATCTCCATTCCAAACACCATGCGACAGGGCTCAAGATGTTGGTCTCAGTTGATCTCTAAATGTTTCCTGCCATTAGGTTTCTTTGTTTAAATTGATGGTACTCCATTGTTCGCCCTATAAAGATTTTTCTAAATGTGGGTTCAATTTCCCGCACAGCTGATAAATATACTTCATGCCCATTATAGGCTTCAGAATTCAACCCCTTTGCTTCTCATTGATGTGAATGATGTGCCCTATGCTATCCACATCAAGCCATCTCACTTTGTTGCTGTAGAGCAGTTCCTTAAAGTGGTTTTCCCATGAACAAAGTACACGTTAATCTGGGAATCTGTCAGCAGGTTTTTGTTATTTAATCTGGGAGCAGCAGGATGTAGGGGCTGAGAGCCTGATTCCAGAAATGTGTCACTTACTAGACTGTTTGTTGTTGTTGTTGTTTCCATAAAATCAGTGCTTTATCCAAAGGAGATTATCAATAGAGGACTAGTTATCTTGTGCCATGTAGTCCTCCTGCTCTGTGTAACCCCCACCCCCGATTGGCAGCTTTCTGTGTACACTTTACATTGGCAGAAAGCTGTCAATCAGTGGTGTGAGCGGGTTTATACTGAGCTCAGCATTCAGAGAACTTCTAGATTTGTATCAGAGAAAACTGATTTTATCAAAATTGCACCAAGCGAACCAGTAAGTTACACATCGCTGGATTGCATAGAAAAAACCTGGTCACAGATTCCATTTATGTGGAAAACTGGTGTACAGATTCAAAGAAATTATTTATTTATTTATTTTTTTACTTATGTTTTTTTTTAAACAAAAGCTAACTGTTATGTCATAAAACAACACAAGTTCTCAATATATGTATAAAATATATATGCTTGCATATCGATCTTTTCAGATGTTCCTCATGGGTCACCACAGATGGTACGGAGAGATATAGGTCTTTCAGTAACTCACAGGTATGATTCACAACTTTTTCCATTCCAACATTTTCCTATTTCAATCAGTGTTGCCTGAGAAAGCTGGCTAGGATTGTATCATAAGGAAATGTTTAAATCTTGTTGTTTTTTTTATTATAATTTGTTTTATTTAACATGTAAAGTCAAAAACACAATGAGCTAGAATAAGATATACAATCAATTAGTGGTTAGATATACAAAAGGCACATTATTCTAGCCTGAGAGAACATATACATGGAACAGAGAAATATAAAGGACTCTCCGGTAGGGATGAGAGGATCTGTGGAAGTTCGGGTATGGCGTGTTTGGTCGAACTTTAGTCCAAAGTTCAGTTCGTGTACCCGAACTTTAACCAGAACCCGAAACCCATAGAAGTCAATGGAGACCCGAACTTTGGTGCTGTAAAATGGTCGTAGTAAGGGCAAGGAGGCTGCCAAAGTTCTCTCGTTCTATCTCTCCTCTGAACACTAAAATGTACTTCCAGGAGAAGTTTGTATTCGGAGTTCAGCACCAGACACTAAATGTCCGGTTCGAACCCAACACTTTACAGTTCGGGTTCGCTCTTCTCTACTCTCCAGTTAGATGAGATATCAGGAATCATGTTTTTGTTACACTTTTCAAATTTTCATTGTCACCATCTAAATTAAAACACCTTGAAATATTGCAGTTTTCATACTGACCACTGAGCCTTACATGAAGTTGATGATAAATAAAGATATTGAACGGTAACACTTCTATTATAAAGCTAGGGGCGGACAACACATGGTGCAGTGGCCTCTGTGCAGACTACAGAGCATGCTCGGTGCACTCACATAGATTTCAGTGAGTTCATCTCCAGGCACCAGTTGTCTATGTTTATGTAGGTGCTGTAAAGCACATAAAGCAGAAGCTCAGATGTGATGGTTGTCCGCATAATCCTGTATAGCAATGGTGGGGAACCCCGGGCCATTTACTGCCATCAATAACCTTTTATCCGGCCCCTGGGCAGATTCCTGGGGACTGCAATGCTTGGGCTGGCAGATATAGTTTGACGGCTGCCGGCCCATTAATTCCTTCTTGCTCTGTACCACGCGCACGCAGTGTTCACTACTGAGTGCTGAGGCATGTGTGATACAATATTACACCCGGACACCAGTGCCAGCGTCAGGACGTACTCTGTGGGCTGAGTTAGCACGCGATTTGTACGGCCCCCAAAAGATGGTATAAATATCCAAATGGCCCTTGGCAGAAAAAAAGATTCCCCACCCTGATGTATAGAAAATATATAACAAAAATGGTAATATGTAAAAAAAAAATATATAAAATATTAAAAACTGATAAAAAAAATAATATTTTTCAACATCAGGTTTTACTTGGTGAAAAAAAAAAAATCTAGATGACAAATCTCCTTTCAACACATTCCGATGATATGAAAAAAAAACATAAAAGGTTTATAATTTAATTATTTTTATGATTTTTTTTATTAATTGAGCTATAATTTGTGACTTTTATATGCACGAATCGAATGATGAATGCCAGAGATTCTCTTTTGCAGTGACCACCCGGTTGATTGTAGAATAGATTTTCCCTTTTTTGCAGATTTAAAGGGAACCTGTCAGCGACTTTTAAGCTTTTAATGTCTAGGACGTCTTGATTTTTATTTAGCCAAGTGAATCTGTTGTTTTTGTGTGGACTACACATTCATTATTATTATGTAATTGCTTATTTTAACAGATTTTCAACAAAATCTTGGTTGTCGCAAGTGTGTCATGTTTGTCAAAAGAATATGATGTTTGGGGTCAAATGTAAACACTGCAAGTAAGTTACACTTTGTTATCAATCTGGTTTAGAGCATTTACACTCCATGTTGGCTTTTATTCTCATTTTAGAAATGTGTCATCGTGCCATAGTTCTTTGTGCGCAGCAGTGAATTAAGTTGGGTTTCCCTGGTCTTTCTCCATTGTCTGTATTTCGGATAGCAAATATGTTATTCCAGTTAGTCTGCTCTGAGCAGTATATTTTTATCACCTGACTTTTGTTCGCAGCAGTACATGTCAGCACACATACATCTCTCTTCCTCTCTAGTGTAAGACCCAAGTATGACAACACTTGACTACTGTACTGAATTATATAACTAAATATTATACTTTATGGGTAGTCTGGGCTTGTTGGTAAAACGTATTCATGATAAATCTAAAATGTTATGCACATTTGTAACATGCTTTAAACGGTTTGGGGACATTTATTTCATTTTTTACTTGCATGCATGTATTTTAGGCAAAATTTTTGCAGTTGGGTTTCATGAAAACTTATTGCACAACTTTGCTTTTTACTGGCTTTTTACTGGCTCTTTGCTTTGTTCACATTCAACTTTGATGTGGTTTGTGGCCATAAATCAGCTGAGAGGAGTTCAGAAAAAGATAAGAAAGAATTACAAACTCTGCGTTATTTAATCTGAACGAGCTGACTGATGGATTCTTAGTTAACTCATTCTGCAGACAGCGATTGATGCTGCAACACATAGCCTATAGAAAGTAAATGGTGCAAAATTTTTAAAGGGGTTGTCCAGTACCTTATATTAACCCCCCAATGTATCTTCCCAGGGCCCCTAAGACTTTTTGTAATTAGCTTACGTTGCAGATACTGCCTGTGAGCGGCGCTATCACTGGCCGCTCACAGGCATCACGTGACCCCCGGCTACAGCCGGCGCTGACATCACGACAAGTGCTGGCAGCAGCCGGGGGTCTTTGTCTTCTGCATTCCAGGTGGCTGCTGGGTTGTGGACGGGGTTACCCCCCCTTCCCGCGTCACACCCGGAATCCACCACGCTCTCTGCCTCTCCCCATTCATTGGGTAAGCGCGCGGTGGATGCTGGGTGTGACGCAGGGGGTAATCCCGCCCACAACCCAGCAGCCACCGCGGGGACCCCAGCGCTGAGTCACGTGATGCCTCTGAGCGGTCACTGATAGCGCCTATCACAGGCAGTATCTGCAATGTAAGGTAATTACAAAAAGTCATAGGGGCCCCGGGGAGATACATTGGGGGGGGGGGGGGGGAGTAATCTAAAGTACTGGACAACTTCTTTAATGAAACCCATTTAAAAATATATATATTTTAGCTCCATATCCATTAATTTCCAGAAAAAAAATTGTTTGCAAAGATGGACAACCCCTTTAATTAGTTTCAATTTTGCATTATTTTTGATGCCTGTGAATGGAAGGATTCAAAGGCTACACACATTCTCCTTCAGACTTCGTGATATACCAGGTCATAACATCTTTATTCAGGGGACAAGAAAATCACAGTGACCTATAGAGATGATATCATCAATACACTGAATATCCTGACCAGCGTAACGATAACTTGGGAATGCACCTGCTTCACTGGTCTGTATATGCAGTGTATAGGATATGCTATGCATTTCATACTCTGCACCAGAGGCTGACATACTGCCGGTGCAACCTGTGCAGCCACACAAGGGCCCAAGAGATGAGGGGCCACTTCCACCTCCAAAGCAAAAAGCAGTTTCTGTAACTGACACTATATCGGACTGCAAAGGGCCCTTATACTGTGTTTGCACAGGGAGACTCTACTCTGTGTCCGCCCTGCAATGCACTGTAAATCATCAGGGTAATATATACCCAGTTATGCTATGTTCACATTTCCATTTGTATTTTCGTTTTTCTGATTAGTTTGAGACACAAACAATGGAAATATGTTTACTTGTATGACCCATTCATTTCAGACTTTTTTTTCTAAAATGTCATCCTTTTGCATCCACTCCATTTGCTATCCATTATTTGGACAGACAAAAAAAAATTAATCCAATCCATCCATTGTGCTGTCAGTTTAACAGGTCGGTGGTTCAGCACTGCACATGCCCAGAATACTAGAGACATTTTGAGACATCTCTAGCAAAAATGAACCCATTTAAGGGTAAAAATGGTTGCAAGTAGACAACAAACCACAAAACACTTTAAAAAAACACAGAATGTATACTGCGTTTTTTCTGACAATCTGTGTTTTTCATACGAAAAAAAACGCTACATGTGAACAAGCCCTTACTGTGTTTACATTGTTTCTCTACATATGGATGTGTATATTAATTTGTGACAATGTCCATGATGTATACAGTAGCATACACATAGTACCTGATATGTTTGCTTCTATTGGGGGTGATGATTTTATCTATGTGTGATTTATTGTTTTTATTGTTTCCTAATAAAAATATTATTGATTTGAAATAAGCTTGGGTTTATATCTATATAGGTGTATATGTATGTATGTATTGTGAGCTTATGACGCGCCCCCCTGGGCCGTGGGGGTACCCGGAGCCGGGCCTTGTGGATGCTGGGGGTTGTAGTCACCGTGTCGGCGACCCGGTCCGTGACCCAGGGCAGTCAAACCAGTGGCAGTCTATTTGTGTGAGGTGTTAATGTCCGACTACGCCACCTGTGGATTGTGGTTATTAATAACCTCCGCTGCGGAGCAGGCCGCTGAAGCTGGTGGTGTGTGCAGCAAGGTGATGTGACTCCCCACAGGAAGAGTGTAGCTTCAGGGCAGTGTGTATGGATGATGGTGGTAGTGGTGCGAAGCAGCAATAGTAACGACAGAGTCTTTGCAGTGCAGTCCCAGGGTCTTTACTGATGATGAATATGAGGGCCCCAACGGGAGTACCGGCTAATGATGAAGGCCTGGTCAGTCTGAGAACAAACGTAGCGTCCCTCTGGTCAGGTGGAGTTGTAGGCCTGCTGTTTTGACCGTACTCTTTGGCTATCCTGCTGTAGTCGTGTGGTAGCCCACGTCCCTGAGTGTAACGTGTAGTGCTCACCCGTATGGCTGGCGACTCGGGCCCTTTGTCTTCCTCACTCCCCTGTGGCGGTACCGGTCCCTTTCGTGTGACTGAGCCTCCGGGCTTCTGGTGGGCCAGGAGACCAGAAATCCCCTGCCTTGTGGTTTCTGCTTCTGGGTGTGTAACCCCCACAGCCTCGGACTCTGGTGTCCGGTTCTCGGTGTCACTGTCCAGGACGAGCTCTTCCAGCTCCAGTCCCTGGCTCTCTGCTCCTCGTGTCTACCGAGCTCCTCACTCTGCTACTGCTTTGCTACTCCTCTCTAACCCCGCCCCAGATCCAGTTTATAAAGGGCAGGTTCCTCCCCTCCGTGGTCTGGGGCAGAAGGTGTTGCATGCAAAGTGTTCCTAACCAGGGAACTCCCGCTTGTTCTCAGACATGGTATTGCTACCACTGTGGCGACCAGACCCTCTGGGGTGCCACACTTACAGCCCCCTATTGGTGAACTAATATAACAGTCAAGTGGTTATCCAAGTGTGAAGTGAGCTTTGGCACACAGCAAGACATCCCTTATTGTGCAGACAGACGGCCGTATTTCTCGTGCGAGGATCGCATCGCAGTGCACGGACTGGCACGGCACTTCTCCTGACCTGAGCGTGACAGCGTGATGTGTTTCTATGCAGCTGTCACGCTCAGGTCATGAGAGCCGACGGTCAGTCCGAGGATTGCAATGCGATCCTTGCAGGAGGAATGCGGCCGTCTGTCTGCCCCCTTAGGTTGTTGACGAGGTCAGGCTGATCGGTGTGTTCATGCTTTGATCACTCTTGATGTACAGTTCTTTCCCAAGCTACTACAATGTTAGATTTAGCATTGGAATTGACGTATTTCACTGCTTATTAATTGAATAAATGCATGGTCTTTGACCATTGGTAATGTCTAGGCATTAGCGGGTTTTTTTCTGGTGAGGCCCAAGTTAAAAATGCATGAGAAGCCCAAATCTTTTTTTTTAACTCTTTTGGGTCCAAGATCTAATCTGCATGGATACATTGCAACAAACCCTCAGTTGTGAGCAAACTTGGTCATGAAGTTTGTACCTGCCTACATATGTAAATAATTCCACTCATTGACAGCAGGCAAAGGTCTTTGAAAAAACTGACAGTCACAAAGTTGAAGAGCTTTCCCTTTACAATGATTGCTCTTTGTATACATATGTCTGCATATAAAACCTGAACTTTAAAACAAATGCCCCCCGATTCATTAGCTCCTGTTTTTTTATCTAGTTTTGGTGTTGTAAAGGGACCTTGTCACTTTATGCATGCTGCCCAAAACATGAACAGCATGAATGTGAGCCTGGCTAGACGATGGCAACCATGTATGTTTCAATCTGAAATGCTTTGGCACTTCAGAGAAAACATAGTTTGAAGATCTGAGCCACATCGCTCCAGATGATTGACAGATCTCTCCCTATGTACACACATGGGAGAGACCTGTTGGTCAGCTGGAGGGGGCGGGGGGGAGTCCGGCTGGGGACTGCATCAGACTCCTCTCGTCTCTGCCTATGGTTTGGCTAGATATTCAAAATATATTTTATCTGAAACGCAGGATCTGATTCCTGCTGCCCAGTTTCGGCTGCATAAGTCAAGTTACTGTTTTTTTAAGGCTTTTTGATTTGCACCAAATTCTTCTTTTATTGTCCACCTTTTTTTTGTCTACTTTACATGTTTTTTTTTTCATGATCACCATTGTCGGCATGGTTATTTTTTCAGATCTTTGCTGCTGATTCATCCATTACAACTGTTTGAACAGTCACAAACTGTTTGTACCAATGCACTACAGTCCCTTCCCCCACCCACCCTCCAAGAGTGATTTTTTTATTTATTTTTTGTATGACACAAACTTTTGCGCACATGGTGAAGTTCCTTGTGAGTTTCTGCACTAAGAAGGCTCAAAAAGGATTATAAAGAGAGAAATAAAGATCATTTACCATTTTTGTGTGCACAAAAAACATCAACAATTAGCACAAGACAAAGAGAAAAAAAAAGCAATGACTTAAATGAAGAAACGCAAATGATGGATCGGGGCCCAAAGTATATTACAAACTGTAGTGGTGATTAAGATTTAATATTGTATATATGTTTATTGGAATTAAAGGAGTTGCCAGGATCAGGGGTGTGAGGGGGACATGTCGTATACTGCTAAAAACAAGTATTACCTGTTGAACCTTCTATTGCTCTGCTGTTCCCAACCATAATTATTTGGCTGCCACCATGATGTCATGTTGACATATGTGACTGCTGCAGCCAATCACTGATATCAGAGGTCACAACCAGCCATTTTTTTCCTTAATCCCAAATAAGGAAATCATTATGTGCCAATGAGTATACGGTATGTTGTTCTCACTTCAAAATGTCTTCCTTCAATATTGTAAGTGAAACATAACATTTCTTATTTGTTTTTACCTTTATAGGTTAAAATGTCATAATAAATGCACAAAAGAAGCTCCACCATGTAGAATATCATTCCTTCCTTGTAAGTAACATCCCTACTAGTTTAAGGCTTTTATATCCCACGAACGAAAGTTGATTTTAATCAATAGATCTTGGAATAATAATAATTTCCACAATTGGATGTGTTTAAATAAAATGTTCCTGTGCTGAGATAATCTTATAAATGTGCCCCTGCTGTGTACTGTGTAATGGCTGTGTCTCGCGTGTAGAGGAACATGGTCTGATCATACCACATCTCCTGGGCGGGGGGAAAAGCAAAAGAGTATACAGACATTACAGCACAGGATCACAGCTGATTCTTTCTTTGAAGTAAAACATTGTTTAAAAACAGCCAGTGAAATGTTTTACCTCACAGAAAGAATCAGCTGTGATCCTGTGCTGTAATGTCTGTATACTCTCTTGCGGCCCCCCCCCCTGCCCAGGAGATGTGGTATGATCAGACCATGTTCCGTACACGGTCAGACACAGACATTACACAGTGCACAGCAGGGGCACATTTATAAGATTATCTCAGCACAGGAACATTTTATTTAAATACATTCAATTGTGGAACTTATTATTCCAAGATCTGTTGATTAAAATCAACTTTTGTTCGTGGGAAAACCCCTTTAAATATCATAGATGACAGTAGACACATACAATTCTTTTTTTCTTACAGTACCAAAAATAAGAAGGACGGAATCTGTCCCATCAGATATCAACAACCAGGTAGAAAGACCCGCAGAACCAATATTTGGAACCCTACCCAAAGCTCTTACTAAGAAGGTATCATACAGTCAGCAATAAAATGATTTCAACTGAGTATATGCAAATTTAAGACATTTCATTGAACGTAATTCCCTTAGGTGGAGCTGCATTCAAGTATAAATGAACATTATATTTTCATTTTAGTCTTTAGTATTAACTTTTTATTTTTTCTTACAGGAACATCCTCCAGCAATAAACCATCTAGATTCAAGTAGTAATCCGTCTTCAACCACGTCTTCTACACCGTCTTCTCCAGCACCTTTCCAGTCCTCCAATCCCCTCAGTGCTACTACCCCACCAAATCCATCTCCAATGGGTCTCAAAGAGAGTCGCTTCAATTTTCCAGGTAATATTTTTAAGACTTTGGTTGTTTGATTGGCCAAATACCCCAAAAAAAGTATCACATTTGGCTTCAGCATTACTCAAAAAAATATTGGTTCACCTTTTCTTGTAAGGGATCACGCAGACGTCAATTTTTCTTGTACTTGCTCTGTCCTTGTTTCTCACAGATAGAACTCGCACCTATAGTAGTCTTTGGAACTGTTCACATGTCTGTGTATATAAAATCATGGAGACATGTCTGATTTTGATCCAACTCTCTGCTCAAAGTTGCAAATGCAAGTCTATTGGTCCGTGAAAAAGAATGGACAGCACTCGGATGCCACCCGTTTGCTTTTCATTTTTCACTGACTGTTTATTAGGTTGAGAAACCTCCATCATTTTTTTTGTTTTCATCCTGGAAAAACTGATTAAAAGCAGACCAAAAACGGACACTGACCAAACTCTGATGATACTCTGATCAATACACTGACACCTGAATGAGCCCTAACTAATGAATACATTGACATCTGGGTGTTACAAGTTTGGGGGTGGCTGACTCTGCATTTTGACATTGTCTGATCAGAACTGACTCTATCAGACCGTTTAGAGTACTTTCCATTTGTAAACCTCCTTTTGAAAAGAACCCCCCCCAGCAGTTAGTTGAGCATCGCTAGGCTGGTGTAATACTCTGACGATCAATTAATATCACCAGCATTTCACCTGGATCTGTAAAGAAGCAATGCAGTTTGACATAGATCCTATTCTTATGGAGTTTAGTGCATAACTTGGACAAGTCTGCCAGACTAAATATAGTTCTTTGTTAGCTGCTCTGGGTAATAGATGGTAGTCCTTAGCTAAGACCCCCAAAACCGCCACCTCCTTTTTATTTGTGCATTTGGCCATTCCTATGTGTCACTGTAATGCTGCTTGTAAAGGTGTAATGTCTGTGAGTCATCTGCCTGTATCACTCATTAGAACTTGTCTTAACTTAAGAGCCTGGCAATAGTCACATTCCCACTTTGTTATTAGTGGAACTCGATCAATATCCATAATCAGAGGCAAACACAATTTAAACATCTTTTTTACAGCGCTGTCAACTGATTGTAATCTGTGACTAATATAATTATTGTTTCCTTGATAACCTAATAGTATCCACAGAAACAAATGGCTTTGGCATTTACTCCAAGCCTGTGACGTCTTAAAGTATACTTAAGATATAACAGCGTTACTATGCATATTCCTTGAATATTTAAATTTTCGTTTCAAGGCTAGGTAATTTAGTGTAGTAAAGAACTGGTGGCATTTTTGCTTTTTATTGGGTTAAAGGGAATCTGTTAGCAGGTTTTTGCTACCCCATCTTAAGAGCAGCATAATGTAGGGACAGAGACCCTGAAACAAGCCATGTGTCACTTACTGGGCTGCTTGTTGTAGTTTTGATAAAATCACTGTTTTATCTGCTGCACATCTATCAGTTTTCTGAATGCTGAGCTCTGTATAACCCCATCCTCAATACTAATTATTGTAACGCTGTGCATAGGCAGAAAGCTGCCACTCAGTTGTGGGAGAGCGGTTACACAGAGCAGGAGGACTGAATGGCACAAAGCAAACTAGTCCTCTAGTGCAGGGTTCCTCAACTCCAGTCCTCAAGGCCCACCAACAGGTCATGTTTTCAGGATTTCCTTACTATTACACAGGTGATGGAATTATTGCCTGTGCAATACTAAGGAAATCCTGAAAACATGACCTGTTGGTGGGCCTTGAGGACTGGAGTTGGGGAACCCTGCTCTAGTGATAATCTCTTGATGATAAAATATTCATTTTGTTGAAACAACAACACACAGCTCAGGAAGTGACACCACTGGAATCAGGCTCTCCGCCTCTACATAATGCTGCTCTCAGATTACATAGCAACAATCTGCTGAAACATTCCCTTTCATTGCATTATCTTTCAGTCATACGTGTCTGGCAATCACCTATAATATAGCATGCATGTGGCTTTCAGTAATGCAATATTCTGCATGTTTTTGCTTAGTAATTTGCTCTTTGCATGCTAAATGAATAGTTTTTACCCTTTTAATCCATTTGAACACAGCTTTAGCCAAATAAGATGTTCGCTCTTGATGGCTTGCCATGGAGTAAAATTATTGCTTTATATGGGTATATCATCCTTTCCATATCTAAATATAATATTTAATATTTTGTGCCTATTGTGTGTACTAAACACTACAAGAAATGATGAGATTATATTGGCAGAAATTGTACTTAAAGGATCTTTCAGTCACTTAGACTGCCAAATTGTGACAGTGTGTAATGTGCACACTGTCAGGATTCCCCACTATTTAAAGGGAATCCTGACAATGTGCACACTGTCAATCTGCAGTCAAATAGAGTGACTGCAGACATATCTATTGAGCACGGAAAACGCCCTTTAAAAGTAGTCTATTTGGAAAAAGAGGAAACAAAATATATTTTCCACAATATAAGTAATTCCCATCACAGGAATATATTGCAATTAAGTAAAAATATTTTTCTTGGGCATCATGGAAGAGAACATGAACATTTATGACAAACAACAGAAAAGTTCAAAATGGTGTATAAGTGTGCTGCTCAATAAAGTTTTAGAATAGTGATTCGCTAGGAGCATTAGTTGGGAAATACTTAGTCAGGCTACAACTTGATTGAATTCATAATTTATTTTTCTTCCATTATTACTGCAGGGCTAAGTAAAACATGTTGACACAGTTGCTGTATACAGATCCTCTTTATGAAACCTCTGTTGGTTATCTATAATGCATGTCACCGCATTTGAGTACTGCGCACATACATGCTGTATCGCTAAGCTCAATATTCTCGATTTTTAGTTGTCAATCTAAGGCTAGTTACACACTGTGTTTGTGCCCACTGTTGGTGGCATACGCTCAGGAGGCATATGCCCAACAGTGGCTGTAGTCAGGATGGATGTCCAGGAAGCCATCCGCCATAGGAATCCATCTCAGTGGTATATGTTTTTTTTGCTGTGGCGCTGTATATAGGAAAATAAAGTCTGCTGTGCTTTCCTATACAGTCTAATATACTGTATACTGGACACACTTTTGGCCTCCTCTGGTGAATGCGGGGCCCATGGGAACATTACATTGTACATTGTGAAAAGCTCCCTCCTGACTTATACTGCGTACAGGAGCAGCACAACAGTTCCACCATAACTTTGATCGTGGTCTGAAGGATCAGGATGTTACGTTTCAACATTTCTGTTATCTTATTCTTCCTGGGATATGTTACTACCAAGTGTCTGGAAGCCGCTTTTTCCCCTCTTTCCGTTGACTGTGAAAATCGTCAAGTCGGCCACCTTTCCACAATGTGGCCAAGTTTAGTCGGGATCATTGTAGACTTACTCAACCACATACATAGGTTGCATATATATAAATCGTAGCATTCTGTGTCAAGGTGAACCTACACGAAGTTACCAGCATAACGCATAAGTTTTGCTTTCTAGTCCTAACGGATCCAGAATAATTTTATACACTAAGATGCCAATGCTAAAATAGTTTGAGGTGCCGTATAGACTGACAGCTGTTTGGTTCTGTTAGCTGGCAGCTGTGTTTTCCCCTCACTTAATCGGTGACACAGGGTAAAGTCATCCTGGCTGCTGGCTTAACCTCATGCAAAGCGGCCATGGAAAAAATGAGACATAAACTCTTGCTGCAACTTTCTCACTTTTCAAGTTCCATCAGATCATTGTATGAAAGAGGAATTATAATTCCACACAGAAATGTAGCATCAGCTATAATATTCACATTATTTTTGTGGGAAACGACTTCAGTGATAGACAAGGTAGAAAACCACACTTAGTTAATTGTTAGGCCCCTTCACATGTCCATTTTTTGGTCCCTGTGTGGTCCATTTTATAAGCACCGCAAATACGGACACACGCACACCAATTGATTTCTATGGGGGTATGCACATATCAGTTTTTTCACACGGACTGTGTGTCCGTATGAAAAACCCAGACATGTTCTTTTTTTTCCGGCAGCACGGAGGAATTGCTTGTCCCACATGTGCACACTGATGACACATGGATGACATTCTCGTGACTCGTACCGGAAGGAAATGCTCCAGCGGCTGGGAAAAGCAGTACAGTTAGTGCTGTTCCCGGGCACCGGGTGCTGACTACAACTGTCATCATCCTCGCCTGGTCTCCCTGGGATCAGCAAGACCAGGCGACGCTGATGACAGTTGTAGTCAGCACCCAGCATCTGTGAATAGCGGGAAGTTTTCTGTTTTTCAAAGTCGTGCATTCAGCATTCTCCCAGTATAGTACAATCTACCCATTGTGTATTAAGTCATTCACAGGAGGTGTAAAAATGCAAGATGGAAAATAAAATGTATTTCTTCATGTACACCTCCAACTGAAGGCTTTGGTACATAGCCATAGAGTGTCATATGTCATCTATAAGCCTCAATATTAAATAATAATAATGTTTTTACAGAAGTCCCACTGTATAGGAAAGCACAGTGTGCAGTGTTTCCCTATAGATTTCAAAAAAAGTATGCCAATACATGCCACCGTGACCGAGGCCAATTGCCTCCTTTTAAAAGAAGTTGTATCCAAAGCTATTATCGTACGCTATAGAGACTATTATAAGCACAACTTCTGGACAGTGCCCACACCACAGCCGGAGAACATGGGATCTAAACATGCTGTAGTCACCTTTAGTGATCATTAAAGGGGTTGTCCACTACTATTCAAAATAGCCCAGTGTGTTTTTATGCTGAATAGAAGCTTCTTTCTAATTACCTCCTGGTGCTGTTTCTGCCAGTGAGCGGCGCTATCGGTGGCCGGTCACAGACATCACGTGACCCCCGGCTGCAGCCGACTCTGACATCCGCTGATGTCGCGTCATGATTCCGGATGCAGCTGGGGGTCTCTCTTCTGCGTTCCATGGTGGCTGCTGGCTGTGGGCGGGGTTACCCCGCACGTCATACCCGGCATCCACTGCTCGCTCTCCCTCTCCCCATTCATTGGGAAAGCGTGCAGTGGATGCTGGGTGTGATGCGTGGGGTAACTCCGCCCACAACCCGGCAGCCACCACAGGGACCCCAGCGCTGAGTCATGCCTCACTTGATGTGATGTCAGCGAGGGGTCACGTGCTGCCTGTGAGCGGCCCCGATAGTGCCGCTCACAGGCAGAAACAGCACCAGGAGGTAATTAGAAAGAAGCTTCTTTTCATCATAAAAATACATTGGGCTATTATGACTAGTAGGTGACGACCCTTTTAAATAACAATTTGTTCTGTAAGCCCTTTATATATTGTAGTGGAGAGAACAGAACCAAGAATAGTGCAAATGACTTACTCCTCCAAAATCTCCCTGTTGACTTTGCCATGTAAACTGCCTCATTAATGGATCTGCTGGCTTTAAGCTATTCATCCATTTTTCTTAGGTTTATTTTCTAATTGGCATTTGACATGTAAATGAAAGCTGTCGGCACACAGTTACTTGAGAGGACATAGGTGTGTAACGGCTTAGACAATCCTACTAACACCTGTACCCACCTGGGACTTGGCATTGGAAGACTCTTGTATTGACAAGAGCTGTGTTCAGCAGGCATGCCGACGGTCCTCGCTGCGTGCATGAGGGGCAGTCTCTGACAGGTCTCCTGATACTCTCTAACTGCTTGTTTTTCTCATTCTGCCTGGGTGGTTGCTGTCATCTTTTATTAAAAGCTGCCTACTACATTCAGCATAGACAACAGTTTATCTTCCCAGGTGAGTTTGCTGCTTTAATTTTTCTAACTGACCCTCTTTTTTTTCCTATTTCCCTTTCTTCTTCTGCCAAGTTGCATTGTGTCTACGGCACGTGATCCAGCCTGAAACGCGCATCTACACTGATGGGGTTGTGACCTATTCTGGTTTCCCTGCAGGGCAGTTGTACATTTCGGCATCGGAGGATTACCAGAATACGGTTTTGTACTTGAAGTGTATTCACTCTTGAAGCCGCAGAGTGTACTGTTCGGGGTTTTAATGTCTTCCTTGTTACAGGGCAGTGATACATACAAGTTATAGATTTAGTATATAGACTATAGTAATCCTGGATCCTATATATGAGGCTATGTATATACATTGAACATTCTGTCAGAATACAAGTGTATATTCCACACCTGAATCCTGCCATTCTGCCAGCAGTATAGGTTAAGCCTTATTCACATGCTCAGGAAAATATCTGCACAGACTCATACACTACAAGTTTATTACTGTAACAGATTCTACACCGAAAAGTTGTGGATTGGCTCCATTATATTACAGTGGGGGTTACTTGATTGCATGTCCACTGTTCAGTCTGTACAACAGATCCCTTTTTAGCTGCGGATTGTTCACACAATATCACCTGTTTATATTGAACACAGTTGGTTAGGCATTAATTAAAATAACAAAAAAGGCATCTTCCTTATTGAATAAAAACATATTGTGACAGAGTAGCATCATAAAAATGAGGTACAGAGCCTATGCGTTCTGAGCGGCTTACCCGCTCTTAATCAGGGCATACCATCATTTTTACCATGGCATACCAATCATGGCACATACTATTTTATGATATTACTTTGTTACAAGTTCAAAAAGGTGCATTTTTACTTTCATTGGAATGCTATACAGGAGCATGGTTCGCGCCCAGGATTAAGTTCATCTATAATACCTGGTGAGCTGGTTTATTTATTTTTTGTCTTTTGCATTAATTGAATTAACTTGGACTGAAAATTACTACGACGCAATGTCAGACTGTAGATGTTCATAGTGTAATCAGAGAGCAGCATAATATAGGGCAAGAAAGACTGATTCCTGGGATGTGTCACTTACTGGACTGTTTGGTGCAGTTTTGATAGAATCCCTGTTTTCTCTGCTGTAGATGTAGTGGTCAGAATGCTTAGCTGTGTATTACCCGGCCTACACCCCTGATTGGTAGCTAGATGACAATGTACACAGGAAGCTGCCAATCGGGTGGGGGCGGGGATACACAGCTTAGCCTGACTGCTGTGCACATAAGACCTAGTCATGCAGTGATAATCTCCTGCTGATAAAACACTGATTGTTTTGAAACTACAATACACAGCCTAGTAAGTGACACATTCCTAAAATCAGGCTCTATTGAATTATATTACTCTGTTCTTAGGTTAAAAAGCAAAAAGCTGCTGACAGATTCCCTTAAAGGGAATTGTTTCGAAGCAGTGATATTTAGGTTGTGGTGCTGGCTTTTAAAGGCCCGTATAAACCAGCCGATAATCAGCCAATGAGCTAAACGCTTGTTCATCGTGTGATCAAATATTTGATGCCAGCGTCTCTGTCGGCAGTACATCGCCCCATGTAAACAGGGGATATGCTAACAACAACATCCTACTGGTAGTGGACAGAATGATCCTATTAAGTCATTTTCTCCCATACAGTTTTTGTTACCCCATGTGAATGTGCCAGTAAACAAGCACCAATCAACTGGTAGATGGTCAACAAAGACTATATGGCCAGAGAACGATTATTAATACCATTGTTCTGTCCTTGTACAGAATCCGATTGACAGCATAATGATTTTTATGCAGGCATAAACTAACTTAGCTCGTTCATCGGGTGGTTGACGACATTTTTTGGCCTACCAATTGCTTCTCCCAGAGAACACTTGAGTGCTTGGTGGAATGAGCACTTCTGTGTAATATAGGAGATACGGCTGAGATGGCTGTCGGCCGAACGATCAGCCCAAGATTACAATCATTGTGTTTGGTAGACTGATTTTAAAACTATGAACTTTGTGGTAGATGAGACTAAAATCAAAAAGATAAAATTACCATTTATTCGCACTAAATTTGGTCTAATTGGTCAGATATCTCACCCTTCAGGAAAGAATAATTAGAGATTACACAGAAATCCCCATAAAATAAATAAAGATAAAACTTGCCCCAGGAGACAGAAATAATAATATATACTTAACAATTGTGATGTAATCATTACATGGTTGCTGACACTTCTGTAATTAAGCTCCTTGGCAACTACTTGTCCGCCTTTCCTAACCCTGGTTAGTGTGGGGTTGCAGTACTCAAGACCTACCACTAGATGTCATCAAAATACTTTACATTTCCCGAGCCTTTGACATTGATATGACCAATGTCAAATACACAAGTCAGGACATTAATAATACTGAATTGTTAATGCAAAGGGTTTATTTGCCTAGTGGTCAAAGGGTTTTGGGATGGTCAGATAGTATTATTTATATTTTTTTTATTTGATTTTTTTTTTATGCATGCTGCATCAACCAACCTTTTTAATTACATTTTTGTTCAGTGCCACTGATATTTAGTAGACTATATGTACCAATGTATAATGTATGCTTCTTTTGCAGCACGACTTATTCAGTGGAAAGGGCAAGTAACATGTATGACATATTTAGCAGACCACCTTGAGGACATTGACTGCATGGTTCTTAAAACATTTCTTATTTTTCTTCTAGAAGTTGTGAATCCATCACCAGTAACGCAGACACCTGAACCCCCAGAAATACCCAGGTATAAAGATTGCCACAGATATTTTTTCTTTTCTTTTTTTTTTCTTTTTTGTTACTGCTTGTGTCAAAATATCGAATACTGTTTTAGCAAATTAGTATTGTACCTGGCACACAGTCTTTAATGCTTATTCGAGTTCAAAGCAAGCAGGAAAACTGATCTAGTTTTCAGATTAATGTCCATAAGAACAGATTCTAAAACTGACAGCAACGAAAGCAGTAAGTTTAGTGCTAGTGAGAACTAGGCCTAAGAAAAAAATCAATGTTATGATCTCGTGTACAAGCACTGCAAAGTAAGGCCGCATTCACACATCCGTGTGTTATGGTCCGAGTTAACAGACCAACTCGGGGTCTCCTAACCATATACTTTACAGTCTCCTGTATACCTATGAGGTTGTCAAGATCGTGTCAGGAGACCTGTGGCCGGTCAGTGAATCATGGACCATACTCTTCCCCTAACACACGGATGTGTGAACGCGACCTAAGAGAAACTGGTTTTGTATCACGGACCCTTTGGCAGGATAAGGTCTTGAAGCCAAAAGAATCCCCTCACAGAATAATGTCTTTTAAGTTTAACCTTTCATAATCATAGATGGCATTTTATGATCTTTGTATAACTGAATTTACTCTACTACTGCTGGTACTAATACTACCTCTTGCTGTTTACATTCACCGCTAAAGGGTGCTTCACGGCGGGGCCAATCATTTATATACACATTCCCAATTTACTTTGAGTTTTTTTGTACATTAGGCTGTGGGTGCACGGAGGACAGTCCAATCCATATTTATATTTATCCATATGTACAGTGGGGAAAATAAGTATTTGATACACTGCCGATTCTGCAAGTTTTCCCACCTGCAAACAATGGAGAAGTCTGTAATTTTTATCGTAGATACACTTCAACTGTGAGAGACTGAATCTAAAAAATATCCAGAAAATCACATTGTATGATTTTTACATAATTAATTTGCAGTTTATTGCTTGAAATAAGTATTTGATTCAGTAGAAAAACAGAAATTAATATTTGGTACAGAAACCTTTTGTTTACAATTACAGAGAGACGTTTCCTGTAGTTCTTGACCACACTGCAGCAGGGATTTTGGCCCATTCCTCCATACTGATCTTCTCCAGATCTTTCCGGTTTCGTGGCTGTCTCTGGGCAACATTGAGTTTCAGCTCCCACCAAAGAATTTCTATTGGGTTCAGGTCTGGAGACTGGCTAGGACACTCAAAGACCTTGAAATGCTTGCTATGGAGCCACTCCCTGGCTGCGTGTTTCAGTTTATTGTCATGCTGGAAGACCTAGCCACTACCCATCTTCAATACTCTTACTGAGGGAAGGAGGTTGTTGGCCAAAATTGCGATACATGACCCCATCCATTCTCCCTTCAATACGGTACAGTCATCCTGTCCCCTTTGCAGAAAAGTACCCGTAAAGTATGATGTTTCCTCCACCATGCTTCACAGTTGGGACAGTGTTCTGGTATTGTACTCATCCTTCTTCCTCCGACAATGTCAAGTGGAGTTGATATCAAAAAGTTCTATTTTGGTCTCCTCTGACCACATGACCTTCTCCCATGCCTCCTCTGGATCATCCAGATAGTCTTTTGCGAACTTCAAACAGGCCTGGACGGACATGTGCTCGCGTGAGCAGGTGGACCTTGCGTGCCCTGCCGGATTTTAATCCAAGACGACGCAGTGTGTTACTAACTGTAATGTTTGAGACTGTGGTCCCAGCTCTCTTCAGGTCATTGACCAGGTCCTCCCATATAATTCTGGGTTGATTCCTGACCTTTCTCAGAATCATCCATACCCCACGAGGCAAGATCTTGTATGAAGCCCCAGACCCAGGAAGATTGTCAGTCATCTTGTGTTTCTTCCATTTGCTAATAATTGCGCCAACAGTTGTTGCTTTCTCAACAAGTTGCTTGCCTATTGTCCTGTAGCCCATTCCAGCCTTGTGGAGGTCTACAATTTTGTCCCTGGTGTCCTTAGACAGCTCTTTGGTCTTGGCCATGGTGGAGAGGTTGGAGGGTGATTGATTGAGTGTGTGGACAGGTGTCTTTTCAAACAGGTGCAATAAATACAGGTAATGAGTGCAGAGTAGGAGGGCTTCTTAAAGAAAAACTAACAGGTCTGTGAGAGACAAAATTCTTGCTGGTTGGTAGGTGATCAAATACTTATTTCATTCAATAAAATGCAAATTAATTATGTAAAAATCATGCAATGTGATTTTCTGGATTTTATTTTTAGATTCTGTCTCTCACAGGTGAAGTGTACCTACGATAAAAATTACAGACCTCTCCATTCATTGTAGGTGGGAAAACTTGTAAAATCTGCAGTGTATCAAATACTTATTTTCCCCACTGTATATTATATAATAGTATATAGTAAGCAATATTTATATTTTAGAGCCATATTTATATTAGAAAGTAGTTTGTGTATGTGTGTGTGTGTGTGTGTGTGTATACACTATAGTTATATTTATAATGTAAAATAGTATATAATAAGTATACAAACAAAAGAATACAGCAGCACATTGTAAGCACTAAGATGTATGCACACACTGAATATATGAAATTTGAACAACTATATAGAATATAGTTATAAAAATGAAGGTACTTGTCACATAAATTGGCCAATTCATGAGAGCCCACCAGTCGCGACAAATCATACCTTTCTTTGATAGACCCTAACCTAATTTTTATCAAACATGCCTCTCCCGGGCTATAAGCACACAAACTTAAAGGGCAGGTGGGATCCAGCACTAATCAAAAACAGCTTTAGGCTGATGGGAGGTGTACACAGTCAGAAAAGGGTGCAGTCACCATCACCTCTAATAGAATGCTACCAAAAACTGACCAGCACCTCTGAACACAATAAATCAAGTGTGAACTGGTGCAAGCTGCTATAACTGCATAATATACAAGCAAGAGTACAGCAACACGCTGTAAGTGCTAACATCCTAGCGCTGCAGTGTGCTGTTTTTGTTTATATATTCTGTAGCCATATTTATGATATAAAATACTATAGTAAGAGATATTAATATTTTATAGCCATATTTATATTATGAAATAGTATATAATAAGAGATATTAATATTCTATAGCCATATTTCTAGCGAGTCTCTGGCTTGTGTTTATGCTAGAGATTACAAAGAAACCAACATTTTGGAAATGTTTACAGACCCCTAAACACTATCCATGTACCTCAAGTTAGAAACTACAGCAACAAAAAAAAGAACAATCTGTATGCTTTGACAGTTGAGGATGTATGGGTTAACCACTAAACTGTTTTACTTCTCATGGGTGTTAAAGGGAACCTGTCACATCTTATCTACTATCTACACTGCCCCCATAGCGTTGTTAGTGATGCACATTGCTGTGATCTGTGGCTCCCAGCGCATGTGCAGTCAATGTATCTTGCGGTCACCACATGCTCAGTGACACTGCAGCGGTGACCTCACGATACATTGACCGCGCCGGGAGCCACAGATCACAGCGCGTGCGCACTGAAGCTGGTAATCACACAGCCTCAGTGTGCACACGCCGGACCAGCGGCCAGGCGTGTGCAAATGCGCATGCGCCCCTCAAACCTAGCGCTTGCCGGGAGCAGTATTTGGATGTCATGGGCGGCACCAGCACTAACTGAACGCGGCAACCGCCCATGACTGAATGTGAGAATCACTCCCCTATGACTGAATACGAGCAGGAAAGACAAAGTATATAAAACGTTATAACATTATACTACCACCGATTTTCATGAAAACAGCTTGTTAGTGATTCACATTGCATCACTAACAACGCTATAGGGGGCAGCATAGCAACTGGGACGTGACAGGTTCCCTTTAAGTAACTCATGATTGCAGAGACTTCACTGTAGGAGTTGTCTTATTCCATGTATTCTGAGAATGGTTATGTTGCACAACTTTTTACTTTTCTTGATAATCGAATTTCCTCCTTTCCTGACATTTTGTATCATGAGAAATGACATTAAAGTCAGAAGTACGTGCAAGATTAATATTTTTCCACGAAGAAACAAAAAATCTCTATGTCCAACAAAAAGCAATTCCGCATTATACAAGCAACATTTTTAGCTCTAGCTTTAAAGGGTTTTTCCCAGAAATTGGTTAAAAAATGTTTAATTGCCGAGACTGTACTGCTATCACTGTGCGATCAGTTGTCCTAAACTCCCTGTTCCTGATAACATTTCGGGAACAACTAAGATGTCTTAGAAAGAGATGTGATACAGCGACATGTCATGGTGGTATACTACGGGGAAGGATCAAGCACTGCTCAATATGTTTGCATGTTATATTTTCTATTAGCTTAAATACTGAGAATATAACAGCAGATTAAGCTCCAAAAACTATGCTATCATTGTGAAAGAATAGCACTCTGCCATCCGATTGTCCTTTTCAAGGACACACACCAGAATGAGCTTGTCACAGTTAATGTTCATGACAACACATCTTAGCAGTTCACAAGGGTACTGTTATGTTCCATTAACCATATGCAACCTGTTTTTCCCAAGTGCACTATATATTTTTAGCCTGTGTAGATGAGAATGGGTGCAAGTGATTGGTTGTTCATTGTTAATGTCATTGTTACAGTTCGCAGATACCTTTGTGTGTGTTTTAATTCCCAGCCTTTTCAGTCTCCCTAACACCTACAATATTTTCCAGTACTGCTGAGGGCGATATGGAAACAGATGTGGTGGAGGAGCAGGAAGCAGAGGTATAGTAGCTGCTGCTTTGGAAGATCAAATATTAGAGGGCACTATTCTGGCATATAGCGGAATAAAATGGTTCAGGGAAAAAAAAGCAATTATTTATTTTCCACTGAAAATATGCTTGATTTCATTGACTTTTTTGTGCCAGTAGTTGACTTTAATTAAGTTTTGCTCCTATGTTATTTGTTGTTTTTTTTCCCATGCAAAAAGGTGTATTCTGTTATGCTATTCTGTAGAGTCAAAACCAAAAGGAAATTTAACTAATCTCATTGCAGTCAATAAAATTAGTCAGCCTTCCATTTCACTCTAGAAATGGGCACTTTCTCACTAGCGATATTATTTTTGAGTTAGATGAAACTTTGCATTAGAAGCAAACGTTTCTTCACATAGCATTGTAGAAATAAAAGTGTACATGTGGTATATGGATATATGATCAACGTTTTGACATACTGGGAAAGATATAAACCTTGAAGACATGAGTTGTGTGGCCACTAGTTTAATTATCCAATGGTAAAATAATTAAATCTTGAATTTGCTGAATGTTAAATGGATTGTTTTAACAGGGTGAGGAGCAAGAAGCCAACAAATCTGAGCCAGAGTATGATGATGACGAACTGGATGAACTCCCAACCTCAAGGTCCACAAGTGGTACTTTTAGGGGAATGATCTTCCGCAAGGCTAGCCAAACCAGCGTCTATTTACAGGAATGGGACATACCCTTTGAACAAATTGAACTTGAGGAACTTATTGGCCAGGGAAGATGGGGAAAGGTGTACAGGGGACGATGGCATGGGGAGGTAGCAATTCGTTTACTGGAAATAGATGGCAACAATCAAGACCATTTGAAACTTTTTAAGAAGGAGGTGATGAACTACAGACAGACACGTCATGAGAATGTGGTGTTGTTCATGGGAGCTTGTATGCATCCTCCGCATTTGGCCATCATTACCAGGTGAGTCATTGTAAGCAAAATGTGAAAAAATATGATGTATCAAATATTATTGGATGATATCAAGCAATAACTTTAAAGGAAAGCAGTCATGTTGTACATTTAGTCTGATCTGTGGCCAGCATTGTATAGAGAAAAAGAAGCTGGGCAGAATGATACACAGATTTCTGGGAAAAGATTCTGTATTTTATTCATTGAAATCCCCGATGTTTGTATACATACAGTATGTGTCCTGTGAGCGGTCTTACTCAGTGATTGACAGCAATATCGGCATGCACATTCATTCAGTCCATCGCTGGGACTGCCCACTGCACTCATAAGCATACAAACACTAAGAATTTCAATGAATAAAGTACAAGGTTTAATGAAACATTTCCCATAAAAAATTATATCAATCTGATCAGCTCTATAACATCCTTCCTGTAGATATGACACCATTTTTAACATGACAAGTTCCCTTTAATACCAGACTGTATCTTTTTGGTGAAATTAGATGTGCTAACTAGCACTAGTCATTTGTAATGGATAAACACTAGAAAAGTTAATACATAAATCACAACCCCCATTTCCATATGTCATATTTTGCATTAGAACAGCGTACAGGAAGCCTCAATTGATAATGATGTTGGAAAAACTATATCCCACTCTAGATTACCTTTACATTTAATTAGAAGTCATGTATTTTGAAACATATAGCTGCTGGAAGCTTGGGTATCTTGTCTTTCCTACACACACCATCCTTTTTTCTGAGGAAGAAGGCTTTCCCTTGTTCTAAGTAATTAATAAGCACAGCTCTTAAACTTCCTTGTTGCCTTCACTCCTCCTTGAGTACCAGTTCTGGTTCAGTAGCTTCATCCTAGTGCTCAGCTTATGCTAATGTGACACATTAATGGTCTGTCCATGCTTGATCTGAAGTTTAAACTGTTATCACTATATTTGCATTTATAGATAACAGGGCTTTTGATCAAGCTCATGACTTAGAAAATGAGAGCAGTGATTAGGAGAGGTGATGCTGGGCACCAGTGATCTTGCTTTTGCAGGACAGTTCAGGAGCTGACAAAGAGGGTGAAAGAGGTGAGCAGCTAACTGCTGTATAGAAATCAATGGGCTGTAGAGAGCTGACTAGCATCTTAGGTGATAACATTCTCAGGATTGTAGCTACTGCACATACTCAGCCAGGTTCTGGTGGTTGTTCCCCTTGCAACAAGCTGTACACTATGCAAGATAAAAGCTTTTATTGCAGGAGAATGACAGCAGATAGAAAAATTACAATTGTAAACTTATTTTTATGCTGTCTAACTAATTAAAACAATTTAATAACATGAGAATACCCCTTTAAATCTGACCTCTTGCAATCCAAGGATGGTAAGTCTGGGCTGTAACTTTTTTAACATTTATTTGAACCATGTGCTATTTTGTTTCAGTTATTGCAAAGGAAGGACACTTCATGCATTTGTGAGGGATCCTAAAGCCTCTCTAGACATTAATAAAACCCGTCAGATTGCTCAAGAAATTATTAAGGTAAATGGTCAGGTTCTGGATTTTCTTGGACACATGTGTACAACACAACATTCTAATAGAAAACCTTGGACCCTGGCATAAATATCGATGTAACTTTGACAGGTACCACCTACATAAACATTGCTACAGATCAAGTACACTCCTTCATGGCAACAGTATATACACTACTGGCTTTGGCCTATTTCAGCAAGATAGTTGTCCCTACCACACTGCAGAAGTTCTTCAGAAATGATTTGAGAAACCGTTCAACATGTTGGAATCCTCAAATCTCAATGTGATCAAGCATCTGTTAGATGTGCTGGAAAAACGAGTCCAAACCATGGAGACCCCCCACCTCGCAACTGTCATCAGGTCAAAAATGACCGTTTTTTGCTCTTATTTTATTCTCTCTGCTCAACTCAGTATCCCACCCCACTCCCTTTTTTTTAATCCATGTGGTTCCAGATATATGGGCTTTTTTGTTTAGTATTAATCTTTATGGTCTTTTCCAAGGGGGAATTTCTGACCGTATAGTAATGCAGAGCAATTAAAGACCTCATTCAGGCGTACTTTTTACATGTACATGTTCTAGCCATGTTTTTCATGGATACAGAACATACCCATTATAGTCTGTGAGACTGTTCACATCTCAGTGTTTTCTCATGGACTGTGTCTGCAAAACACACAGAGACATGTCCGTCTTTTGGGGGGCATCACTGATGAAAGGGGCCAATACAAGTCTACGGGTCCATTTGCGGTCTGTATTTAAAATTGCAAAGGTTAATTTTTATCCATATATGAAAAATATTGATGACACACTGACCAACCACTAATGACACACAGATCCAAAACATTGATGACACAGGTACCGTTTTTTTTTTTTGCGTACGTGAAAAACACTGACATCTGAACGAGGTCATGCCCCCAGAGAATCCTGTGAAAAATATGCTTTTGGTAAAGACTTTAAGAATTATTACTAAATAAAAAAGGCCCACATCTCTACAACCATATGGTAAAAAGAAATTATTAAAAATAAATAAATAAGCTGTGGGAATAAAGTAAGAACAAAACCTGGCCACTTTTGGCCTTGTGACGGGTTCTCTTTAAGTTTGACTATCCGTGCAGAGCCATTTACAGACTTCTGCTTTATATCATCTATTCTACGTCTGTTGCTGTGTAAGCTAAATATGCCCGTACAAACTCCAGTTTTTATTAAAGGACTTTAAGAAGTTATACAGTGATACATAGCACTATTATATTTATGGTGTGGAAGGTTTGGACAATTACCCTCCTTATTATGTGAGAAAAATGCCCATAAACTTGATTGTGCTATATAAACCTATTTACTTTCCTCCCACTCAGCCATTGTGGGCGTTAGTTTGTTGTAGCAAAGGGCAAGTGACATCAATGTTTTACTTGACTTGAAGCTATTTGTTTTCCAAATTCTGATCAGTTCATGTAAAATGTTTAGGTCACTATGTTACTCAATATTTCTGTGTAGGAAAATATTGTGAATTTACTACTTTAATAATGTGACAATATATTTGTAGTGAGCATATTTCTACCACAGTCCTTGCAAGTAATGGCTACGAAATGGAAGATATTAGAACTAGTTTAAGGGGAATCTGTCAGTAGGCTCAAACACTCCTAAGCCATCTATATGTGCTTGTAGGCCCTAGAGAGTTGAATACAATGATACCTTGTTATATGTGTCGCGCAAGGTGAGGGAAGGCACAAGAGTACAACGACGGTAAAGGGGGGGAAGGAAGCTCAACAACTGGGGAAAGGGGGAGTGGAGACCCCTAGACAGATCTAATATCACCCTGCCTTCCCTATTGTCCCTATATAGGTTCCACACCTATCGCCGAGCAGGAACCTAATCCCTGAATGTCCCTAGAGCTTGGCCCTAGATAAGGAGGGGATGGGGTGAGCCCTAGTCAGGCTTCTACAAACTAAAAACAACAACATAAGCAAACAAAGGGGATACACTTAGCTTGAGCAGACACCAGAAAGATAACGCCAACTGTCCTCCAAGGGCACAAAAGAAGAAACCTGCCGACTGCTAGTGCTCCAAGCCTGCACAGAGGTACATAGAACTATCACCGGCAACTCTCTAGAGAAACTGAGAGTTTTTAACTACCAAGAAAGGGTGTGTCAATCAGCAGCAGAAGGTGGAGGTTGCTGTTGCGTCCTAAAGGAAGAAGGATATAACTATACTACAGACATGAGAGGATCAAGAAGGTGTCTGCAATGCCAAGCGCAGTGACCTTCTACAGCCGGATCCAGAGCGACTGTCTGTCACATCTGACACATGTGGTCCAGTATCTTATTCCAGAGAAATCCATATTTTTCTTATACGTAAATGAGCTGTTCAGGACTATTGGCCGGACTCTAATGTGCAAGAGAATTTGCCTCCAGAGCTTATTCTGCAGTGAGATCACAACTAATACAGTACAGGAGAAGTGAACTTTGTCTCTTTACGAACATTTTTAGCAGCCCTTGTCCTCTGATAGTGCTGTCAGCACTGCTGCATAGCTGTGCCTGATTATAACCAACACCGTACAGCTGAGCTGAACCTTATCTCATTAAAAACACAACAAGCACATTTGCAGTTGTCTTCTCATTGAGCTGTGAGCTCTGCTGTTCTGCCGTTCCCCCCACACTGACTGCCTGTAAGATGGAAGTTAAAGCACTATGAGAGGACTGCAGCTTCAGCATGTAATAAGACAAACTTCACTTACTGTATGGCTATTGACTGTGCTGTACTGTGTTAGCTTTGCTGTACAGTGTTAGTTCTGATCTCACTGCAGAGCTGTGTGTGATTATTAGAGCAAAGTGTCAGTCATTACATGTCTCACACTGGTAACTCCCCTTTTTATTTATAAAAAGCTCTGGGTGCAGATTCTCAGTGAGATCTGTGTCCGGCCCATAGATCTTAATAGCTCAGTTATATATAATAAGAGCGTAGCTTACTCTGGAATAAGACATCGGATTGCAGATATAAAGGTTTAATTTTATTCAGCTTCCTATGGCCTACATGCCCATATAGACGGCTTAGGACAGTAGATCCTACTGACAGATTCCTTTTAGTAAAAACTAGAAGAAACTTACCATTATGCCAGTATATTTGTCTCATAGATTGTGTGTATAGGACTAAACCTACTGCAAGTTTTCAGTCAGGCGCCTCATTTTAAATACGTTTTCAATATATTTTGGTTTATATTTATAAATCTGTTTTTTCATTTTTTCAGGGTATGGGTTACCTGCACGCCAAAGGCATTGTCCACAAAGATTTAAAATCAAAGAATGTTTTCTATGAAAATGGCAAAGTGATAATCACAGACTTTGGTCTCTTTGGAATATCAGGAGTTGTGCAGGAGGGAAGGTAAGACCATATGAAAAGGTGGAAATCAAAAACTGGAAGGAGGGGAGCAGTATTGCTATACAGTCCCTCATAGACGACGGGAGCAGGCTTTCAGGGGGCCGACCCAGGCCCCGATACAATAGCAAATGGACAGACAAAAGCAGCACATTTTTGTATCTAAGATGGATATCTATTCCATCAAAAAAGGACAGACAAAAGTAGTACTTGAGGAATCAACTACCGCAGTGGTTTATTTCACCTTAGCCTTTCTATAGTGCCACCATGAAGCTTGATAAAGGATATATTTCAGGGCTGAAACTTAGCACATTTCTAACAGACATGGGTGAAATAAATCTCTGTAGTATTAGATTTTTTGGAGTGATGTTTTCTTCTGTCAGTTTTCTGATATATTCATTTTAGACACAAATATTTTTAGAACACGTTTTGCTGGCAGTGTCCTCATCTTTACTCATTGGGGATCTTTTCTTCTGCTTTTTTGGCCAGGCGTGAAAATGAGCTGAAGTTAAGCCATGATTGGTTGTGTTTTTTGGCCCCTGAAATCGTTCGTGAAATGGCCCCTGGCAAAGACGAAGATAAACTTCCTTTTTCAAAGGCTGCTGATGTATATGCATTTGGGTGAGTTGAAAACCCTCACTGAGTTATGTATGTATGTAAAGTTTGTACCATTGCTTTGTAAAATGTCTGTGATGAACACAAAAAATAGACTACTGGTGGTTCAGTACTTTTTATTGGGGTGCAGTTCAGTAACATAGCATTGAATAATCCAAACCTTTTAGCAGGGAGACACCGCTTAAGCTGGCGATCATCAGTTATCTCTTCCGACATCTCCACACATGAATACTTGGTTTGACCAAGTGCTCATGTGTTCTCATTGGTCAAAGAGGAGAAAGCTGCTTCTAGTTGTGTCTAATAGTGGCATATTTCTCATAATACTAAAGGAATCGGATGTTTGCATTCACACTGCCTGATCCTTCTCTTTCCCAACATCATCTGTTGGGAATGAGTACGGAAGCACCTAAAGATAGTCAATCAACCTCTGATCAGCTGGTTTGTCCCAATGTAATTGAATTTGTTGCTGTGGTTATGTGGGGTAATGTGACCTGGAGCCTTGGGGGCTTTTGCCTTGCAGCATGGGTGCCGTGGGCTGTCTGAGTAGCTCCCCCTGCTGCTTTGGTATCATTTCGGTACTGGTCGCCACAAGGTGCCACACCATTAAGGTTTGAGACCCACAAAGAGGCCTTTATGTGGCAGTCTGCTTCATACACATTGATCATGATCAGAATGTTAAATTAAAAACCTCCTGTTCAGTTTTGCCAATTTTTGCTTAGCTACAATAGACCAATGTGTGATCATTAGATGAGCGGTCCATGTCTTTTTTTTCGTACAGGTATCAGCAATTTAACTTCATGTGTATTGGGGCATTTTAACCTTAAAGCTGTTACTTCTAACTGGATGCAACATGTCACGCAACATTTTGGGGGTAACATGCCGCCTTCCTTAAGTGTGAAGTATTTTTTTATTTTTCTTTAGAATATCAGAACTTCCTAAAACTAACACTTTGTTATTACATACAAAGAACTGTTAGAGTATTCTCAGAGACACTACAGTTACAAGCTTCACCACGACCTTGGGGTTGTACGGCTTTGTGCTTTACTATCCAAAACATTTCCTCTGCTGAAATATTTTGCTATTATCCAATTCATTATTTTGCATGTTTACTTTCTCTGAAATTAACCATTCCAAATCACTTATTCGCTCACTTATCTTATACTTACATTAAAAAACATCTAGCCTCTGATGTTTTCCCATATTGTACTTTATTACATTCATTTCCAATACTAGATTTATATTTATTTAACCTTCTTTTTATTTGTCTGTCTGTTTCTTGTATACATTTTCACTTGGACATTTTATAGAATAGAATACAATTTTACTATCACCCAAATGAAATCTTTATATTGATATGTCATGACTTTCTGTTAATGAATGCTATCGCCATTAGTGGTTGCACTTCAGGGCTTCCCGTTTAAACAAGCATAAGTTCCTCATTTTCTATGTGCTAACATTTTGTCTATAATGTTTCTGTCTTTTTATGCTGCCTCTTACCACGAATCAGTGATTTCTTTTTTCCGTATACAAATATTGGGGTACAACAGAACAGCAGTCCAAAAGTTTGCATAATACTCCAATAATAGCACAGAGTTTTCTATATAAAATTTGCATGATTGTCATACATAGTGGAAAATATCAATCTGTCATTTTTCTTTGTCCTTTGTTGCTGCTTTCTTGCGACCTTGCAATATTCTCTTAACAGCTTTAATTCCTCCTCCACTGTATGTTTTTCTGATAACCTTTTATCACACATTTGTTAGTAATCATCTGTGAACTTTCATTATATTTTTTCATAATTGTAGATATTCTCTTGATCTGCTGTTCAGGAGCGCCCTAATATTTGCCTACAGAAAAGAGAAATTGTTGAGGAAACAAATTGTAGACAAAAAATTGTAGTACGTAGGAAAAGAGGAACTTATGCTTGTTTGAATGGTTCAGCACTGTAGTTCAGTCATAAGGTCATGACATAATAATGCAAGGCTTTTATACATGTGATGGTAAAAATGTATTCTGTTCTTTAAAATGTCAGTGTGGGACAGCTGACTAAACCAATAAGACAGTTGAATGATCATAAATCCATATTAGGAAATACAATACAGAATGAGAAAGAAGTAGAACCACAAGTGTCAGAATACAGATAACACAAATTTTGGTAAACATCTAATTCTAGGCATTTCTAACTTTTATTTGGTTTACTGTTTTGTTCATGTTTTTTTTAAGTTACAAAATCTTAAACCACATCTCAAGATGTAATATTGCATTACAACTCTTGAAAGACATATAAACGTCCATTTTTCTCTTATTGATATAATATTGACAATAGACAGACCATAGGTTCATGTAACCAGGAAAAGTAACCCATAACATCGATTGATTTATAAGGCATAAGTCCTGCTAGGAAAACATTTAGTATAGTTTATGCCAGAGACCAAGCATGAGAATGACAGGAAAACACAAATGCATTACACGGGCTACTACCTCTTTCTCTTTCCCCATTCCCAAAAGCTTTCATAAGTAATCAAACACTCTTTCCAGAGATTTGTCTCTGGGGGCATGTATTTCTTCCCCTGCATGAGGTCCTAAGCAGGCAGCAACACACAGGAAGAAAAGAACATGCCATCCTCTCCTCACTGATCTCTGAAGCTAATGTGTAAAAATACAGCAGAGCTGAGTTATATTATTACAAACACTTCAGGACCTCATGTCACGGCTGTTAGTGTGGGGAGATGAGAGCTGACAGCACTTTGAGAAGATATCTAGAAGTGTTTGTAACGATACATAACTCAGCTCTGCTGTATCCCAGTTAGGAAAGGAGGGCTTGTTCTTTTCTCCCCTGCATGATGCTGCCTGCTTATGATTGATCAGCCTTATGCAAGAGAAGAAGTACACTCCCCCAGACACAAATGTCTGGTAACATCCAGTTGAACACTAACATAAACTAAATCCAAAAAATGTACAAGCTTATATCTCCACAATGGAGAGGAGAAATTAGAAAATAAAAACTATTTCTCAGCTCTGCAGTCACTACTCCATTATGTGGCCATTTTAACATGCTCAAACTGGTGAAAGGTCCTCTTTAAAAAGGGGTTATTCAGTAGCTGACTACTTCATTAATGCTAGAGGAAGTGGCCACTACAGAAGAGGGAACTGTATTAGATAGTGAGGTTGGGTGACTTGTAACCAAGAGGTCATAATGAAATTTACAACTCTAGTGTCTTTTTGTAATTACTTTTAAGACAAGTGTTTGTATTCAATAAGAACATGTTAGTTTTAGGAGATTTCGACATTATGAAGTGTTATACAACCCCTGGCAAAAATTATGGAATCACCGAGCTCGGAGGATGTTCATTCAGTTGTTTAATGTTGTTGAAAAAAAGCAGATCACAGACACTGCACAAAACTAAAGTCATTTCAAATGGCAACTTTAGGGCTTTAAGAAACACTAAAAGAAATCTAGATTAAAAATGTGGTACTCATATGGAATCCCTCAATTCTGAGGAAAAAATTATGGAATCACCTTGTAAATTTTCATTTTCAAAACTAACACCTGCATCAAATTAGATCTGCTCATTAGTCTGCATCTAAAAAGGAGTGATCACACCTTGGAGAGCTGTTGCACCAAGTGGACTGACATGAATCATGGCTCCAACATGAGAGATGTCAATTGAAACAAAGGAGAGGATTATCAAACTCTTAAAAGAAGGTAAATCATCACGCAATGTTGCAAAAGATGTTGGTTTTTCACAAAAATCTGGACCAAATACAAACAACATGGGAAGGTTGTTAAAGGCAAACATACTGGTAGACCAAGGAAGACATCAAAGCGTCAAGACCGGAAACTTAAAGCAATATGTCTCCAAAACAGGAAATGCACAACAAAACAAATGAGGAACGAATGGGAGGAAACTGGAGTCAATGTCTGTGACCGAACTGTAAGAAACTGCCTAAAGGAAATGGGATTTACATACAGAAAAGCCATCATTAACACCTAAACAGAAAAAAAGAAGATTACAATGGGCTAAGGAACAGCAATCGTGGACTGTGGATGACTGGATGAAAGTCATATTCAGTGATGAATCGCAAATCTGCATTGGGCAAGGTGATGATGCTGGAACTTTTGTTTGGTGCCGTTCCAATGAGATTTATAAAGATGACTGCATGAAGAGAACATGCAAATTTCCACAGTCATTGATGATGTGGGGCTGCATGTCAGGTAAAGGCACTGGGAAAATGGCTGTCATTACATCTTCAATAAATGCCCAAGTTTACATTGATATTTTGGACAATTTTCTTATCCCATCAATTGAAAGGATGTTTGGGGATGATGACATCATTTTTCAAGTTGATAATGCATCCTGCCA
Source organism: Phyllobates terribilis (assembly GCF_046119375.1). Classification (NCBI taxonomy): domain Eukaryota; kingdom Metazoa; phylum Chordata; class Amphibia; order Anura; family Dendrobatidae; genus Phyllobates; species Phyllobates terribilis. Next base: position 339,675,390 of record NW_027362762.1, on the reverse strand, counting down.
TAGAGCAAAAACTGTGAAAACATTCCTTGAAAGAAGACACATAAGGTCAATGTCATGGCCTGCAAATAGTCCGGATCTCAATCCAATTGAAAATCTTTGGTGGAAGTTGAAGAAAATGGTCCATGACAAGGCTCCAACCTGCAAAGCTGATCTGGCAACAGCAATCAGAGAAAGTTGGAGCCAGATTGATGAAGAGTACTGTTTGTCACTCATTAAGTCCATGCCTCAGAGACTGAAAGCTGTTATTAAAGCCAGAGGTGGTGCAACAAAGTACTAGTGATGTATTGGAGTGTTCTTTTGTGTGTTTGTTTTTCATAATTCCATAATTTTTTCCTCAGAATTGAGTGATTCCATAATTTTTTCCCTCTGCTTGGTCTGAAAAAAATTACCCTTATTGTGTTTCTAATGATCAATGAAGTTCCATCTCTTTTGGTCCTTCAATAAGTCCTGTTTCCTTTTATATAAGTAATATAATGTTTATCAAAACTTTACTATCATTGTATACATTTTCTGCCAACTGTCAAACATTCTGTAACTGTAAAGCTATACAAACAAGATTAATGTAAATTTTATCTAGATAAATCAATGATCTAACGTGAAGGAGGCTGCCCAGTAGTCCCTTGATAAACGTTAGATTTTAACCTGCCGCATCCTTTGTTCCTCAGGAGATAAGCCTCTGACAGATGCCAACAGCTTATATCTCTGTTGGAACAAGGTCTAGCCTAAGAGTGCATGTTTGTGTACATTTTTCATGTGAATGGTCATTTGCCAAGATTGAATAGCTGGTAAGGTAGAAAAAAGGCCTAATGCCTATCCAACTACACATATTATATTTTTTTTTATAAAGGACTGTATGGTATGAACTGCAGGCCAGGGATTGGCCATTCAAAAGTCAAGCAGCCGAGGCTCTTATATGGCAAGTTGGAAGTGGTGAAGGCGTGAAGCAGGTGTTGTCTACTATAAGTCTGGGAAAAGAGGTCACTGTAAGTATATGTAAAAAAAAATTATATGAAGCCTCAAAATTCTGACTCATTGAAGTGGATGTCTCAGCCCCTGTCCATATTCTCTACTAGGCTAAGGAATTCCCCAACTTGGGTTCCCCCTTTGATCAAAAAAGGAGAACTTTGGTGGACTTCCGATGTCCATATATTACATGGATGGCCACTCATCTGAATTGCCACTGTGTAGTACAACTTAAAGGGAATCTATTAGCAGATTTTTGCTATTTAATCTGAGAGCAGCACAATGTAGAGGTAGAGAGCCTTATACTAGGGATGTGCTACTTGATCAGCAACTTGCTGTAGTTTCAATACAATCGGTGTTTTATCAGGAGGAGATTATCACTGCTGAACTAAGTGTCGCATTCAAGCCAGATCACCTAATCTATGTAATTCTGCCCTCATCGCTGATTGGCAGCGGGGTTATACACCGCTCAGTATTCTGACAGGGATTTTATGAAAACTGCAGCAAGCAGCCCACTAAGTGATACTAGAATGAAATCAGGCTCTCTCTATCCTAAATAATTCTGCTTTCTGATTCCATAGCAAAAAACTGCTGACAGATTCCCTCTAGCTGAAAATGTGTAGATGTTCTAAACTCCAACATGAAAGCTGTTGTCTGCAGTGATACAACCCCTTTAATATATAAATTGACTTTTCTTTAAAGTGAATGACACTAAAAGGTTTGTGATTTTTCATTAACTTTTGTTTCATGCAGGAAATTCTGGCTGCATGTTGGTCATTTGATTTTAATGAGAGGCCAAGCTTTACAATACTTATGGATATGTTAGAGAAGCTGCCAAAACTTAACCGAAGGCTGTCACATCCTGGTCACTTCTGGAAATCTGCAGAGTAAGTATCCCACAAAAATCATTGGGAAGTTATACTGGTCCCTTCTAAATGCTTCATTATAAACAAGGGTAATTGTTCAATGTCATGGATGCCATTCGGCAAGTGCAATGGATCTTTTCCCCAAAACAGAACTTTGTCAGTAGGTTTAATGTTCTGTATCCATTCTATTAAAGGAATGTCAGAATAATCTGTATTCAGGTTAGGTAACTTAATACATTATAATGAAAAATATTTTTAAGCACAGAGCATGAAATAAAAAAGTGATTTTTTTATTATATTGTCAAATCATTGCATTAAATATACTTTATCATTTTGTAATTATCAGTTATGAAACTAGAAATATTGAAAACACATTTGTTCATATTTTAAGGTTATGTTCACATGTTGAGTAATTTCAGCGTTCTTTTCTGCACCAAAAGTGCAGAGTGTTTGCAGGAAAAAAGCTGCATAGAGTACGTGCATTTTTCTTGTGTTTTTATGTTTGTTTTCACAGCATCTTTACTTTTATTTTTCACTTTTCATTTGAATGGGTTAAAAGTGCTGCAAAAATGCCGAAAAATTTGACATGCTGCGTCTTGTCAGAAACGCAGCAGGGCTCAAAATGTGTGCAGAAAAAAATCAGTGTGTACATAAGATTTCAGAAATCTCATTTATTATGCTGGTGCGGTAAAGCGCTGTGTATTGTCGTATGTACCAAAGATGCAGAAAAAACGCTGTAAAAGGCTTTGTGTGAGCATACCCTCATTATTGTGCTGAAAAACTGCTGTCTACATTTCTTCACTTCTAATGCAAAGTTATTAATTGATTCTTTGTACCTTCTTTCCCCCCATGGATTTTATTATTTGCTGATTCCCTTGCTGCCATTCTTCCTTCCATCTTCCATGATCCTGCTGTCGGTCCTGGCACACCACTTTGGATATCTCTGAACTCATCTGTATTGTTGATCCTTTGCTGCCTTTCTGCTTGGTTTTCTTCTGTATCACTTATATCTCCATATATCCTGTATTTTACATTGCATGTAACGTCAGTAGACATTGGAACAATTTTTACACAAAGGGTCAATTCTGCCAACATGGCTTTTACATCCACTGCCCTGTTGCCAATAAATAAACTGACAAGCTTATTCCTCATCACCCCTGCAGTCCATTAACTTTTTATTTTCTATAACTAAGGATCATGAAAGAAGTGCTAGGTAATATATCACTGCTCAAATATTAGAGGAATATATGAGATTAAAGGGAACACTTATTTTTTTGGACTTGGGTCACTTGTATAAAGCTTTCTTCTTGCTTTCATCAGTGGCTAAAAAGAGGACTTAGGCAGAGTTTAGGTGGCCATATGCAATCTGAACGAGCTCCTGCTTTAAGCTGAGAGTCATTCGATCCATTACAGAATATATACACAAAGTAATACAAGTAATGTAATGTAGTAAGTAACATAAAATAACTTCTATACCCACAGATATGTCATGCTTCAGACATACAGCAGATTTCATCTTTATGAAGATAGTATATTGTAATAAAGATATAGAACTGTTATTAAACAAGTTGGAATTTTTTTAGTGTCCAGGGTTCAGTAGTTCCTGAAATAGGCAGCATGTGAATGCTAATCACTCTGATTACTGACCCTGAAAAAGAGAAGAATTCTGACCCAAGTTCTGCTTTTCCTGGACATGAAAATGCTCGCTTTCTAATTTTAGTTTTGGGGTAATTTTGAACATAACCTATGGCTCCAAGTTGACTGAGACATAAGTAAATCTCTGAGTTACCAGGAACTTGTGGGTGGTTTCAATGATTCTTTGGAAACAAAAATTGTTATGCGTTGCAATGTCAATTTTTACAAGGCCTTTAGCAACTTTCATTTCCATGGGGGGGACCTTAATGTAGTCTTTGTGGAGACCTAGCCTTAATGTAGACATAAGAGTTATTTTTTAACCAGATCCATTCAGGAATATTGTCATTTCAAGTCATTTGCGGTGTCTTTTCTTTATAAACCTTGCCTTTTCTGATTGCGTTGTGCCATTACTAATATATTTTTCGTCTTTTAATTATATTGTCGTAACCACTTTGAGGATTGTTGATTAACTGTGTTTTCTCCTCTTCATAGGTTATAGCTGCTGGCCATCTAACTGGGCTCTGCCTTGCATGCTTCCATGCGTCTTCTTCTAATCTACAGCTTCGTGGACACTTACCTTCCATCCACAAAACAATTAACCACCAATATTAGCAAACCTTTTTAACCCTTGGATGTATCTACCGCTTTGATCTTTTTCTTGCCTGCTATTCTCTTGGTGTGGGCTGTTTGCTTTTTCTAAAAACAGGGTTACCAGCATTTTAGTGGATTCGTTGCACTGGGTGCTTTACTTCTGTGTCCTTCTAATAAGCACTTTTAAGTCTGTATGTGTGTTTTAAGATTGTCCATCAATGAACAGCACAATATCAAAGGCTTATGCCACCATGTGCCAACATCTGGTACTGGTTTTAGATATAGGTAACCACTTTGTATATCATTGTCTGTTACATTTGCTATTGTAATCCTGACTTGGATTTCATTCTTTTACGAGGACATAATTTTTTATTTGAACAAGATGTGTTTGACATATGTAAGAATTCTGAGTCTACAACCGCAATCACAATCTGAGATGCACTTTACAGATTGCATTCTCAATGTGAAGAAACTACAACGCTATTTTCTATACTGCTTTTCATCAGTTATAGCGTCTTCCTCTTTTGAAGAAAAGGGAAGTGCAGTAACACCACCTGATACTCATGTCAGAGTGACTAGTATAGAATTGGAAGGTGGTGGGAGTCACGTAATGTACACTTTATATACACAGTTCAGCAAGCATCAAATGTTATATACAATGCAAAAATCTGAGGATTTTTTTTAGTCCACATACATATCATTCCTTGTTATTTTAACCCATGTAAATAAATGAATAAGTAATGAATTTGAAATTAAATTTTTAGGATCTTTTAGGCTTGAATGTTGCATTTTTGTTGGACAATCTTATAATCGGTGATAATATGTATGTATAGTGGATGAAGTACAAATGAATATGTTTTAACTAGTCTAACTTAGACATGTTTGTTTTTGTTCCCATTCTTTTAGCATTAACAGTAGCAAAAGTATCCCCCGTTTTGAAAGGTTTGGCCTGGGAGTCTTGGAGCAGGGTAACCAAAAGATCTAATATGCTGAGAGAGAGAGATGTCTGAAAGTGATATTCATGCTTAGTACTACAGCAACCTGCAGAGATTGGAATTGCAGCCAATGGTGACTCCCTGTAATGGATATGCTTTTTTTACTCTTTTTAATGAATTTTTAAATTAATCCATTCGGCACTGTGCGGGAGCAGAGCAGCGCCTTGCCTGCCCCTCACAGCGCTGAATGGCTTAAGCTTTAATTCTACCTGCTGATCTTGTTGTTTACATATGATTTTACGCACGTGAGTTGTATTCTGTCTATGAGAGTGAATAAATGTGACTGACTTTTTTATTTCCTTCTATATAAGCGACAGAATTACTTTCAAATGATTTTAGGGTCTGTAATGTCATTCCATCTAATATCAAGTTGTTCTTCATTCCTAAGCCATAATGTGCTTTTGAGGCAATACAAAAAGGCATATTCCTGCTGTCAAGTCAATTTTGTGTCTAAGCTTACTATGAAGACTATTAAATACCGTAACACATTAGTTTTGTTCATAGCAAAGTTATGTTCACTAACGATTACAATTATTACAGTTGTGGACAAATGATGACACTTGCTGCTCAGGTACTCGCTCTATAGTAATACAGAATGGCTGAATGTTTTACTGAACTTCCAACATTTTCAGTCATCTTTTACATTTGTGGGTGTACATCACAATTTTTGAAACCATCATTAAATGATCAGTGGATTAAAAAAATGTGGGTCAAAGAACTGCTGGACATTTTCATCAGTAAGGTCCTCACGGGGTAAGGAACAGTATTGATGCAATACCTTATGTTAGAGAGAACCTGTCAGCTATTCTGATATGTCTATTTCTGTAAATCATTGTATCCATCATAAACTAAGAATTCTGCAGTAATTATGTGAACAGATCCTAAATTCAGTAAGAATCCAAATCGGTTGGTCTTTGTGTTATAATTTTCCTAAGGCTTAGTTCACACCTGCATTTGATGCATGTGTTTGACACAGATGTGAAGTATGCGTAATATACCCATTGTATATTACATATCTGTTTCCACATGTAACAGATGGCAAATTATTAATTAAGACATTAGACTCTCTGGGCTAATACTCAAAGTCACTGAACTTTAGGCGAGGGTTGGACAAGCTTATGAAAATTAATTGTATTTTCATCCATATTGTCATTCATTTGCCATCTATGTGTCTGTATTTAAAGGGAACCTGACAGCTGATACATGCTGCCTTATGTGTGGGCAACTGGCTATATCATCTATGTATCAGGCACTGGCTATATGATCTCAGGCAGGTATGTTTGACTCTGAAACATCACGGCGGGGCTCGCTGTAGACTAGTCGGACAGGTGGGTCCCCGGCGACTTCTCCTCACCCGCTGCCCTGGATTGACCGGTCTCTGCCTACATGCACGAATAGGCTGCTTTTAAGGTATTTTTTTTCTCAGAAGCACTGCAGCTTTTCAGAATAAAACATACCTGGTTGAGTTCATACAGTCAGTGCCTGATACATTCTGTGGATCGGGCAGCATGTGTAACATCCTTTTTACATTGATACACATCGATCGTTAAATAATATACGTGATCAAGTACAGTTTTTGCTAGGTTAATAATGGTAATGTATCAGTAAAAATAGTATGCAATATGGATGCTCTGTATGGGATGTAGATTTTTTTTCACACCTATAAACTTGAATGGGTGAGACTCAGAAGATAACATCGCATTCTACGATTATTGACACATGAACAGAATGCCCATCTAAAAGAAAACAACATCTGAACTGTCCATTTCACTTTCAGTGTGCTGTGCTGTCCTTTTTACTCGGACAAGACATCCATATTATACGCTTTTCTGAACAAGATAGGAATATGCAAGAAAATTTTATAGAGTTGTAGTGTATGTTATTACTGAATATAAGTGAGAAAGTTTCACAATCTCTTAAAGTCAGAAGTAGAGCTGGAATGGGATAAGTTGTAAGTACACTACTTAGGAGAGATCTTTGAGCGTAGGTACAATCACTTAAACCATGTATGACACAATAAAAAGAGGATTGATTGTACTTTTCATTCAGAATTCAATTGCCACTCCTGGTGCCCTTAAACTGATTGAAAAAGAAATACAAGGTTGAACTTGAAAAGAGCTATGTGACAACCTGGCATGCTGAAGTGCCGTGTTCTACATGCCTTTATCTCCAGTGACACTGAAAACATTTAATACAAGTTACACAAGTCAATTTTTTATTAAATGACACTTAGCAATGGATCATTTACAAACAGATGAAAAAAAAAGGAAGGAATACTGCTGCAAATGATTGATGTCTTCCGTTTTTCATGGATCCCTGTAGACTCAGATAGTGGAGTCTGATTTGCCAAAACATATGAGGATGATGGGACATGTACTGAATTTAATAGAATGGACACACACAAATCCATTAAAAAAAAAGTGTGGAAGGTTCTATTAAACTCGATGGGTCAGTGTACTGACCATTTACATATACATACGTAACACTCGGATGAAAAAATGAATGCGTGAATGTAGCTTGTCTGAATACTTTTATATATGGTGATTAAGGCTATGTTCACACGTCTTGCTTTTTACCCTTTTTTTTCCATGAAAAAAGCAACATTTTAATGTCCCAGCAAAGTGAATAAGATATCTGAAATATCGTGCACTTGTTGCTTATTTTTTTCCTTGCAGATTTGAAGTAATTTCATATCCACAGCATATCCATTCTTTCCTCGTTTTTGCAGCGTTTTTCACCTATTTTAAAGAATGGGGGAAAAAACACACGAATGGCTTTGTGCACACGTTCAGAATTTGCAACAGAAAATTGTGCTGCAAATCCTGAAGTGTTGACAAAAATAACGCTGTGTAAAATACGCACATTTTTTGCATGCATTTTTGTTATGTATTTTTCCCCACTCATTATTATGTATAAAATCTACTGCTAAAACACTGCAAGGATTGACATGCTGAAGATTTGAAACTGCTGCAAATCTGCAAGGAAAAAATAAGCAATGTGTGCATGAGACTTCAAGAATCTCATTCACTTTTTTGGTACTAGGAAAGCCTTCAGTTTTTGTGATAAAACTGCAGAAAAAAAAGTGTGCCTCTACCAAAAAATGCATCCAAAGCTTGACAAAATACAGCGGTTTAATGCTATGTTTAATGCTCTACCACTCACCACCTCCTCACTGCTTTTACTACTCTGGTATTCTTCAGTAATTTCACAAGGGCAGTGTAAGTGTTTCTAGAAAGACTCTAATTTTCAGTAGCAGTCGCAATGTCATGCTGAAATGTGGCCATAATGAATACGTGGCCTAAAGTAATAGTCTTGCGATATTACCTGTGTGGAAACTTCTGACAAGGGTGTTGTCTTGTTTGACAACTTCATCGTTTTGTGAATGATTAGCTTTTTCTTAAGTTTCCATTTTTACATTCAACATAGAAGATATTTCTCAAAAGATCACTGGATACAATAATAAATATATATTTTTGCAATTGCCTGATCCTTAGACTTTCTAGAGAAAGGGACAAAAATTAAGTTACTATTCCCAAGCAACTTAAAACAGATTATTTTGGGACAACCCCTTTCAAAATTTATGGCAACCAGCTGGTCACCTTGGGTCCAATTTCCTGCAGCTCTGGCTAAAAAAAATGCTAGGGAAATATAGTATTCATTTCGATCCATTCAGGGGGAATGATGTCCTTATGGCCCTAAATAGACATACAGACAGAGGTTGTCCTTATGAGACAATATTATATGTTATTATATTATAGATAATCGAAGAGGATATGACATGAAGAGGTTTGTTCATGACATGTTTAGATCCTACATATACGCCATCAGGCCTATATACATATATACACACTAAACATCCATATGGTTAAATTTACCCAATGAGGTCCAAAAAATGTCTTTTACCCTCTATTGGGTCAATATTTATAGGTATACATTATTCCATGCTAAAGTATACAGTATTAAAACTTATTCCGGGTGCTAAGGGTTTGTGTTTAACAAGGGTGCCCAAAGGCCACATATTCCACTGTAAGCCTTTAGTTTGAGGTATATCTTTCCAATATTTATCTTCAGCGTCGGATCTTAACGTGATGTGAACGGAGCCAATGGCTTTGTTTTATGTATAAAGTATGTGAAAGGCTTTTGTTTATCTGCCAACAAGTCATGAAATAGTGCACGAACCAAACCTTTTATAAATCTTTTTATTTGGTCTTTCTCCTCTTAAGTGAGAGGAGTGGCACTCCGTGACTTCTTTTAAATAGGATTTTATTGAAAATTTTACATGGGCATGTGTTATATTAAATGCTTGAAAAGTTTTATAAGTGAACTCTGCAGGAACGTATAAAGGTGATATTCTAAGTAGTGTGATTAGGAAACCTTTTAAAGAGCCGACAATGAGTGACTGATACTACTTTTTTTTAGAAAAAGCAGCTTCATCTTTTACATGTGTTAATGTGATCACTAAGATCACAATGTCTGCTGGCTCTGTTCCATTCTGTTCATGTAAAACATTAACCAGAGAAAAAAAGAACCATACTTCATACTTTTGAGTATTGCAATAAAGAACTGATATTTGCTAAGTCATGTGGATTTCAACACTGACTAGTATCAATGGTTCAGACAAGAGGATAGTGGGGAGGACACTTGAGGAAAGCCCTTATGTTTTATGACCGCACACGGACCCATAGTTTCATTGATCCACAAACACATTAGTTTTAAAAACAAATCCATGTTTCCGGTCCTTGAGACGCAGTCCTATTCTCATCCATTCTGCAGATCAGACTCTATCATTTTAAAGTCTATGGAGATTTTGTTTAAAACACATGATACACTGACAACAGACTTTGTACTTTAGAGTTCCATCCGAGCTTAATCCATTTTAATTTATCCATTGCTAAGAGTCAATGAATTAAAAGAGTTCAGACTGTCTACCTGCTTCAGTGAAAAAAAAATGGAAGACTAAAAAACTGGAAGCAACTAGGATGACACTTGAGAAAAAAACCTTTCTGTGTCTCCCGGAAGGTAGCACACACTCAGATGTGTGAATGTAGCCTACATACACTGCTCCATAACTACAGCTAACAGTCCCTGATGCTATAGACTTGTTTGGCCCCAAAATAGGATACACATGGTCATAATGCATTTACTACTCAATTTCATTAAATATATGTTTTGCTAGAGATGTGACTACTTTTATATTTAGCACCAAACTTCCATAGCTATTGGCTTGGTATTCTTGTATGTGTGACATGCTGCTTATTCATACACACTGGGTGCTAGTACATCATTAAAGGGAACCTATCACCAGATTTTTGCCACCTAATCTGAGAGCAGCATAACATAGAGGCAGTGACACTGATTATAGCAATGTGTCACTTACTGAGCTGCTTAGTGTAGTTTTGATAAAATCACTGTCTTATCAGCAGGTGATTATTACTAGAGGGCTAGTAATCTTGCTGCCATGTAGTCAAGCATATTTATGAGATCTGTATAACCCCACCCCAGCACTGATTGGCAATGTATACTGTACATGGGCAGAAATTTGCCAGTCAGGGGTGTGAGCGGGAATATATGGAGCTAGGCATTCAGAGAACTGCTAGATTTGCAACAGAAGAAATATTGATTTTATCAAAATGACAACGTGTGACACATCACTGGAATCGGGGTCTCTGCCCCGACATAATGCTGCTCTCAGATGGGGTAGCAAAAACCTGGTGACCGATTCCCTTTAACTTCATAAATAGAACTCCAATATAAAAGCTTGCTATATACACATTTTATAATACTTATTTTTTTAAGAGTTAGTTAACATGTAAATGCTAAAATGCAATTGACTATTGAAGTCAGGGAAGAGAAAAACACATTTTTAGCGTTCCCCATGATAGTAATGTAGCGAGTCACAGTAGTAGACTAATGACGAAAATTTAAAAGAAAGAAAGGGACACCATAAATGTATTATTTAAAGCCAGAGAATAAAACAAAGAAGAAAATATATCCAGCTCACCAAATCCCAGTGTGCACAAACCAAATCCTGACCAGACGTGGTAATAGCTAGCCATGAGAAAGAATGCTGGAGAGTGTTTTAAATGCGTTTTCTGAGTGGTAATTTTTACAATGAATCAATAAACATTTGGAAATTTTCACTCTAAGGAACTGGAACATTTTTTTCCTTTTTTTTTTCAACCAGGAAGAATAGCCATAAACAAACATATTACCAGTTATTGCTGAGGTTGAGCTATTGTGCACAATATTACCATATCTCCCAGTAACACATAGCAGTTTAGTAGTAATAATGGGTAAAAGCTATGAGTTTGGTGCCATGGCCAGCAAGTGTCTAAATAAAAATAAGGAAAAAATGTAACGTTAATAAAAACACACTTTAACAGCAGAGTGCACATGACTGACAAGATATGTACTGTACAAGTTGCTTCTATTCTTCTGATTCAGTTTTATCTTTACATTTGGTTTGCTGCACTAGTGTCTTGATTTTAATCATTTTTTTTAAAATATTTTTACATATTTTTTGCTTTTCTTTTAGAAGTGTTTCTTTTAAAGGACCACTAAGTTAAATGTGACTGTTTAGTAGTATTCCTACTTGTGGTGTTGTAAGGGAGTGAATAGCACTGTAAAATCTATATCCTTTTAGACCTGTAAATGTGGACACTGTTTATTTTGGCTGTACAATACCGCTCTACTGGCTGAGACTTCAGTGCTCTGTAAATGGAGTCTGTACTATGGTGTAATGGACATGTATCTTTTTGAATGTGATGTAAAATTTTGTACAGTAAAATTTTTATATTTTCTATCAACTGAGTTTGTCTTCCAGAATTGCTATTAATTTAATTAAACAGTTAGTATTAACAAAGGTTCTGTATTAGTTATGCAACCAGCAAAAAGTGCACTCCTTATGCTATTGAAATTCTGGATATTTAGGATTCTATAAAGTGAATAAATTCATGCTCTTAAAAATGAATGAATTTGTGTTTTTTTATTGTCTTTGTTGTTTCAATGAGTTATTTGAGGTGAAAACTTTGTTGAAAAATGTGTGCACCGACCATGTTCCCACATAGCTTAAATGCTGCATTTTTTTCTGCTGCAATTTTTGTGCAGAAAATCTATTGCTTTTAAGGTCTCATGCAGACGTCTGTGAAACTCAGTCTGAGCACAAACCGCAGTACATGGACTATCCGCGGGTATCCTGACCCGAACTGAACAGTCTCATATGCCTGTGAGGCTGTCGAGTTCGGGTCAGGAGACCCGCGGACAGTCTGTGCATTACGGTCCTTGCTTGGACAGAGCTTCACAGAAGTTTGCATGAGCCTTAAGATTAAGTTCTCACAATGAGTTTTTGATGCTGGATATTTTTGCTGTGCAAGACAGCTTCTTGCAGCACCAGCAAAATGGATGAGATTTAGAGAAATCTCATGCACGACTATGCTTTTTTTTTTTTTGGGCAGCATAAACTGATCTGCAGTGTATGTTTGAAATTTGCAACATGTCAGTTTTTCTTGCGGGTACACTTGAGATTTATGTGCGGAGTTTGCCTATTTAACAGAATTAGATGCAAAAAATCCACAGGTAAAAAACACACGTATTTTTCCTTCATGTCCTCTGCAGAAACACACTAAAAACACATGTCATCCGGACTTGACTGTATATATAACTTGTTGTCAAATCCAAATACCAAGTAGTATCAAAAACAAAACTGCTTTATTTAAAGTGTGACCTATCAAGAAGAGACAAAGACCACAGCAATAAAAACACGTATAAAAAAAACATACTCAAAAATGCAATTAAAAAAAAACACAACCTAATTTATCTAATAGATGCAGAAAGTACGCATCATCAAAATTTCACCAAAAAGTCATTGTGGGAACGTAGCCTAATAGTTCATGCAAGGTGGATATGGTTTCATGAAAACTCACCGTACATTTGAAGACATTGTTAAACTGTGCAGTTCTTGTTGCCTTTTGTTCCTCTAAGTAATAATGAAAAATAGTAGTAATAATGGAAAGCTGCTAATTGGAGTTTATTACAAGCTTCCTAACATAGCTGAATAGAGGACGAAATGCTGCAACAAATTAAAAATGCAGCAAATAATAAGTGTCCTTATTATGGGGGATTTTAACTATCCAGATATTCAATTGGACATAGAATCTTCCAGTTGTGGTAAAATCTGCAAGTTCTTATCCACAGTTCAGGACAATTACCTCTCTCAGCTGGTAGATGAACCAACCAGGGGAGGTAATCTGCTGGATCTGGTGCTGTCAAATAGACCAGATGCAATTTCAAATCTACAGGCCTCGGAGAATTTGGTAAGTTTCAATGTAATATTCAATAAAACATTTCAAAAAGGAAATGCAAAAACCTAGAAATTCAGGAAAGCTGATTTCAACCAATTTTAGGAAGAGCTTAATCGTGTAAACTCGGACCAGGTCATGGCAACTGGGGATACCGAACATAAATGGGGCATGTTTAAGGAAATACTACTAGAATCCTGTAGAAAATGTATACCCTCTGTTAACAAAATGTCAATGAATAAAAAGAAACCATTATGGATAAATAAGACCGTACAAAGGGCATTCAAAATCTTGAAGGCCGAGAATACAGAAATAGCATTTCAGGAGTATAAAGACCTAAATAAGAAATGTTAAAAACAAATCAAGCTAGCAAAGTTATCTACTATGGTAAAGCAACTTGCTCGGCTCTCACAGAGGCAGACACAGGAAACATGTCTCAGGTTAACTTACTGGAGGTTTATTGGGATATGGCATAAACCTCAGCAGGGTTCCACAAAATAAACACGTCCTCTCCGGAATAACGAAAAAACAAAAAGATAAAGTATCGTATAGTCCATAGGTGAGTGGGGTTTCGCCCGCTCCAGGCAGCACAATGAAGTCCCAACAAACACAAGTCCTTCACAAGCTCTCTGGCTTCACCACACACACAGCCTGGAGACTTCCTTCTCCAGACCACACACCAGAGAAAAAGAAACAGCGACGGAGCATTTAACCTTGCTCAGCCACACCCTGTGGTAGAGATATGGTGAATGACTTCCCTCCCGTCTCTATGTCATTAAAAAAAAAACACTTCCTTTGAACATGGTTCTTTAACCCTCAACATATAACATGCTGGGGTAAATTGTAGGTTTAATTTACTGAGGCAAGAAGCCGCAGTGAAACATATCTCCCCTCACATATATCACCAGTGACTCTGTCACACTACAGAGAAACAAATCGCCAGCGACATTAAAATAAATCCCCAAAAATGTTATAAATACATCAATGCCAAAAAGAAAAAAACAGATGGTATCTGTCCCTTAAAAGATGATAAAAAGATAATTATAGAGGACAAAGAAAAGGCTGAGATATTAAATGGGCATTTTTCATCCATGTTCATCAACGAACCGTCTATTCCAGGGATCTTTCAACAGGGCAAAAATCAAAGTTCACCACCTGATATAACTAGTTTAACACAAAAAGAAATACGTCTGCATCTGAGCAAATTAAACATTGCCAAATCCCCCTGCCCAGGTGGCATTCATCCACAAATACTGAGAGAATTGAGCTCAGTAATTGACAGAACGCTGTATCTCATTTTCTTAGACTCTCTTGTAACAGGGGTAGTGCCACAGGATTGGAGGATAACTGATGTGGTACCGTTATTTAACCCCTTTCTGACATTGTCAGTAATAGTACGTCCCTGTGCCCTGGGCCTTATGAACCAGGTATGTACTACTACGCACAATGTGATCGCGCCCGTACAGAAGCTGTGCAGGGCGAACGCTGCCGAGTGTCAGCTGATTCTCACAGCTGATACCCGGTGCTATGTATCAGGAGCGGTCCCGCACCGCTCCCGGCACATTAACCCCTGAAATGCTGCGATCAAAGTCGATTGAAGAATTCCAGGAGCATGGGGAGGTAAGCGCGCAACTCTTGCCTTGTTTCCGGGGTCCCGCGCTGTGTCTGCTGGATCCCGGTTGTTGCCATGGTGACCCGATGTCGTCCGACATCCGGGTCACCAGGCATCATGAAGTAACTTTGATCATGCGCAGAAAGTGAAAAAAAATTGAAAAAATATTTAAAAAAAAAGAGCAAAAACAATCCAAACAAAATAAAAATATACTGTACTCATAAATAATTATTATGACAAAAAAGCAAAGAAACCAATAAACGTATTTGGTATCGCCGCGTCCAGAATAACCTGACCTATAAAACTGTCCCACTAGTTAACCCATTTAGTGAACACGGTAAAAAAATAAAAAGCAAAGCAAAAAACTATTCTTTATCATCATACCGCCAAACTAAAAATGGAATAAAACACGATCAAAAAGAGGAATGTAAATATAAATGGTACCCCTGAAAAGTCATCTTGTCCCGCAAAAAACTAGCAGCCATACAGCTCCATCAGCCGAAAAATGAAAAAGTTATAGCTCTCAGAATAAAGCGATACAAAAAAATTTTTTTTTTCTATAAAATTGTTTTTATTGTGTAAAAGCACCAAAAACACAAAAAAAGATATGAATGTAGTATCGCTGTAAACGTACTGACCCGAAAAATAAAGCTGCCTTATCAATTTTAGCACATGCGGAATGGCAAAAACAATTCCTGAATTGTTGGTTTTTGTTTATTTTGCCTCCCCAAAATTTTAATAGAAAAAGATCAAAAAATGTAATTTGCTCAAAAATGGTACCAGTAAAAACGTCAACTCATCCCGCAGAAAACAAGCCCTGACATGACTCTGTCGGCCAAAATATGGAAAAATGATTGCAAAACTAGTCTTTGCAAAAAGAAGCATCTTTTAGTGTATGTAGTGCTGCCAAACATAAAAACCCGATATGAATCTGGTATCGATATAATGGCACCAACAGGAGAATAAAGTCGTCTAATCACTTATACCGCACTAGGAATGGCGTAAAAATAAACTCTAGGGTTGGGTTTGTGCTAGGGTTGGGGTTAAGGTTGTGTTCGAGTTGGGATTTTTTCAAAAGTAAAGAAAAAGAAAATGATGACGATATGGCGACTAGTGTTGAGCGCAAGTGCTCGCTACTTGAGTTTGCATCGGGTGCACTGAGTATTGCGGGTGCTCGAGTGACATGCTCGAGTCTCTGCCCCATATGTTTCGTGGCTGTTATACAGCAAAAAAACACTGCGGGGATTGCCTCTAATGCACGAGCGATCCCCACATTTTTTTTTGGGTGTCTAACAACCGTGAAACATGCAGGGCGGGGACTCGAGCATGTCATTCGAGCACCCGCGATACATGGTGCATACACGAGTACCCGATGCAAACTCAAGTAGCGAGCACTTGCGCTCAAAACTAATGACAATTTATTCAATATGATGACCTAATGTTATCAAATTCTGTGTCGTACCTCTGAGTTCAAAATGTTCACTATACCCCTTGATAAAATCCTTGAAGGGTGTAGTTTCCAAAATGGGGTCACTTGTGGGGGGTTTCCATTGTTTAGGCGCATCAGGGGCTCTCCAAACGCGACATGACATGGCCTCCGCTCTCGATCCCAGCCAATTTTGCGTTCAAAAAGTCACACAGTGCTCCTTCCCTTCTGAACCCAGCCCTTCATTGTATTTTCCCCACATATGGGGTATCATCGTACTCAGCAGAAATTGCACAACAGTTTTCTCCTCTTACCCTTGCGAAAATAAAAAATTTGGGGCTCGACGTTATAAACTTCTGTGAAGCACCTGGAGGTTGAGGGTGCTCCCCACACATCTAGAGAAGTTCCTTTAGGGGTCTAGTTTCCAAAATGGGGTCCGTTGTGGGCGGTTTCCACTGTTTAGGCACATCAGGGGCTCTCCAAACATGACATGCGTCCGCTAATTATTCAAGCAAATTTTAGATCCAAACAGTCAAATGGCGCTCCTTTCCCTTCCGAACCGTGTGCCCAAACAGTGGTTTTCCTCCACATATGGGATATTGGCGTGCTCAGGAGAAATTGCTCAACAAATTGTTCTTGTTGCCGTTGTGAAAATAAAAAAAATTGGGTCTAAATTAACATTTTTGTGAAAAAAGTTAAATGTTCATATTGATTTTTCTTCCATATTCCAAAAATTCCTGTGAAAAACCTGAAGGGTTAATAAAGTTCTTGAATGTGGTTTTGAGCACTTTGAGGGGTGCAGTTTTTAGCATGGGGTCCGTTTTGGGTATTTTCTGTCATAACGGCCCCTCAAAGTCGCTTCAAATGTGATGTGGTCCCTAAAAAAAATAGTTTTGTAAATTTTGTTGGAAAAATTAGAAATCGCTGGTCAACTTTTAACTATTATAACTTCCTAACAAAAAAAAATGTTGGTTCCAAAGTTGTGCTGATGTAAAGTAGACATGTGAGAAATGTTATTTATTAACTATTTTGTGTGACATATCTCTCTGATTTAAGGGCATGAAAATTAAAATTTTGAAAATTGCGACATTTTCAAAATTTTCGCCAAATTTCAGATTTTTTCACAAATAAGCGCAAGTCATATTGAAGAAATTTTACCACTATCATAAAGTACAATATGTCATGAAAAAAACAATTTCAGAATTAGTGGGATCCGTTAAAGCGTTCCAGAGTTATTACCTCATAAGGTGACAGTGGTCAGAATTGTAAAATTTGACCTGGTCATTAACGTGCAAACCACCTTCAGGGGTAAAGGGGTTAAGAAAGGTAAGAAGGTGGATCCAGGTAAGTAAGTCTGACATTGGTAGTGTGCAAAGTTTTTGAGGGTATCATAATAGATGACCTGCAAAGAATAATGTAATAAATGATAATCAGCTCAGATACATGAAAATTAGGTAGTGTCTAACCAACATGTTGGGGTTCTATGAGGAGGTAAGTGCAAATATGGATGTTGGTAATGCGGCTGATGTGATTTTTCTGGACTTTGCAAAGGCATTTGATACTGTACCACACACCAGCCTTATACTGAGGCTCCAGAAGCAAGGACTTGGGGGAACTATATGCAGTTGGGTAAGGAATTGGCTAAATGATAGGAAACAAATAGTGTTGAGCGAGCATGCTCGACACTGCTCGGTACTCGCCCGAGCATCACGCTACTCAGGATGTTCGGCGAGAACCAAGCATTTCCGGGTTACTCGGGCGGGAGCTCGGGTCTCCGCCCTGCATGTTTGGCGCTCTTTATACAGCCAATGAACATGCAGGGATTGCCAGCCAGTCACTATAATGCCGCAGCCATGTTGGTTGTGGGCATTACATTGATTGGCTGTCAGCACAGCGTCACCTCGAGTATTTAAAACCGGGCGCCGCCATCTTGGACACAGACGGCCGGGATCAGCTAGTGTAGGGAAAGTGCTGCTGAGCTAGGGAGAGATTTATAGTGCGAAATAGGTAGTGTAGGGTCTCTAAAGCCTGCAAAATCAAACAAACAGTCCTTCTCAAGACTAATATCCATCCCAGATATCAGGCAGGCAGGCTGTATAGGCGACGCAGTGGTTATACCAGCAAACGCTGCACTACAGTCCTGTGTGCTCCTGTTGCTGAAATTGCTGGACTTAGCTCCAGGTCTCGGGGGCCAGGAAAAATCCTTTTTTTTTTCATCTAAATCCTCTTTTTTTTTTTCTTTTTCCTCCTTCACACTGTACAAATACCCATCTTATTAACCTTTTGGTGTCGTCCCCCCCCCCCCAAAAAAAAAAAAAAAAGTGTGTCTGTGACAGTTCAGACACAAATATATCTGTTTAAAAGAGTCTGGTGTAGGCCAGAGAAATAGAAGTGTGGTTTTGCAGTTCCACGGTTCAAACCGTCTGGTATACACCAGTAAATTATAACTGTGGTTTTGCCGTTCCACGGTAAAAAATCTCTATTATCCTGCTTTTGGCATTTTTTCCATAAAGAAAAACAGTAATAGTGTCTCCTGATTGTTCAGACACAAATATATCTGTTTAAAAGAGTCTGGTGTAAGCCCGAGAAATAGAAGTGTGGTTTTGCAGTTCCACGGGTCAAATCTCTGTATTATCCTGCTTTTGGCATTTTTTGCCGTAAAGAAAAACAGTAATAGTGTCTCCTGATTGCTCAGACACAAATATATCTGTTTAAAAGAGTCTGGTATACACCAGTAAATTATAACTGTGGTTTTGCCGTTCCACGGTAAAAAAACTCTATTATCCTGCTTTTGGCATTTTTTGCCGTAAAGAAAAACAGTAATAGTTTCTCCCTGATTGGTCAGATTGTTTAAAAGAGTCGGGTGTAGGCCTTAGAAATAGAACTGTGGTTTTCCTCTTCCACGGTTCTAATCTCCTTTTTATTACCCGTTTTCCATTGATAGTGCGAGTGTAAGCTATTTTACTTCATTTACAATGGGCAAGGCGCGTGGCAAGGGACGTGGAACTGGACGTTCTGGTGATGGTGCGTGCAGATGACGGGGCTATGGCCAAGGTGAAAATGTGCCACAACCAACAGCCACATCTTCTCACTCCCAGTTCTTGACCGAATTACTAGGGAAGCACAGAACAACACCAGTATTGCGAACTGATCAGTGTGAACAGGTTATTAATTGGATAGCAGATAATACTTCCAGTTACCTGGGCACCACCACCTCCAGTCTGTCTTCCACACAGTCAAATCTTAGTAGCCGTGAGTTTCGACCGCATAATCCTCCTCACCCTGATGCTCCTTCCTCCCACCATGCCGAGTGTCGTCAGACAGCAACTGATCCCACACTTGGACACTCTGAAGAGCTGTTCACTGGTCCATTTCCAGATTTGTGCCCCTCGCCTGCTCTGCTTGAAGTGGTGCAAGAGGAGATCCCATGTAGCGATGCCCAAATATTTGAACAGCCACGGCCACAGGAAGTCGACGCTGGCAATTTGTCACAAGAGGTGGACGATGATGAGACACAATTGCCAGGAAGTGAGGAGGAGGATCGTGGTGCACAAGTGGAAGAGGAGGAGGTGGTGGATGATCTAGTAACTGACCCAACGTGGCAGGAGGACATGCAGAGCGAGGCCAGCAGCACACAGGGTGAGGGAGGCAGAGTACCCCAACAGGCAGGAAGAAGCAGTGTGGTGGCCGCACACAGAAGGCAAGCAACAGTTTCCCGTAACACCAACACAAGGGACGTTGCCAGTGCAACCTGTAGGTCTTCCAGAGTCTGGAATTTTTTCAAAGACTGCTGATAACCCCAAAAAGGCCATTTGTACCACCTGCCATGCCAGCATCAGCAGGGGTGACAAAACTACCAGCCTCACCACCAACAGCATGATCAGGCACATGGCAGCAAAGCACCCGACTTTATGGGGTGAACCCCGGGGTCCACGACCAGTGTCAGCGAGTGTCACCACTGCTTCTTCCGCTGTTGTGCGTGCAATACAACCCCCTGTTGTGTGTGCAAGACAATCCCCTGTCCATACTGCATGCAAAGATGCCCCCTCCTCTCAGTCTTCACTTGTTATGGCAGTTTCTCAAGAAACAGCATCAGCGTCCACGTCCCACCGCAGCGTTCAATTGTCCATATCCCAGACCTTTGAAAGAAAGTGGAAATTCGCAGCCAACGCCCCACAGGCCACTGTCCTAAATTCGCACATTTCACAACTGCTTGCGTTGGAAATGCTGCCTTTTAGGCTGGTGGAGACGGAATCCTTCTGCAACCTTATGGCGGTGGCCGTCCCTCGGTACTCGGTCCCCAGCCGACACTATTTTGCCCGGTGTGCCATCCCCCCACTACACAAGCACGTGTCCCAAAACATTGGCCGTGCCCTCACCAACGCAGTTACTGGGAGAGTCCTCCTGACAACGGACACGTGGACAAGTGCTTGTGGCCAGGGACGGTACATCTCCCTGATGGCACACTGGGTAAACATAGTGGAAGCTGGGACCCAGTCGGACCTTGGGACGGAACACATCCTCCCCCCACCGAGGATTGCGGGCCCTATGTCAGTCAGAGTTGCCCCCACAGTGTACAGCTCCTGCACATCATCCTCCTCCTCATGTTCAGCCTCCATCTCAGATATCACCACATCAGTTACAAGCTGGAAGCACTGCAGTACTGCCTCCACCAAGCGGCAACAGGCTGTGCTGAAACTCATAAACTTAGGTGATAAACCTCACACTGCTTGTGAGTTGTGGACAGCTGTGAAAGAGCAGGCAGATCTGAGGCTGAGACCGCTGAACCTACATCCAGGCATGGTCGTGTGTGACAATGGCCGTAACCTGGTGGTGGCTCTGAGGCGACGTGAGATCACACATGTACCATGCCTGGCTCATGTGCTTAACCTCATGGTTCAGCGGTTTCTTAAATCGTAACCCGAGTTGCCAGATCTGCTCGTCAAAGTACGCCACCTGTCAGCTCATTTTCACAAGTAGGCTACAGCTTCTGCCACCCTTGCTGTGTTGCAGCAGCGTTTGCAGCTTCCGTCACACCGACTGGTGTGTGATGTCCCCACACGTTGGAACTCTACCCTCCACATGTTGAAAAGAATTTGTGAGCAGAAGAGAGCAGTTGTGGAGTACCAGCTGCAACAAGGCCATCAATATTCAGGTCAGACTCCACACATAAGACCTCTGGAGTGGACCTGGATTTCTGACATATGTACCATCTTGACAAACTTTGAGGAGTCCACCAAGATGGTGAGTGGCGATGACGCCATCATTAGCGTCAGCATTCCACTTGTCTGTCTTTTGCAACGCTCTCTGCAGAGAATTAAAGAGGAGGCATTGCAGCCAGAGTATGATGAGATGGATCAAGAAGCCGTAGCGGGCGATTACACACAGCCCAGCCTCATCTCATCCCAACGTGCATTGGGGGACAATGAGGTAGAGGAGGAGGAGGAGGAAGAACAGGAGCTGGTATCATGCGCTGTAGACGGTAGTACCTGTACAACTGTCATACCGTCGGTTCAGCGTGGGTGGTCTGAGGACAGGGGGAGGAGGAGGATGAGGAGGAGAGCATGGTCAGTCGTCATCTTGGTGAGGACACGGAAGTCTTGCCCGTTACCAGTCTGGCACGCAAGGCTGACTTTATGTTACGCTGCCTTAACCGTGACCCTCGCGTTGTCAAAATGTTGAGTGACAATCATTACTGGTTGGTGACACTTTTAGACCCCCGCTACAAGGAGAACTTTCACTCTTATTCCTGAGGTGGAGAGGTCTACATAAATGGGGCAGTACCAGAAGGCCCTTGCTGCAGAACTGTTAAAAAAATTCCCATCTGAACACGCTAGCTGCAGAGGTCACAGTTCGTTGCCCAACCAAGGCGTACATGCAAGAGAGACACAACTCCAATCCTGCAGAGGCAGGGGAAGACTGTCAACGTTCTGGGACAGTTTTCTGAGACCCGCCCAGCTAACAGGCCCTGAGGCGCGGGGTACTCTCACAAGGAGTGCAAAGTTTCAAAAGATGGTGAGGGAGTACCTTGCCGACCGTACCAGCGCCCTCCGTGATTCCTCTGTGCCTTTTAATTTTTGGGTATCCAAGCTGGACACTTGGAATGAACTCGCTCTGTACGCCTTGGAGGTCCTGGCCTGCCCAGCCGCTAGCGTGTTATCAGAGCGTGTTTTTAGTGCCGCTGGGGGAATTATAACTGATAAGCGCACTCGCCTGTCAACTGACAATGCTGACAAGCTGACCCTTATCAAAATGAACGAGGGCTGGATAGGGCCAGACTTCTCATCACCACCAAATGACAGCAGAGTAACATAAAGTCAAATCCACTGTGTTATTTCGGGAGGTGTATTCACATGCACTGCTTCACACCCACACATGGGTATACGCTTCCTCATTTCGGCTGTTTTATGCTCTTCTCCTTATCCTCAGCCTCCACCACCACTATACCACCAGGGTGACCATGGTCCGTGTTGCCAGCATTGCAAGTTCCTCCGTCCTTATTTTTGGCAGCTTTTGCTTGGAAGGCATAAGCAAAGACTATGGAAGACCCACTCCCCAATAATGGGAATAATGTTTTTAAGATGCTGAACTGTATGGCTCTTGTAAGGGTCATTAAAACGGTCTTGTTAAGCTACAGTGACCTCCACCACTTTTCCAAGGGGCATTAAAACCGTCTTGTTATGCTACTGCGACCTCTACGTCTCTTCCGAGGGGCATTAAAACCGTCTTGTTAAGCTACTGTGACCTCCACCACTTTTCCAAGGGGCATTAAAACCGTCATGTTAAGCTACTGCGACCTACACCACTTTTCCAAGGGGCATTAAAACCGTCTTGTTAAGATACTGTGACCTCCACCACTTTTGCAAGCGGCATTAAAACCGTCTTGTTAAGCTACTGTGACCTCCACGTCTCTTCCAAGGGGCATTAAAACCGTCTTGTTAAGCTACTGCGACCTCCACGTCTCTTCCGAGGGGCATTAAAACCGTCTTGTTAAGCTACTGTGACCTCCACCACTTTTCCAATAGCATTAAAACCGTCTTTTTAAGCTACTGCGACCTCCACCACTTTTCCAAAGGGCATTAAAACCGTCTTGTTAAGCTACTGCGACTTCCACGTCTCTTCCAAGGGGCATTAAAACCGTCTTTTTAAGCTACTGTGACCTCCACCACTTTTCCAAGGGGCATTAAAACCATCTTGTTAAGCTACTGTGACCTCCACCACTTTTCCAAGGGGCATTAAAATCGTCTTGTTAAGCTACTGTGACCTCCACGTCTCTTCCAAGGGGCATTAAAAACCATCTTGTTAAGCTACTGTGACCTCCACCACTTTTCCAAGGGGCATTAAAACCGTCTTGTTAAGCTACTGTGACCTCCACGTCTCTTCCAAGGGGCATTAAAACCGTCTTGATAAGCTACTGCGACCTCCACGTCTCTTCCAAGGGGCAATAAAACTGTCTTGTTAAGCTACTGTGACCTCCACGTCTCTTCCAAGGGGCATTAAAACCGTCTTGTTAAGCTTCTGTGACCTCCACCACTTTTCCAAGGGGCAATAAAACCATCTTGTTAAGCTACTGTGACCTCCACCACTTTTCCATGGGGCATTAAAACCATCTTGTTAAGCTTCTGCGACCTCCACGTCTCTTCCAAGGGGCATTAAAACCATCTTGTTAAGCTACTATGACCTCCACGTCTCTTCCAAGGGGCATTAAAACAGTCTTGTTAAGCTACTGCGACCTCCACCACTTTTCCAAGGGGCATTAAAACCGTCTTGTTAAGCTATTGTGACCTCCACAACTTTTCCAAGGGGCAATAAAGCCGTCTTGTTAAGCTACTGTGACCTCCACGTCTCTTCCAAGGGGCATTAAAACCGTCTTGTTAAGCTTCTGCGACCTCCACGTCTCTTCCAAGGGGCATTAAAACCGTCTTGTTAAGCTACTGTGACCTTCACGTCTCTTCCAAGGGGCATTAAAACCGTCTTGTTAAGCTACTGTGACCTCCACCACTTTTCGAAGGGGCATTAAAACCGTCTTGTTAAGCTACTGTGACCTCCACGTCTCTTCCGAGGGGCATTAAAACCGTCTTGTTAACCTACTGCGACCTCCACGTCTCTTCCAAGGGGCATTAAAAACGTCTTGTTAAACCACTCTGAACTCCACAGCTCTTCCAAGGGGCATTGAAATGTTGTTTTTAACTAACTCTAACCTCCATGACTCTTCCAACGGGCATTGCATTTCTTCCTAATTTTTGGCAGCTTTTGCTTGGAAGGCATAAGCAAAGACTATGGGAGACCCACTCCCCAATAATGGGAATAATGTTTTTAAGATGCTGTGCTGTATGGCTATTGTAAAGGGCATTGAAACCGTCTTGTTAAGCTACTGTGACCTCCACTACTTTTCCAAGGGGCATTAAAACCATCTTGTTAAGCTACTGCGACCTCCACGTCTCTTCCAAGGGGCATTAAAACCGTCTTGTTAAGCTTCTGTGACCTCCACCACTTTTCCAAGGGGCAATAAAACCATCTTGTTAAGCTACTGTGACCTCCACCACTTTTCCATGGGGCATTAAAACCGTCTTGTTAAGCTACTGTGACCTCCACGTCTCTTCCAAGGGGCATTAAAACCATCTTGTTAAGCTACTGTGACCTCCACGTCTCTTCCAAGGGGCATTAAAACTGTCTTGTTAAGCTACAGTCACCTCCACTACTTTTCCAAGGGGCATTAAAACCATCTTGTTAAGCTACTGTGACCTCCTCGTCTCTTCCAAGGGGCATTAAAAGCGTCTTGTTAAACCAATTTGAACTCCACAGCTCTTCCAAGGGGCATTGAAATGTTGTTTTTAACTAACGCTAACCTGCACGACTCTTCCAACGGGCATTGCATTTCCTCCTAATTTTTGGTAGCTTTTGCTTGGAAGGCATAAGCAAAGACTATGGGAGACCCACTCCCCAATAATGGGAATAATGTTTGTAATATGCTGTACTGCATGGCTCTTGTAAGGGGCATTGCAAGTTCCTCCGTCCTAATTTTTGGCAGCTTTTGCTTGGAAGACATAAACAAAGACTATGGAAGACCCACTCCCCAATAATGGGAATAATGTTTTTAAGATGCTGAACTGTATGGCTCTTGTAAGGGTCATTAAAACGGTCTTGTTAAGCTACAGTGACCTCCACCACTTTTCCAAGGGGCATTAAAACCGTCTTGTTATGCTACTGTGACCTCCACGTCTCTTCCAAAGGGCATTAAAACCATCTTGTTAAGCTACTGTGACCTCCACGTCTCTTCCAAGGGGCATTAAAACCGTCTTGTTAAGCTACTGTGACCTCCACCACTTTTCCAAGGTGCATTAAAACTATCTTGTTAAGCTACTGTGACCTCCACGTCTCTTCCAAGGGGCATTAAAACCATCTTGTTAAGCTACTGCGACCTCCACGTCTCTTCCAAGGGGCATTAAAGCCGTCTTGTTAAGCTACTGTGACCTCCACGTCTCTTCCAAGGGGCATTAAAACCGTCTTGTTAAGCTACTGTGACCTCCACCACTTTTCCAAGGGGCATTAAAACCGTCTTGTTAAGCTACTGTGACCTCCACCTCTTTTCCAAGGGGCATTAAAACCATCTTGTTAAGCTACTGCGACCTCCACGTCTCTTCCAAGGGGCATTAAAACCGTCTTGTTAAGCTACAGTGACCTCCACTACTTTTCCAAGGGGCATTAATACTGTCTTGTTAAGCAACTGCGACCTCCACCACTTTTCCAAGGGGCATTAAAACCGTCTTGTTAAGCTACTGCGACTTCCACGTCTCTTCCAAGGGGCATTAAAACCGTCTTGTTAAGCTACTGTGACCTCCACCACTTTTCCAAGGGGCATTAAAACCATCTTGTTAAGCTACTGTGACATCCACCACTTTTCCAAGGGGCATTAAAACCGTCTTGTTAAGCTACTGTGACCTCCACGTCTCTTCCAACAGGCATTAAAACCGTCTTGTTAAGCTACTGCGACCTCCACGTCTCTTCCAAGGGGCATTAAAACTGTCTTGTTAAGCTACTGTGACCTCCACGTCTCTTCCAAGGGGCATTAAAACCGTCTTGTTAAGCTACTGTGACCTCCACCACTTTTCCAAGGGGCAATAAAACCATCTTGTTAAGCTACTGTGACCTCCACCACTTTTCCAAGGGGCATTAAAACCGTCTTGTTAAGCTACTGTGACCTCCACAACTTTTCCAAGGGGCATTAAAGCCGTCTTGTTAAGCTACTGTGACCTCCACGTCTCTTCCATGGGGCATTAAAACCGTCTTGTTAAGCTACTGCAACCTCCACGTCTCTTCCAAGGGGTGTTTAAACAGTCTTGTTAAGCTACTGTGACCTCCACGTCTCTTCCAAGGGGCATTAAAACCGTCTTGTTAAGCTACTGTGACCTCCACCACTTTTCGAAGGGGCATTAAAACCGTCTTGTTAAGCTACTGTGACCTCCACGTCTCTTCCGAGGGGCATTAAAACCGTCTTGTTAAGCTAGTGCGACCTCCACGTTTCTTCCGAGGGGCATTAAAACCGTCTTGATAAGCTACTGCGACCTCCACGTCTCTTCCAAGGGGCATTAAAAGCGTCTTGTTAAACCACTCTGAACTCCACAGCTCTTCCAAGGGGCATTGAAATGTTGTTTTTAACTAACTCTAACCTCCACGACTCTTCCAACGGGCATTGCATTTCCTCCTAATTTTTGGCAGCTTTTGCTTGGAAGGCATAAGCAAAGACTATGGGAGACCCACTCCCCAATAGTGGGAATAATGTTTGTAATATGCTGTACTGCATGGCTCTTGTAAGGGGCATTGCAAGTTCCTCCGTCCTAATTTTTGGCAGCTTTTGCTTGGAAGGCATAAGCAAAGACTATGGAAGACCCACTCCCCAATAATGGGAATAATGTTTGTAATATGCTGTACTGCATGGCTCTTGTAAGGGGCATTGCAAGTTCCTCCGTCCTAATTTTTGGCAGCTTTTGCTTGGAAGACATAAGCAAAGACTATGGGAGACCCACTCCCCAATAATGGGAATAATGTTTTTAAGATGCTGTACTGTATGGCTCTTGTAAGGGCATTAAAACCGTCTTGTTAAGCTACTGTGACCTCCACCACTTTTCCAAGGGGCACTAAACCATCTTGTTAAGCTACTGTGACCTCCACGTCTCTTCCAAGGGGCATTAAAACCATCTTGTTAACCTACTGCGACCTCCATGTCTCTTCCAAGGGGCATTAAAACCGTCTTGTTAAGCTACTGTGACCTCCACGTCTCTTCCAAGGGGCATTAAAACCATCTTGTTAAGCTACTGTGACCTCCACCACTTCTCCAAGGGGCATTAAAACCGTCTTGTTAAGCTACTGTGACCTCCACGTCTCTTCCAAGGGGCATTAAAACTGTCTTGTTAAGCTACTGTGACCTCCACGTCTCTTCCAAGGGGCATTAAAACCGTCTTGTTAAGCTACTGTGACCTCCACCACTTTTCCAAGGGGCAATAAAACCATCTTGTTAAGCTACTGTGACCTCCACCACTTTTCCATGGGGCATTAAAACAGTCTTGTTAAGCTTCTGCGACCTCCACGTCTCTTCCAAGGGGCATTAAAACCGTCTTGTTAAGCTACGGTGACCTCCACGTCTCTTCCAAGGGGCATTAAAACCGCCTTGTTAAGCTACTGTGACCTCCACCACTTTTCCAAGGGGCATTAAAGCCGTCTTGTTAAGCTACTGTGACCTCCATGTCTCTTGCAAAGGGCATTAAAACCGTCTTGTTAAGCTACTGCGACCTCCACGTCTCTTCCAACGCGTGTTAAAACAGTCTTGTTAAGCTACTGTGACCTCCACGTCTCTTCCAAGGGGCATTAAAACCGTCTTGTTAAGCTACTGTGACCTCCACCACTTTTCGAAGGGGCATTAAAACCGTCTTCTTAAGCTACTGTGACCTCCACGTCTCTTCCGAGGGGCATTAAAACCATCTTGTAAAGCTAGTGCGACCTCCACGTCTCTTCCGAGGGGCATTAAAACCGTCTTGATAAGCTACTGCGACCTCCACGTCTCTTCCAAGGGGCATTAAAAGCGTCTTGTAAACCACTCTGAACTCCACAGCTCTTCCAAGGGGCATTGAAATGTTGTTTTTAACTAACTCTAACCTCCACGACTCTTCCAACGGGCATTGCATTTCCTCCTAATTTTTGGCAGCTTTTGCTTGGAAGGCATAAGCAAAGACTATGGGAGACCCACTCCCCAATAATGGGAATAATGTTTGTAATATGCTGTACTGCATGGCTCTTGTAAGGGGCATTGCAAGTTCCTCCGTCCTAATTTTTGGCAGCTTTTGCTTGGAAGGCATAAGCAAAGACTATGGGAGACCCACTCCCCAATAATGGGAATAATGTTTGTAATATGCTGTACTGCATGGCTCTTGTAAGGGGCATTGCAAGTTCCTCCGTCCTAATTTTTGGCAGCTTTTGCTTGGAAGACATAAGCAAAGACTATGGGAGACCCACTCCCCAATAATGGGAATAATGTTTTTAAGATGCTGTACTGTATGGCTCTTGTAAGGGCATTAAAACCATCTTGTTAAGCTACTGTGACCTCCACTACTTTTCCAAGGGGCATTAAAACCGTCTTGTTAAGGTACTGCGACCTCCACCACTTTTCCAAGGGGTATTAAAACCGTCTTGTTAAGCTACTGTGACCTCCACCACTTTTCCAAGGGGCACTAAAACCATCTTGTTAACCTACTGCGACCTCCACGTCTCTTCCAAGGGGCATTAAAACCGTCTTGTTAAGCTACTGTGACCTCCACGTCTCTTCCAAGGGACATTAAAACCATCTTGTTAAGCTACTGTGACCTCCACCACTTCTCCAAGGGGCATTAAAACCGTCTTGTTAAGCTACTGTGACCTCCACGTCTCTTCCAAGGGGCATTTAAACTGTCTTGTTAAGCTACTGTGACCTCCACGTCTCTTCCAAGGGGCATTAAAACCGTCTTGTTAAGCTACTGTGACCTCCACCACTTTTCCAAGGGGCAATAAAACCATCTTGTTAAGCTACTGTGACTTCCACCACTTTTCTAAGGGGCATTAAAACCGTCTTGTTAAGCTACTGTGACCTCCACAACTTTTCCAAGGGGCATTAAAGCCGTCTTGTTAAGCTACTGTGACCTCCACGTTTCTTTCAAGGGGCATTAAAACCGTCTTGTTAAGCTACTGCGACCTCCACGTCTCTTCCAAGGGGTATTAAAACCGTCTTGTTAAGCTACTGTGACCTCCACGTCTCTTCCAAGGGGCATTAAAACCGTCTTGTTAAGCTACTGTGACCTCCACCACTTTTCGAAGGGGCATTAAAACCGTCTTGTTAAGCTACTGTGATCTCCACGTCTCTTCCGACGGGCATTAAAACCGTCTTGTTAAGCTAGTGCGACCTCCACGTCTCTTCCGAGGGGTATTAAAACCGTCTTGATAAGCTACTGCGACCTCCACGTCTCTTCCAAGGGGCATTAAAAGCGTCTTGTTAAACCTAAATAACCACACAGCACAACATACTCTTGATAAATACCCAAATGTGCAAATTCTAAATTTATGCATCAGTGTATCCTAAAAGGATACACACTACAATCAAGATGTTTCTACCCTATATATTCAAAACTGCAGTGTCTTAACCCCTTCAAGAAGACTGACGTACTTATATGTCATGGTCGAGAAGGCGTTCCTGCCCAATGATGTACAGCTATGTCAAGGCGATCGTACGAAGCACAGGAGCTGTGGGCCGCATGATCGCCGCTGGAAGCTCGGCTTAAGTGCTAGCCAAGCTCCGGCTGTCACCGCCAGGGGCGGTGCTCACACAGCCCGCAGCTGTTTAACTTTCTAAATGCAGCGATCAATAGGGATCCCCCACTGCGTAATCAAGGGCTGCCAATGGTAGTCATGGCCACCGGACGTCAAATGAAGACCACCAGGTTTGCCAGCTATGGTGGCCTATTGGACCATGCCAGCAGAATAGTCTAAAAGGCGTTCTGTCAGTGTAACACTGACAGGTATAATGCATTACAATGCTTGTGAATTGCAATGCATTATACCAGTGATCAAAGTAATAAAAGTTAAAGTCCCATCGGGAAAAAAAAAATAAAAGAATATTTAAAAAAAATAGCACAAAATAAAAAAACGGAAAAAACAAATACCAATAAATATGTATATTTATTAAAAGACAAAAAATCAACAAAATAAGTACACATATTTGGTATTACGGTGTCCGGAATGACCTCATCTATAAAACTCAGTTAACCTTTTCAGTAAACACCATAAAAAATAAATACAAAAATGTGGTAAAAAAGTATGGTTTTCCATTATACCACCAAAAAAAGTGTAATTAGGCTTTGTGCCCATGATGCATTTTTTTAAGCATTTCCGCAGCAGCAATTCCGCTGCAGAAACGCCTAAAAAACGCTTGGTAGAAAGTCTGCCATGTTCCCCAATGATTATCCGCATGTGCTGTGCACATGCTGTGGAAATTTCCGCTGCGGGTTATCATTGCGGAAAAATATGCAGCACTACCAATTATTTTGCGGAAGCACTGCGTTTTCGCCGCCATTGACTTGCATTGGAACGCATGGAATCCGCATCACTGCATCAGTACATGTGGAATCCATGCGTTTCAATGTGCGGATGGTACCCGGGTTTGGAGAAGAGGAGACTCTCTTCCGGACACAGGTACCATAGAACCTGTAAAAAAAAGAATAAAATAAAAAATAAACATTATACTTACCTTCTGATGGCCTCCGGTGTCTTTGTCTTGGCTTGCCGGCAGATCGTGGTGGACTCAAGGACCTGCCATGACATCATTTAGTTATGTGACGGGTCACGCGACCGCTGATGTCGGCAGGTCCTTTAGTGTACCGTGAGCTGCCGGCAAGCCAAGACGCATCAGATAAAGACACCGGGGGCCATCAGAAGGTAAGTATAATATTTATTTTTTAACGTTCTTTCGGTCACACTATATAAATCCATGCCGTTTGCATGGATTTATATACTGTAGTGTGCCCAAGTTGTCAAGCACTTTCCAAGTGATGCTAAAATCGCTTGGAAAGCGCTTGACAACCCGCATGTGGAAATGCATGTGAAGAACGCTTCACTTCCGCTTGTCCCTGGCAGGAAAAACGCATGTACAATCCGCATGCGTTTTTTCTACCACATGTGGAATTATATACTTAACAAAAAAGTGTGAAACAACTGAAAATACGTCTTATATTCTAGGTTCTTCAAAGTAGCCACCTTTTGCTTTGATGACTGCTTTGCACACTCTTGGCATTCTCTTGATGAGCTTCAAGAGGTAGTCAAGAGGTAGTCACCAGAAATGGTCTTCCAACAATCTTGAAGGAGTTCCTAGAGATGCTTAGCACTTTTTGGCCCTTTTGCCTTCACTCTGCGGTCCAGCTCACCCCAAACCATCTCTATTGGGTTCAGGTCTGGTGACTGTGGAGGCCAGGTCATCTGGCATAGCACCCCATCACTCTCCTTCTTGGTCAAATAGCCCTTACACAGCCTGGAGGTGTGTTTGGGTTCATTGTCCTGTTGAAAAATAAATGATGGTCCAACTAAACGCAAACCAGATGGAATAGCATGCCGCTGCAAGATGCTGTGGTAGCCATGCTGGTTCAGTATGCCTTCAATTTTGATTAAATCCCCAACAATGTCACCAGCAAAGCACCCCCACACTATCACACCTCCTCCTCCATGCTTCACGGTTGGAACCAGGCATGTAGAGTCCATCCATTCACCTTTTCTGCGTTGCACAAAGACACGGTGGTTGGAACCAAAGATCTCAAATTTGGACTCATCAGACCAAAGCACAGATTTCCACTGGTCTAATGTCCATTCCTTGTGTTCTTTAGCCCAAACAAGTCTCTTCTGCTTCTTGCCTGTCCTTAGCAGTGGTTTCCTAGCAGCTATTTTACCATGAAGGCCTGCTGCACAAAGTCTCCTCTTAACAGTTGTTGTAGAGATGTGTCTGCTGCTAGAACTCTGTGTGGCATTGACCTGGTCTCTAATCTGAGCTGCTGTTAACCTGCGATTTCTGAGGCTGGTGACTCGGATAAACTTATCCTCAGAAGCAGAGGTGACTCTTGGTCTTCCTTTCCTGGGGCAGTCCTCATGTGAGCCAGTTTCTTTGTAGCGCTTGATGGTTTTTGCAACTGCACTTGGGGACACTTTCAAAGTTTTCCCAATTTTTCACACTGACTGACCTTCATTTCTTAAAGTAATGATGGCCACTCGTTTTTCTTAGCTGCTTTTTTCTTGCCATAATACAAATTCTAACAGTCTATTCAGTAGGACTATCAGCTGTGCATCCACCAGAATTCTGCACAACACAACTGATGGTCCCAACCGCATTTATAAGGCAAGAAATCCCACTTATTAAACCTGACAGGGCACACCTGTGAAGTGAAAACCATTTCCGGTGACTACCTCTTGAAGCTCATCAAGAGAATGCCAAGAGTGTGCAAAGCAGTCATCAAAGCAAAAGGTGGCTACTTTGAAGAACCTAGAATATAAGAAATATTTTCAGTAGTCTCACACTTTTTTGTGAAGTATATAATTCCACATGTGTTAATTCATAGTTTTGATGCCTTCAGTGTGAATCTACAATTTTCATAATCATGAAAATACAGAAAAACCTTTAAATGAGAAGGTGTGTCCAAACTTTTGGTCTGTGCTGTAGTTTTATTTTAACAGTGGGACTTTGCGGGGACTTCTTGCTAAGAGATTAGCTTCACACAGGCGTCTTCTAACTGTCACAGTACTCCCAGGTAACTTGAGACTGTCTTTGATCATCCTGGGGCTGATCATTGGCTGAGCTTTTGCCATTCTGGATATTCTGTGATCCATTCAAATGGTAGTCTCTCGTTTTCTTCCACGTCTCTCTGGTTTTGCTATCCACTTTAAAGCATTGGAGATCATTTTAGCTGAACAGCCTATCATTGTCTGCACTTCTTTATACGTTTTATCCTGTCCAATCACCTTTTTAGTAAAAGTACGCCGTTCTTCTGAACAATGTCTTGAACGACCCATATTTCTCAGGCTTTCACGGAGAAATGCATGTACAACATGTGCTGGCTTCACCCTTAAATAAGGGCCACCTGATTCACACCTGTTTCTTCACAGAATGATTGACCTCACTAATTGAACTCCACACTGCTATTATTTGAGTACACCCCCTTTCAATTAATTATTCAAATACACAGACTCAAAAACATGCAGATCATGAATACTGAGTCTGTTGGTCTTCTTAGAATCTATGGCACCAACTGGTAAATTGTTTGACATGTGGTAATATAACTTATACCAAAAACAGTGATTAATCTGGTTAGTCATATTGGACTGATATTATTTTGAACACTACTGTATATGGTGAAAGTTGGGAGCAGGTAATGTATTGGGCAGGCTATGAGGCTGCAACCGTCTCATTACCCGGCAGATGAAGGCTGTGTTGCCCAGCCATCATGTGCCTCTAACAGTAGCATGTGGAGATGAGCTCCTCTGATAACCACTTAAATGCCACTGTTATTCTTCCACAGCAACATTTACAGTGCGTGGATTGGGGGGAATGCACTGTTCCATACACCTATCAGCCCACGGGCAACCTCAAGATGCTGATCGGTTGCTTTAGCAGCTGGAGGTGTGCTGAATTCTGTGCCTGGGCTTCATATGACATCATTATTTTTACGATGTACTGCAATAGAGTTATATTGCACTATATAATGTAAGCAATCTCATGATTGCAGGCTGAAGCCTTTCAAAGTGAAAAATGTTTAGAAAAAAAAAAAAATCAAAAATTCACACCAACCCTCATTAAACCCATTAAAATGGATAAAAGCAATAAAAAATGCATGTAGTATTACTATGCCCATGAAAACTCTAATCTATCAAAATATAAAATTAATTAACTGATCGATAAAGACTATGAAGACAAAAAAATTCTAAACATAATTGCGCTATTGCGGCTGCCAAAGCCCCGAAAACAAAATGCAATAGAATGCAATCAAAACGTCATATTCCAAGTTGGTATCAATAACAACATCAGCTCGCTCCGTAAAAAAAAAAGCCCTCATAGAGCTCCATCGACATAAAAATAATAGTTACAGGTCTCCGAATTTTTGTTTAATAATAAAATTATTTAATATTTTACAATAGATCTGAAAGGGATTGGCCACTTTGGGCTTGATTCATCAAAGCTTTTAAGCAAGTATTCTGACGCAAAAAACTTTGGAAAGTCACAAAATTTTGACGCAACTTGAGGCTATGCTAAAATTTTGCGACTTTCGGCGTTCTCGCGCCATTTTCGCTCAGCTCCAACAAAGTGGGTAGAGCTAGGGCGGGGGCATTGTGGTCACTGTTTATCAAATTCATAACAAGAGTCGGCAATTGATACCCCACAAATTTTACTTCAGCAGGGACTGGAGTAGGATTTGCGGCGAGGCGGGCACAGAGGTGCATCCCACTCGTCCTGCGCTCCTGATTCATGAAGAGGGCAAACTGAGCAATTGTAAGTACACAGTGCTAATATAACATGAATATTGATATATATTAAGATAAAAATGTTGATTGGAGTGCCTCTTTAAGTGCCATATATATGTAGCTACCTCTATAAGTCAATGCCTTACCCTTTTAAAGTAGCTCTGCGAGTGTAGAAGAACACCCACTTCAGAGCTGCTGAGCTCATTGATTGGTTGCTGTGCTGTCAACATGACTTTAGTGCTGCAGCCAATGCCAGGCACCGAGAGTAGCGGTGGAGACTCACCGGTTTACCCAGGTTAGGTAAATACAGTGTGGTTTGTTGTTTTAAAACAAACTGCAGCTGGGGTAGAAACTTAATTCAAAGATAGGAATGGGTTTGTCTAGGGAGACACCAATCCATGTAACCTATTTTGTAATATGTACTTGAGTCCCCCTTTCTATGAGCTAGAATGGAGATTTTCTTTGTAAGAGCAACACCTATTATGTGTAATACCGCATTTCTCTTAAGGCAGAAATGCCTCAACGTGGCTTTTGGTGCTGGGAGCAATAAGCCCTGGTAGGGAAGTCGTCACTAATGCGTCCATACCTTTAAAAAGCCATGAAATATAACTAGGAATATCAGCAAAATAGGAGACACTTATCTGTAGATAGCAGTATTTCTGAGTTTTTGAGTCTCATACATATACAGTGGAGAAAATAAGTATTTGATACACTGCTGATTTTGCAAGTTTTCCCACCTACAAAGAATGGAGAGGTCTATAATTTTTATCGTAGGTACACTTCAACTGTGAGAGACAGAATCTTAAAAAAAATCAATAAAATCACATTGTATGATTTACATATTTCATGCAATAAAATGTAAATTAAGTATTTGATCACCAACCAATCAGCAAAAATTCTGGCTTTCACAAACCTGTTGGTTTTTAAGAAGCCCTCCTACTCTGCACTCATTACCTGTATTAATTGCACCTGTTTGAACTCTTTACTTGTATAAAAAATACCTGTCCACACAATCAATCAATCACTCTCCAACCTCTCCACCATGGCCAAGACCTAAGAGCTGTCTAAGGACACCAGGGACAAAATTGTAGACGTGCTCAAGTCTGGGATGGGCTACAGGACAATAGGAAAGCAGCTTGGTGAGAAGGCAATAACTGTTGGCGCAATTATTAGAAAATGGAAGAAACACAAGATAACTGTCAATCTTCCTCGGTCTGAGGCTCCATGCAAGATTTTGCCTTATGGGATAAGGATGATCCTAAGCAAGGTCAGGAATAAGCCCAGAACTACAGGGGAGGACCTGGTCAATGACCTGAAGAGAGCTGGGACCACAGTCTCAAACATTATCCTTAGTAACACACTACGCCGTCATGAATTAAAATCCTGCAGGGCGTGCAATGTCCCTCTGCTCCCGCCAGCACATGTCCAGACCCATTTAAAGTTTGCCAATGACCATCTGGATGATTCATAGGAGGCATGGGTGAAGGTCATGTGGTCAGATAAGACCAAAATAGATATTTTTGGTATCAACTCCATTCGCCGTGTTTGAAGGAAGAAGAAGGATGAATACAACCCCAAGACCACCATCCCAACCATGAATCATGGTGGAGGCAACATCATACTTTGGAAGTGCATTTCTGCAAAGGGGTCAGGATGACTTCACCGTATTGAAGGAAGGATGGATGGGGTCATGTATCGTAAGATTTTGGCCAATAACCTCCTTCACTCAGTAAGAGCATTGAAGATGGGTCGTTACTGGGTCTTCCAGCATGACAATGACCAGAAACACACAACCAGGGCAACTAAGGAGTGGGTCCATAAGAAGCATTTCAAGGACCTGGAGTGGCCCAGCCAGTCTCCAGACCTGAACCCAATAGAAAATCTTTGGAGGGAGCTGAAACTCAATGTTGCCCATCAACAGCCTCGAAACATAAAATATCTGGAGAAGATCTGTATGGAGGAGTGGGCCAAAATCCATGCTGCAGTCAGTGCAAACTTGGGCAAGAACTACAGTAAAACGTCTGACCTCTATAATTGCAAACAAAGGTTCATGTATCAAATATTAAGTTCTGTTTTCTATTGTATCAAATACTTATTTAATTCAATAAAATGCAAATTAATTATGTAAAAATCATACAATGTGATTTCTGGATTTTTGTTTTTTTAGATCCTGTCTCTCACAGGTGAAGTGTACCTATGATAAAAATTACAGTCCTCTCCATTCTTTGTAGGTGGGAAAACTTGCAAAATCGGCAGTGTATGAAATACTTATTTTCCCCACTGTAGAGTAGATTTCTGGTCAGTTTGGTGAGATGTCTTTAATGCAGCTATTGAAAAGCACTAGTTCTTTTGCCAAATCCATGGAGTCTTGAGGTCAGCACTTCCATTTTTCCCATATATAAAGGGAGGCAACGTTTACCCTATGTTGAGTTCCTTCGCTACACTAATGCACACAGTGATGTCACAGTAGAAGTATGGCATGCACAGTGATGGATATATCACAATACAGGGATAATGCTCATGGAAATACCACAATTCCAAAATAACATGTTTGGTGATGTCACAATACAGTGATACCACACACGTTGCGGTATCACAGTACAGGGATAATGCACAGGGCAATGTCATAGTACATGGATAAATCATGGTGATAGCACAGTAAAAGGATAATGCACACTATAATGTCACAAAAGGATAATGCTAATGGTGATATCACATTACAAATATAATTTACAAGGTGATTTCACCATACAGTGACATTGCACATGGTGATGTCATAGCATAATCCAGGGATAACTCTCAAGACAATATCACATTACAGGAATAACATAGTGAAGTCACAGTATAAGGATAATGCTCAGGATGATATGACAGTACAGGGATAACGCACACAGTGACGTCACAGTACAGGGATAACGCACACCATGATGTCACAGTACAGGGATAACGCACACAGTGACATCACAGTAGAGTGATAATGCACACGGTGATGTCCCAGTAGAAGGAAAACTCAAACGGTGATGTAACAATTCAGGGATAACACTCACGTTGATATCACATCACGCATCATCACATCAGGGAATAAGGTACACATTGATGTCAATGTACAGGGATAATGCACACGGTGATACAACAATAGTGGGATAACACTCATATTGATATCACATTACAAGGATAATTCACACAATGATGTCACAGTACAGCGATAACTCATACGCTAATATCACATAACAGGAATAACAGTGATGTCAAAGTACAAGGATAACTTACACAGAGTTACCAAAGTACAGTAATAATGCACATGGTGATATCACAGTAAAATGATAAGTTGACAACACATTACAGGCATAACGCACACAGTGATATCATAGTTCAGGCATAACTTACAAAGTGATATGACATTATAATGATATTGCAAGGATAACTTACACAGCGATATCACAGTATAGTGATAATGCACATGGTGGTGTCACAGTACAAGTATAACACTCACATTAACATCACATTACAGGGATAACGCACACAGTGATGTAATAATACAGGGATAGCACTCATGCTGAAATCACATTCCAGGGATACATTATCGGCATAACACGTTGCAGGGTAACGCACATAGTGATGTCATAGTACAGGGATAACTTACACAGCGATATCACATTATAGCCTGTAGAATGTAAGCCCGCAAGGGCAGGGTCCTCTTCCCTCTGTGCCAGTCTATCATTGTTAGTGATATTTTTACTTGGTATGTAACCCCTTGTTATGTACAGCACCATGGAATTAATGGCGCTATATAAATAATAATAATAATAGTGATAATACACACGATGATGTAACAATACAGGGATGAAACGTTAATATCATATTACAGGGATAATGCACACAGTAATGTCACAGTACATGGATGACTTACACGATAATATCACAGTACAGTAGTAATGCACATGGTGATGCCACAGAACAAGGATAATGCAAACAGTGATGTTAATATCACATTACAAGGATAACACATGAGAATGTGTCTTTAGCATATGCCCTGTACATAATTAGGGCTATTTATCAGTTAATGAACTCTAGGTGTGGCTCATGGCCTCTGGCTGCCAGTCAGTGCCAACCACAAACCAGCCAAAGGTCACTCAGGTGAAGCGTGACCGAATGGCCCATTACATGAATGTGGCTGAAGTAAACGCCCCCTAGCTGACACCTGCGTGACTAGCAATCGGGTCTTGTGACAGTGGATTTTCTCAGCTCTCCTACTAAACCACTTCCTGGTCTGCCCACTAGGCGGAGGTGTGGGCGGCATCCTGCTGCAGACCGTTAATAAATAGTGTTCTCCTCAAACCCTGCTCGGAGCATCTCAGCGACATTGCATGTATCCGTCCGCTGTAGGAGCCACCATGTCGCACGGACCCATCTACAACCCGGTGAGTGCAGCAGGCATGGTGCTGGCTGGGGCAGGGCAATGCAGTCGTGTTCTTTATAACAATACATGTATTGTCCTATGGTCTCCCCGTGTGGCTTATATAACAGTAGTGATGGTGGAGGGAGCGCAGTTAGACACAATCTGGATTTAGTTAAGGTCACGTGATCTTGGAACTTTTTCCAGCTGACTGAACGTAATAATGCACTTTCCCTATTCCCACACATTATTGCTGTGTGTATCTCCAGGCTCTGACTACACAGCTAGGTCTATATCAAAGGAGATATCGATATATATATATATATATATATATATCTATCTATCTATCTATCTATCTATCTCACCACTTCCTATTGGGCAAAACATTAGCCATTGTAAATCTCCAGTAATTGACACTTACAATGTCAGGGTATAGATTTGACATCTATACGCCACACTGTGTTGTGGTGGTCTTGTATACTGTCTGGCATCTGCAGTACCCCTCACTTCTATATTCTACTAAGGCTTGTCTGTGCTGTGTTTAAAACCTTAATGCAGAGACCTGGACATGTTTCGCTGCTAGCGAGCATCCTCAGGGGTCACTATGGTGGTTTTCTATATGACATTGGCTCCTACTCACTCAACAGAGACCAAAGAGTAACTTCTGCCTTGGTCAGGAGGGTTTGTATAGAGTAAACTATTATTTTTGCTGTATAGAAGAGAAAAGCGGACTGCTCTACCCTACAGAGGCAATCTGTAAAAAAAACGTGTACTGCACAGAGGCAATAGGTGACTGTACAGTCCGATCTGTCAGTGGTGTGTATTGGCAGGTCCAACATATACTGTTTATGTTTAGATCCATCCCATAAATATTTACCTCTGTTCACAATGAGGCAAGGAGTCAGTGAACACGCTTGACATGTGTGCTGGATGTAAGGTTACTGTATGGTTGTGCAGCCGTCTGTTACCTGCATTTATGAGCATAGTTGATGTATGCCAAAGGGACCCAATTAGATAGTTAAAGGGAACCTGTTGTGTGAAAAAAAACACTTATCCTGCAGATATGGGGTTAATCTGCAGGCTAATAATATTCTGATGACTTGTGGCCACCGCACCAGAAGGAAATGAGACTGGCTACCAGAAGGAAATGAACTTTATTCCTCCCGGCAGCCTTGGGCTTTCAGTCATAGAGGCTTGGCTTCGGCACGCTATTAACCTGCAGATCGGCCCTATATTTGCAGGTTAGCATTTTTTCACATGACAGGTTTCCTTTAATTTCATCGTACATTGGAGTACATAGTAATGGACCAAGTGTTATGTGTGCAGCGTTATTCTTATATCCTTTAATAGGTAAAAGCAACTTAACTCCTCATTCAAGAATCACTTGAATCTGTAGGTACATAACTGTTTCACCTGCAGAACCGTTACGATCGGCCATGCAACTTTGCGGGTGAAACATTGGGTGAACAGCGGATTCTGCATCAAGTAGTTAAAGGGAATCCGTCACTCCCTGGGACTTTTCATACCGCTAATATAGGCATACAGGTGCTAGAA
Organism: Phyllobates terribilis; assembly: GCF_046119375.1. Taxonomy (NCBI): domain Eukaryota; kingdom Metazoa; phylum Chordata; class Amphibia; order Anura; family Dendrobatidae; genus Phyllobates; species Phyllobates terribilis. Next base: position 339,634,536 of record NW_027362762.1, on the reverse strand, counting down.
ATGTGAATCTATACCTACCTGTGTGGCCCATATTAGAGGTCTGGTTTCTGTGTAATATTTTTTTTTACTAAATTATTTCTGCTAAGCTTCGCATCCCCCGGACGCCAAGAAATCCCCTCCTACTAGCCCTATTTCCATACTTACCCCACCTCCCCTGCTCAGGGCCCTGTGACTTGCAGTTCCCGGCCGGATCCCGCGCCTGTGCTGTTTCCTCTGTACGGACAGCGCTCTTCTCCCTGCCATCAGTGTAGTGTTCTGCAGCAGGGAACTTGTGCGCAGGCGCTGGGAAGGCAGAGTGACTCACCGGCGCCTGTGCACAAGTTCCATGCTACACAGATGGCAGGAAGAAGAGCGCCGTCCGTACAGGGGAAACCGTACAGGCGCGGGATCCGGCTGGGAACTGCACGTCACAGGGCCCTGTGCTGGAGAGGTGAGGTAAGTATGGAAATAGGGCTAGTAGGAGGGAATTTCTTGGCGTCCGGTGGATGCGAAGCTTAGCAGAAATAATTTAATAAAGCTATTAAACAGAAATCAGACCTCTAATATGGGCCATACAGGTACCGTAAGTACAGATTCACATTTCTATCACCTATATGCCCATATTAGTGGTCTGAAAAGTCCCAGGGGGTGACAGATTCCCTTTAAAAATACGCAGCAGCTTTGTCGTACTAATGTTTTCAATCAAGAACGTCCACTGCGTGCCTTAAAGCTATCCTTTTTTCTGGGACTGAAAAATCACTATATATTTGTATGGTCATGCTACCTGGTAACCTCCATTTTTGCATCCTGCTGACTCCTTTTTCGAGACCGGTGTGCTGGCTCCGCTGCATTGGCATGGGAAGCTTGGCAATAAGTATGACATGCTTTCAGTACCTCCTCTGTAACTACCCCTGATCCCTGTACCAGTGCACCAGCCATCTTGGATAGAGGAAGTCCAAATGCCAGGCTCTGTGAAAGAGGCAGCAGGAGTCAAACTGAGGGCCCCAGGTAGGGTGACTGTACATGATAGATATATAGTCGCTTTTCAGTGCCAGGGTGGAGGGTCAGTACAACGGTGTCCTGCAGGGCTCCATTAGCCAAATACATGCATTGTTCTTACAGTGTAGGGGTATATTTTTGGTATCTGTTTCTGTGTCTGGAAGTATTCAGTGAAACACTTACTTTGGTAAAATAATTTTGCAATTGTTACAAAATTTCCTATAAGCTTTTTTTACCAATTGTGCAAAATGTTCAGATTTTTCTTAAAAGTCTAGAGCGAAAATTCTTTAAATTTTTTTGACTGCCAGAACATGGTGATGCCTCCACCTCCACACCCGTGATCAAAGCACATGCCAAAATCTTACAGATTGATAAGTTTACCTTTCATTTGTCTCCTGATCCCAGTAGAACATTAACAAGCGAGTCAGTTATGTTACTAAACCAGAGATCGCTGTTGTCAGATAAAGAACATTATATCTTGTGATCACTTCTGTGAAAGCCGCTTCCCCTCAGTTTGGTGTCATTGGGGGCACCTCACTGCTGAGGCCCACCATAACAGTTTGAAAAAACACTGACTTAAAGAGGACCGGTCATCAGATTAGTGGCCACTTTTTGCTTTATTATATTTCTTCTGCTGCCAAGTATGCATTTTTATTTATTAAAATCCACCATGCGGTTCCAGAGATATACGCCTTTTTGATTTCTGCTATTTTAGGATCTTTTCAAGGGGACCTTGCTCACGGAATTTTCTGGGTGTGTGCCATTAGGTAGTGCTGCATTATTACCTTGTGAGCACCGCCCCATTGTAAAGACCATAAAAAGCAGTACTAAATGAAAAGGCCCGTATCTCTGAAACCGATCGGCGAATTTAAAATGACAAAGTGCATACTCATGGGAGCCACGGGAATAAAACAAGCGCAAAAAGTTAACAATGCTTTTTCCATCATGATGGAGCATCACATCACAAAGCAAAGTGATAACTAAGTGGCTCGGTGAACAAACTATTGAAATGTTGGGTCCCTGGCTGGGAAACCCTCTAGATGTGCATCCTATTGAGAACCTGTGGTCAATCTTCAAAAAGCTGGTGACAAACAAAAAACACAAATTGTTATAAACTCCCAGTACTGATTAGACAAGAATGGGTTGTCGTCAGTAGGATTTGGCTCAGAAGCTGATATCTGACTAAAAGATCTAAAAACACTGAAACTTTGTAAAACCCAAATTTGTGTCAGTCTCATAACTTTTGGTCATGATTGTACACTACACCCAAGTATATTAGGGTTTCCCCAATCATTATACAGAATGCTACACATGGGAGACTCCAGTGTGCCCATACTATACAGCACTGTCTGACATGTGGGCCTATATCAGATGGTGACAGGGTGTGGGGTGTTACAACATATTTCTACTACTAGGGGTACGCTGAGTGCCTTGAATGGGCAACAGTATTTGGTATCCAGCACAGTGAGACAGATGGCAGTCAGGGCATGTGATGTTTGTGCTGTATTTGAGGCGGCAGTGAGGGGTATGTGATGCCGTATACTCTATGACGCAGCCATCTGTGGGGAGATTTGGGGCACATTACATTACATGAGGCAGCACCAAGGAGTAGAAGCAGTGGGGAGTATGGGCAGGAGTGATGGGCACTGAGGCTTTCAGTGGGGAGTATGGGCAGGAGTGATGGGCACTGAGGCTTTCAGTGGGGAGTATGGGCAGGAGTGATGGGCACTGAGGCTTTCAGTGGGGAGTAAGGGCAGGAGTGATGGGCACTGAGGCTTTCAGTGGGGAGTAAGGGCAGGAGTGATGGGCACTGGGGCTTGCAGTGGGGAGTATGGGCAGGAGTGATGGGCACTGGGGCTTGCAGTGGGGAGTATGGGCAGGAGTGATGGGCACTGGGGCTTGCAGTGGGGAGTATGGGCAGGAGTGATGGGCACTGGGGCTTGCAGTGAGGAGTAAGTGCAGGAGTGATGGGCACTGGGGAGTATGGCAGGAGTGATGGGCGCTGGGGCTTGTAGGATATTGACATTGGGGCACTGCACTGTATATGGAGCACAAAGAAGTGGGAGGATGTTGTGGGTACACTATAGTATAGTAGTATAGGCAGCAATGGGGAGAATGAGTTGGATAAGTGTCAGGCACTGCAGTTGTAGGACTTTGATGCTAATGGCAATCAGGTTATGGGCTCCTGTAAAGTTTAGGAGGTGACAAACGGTGGGGAGCCGTTAGTGGTTCACTACACTGACTCCCATTTACAGAAGTCTCTATGACATTATTGTCCTGTATAGAAGACCTTTTCATTATACATTGTGCACAGCAAACTACAGTGTTCAGTGCTGATTTTGTGTGATTTCATTATTTTTATTCTAATATTTATATTATTATTCTACTATACCTTACCTTTTCTGAGATCTTTGTGGCTCATTAGACTCCGTGTACATAAGAGTACTTAGATGTGTTTCATAATTGTGCGCTTTCCTTTCCAGTCTGTTCCTTTCACCACGAGTTTTCACAGTGGCATCCACGATGGCACCATGGTTATTGTCAGTGGCTCTGTCCCACCTTCAGCTGACAGGTTTGTAGCTGTTTTAGTATATTGCCTTCACAACAGAGAACTGTAGCAGTACTTCAATGATCAATGAAAAAATCACTTGCATAATTAGCTTCAAGTCTCTGTGGCCTTGGTTTCACCATCTGGATCTGGCCTAGAGGCGAGAACACTTGCTACCTGCCACTACCAAGCCGCAGTGTCTGTGTATACATATTCAGGCTGCAATGGTGACACGACAAACTGGCTACTTGTTCTGTAGAATAAATATGCTGCAAGAATGGACTAGCAACAAACAAACAATATGTTTGGGTGTTTTGTTTTTTTTTAAGCGTCAATAGTATTTAGAAGGCAAACCCACCACTAATACACCAAAAAGGTGCAAATCTTATCATGATAGTCTTTTCTGTTTATCATCCACTCCTAAATACAGAAGTGAAAAACCCTTATATATCTAATACAGGGGTGGACCTTTTCTGCGGCCCCCGGTCAGATTCCCAGGGACCACAGTGCTCAGACCAGCAGCCGCGTTTTGCTGGCTGCCGGCCCTTTAAACTCCCACTTACACTGCAAGCATGCAGCGTTCACTACTGAACACTGTGTCCGCATACAGTGAAGGATTACGTCCTCATGCTGGCCAGTCCCAGCCTGAGGACGTACTTTGTGGGTGGAGTTATCGCGCAATGCGCTCCTGTCCCACAGATGAAGAGAGCAGCGGCAGCCTCCCCAGCCTTCCTCGGTGAGGTCTATGCTTTAGAAAACGTATTGTCACAAAGAATTGACTGCGCTCAAGCCCGATGCAAACCTGGGAAAGGAGCTGTGAGAAGCAACATGCTCAATATCACCTAACATCACAGCCGCACCAAAGATAGCCAGCTCCAGCGTCACATTAGGGGGGAGTTAATTGCTTTCAAGTTGATAATTTTGTGCGGCCCCTGAATGATGGTAGAAATTTCCAGATGGTCCTTGGCAGAAAAAAAAGTTCTCCTCCCCTGGTCTAACAAATGCCCTGACGGACCTGTTGAGCAGCCATCATGCATTGGACACCATGTTAAAAAAAAAAAAGTATGCATTCAACATAGTCACTTTTTTATTTTCTGAACAGTCAATATATTTCTCCTTTTAGGTTTGCCGTCAACTTTCAATGTGGTCATGGCGACAACGATGATAATGCCTTCCATTTCAATCCACGTTTTGATCAAAAGACTGTTGTTTGCAACACAATGGAACGTAAAAATTGGGGGCAGGAAGAACGCAAGTGCGAGGTGCCATTTCATCGGGGTCAACCATTTGAAATCCGAATCCTTGTTACAAGCTGTCACTACAAAGTATGTTTGCTTAAAGCAATATTAGAGGCAGGCAGGAAATGGTTTTCCTGATCATATTGGGTTTCTCCAATTTTGTTTCTATTCTATAAAATATGTTTCTCTGTTTCAGGTTTCTGTGAATAGAAATCACTTTTTGGAGTATAAGCACCGAATTTCTTTGCACAGAGTCAATACTTTGACTGTAAAGGGCTCTGTATGTCTAACAAGTGTTGAGATACAACCACAAGGGGTATGTGACATTTTACCATTTTACTATCATGTGTCACAATCACAACTTGCAGGATAAGTTGCTTATTGCTGGTCTCCCACCATTGGGACCAGCACTGATCATGACAATGGGAATCCTGAGTATTCCATTGTAATCCCATTCATAGCCTCTGGGCCGCACTTATCTCCATTAGGCATGTAGACTTTTAATGGAGTGTCAGTGCACATGATCACTCCTCAGCTCAAATGGGAGACTCCGGATTCTCAATTCTTGTTATTGGTGGGGGTCAAAATGGTGAGATAATTTGTGATTGTGGCACAACCACTTTTAATTTAATATAATATAATTTATATTTAATGCTTTCTTAGTAGTCAGAATTGTATATTAATGGGGTATTCTTAGAATTGTAAGTTAGCTCATATGGATCAGGGTCTGATCATTCTGACCCCCAACAATCCCAAGAAAGGGGCTATATGATATGTGAAGAAAGTGGGGTACAGCGTTCACCTACAGTATTTCTGGCAGTCCCAGAGAAAATAAATGAAGCGCAGGTTGAGCACTTCCATTCCATTGGGATACCTAGATGGGGTTCTGCAGATCCCTGTTCTTGGGATCGCTGGGGGGCCCGGCAGCAGACCCACAACTATAAACAAGTTATCCCCTTTGCAAAGGATTACTTTCAATTTTGGGAATACCCTTTTAAGGATGCTGGCAGTTTTTGGATACCAAAGCCAGGAATAGGTTTAAAAATACAGAAGGTGTGCAAATCTTTCCATTAGGCCACGGTCCCATTATCAGTATTCGGTCAGTATTTTTTTCTCAGGAGTGGGAGCCAAAACCAGGAGTGGGTGACAAATGCAGAATTGGTGACTTGTTTCTGTTATACTTTTTCTCTCATTGTTCGTCACCTGGTTTTGGCTCCCACTCCTGAGAAAAAATACTGGCCAAATATGGATAGTGGGGCCGTGGCCTTAGACTTTTTCTGTTAATGTTCCGGTCCTGACTTTGGCTTACGACTGCTGATAAAAGGTACTATATAATGTATGCTCTTTTTGCTGCAGTTTAGCCTTTTTTGAGTTTGAATTTCTGTGTTTTTTACGCCTGGTTTTGCTTGCCCACAGTTCTCTACATTGCTAAAAGTACATGTAGATTATTTAATCTAGCATACCCTAAACATTTGCAATTTTCATTTGAATAGAATATATTTTTAATTAATTTATTATTTTTAATTAAAAACCCAAATCACATTATATTGTGCTTCAAAAATTGTTTGTAATATCCCGATAGATGGCATAGTTTTAATGTACAGGGATTTGTTAATGAATAATATATGTTCCTTTTCTAGGGTGGATTTGCCCATCAACCCTTTCCCGGTGGTCAAATGCAAAATGTAAGTAATCACCATTAACAAAGTGGTTATTGGCAATACAGATCAAGTATTGTACTATATTTTCTGCAAATGTAGCTTGTGTCGAATGTATAATTCTGTGTACCCATCCTCAGATCCAACAGATGTCCAATTTAAGGCCACGACCCCACTATCAGTATTTGGTCAGTATTTTTCTCAGGAGTGGGAGCCAAAACCAGGAGTGGGTGATAAATGCAGAATTGGTGACTTGTTTCTATTCTACCTTTTCTCTGATTGTTCCTCACCTAGTTTTGGCTCCCACTCCTGAGAAAAAAAATACTGGCCAAATACTGATAGTGGGATAGTTGTAGATTGTCCAGAATTGCTATAAATCTGTGGTGTTTTTTTCTTGCTGATCACTAAAGGCAGAGATTGGCACAGACTGGGAAAGGCTGCTGACATATAAATCCCTACCTGGAATTAATGTGTTACAAGAACATAACGATGTGCACTTAGACAATCCAGAATTGCATGTTATTTATTCAAAACCTCTTTACTTGTTGTAATTAGCCTTTACCACAACCCAACAAAATAATAGGTCAGAAATATAAGACCGTTAAAACAACTTAAAGAGTAACTGTCATTTTTAACTTTTTTTTTTTTTTTTTTTCATAAATCAATAGTACATATTAAATTCAGAAACTAAATCTGTCTTCTGTGAATACAGGTTTTCCCATCACTGGGGGGAGATGGCAGCAGGTGCCTTTATAGTTCTATATAGAACTGTAAATGTAATTTCAGGAGAACCTACAGCAGAAAGTCTGTATCTAACTTTAGCTCCTCTCTCCTTTTCCCCTCTTCATAGAACTTTAGAAGCACCAATTTTCATCTCTTATCTCAGTAATTGAAAATCTGTTTTATTTGAGTACAGATTTTTACCCATGATTTGAGTGTGAAAGATCAATGCAGGAGGAGAAAAAAGCCGATTTTCTTGATCAGATATATTACAAAGTTGCTTATCTTCATGTGTACTATTGATTCATGAAACAAAAATTAAAACGACAGTTACTTTTTAAAGAGCAAACTCTGCAAATCTCTTTATTATGGGATTTGTCTTCATTCCTGATATAAGAAAAATAGTATGTAATTGGCTTCCAAAACCTATTTTTCCCAGACTAGTTGCCTGCCTCTTAGATGCATTGGTAACAGAACATAGTCATTTGGAGTACTGATGATGACAGTGAAAGGTTCACCTCCTCTCCTCCTCTGAGTATTTTCCTCATCACACCAATCTCCTGTAGCAGGCATATCCCCAGCTTGTAGTGAACTCTAGTCACTCCTATCACATTGATGTAGGGATGGTCTAACCCTCAGCACTATATGTTAATCAATAGACTCTCACTGACCCCTGTAAACTGTAATGGAAGACTTGGATTGGCAGTCTGAATGTATCACTATTGGAGGGGAGGGGATATAATGAGAACAGGTTGCATCTGGAAATATATCCAATGCTTACATTTTAGTACACTATACAGGGGGCAGTGAGGGTCTGTTGAGCATGTTGCTGGAGACTATTCTACACAGAATACTCAGAGGAGAACACATGCTGACCCTTTCACTGCCATCATCAGTACTCCAAATGGGTATGTTTTGACAATACCTGAAGGCAGGTAAATGTACTGGGGGAAAAACATATATATATTTTTTTTTATAGGAATGAATATAAATCTCCTATTACAGTGATTTGCCGAGATTCATAACTTTCCATGCTGGACAAAATTATTGAAAGAAATTGAAAGTTTAGTTGCTCTTTAACGTACTTTTAGTACCCAATGTGATCATCTAAATCTGTGCAATCCCTAGCAGGAAAATCAGTATAATATACAACTACGCTCTCGGGATAGGAGAGAACTCCGATTCAGGGATTTAAACCTGATTGTGGTACACTACAAAGGAGGATTACCTTGTTCCCCTAATTATGGGCTGTTATTACTTTCACAAAGTGACAGATTCCCCAAGCTGCGCCTATGGCACAAGCCAGTGGGCTAGCTAATGGTATGCTCTTAACAGGTGTTGGCATATATTACCATGTAGAGGCACAATATCCTGGCTTATTTGTAATATTCCCCCACATATCTGTATGTCCATGACACTGACATTATATAGTACAGTACCATGACAATATTGCCTTGTTTTAGGTTATTGATGGACAATGAAAAAATATAATTAGTAGATAATGAAAGGCTAACTAACTTATGTATCCCAAATGATACATGGACAAACCTATGTCTACAAAAACCTAGACCATCAACTGCTGGTGCAAAAATAAATGTATCCATTCTAGAATGCTGCGAAAAATGGGAATATTTGTGTGGTCTTGAAGCCCAAAACCGCTTCTTATGAATACTAAAAAACATTTTTTTTAATGCAAATTACAAGCTTTCAAAAATCACATGCACACACTTGTTATGTTTTTTTCCTGACTGAATATGAGAACTGCAGCATTTTGGAAATCTACAGCCTTTCAATTCTTTCAAGTGTTTTTTGCAGTGTTTTTTTTTCCCATAGAAAACAATGAGAAAGTGAAAAAACGTAAAAACACTTGTGTAGCATTTTTGATGAACAAAACTTTATTAAACATGTACTGTAGCCAGGGCTGTGGAGTCGGTAAGCCAAACCTCTGACTCATCAATTTCCATGTCACCGACTCCACAGCACGGCCTCACTACTGAGCATGTACATAAAGTGCAGCACAGATTCATCTCAACTAAAAGCCGAGATCCTTAGATCAGGAACAGAACAGACATTTATAGGACATTTCATAACTTTCTCAAATTCTTATGGAAACAATTTACAGCACAAACTGCATAGTAGTACTGTACCCAATTTATTATATACACTACTCACAAAAACTTAGATATATTTGGCTTTCGGGCAAAATTTCAGGATGATCCTAAAATGCACTCTAACCTTTTCAGGTGAACTTAATGTGACCTTCTCTAAACTTTTGAGTGCACATGTCCAACTGTTCAATCTTTCAGTACTTTTTGCACAACTTTGGCCACATCCCACACTGATGACCGCTTCCTTGTGAGCCGGACGATAAATGTGCCTGAGGTTGTGTGGCATTTAAGGGAGGTAAAAGGTACCCAAGTGTCACGTCAGACCGTTCGAAACCATTTACATCAGGGTGGTCTGCATGCTAGACTACCTGCAAGGGTACCTGACCACACCACCAGGCACAGGCGTCCTCTTCTCTCATGGGCCAGGGATCATCTATGCTGGACGATAGGCCAATGGAGTCCGTGCTGTTCACTGATGAAAGTCGATTTGTGCTGAGCAGAAATGATGGCCGCCAACGATGTTGGAGATGTTAAGGAGAGCGCAATGAATCAGTCACTGCTGTCACCAGATGAGCCTTTGGTGGTGGTACTGTGTTCAGTCGATGCATGCTTTTACTTAAATGCCCTACTTTCATGATAAAATATCACTGCACCGTGAACTTTTTACATTTCTTCATTAATTTAGCACGAAAGCCAAATATCCCTAACTTTTTTTTTTGAGTAGTGTATTTTTGGAGTCGGTTCATTTTATACCAATTCCACCGCACTGCTGTAAACAAATGGCATGGAAAAAAATGTCACAAAAAAACGTGCATTTTGAACGCATCGTTTTTAATGCCAAGAGAGCAGGTTTTGGCTACAGAAAAAAACCACCGCAAAATCGCTGCGTGTGAATATAGCCTAATAATTATTCAAGCCGGTATACTTACTTTTATCTTCTTTGCTTTCAGCCTGCTTATCCTCCGCAGATGTTTCCTGGTGCTGGAGGCAATGTAAGCTTTGCGCAGAGGACTTTTTTTAATTTAAACAATATAAAATTAATGCCTACCTTTTCTGTAGTTTATTTATTAAATATAGCAAGGGATGTACATTATGCCATATGTTTACTGGAGATCAAGAAAATGCAATTATTAAAGGGGTTTATTTCTTACGCCACTTTCTATGATGGAATACGTCTTTAATTATTTATCGTTTTTTTTGCTTGTTTTTTTTTGTGTAGCTAACATATTGACTAGTATATTTCTCAGAGTCAGGGCAAATAACTGATTTTTGTATTTCCTTAATTTATTTCCTAGAATTTATAATTTATGTTTCCTTTACAGCCAAATCCATTTAATCCTGGCCAGTGTCCACCAGCAAATTATGTAAGTACTCAAAGTAGAGCTTTTCTGTGCTGTATATTCATAGCTGCAAGTAAAGAGGGCCTGCCCAGTTTTATAGACATTTGTACTCTACATGAAATAACAATTCTGTACATAGAGTGGTCAGTCAGCTGGAGGGGAGAATCCAGCAAGGGACATCATTGGACTAGTCGGGTCTCTCTCGTTAGTCCCCTCTCATCTTTTCATGTTGTAGCATTTCAGAGTAAAATATTCCTGGCTGTAATCACACGCCCAGGATCTGATTCATGCTGCCTGTGGTTCAAGCAGCATGAATTTAATGACAGATTCCCTTTCAGAATAGTCGTCTTAATGGGTTTAATACGTAGCAGCCGCCGCTGCCGCTGGCTACTAACTGTCACTATATGTGTGGTTGTAACCATGGATACTTAAGCTATTGCAATGCCTTGCACATGGGTGGGGTAAGCGACATAGCTAATCAGAAGAACTATACTACATTTCTAATTGGAGGAAATTATTATTACACCTACTACATAATAGGATCTTGGAGATAGGAATACCACTTTAATGATCTACACTGTTAATTCAGCATGTCTTTTTATTGAAACAAAACTGGTGACCTAATACAATAATGGGGCATTGGAGGATGTGCCAGGTTAACCACTGCCTTGTTTTCTGTTCATACAGACCATCCCATTCCAAACTAACATCTATGGAGGCCTGTTTCCTTCCAAGGTGATTGTCATCAGAGGAGCTGTTCCTCCACACCACCCGCAAAGGTATTTAAATCTTCCTATTTAATCCAGCACCAACATATTTTACAGCATAGTCATCACAGACGTCGGTCCTTATTCCTTTATTTATTATCACTATTAGGGCTCGTTCTCATCTGCGTTTAAAACAGACGAGTACAATCTGATAAAAAATCATATTGCACTCTGACTAATGTTAGTCAACGAATCTGTTTTCATCTGCGATATTTTTTTCCTTCCTTCCCTTCCCTGCCCCTGGGAAAGGGGTTAATGGCCTGGGAAGATCCATGTTTATCAGCTCACAGCTTTACAGCTTTGTACTTAGGCTTTACGTGGGGTCCCTCCTATTTTTAATAACCAGGAAAGGCTAGGCTGACAGCTGCGAGCTGCTATTAATAGGCGCGGAAGCGGCCATGGATATTGGCCCTCTCCTAGACTAAGAACATCATCCTTCAGCTGCCGCAGGAATGGCGCATCCATCACATGTGCCAATTCTGGCGCTTAGCCTCCGCTCTTCCCATTTGTCCTGGTGCGGTGGCAAGTGGGGTAATAGTTGTGGGGTTGATGTCAGCTGTTTTGTGGCCGCTGACATCAAGCCCAGGGGTTAGTAATTGTAAAATAATACTCTTCTCTGTATTATTTTTCCTACTGAGGACTTCTCAAAGTATCAATATCACGATATTCTTATAAAAAAATGTATCTATTTATTCTTGGATTGTCCATTAAAAAGAATCAGATTGCAGCAGGTACATACAATAATTAGTTATAAAGTAATTGTCCAATTGTCCATAATTAGCTTAATTGTTGAGATTCACCCATCTTTCCTTGGATCCTGGCTGGTAAATCATGTCTTTGTCCAGCACGTGTCCAGGCCTACATGTCAGATATGTCTCAGCATGAAGATTCTTCTGTCTTGTGGGGTGGGAAGAGCAAGAGAGCCCCCCCTTTCTGTACCATGGGCTTTTATAGCCAGTCGTATGGACACCTGTTCTACATATGGTAGTGAACCAAAAATACACACACAAATAGCACATGTCAACTAGACACGATGGCTGATGCAATCCTTGTATAGAACTCAAATTTAAGAAAAATTATTATCGATTATTAATTATTTAACATTTCCCCCTTTTTTGAGAATAAAAGGACTTTAACTGAAAATTCTCAAAAGAAGATACATTCATTAATCATTTTTTCCTTTCCTTCTTCCTTGGCAATATCATTAAATTTCCATAATAATAGTAATAGTAATAATAATATGAATATCTGATTATTGTTATATAATGATGTGAATTCATGTTATGGTAATTCGTGACTAATATTCATTTAACATGTATAATTATACTTCCCTAAATCTAAATTGAAGCAATCACGGGTTCAATCGTCATCATCTGATGTCATCGGGTCGTCGTCTCGTCTTCTTCTTGGTTCTTTTATAACACAGTCTTTAGATGAAAACTCCTTTGGAATAAATGATAGCGTGTAGATATTGTACAGTCCATAATTGTGTTCATTATTGTGCAGTCCATAAACTGTACTCTTTATTAGAAAGATCATGTGTGTCAATGGATAAGAAAACAAAGTCCATGGATGAAATGTAGCTTTAATATCTGTGCAGTGTCACCTGGACTGACGTTGTCTTTGGATAGTTCTGGAATCTTCAGTGTGTCCGCACTGGTCTCGTGTCACTTTTGGAACAGATGTGACGTCTTTGGTCAGTAAAGCAAGGGTTAACTTGACACTTCCCTGCTTTATATAGCACCATAACCAGTACTCAGTCCTTTATATACAGGACACATATGCCAGGTATTACCTGTTCACCAGCTTTCATTGAAGCGTTGCAGGTGATAAGAAACCACTGGAACGTGATGAAACTTGAACACAACACAGCACATATAGGATCATCGTCCTCTGCCGTCCTGGTGATCAGTGGTGTGAATTGTATTGTATGTAATGGACACAGTCTATTATCACTCAGCATTCACACCTGTTACCTTCTGAGACTTCCGGGTATCGGTTGCTTCTTCTTGTAACTTTTGAGAATCTCTTTGATTTATAAAAATTAAAAGTCTTTATTAAGATAGAATTCATAATTGCGATGTCTTGATTGAAGTCTTCATTCCCTAATCTGGTACCAAATCTGGCAATTTTTCCTAACCTATAATATCATAGCATACCATAGCAATCAATAATATCCATCTAATTATTATCAAAACGTTAAAATAAATTATGTTTGGAATAATAAACAATAATAGATAATAATTCAATGAAGTTCTCCATGTGATAAAACATTTTTATGTCATAGGTGTAATTACCTTTTCCAACCCATAGGTGTCAGTGTGTTTTGAAACAACAAGTGTTTATATCTTTATGAAACCAATAATACCAAAGAATGTATACTCATGAACTAAAATGAATAAATATATGAATGTATGAATGAATGAATTGTGTTTACTCAAAAAAATTGAAACATTTTTCTTATATTAATTCATATCATCATTATATTTGATGAAGCAATATTCTTGTACTTGACATTACCCCATTAAATATTAATGTGTTTTCTCAATTGAAATATTGAACTGAATTAAAATCAAAAATTGAGAATTAAAAATGAAAAATGGAAAAATAAGAAAATAAGTAAGAATAAAATTTTAAAAATGAAAAATAAAATTAAGAAGAAAAATAAGAATAAAAATAAGGCCTTTAAATTTTAATGACAAATGCAGAGTAATTATATTCTCCATAAAAAATACCCTTATATCTCCATTATCTGGATGATTTCATATTTGTCATAACCTTGTATCACCAAAAAAAATTATTAAACTATGCAACTTTGCATGTAATACCCTTCTTAATTATATCATTGTACCTTATTATTGTTTCTTCTTTATTAAAATGTGTGGAAAATAAGTATTGATCAAAAGTGATTATGTAATCAGGATCAAAAACACATTTTCCCCCTTAATATCAAAAATATTATTTTATAAAATTTATGTATATATCAGAACCAAATTAAAAATAATTATTCTTCTAGAAATATTGTGCATAAATTTCATATCGATGAGTAGCATAGATTTGTCTAAAGAGAGGTGTGTACCTATTTAGGTAACCATTAAAAATAATATCATAGTTATTCAAGAATATTATCATGTGGAAAATTATTCTAAATGTAAATTTGCTTTGTAAACCATTTTGATATGTGGTTGCTCTTATCCACTATTAGTTAAATCAAGAAATAATAATTATGAAATAAATATAGAAATATATATATTATGTAGATAATACCTAATAATGTATTATAATTTTTCTCAGAATTAAATATATTTGTGTACCTTCACATAAAGAAACATTTTTCCAAACATACGAGGCCTCTGTCACATCAATCACACTTAGCAGCTGCTGATTTACTCATCTGTCACCTTCACTCTGACATTCACAGATCTGTTCAACTCAAACATTCCACATATGAGGTTTTATATATATATTTAACCCAAAATTGTTGTATCCCAATTTATTAATGCGCATTTAATATCTTAATATTTCTTTGAATATTCCCCAAATACATATTGTATAATATGAGAGTAAGTATTTGAAATTTCAAACACTTGAAAAAAACTCTTGACTTAGATTCTTTTTTCACTGGCTGCCAGGTCTTAAGTTACATCAGCTGGAAATAGAATGAATGGGATCCTATACTATTAGCTCAAAGTTCAAAGGCCGCAGCTGTCACACGTCATGCTGTAAAGCTACAGGTTAAAACGAACACTTCATGCACAGAAAATATTAATTCATAAGTGCTACACATAATAATTAATAAGTATTACATATATATTATAGTCCAACTAGATATATTGCTATTATTTTAAAATGTTATACACATAAAATCATGCAATTTTTCCACTTCCTGTGTGAATAAAGAAATAAATCCATTTTAGAGTTGTTTGATCAAATCCTGCTTTGGAATGAAACCTCTAAGGAAATATAAGAAAGTAAAATTAAATATCAAATTCATACAGAGACAGAATTATTTAAATATCTTATACATATATTGGTTGGTTCTAATGTAATTCAAAATATTGCTACTTAAATTTATATATGAAGTTCTAATTTATTAATTAATATATATATATTTTTTATAAATATATATATATAAATACAATTATACACAATCTCTACTTAGACAAGTGTATATATATATATATATATATGAACTATTAGAAACTATGTAGCTACAATTTTACTGTATAAGATTATAAATAAATATTGAGACATTGTATAACATTTTGATACATCATAATTACAGTTTTTCCTTAGCCACTCCCTAAACCAAATCTTCTGTCTCTCTCAAATATCTCCAGGAACGCCCTATTTAGGAAAGACATTTTTCTATCCTTCAAAACCTCAGAGAACTGCCTGTCCTTCTGTCCACATTCCATGACGTCACTGTGAGCTGGTCGTCTCACCTGTCTCTGTCCATCAGTTTCGGCCATTTTCCTTTCTAGGGAAAAGTCACAGCTTTGCATTTTTAACTCTTTGTGTGGAGATATGGAGTTTTGAATTATCTGATATGGCTTATAACAGATATGAAATCTCCTGCGTATTTGATAGAGTTCACTATGGGGATGACTCAGTCTAGGAGAGTTTGATATTGGCTTTTGATAAGATTTTACCTTTTCTGGTTTTATAAAATTAACTTGATTTATTTTCTTTGCACGATTCTCATGTTTTCTAACAGAATCCAGCAACTGCACACATTTGAATAGGGATTCTTTTTGTGACGCTATAACTCTAGATACTGGATCTAAGAATTTGAATTTTTGTACAAAAGTTTTTATCATTTGTTGTACTTTTCCATTTTTGATGAGAGCTTTGTACAACCGTTCAAATATGGACATGAATGTATATGTACATTCCTTCCTACCAATCCTTAGTTTCTGCAGATCTTCTATGTTGGGAAAATCCTTTGTGACACAATAAATCAAATATCTTAATCTGTCCGAATCATTTTCCCATCCATTAGGAGAGTCATTTTCACAGGGCATTAAATGTAAACGTCTGGACAACGTCACAGGAATCCATATTTTAAATAATTGATTCCTCTCCTCATTGGATAAATCAAACTTATCAGAGAAGCTCTCAAATGTCTCTGAATTTCTACAGGCATGGATTTTGACATCATATTTTGGCATGATTTTGTATAATTTCAGTAAATTTTTCCTCATTTTAATTTGGAGTTGAGCCTGGGTAATTCCTGAATTCTCTGATATTTTTAGTGGCTCTTGTACGTCCGTTCCTCCTACGTCACTCACGTCTCCTCCCACATCACCTAATATGTCGGTTTCTCGTATGTCAGTCATGTCTCCTCCCATGTCAGGTTTCTGTATGTCCGTCTCTTGGTCAGACCCAAGGTCACCTTCAGTTACAGACACGTGTCTCAAATCTTGTTCATTTTCCACATTACAGTCAGAATCATTGTCACTATCTGACACTTCTACACTATTGTCCTGCTTAGAACTGTCAAGTACAAAATTATGAAATACTTGTACAAGATGTAGAATATTCCGCAATTTGTGTTTGTCTCTATTTACCAATTTAGAAGTTAACTGTAAATTCTGCAATTCACATTCTTTGTATAAACTGAGCCACAAAACTTCTATGTCATCTCCTACATTAACTTTGAAATTAATATTACTTTGTTTAGCAAAAGAAGAAATTATATCCATATTTTGCTTACCTTAAGATTCCTTAGCTTTTCTTTATCAGCACGTCCTGTCTTCAGTTCGTCTGATTCTTTTCCTTGTTAGTACCTCTGCTTCCCGTTAGTCCTCAGTCTGTAGGCTTCTTTCTGCTTCTCGTGACAAATTAGTGAATTTACTGACACGTGAACAACAGCTGTTCAGCTCGTCAGGACTTCCCCCCTTGTTCACGGGAAGAAATTCACTTACTTAATTTAAAAAACGAAAAAATAGGATTGGCTGGCTCACCATTGTAAAATAATACTCTTCCTGTATTATTTTTCCTACTGAGGACTTCTCAAAGTATCAATATCACGATATTCTTATAAAAAAATGTATCTATTTATTCTTGGATTGTCCATTAAAAAGAATCAGATTGCAGCAGGTACATACAATAATTAGTTATAAAGTAATTGTCCAATTGTCCATAATTAGCTTAATTGTTGAGATTCACCCATCTTTCCTTGGATCCTGGCTGGTAAATCATGTCTTTGTCCAGCACGTGTCCAGGCCTACATGTCAGATATGTCTCAGCATGAAGATTCTTCTGTCTTGTGGGGTGGGAAGAGCAAGAGAGCCCCCCCTTTCTGTACCATGGGCTTTTATAGCCAGTCGTATGGACACCTGTTCTACATATGGTAGTGAACCAAAAATACACACACAAATAGCACATGTCAACTAGACACGATGGCTGATGCAATCCTTGTATAGAACTCAAATTTAAGAAAAATGATTATCGATTATTAATTATTTAACAGTAATGGAGAGGCGTCTATAAGACTCCCTCATTACTAACCCCATAGTCAAATTTAATAAAACACGATTACCCCAAAATGCAGAATAATAAAACATGTTCCTCACCTGTCCAGCGATAATACTTTTGACTAGTTCAACTCTTCTACATCTAGATGCCTTGTTGAACAGTGACATGATGTGACTGTTCAGCCTGGCATCCAGAAGAGACACAGAGCTGTGCGTGATGGCGCAGCATTTGTGCCTCCCCTTGACATGAATAAGGTGAGCGGAGTTCATAGCCAATGAACTTGGTTCACCTCACTGACATCAGTGTGAGTTATCAACCGCAACACTATTACCCCACTTGCTACTGCACCAGGGCAAGTGGGAAAAGTGAAACAAAGTGCCAGAATTGGCGCATCTAATGGATGTGCCATTTCTGGGGTGATTGAGGGCTGATGTTCTTAGTCTGGAAGGGGGGCAATATCCTTGGCTCCTTCCTAGCCTATTAATACAAGCCTGCAGCTGTCTGCCTAGCCTATGCTGGTTGTTAAAAATGGGGGGACCCCATGTAATGTTTTTTTTTTTGTGGGGATCACCTTTATTAACCAGTAAAAGCTAAGTATACAGCTATGAGCTGATATTAATAGCCTTGGAAGATCCATTTTTATTACCCCCTTCCCACACTATAAACATCAGCCCCCAGCTGGTATCATCAATGAAATCAATATATATCTATCTTCTATGGCCACAACTGTAGCAGTTACCGTATTTTTCGGACTATAAGATGCACCCCAAATTTAGAGTAGGAAAAAACCCAGTGGAGCGGGATCACAGGCGGCTGGGAGGAGGGGACGGTGCAAGGCAGGAGCCATTGATCTCCCGACAGTGGGCTTCAGGAAAATGGTGCTGGAGGCGGCGCATGCGCAGATTGAGATCTTGGCTCGTCATTGAGCCAAGATCTCAATGTGCGCATGCACCGGCACCATTTTCCTGAAGCCCACAGCTGGGAGATCAATGTCCTCAATGGGGATAAATCAGCTCCTGCCTCGCACCGCTGACCTTTTCCTGCAGCCAACCGCCAGAAGATCAATGGCTCCTGCCTCGCACCGCCAGACACCCCCTCCTCACAGTCCAGGGCTCGCAGCATCGCCCCACTCCTGCAATGGCGACCCTGCCTCCTGTGAACTCCCACTGCGCCCCCCCACCCCCTACCCCAGTAAGCTATATTCGGACTATAAGACGCACCCCCGTTTTCCTCCCAATTTGGGGGTAAAAAGTGAAACTTATAGTCCATAAAATACGGTAAGTATATGACTATTATACATCTCCCTTCTGAAGTAACTTGTATACAAAGTGCTGTGTGGAATAATTGTATTCACATAATTTTTCTAATCAACAGATTTCATATCAACCTGAATTTTTGTGGAGGAATTGCTTTTCATTTTAATCCAAGATTTAATGAAAACACTATAGTCCGAAACAGTAAGCTGAATAACTCTTGGGGAAAAGAAGAACGTGAAATACATTGCGGAGGATTGTGTTTTGCACCCGGACAGAACTTTGTGGTAAGTGTAGGCAGAGATGGATAAATGTGCAGAAATGTTATTACATGATTCTCATATTATTGAAATAGATGGCTGCTTTAATATGGATATACATTCATGAAAAGAACATGCATGGGAGCCTATAGATTGTTGGAGATGTACTTAGTGGCTTACTCTTCACATATTCCTCTGAAGTAAAAAAAAAATGAGATGTGATCATAGCCTAAGAGAAATTCCTTTAGTAGTGAAGATCAATTAGATATTTTGGTATAATCGTTTTTCCTGATGTCAGTAGAGCTTAAGAGGAGCTGTCATAACTCCTGACTTGTCTGATAGTTAGGATAGGGTGATTTTTGCCTAAAACTAAAATCTAAATTTAAAAATAAATAAATAAATTAAAGATGATTTTCAATTTTTTCACATAAGGGAATTTACATACCAAAGATGTGAGTGTGGAAACTGAAGTCTTTACTAAGTAAACACATGCATACCACTCCGATATTGATCACAAAGTATTTTCTTCCCCACCTAATGTAAGTCTATGGGGAAAATCTGCACAGAAAACTCAGTGAACCCTCAAGAGAAATTCACGTGCTGCAGATATGAAAAATGCACCGCAGGCGAGTTTACGCAGCATATAAAAACACAGTGGGCATGACATTTCTTTAAATCCCATCCACTTTGCTGAAAGTGTAAGACGCTGCGTTTTTGATGCAGGGAAATCACACAGAGTCAAAAAACGTGATAAAAGCTGATCGTGGGAACGTAGCCTTAATGACAAGATCCCTTCCTACCACTGACCTGACAGATCTCACAGGTCCCAGCCTCAGAATGAGGATATATTCACACAGCGTCTTTTTCCGTCTGTCAAAAACATTCTTTTTTTTTTTTTTTTTTTTTTTTTTTTTTTTTAGCAGAAGATGCTTCAGGAATCTCTCCTTTTATGCGGGAATTTTGTAAACCTGAAGCATTTTTTATCATGGTGTTTAGATAATCTCTCAAGTGCTTTTTCAACATTTTTGTCTGCCTGCTTTTTTCCTTTGCATAGTATAGTGGTTTTGGGTGTCTTTTTGCTTGGGTTTTTTTGGACCTTTTTTTTTAAATTACATTAGACAAATAATAAAGCGCTGGCATTTAAAAAAAAACAAACAAAAAAAAACTCTGACAAGGCGCTCAAAAAGACACTTGGGCATCTTTTTAGCCTTCCCTTTGATGTCTATTGTAAAGTGAGTTTGTCTCGCATGCAAAAGAACTCCTCTTCTTAGCTAACAGGGGGGAAAAAAGAGCACTAGGATGACGTGTACGGTCTTGGTTCTTCACAGACCCATTGACCTGAATTGCTAAGTTTGTTTTATCAAAAAAAATAATTTTCTCATTTTTGTGTTTGTTTGTTTTTTTTCTTTTTCTGGGGATATATGAGCAGCCCAATAGACGGAGTATGTGCATTCAAGAAAACCATAGGCTGAATTTGAGTTGGAATGCTGGTGCTAAGAACATTGTTTCTATACTGACAAATATACAGGGCCTCTAAAAATTGGAAATTATTTAATTTACATATTTGAAGTGTCCATTATTTTATTTATATTTCTTTTACAGATTGAAATTATTTGTGAACACCATAATTTTAGAGTGAACGTGAATGGGAGCCATGTGTGCAACTTCAATCATCGTGTGCCGAATCTCCAACAAATTGACTCCCTGCAAATTGAAGGCGATGTTGTACTGCAGCATGTTCAGATTTAGATTTGTTCACCATTTTGCCCATTGAGAACCTAATGCAGTTACTGCTTTCCTTTCTTATTTTTATATACTTGCCATATTTTGAGTAACAAAGAAAAAAACATTGGGGCATATTTATCAATAATTTTTATACTGTCACACGTTAGACCACGTTACTTCTCAGCACAGTCATGTCCCTTTGTCAGACAAGATGCGGAAAGTGTCTCAAGTACATGCCATAATAAATATGGTGCAAGTCGTGAGAGATGCTTAGCTTGATAAATGTGCCCCAATATGTATACTATATAATGCTTTTATATGACAAAATACATGCATAATAAAAAGATAAATATCATGGCTTGAACCTAACATGTGAATTAAATTGGAAAGTTTAATTTCCATTGTGTTTTTTGCTTTTTTATGTAAAATAGTTTCTCAGAAATCATGAAAGACTGTTGTAGTCCTCTCAGGTTCTTATGCAAATGAGCGGACTTTCCTCATTGATCCAAGTCTATAGGAAAAGTCCACATGCAAGAGAAATTGACATGCTGCGGATCTGAAAGACGAGCCCAATGTCAGTTTCTGCGGGTGATCCGCAGGAGCACAGAGACGCATAGTGGGCGTGGGATTTCTAGAAATCTCATCCATCATGCTGTAACTTTTGGCCGCTGCGGGTCCATAAATACGCACCGTGAAAACTGCAGCATTTCCTGATCGTGGGCACATACCCTTTAATGTCATTTTTTTTAAATTAAACTGTAATACATTGTGTTGCAATATGGCTCAGCTACATACTGACTACTGAGGAGATAGGAGTTCTAGTAGATGCTGAGCAGAGTTTGTAAACAAGAATAGCAAAGATGAGTTTGTAGTGAAAATTGTCCTGATTCCTTTAAGACTGGCGGTGTGTACCAAGAAGGTAATTGAGCACTAGAGTACGCACATGCCACTTAGTGAATTAGGGTTCGCTCACACTTGCGTATAAATCAGCTGAGTGCAATAAGATAAAAAATTGGATTGTACTTGGACCAATGTTATTCAATGAGGCAGTGCAGATCTGCATTTTTTTTTTTTTTTCCTCCGCTATGTTCGGCATGAGAAAAAAATCGCAGCATGCTGCAATTTCACTCTGAAATCGGTACAGTGCGAGAAAACTTTGCATGTCATACGGACAATCAGAAACTAAATGGTCCTATAAAAGATTAATGGCTGCTGAGTAAAAAAAACAGATTGCACGTAGATGATAAGTGAGAAAAAAAAATTAGATTTTACATCTACCAACAAAAACAAAAGTACTAGACAAGAGGTTCTTGAAACATGTGTACCCTTAAAATTTGGTTAACCCCCTTAGTGATGGAGCCTATTTTGTACTTAATGACCAAGCCCATTTTTTAAATCTGAATATTGTCACTTTATGTGTTTTTAACTCTGGAATGCTTCTACATATCCCTGTGACTCTTGAGAGACTCTTTTGGTGACGCATTATAGTTTATTTGTAAATTTAGGTCGATGTACTTCATGATGGTGGTAAATTTTGGTCGATATGATTTGCGTATATTTCTGAAAATTTCGCAAATTTTAAATATTAAATTCTTATACCCTTAAATCAGATGGTTAAATCCCACAAAATAATTAATACATAACATTTCCCATATTTCTACTTTACATTTGCATCTTTTTTTTTAAACATAACTTTTTTTTTCTCTAATAACCCCCCACGACAGCACCAAAGGAGGATGTCACCCCACTGTAATAGGGACAGGAAACACAGAGGTCAAATAGCCCCTCCCTCCAGTGTTTTTTCCTGTCCCTATTAGGATGAAGAGGTCATCCTGTGGTGCTCTGTTCCAGCGGCAGACACTACATCTTGCCTAAATAGCCGGGATCGATTGCGTGCTCTTCTCCTTATGGCTGCTCCTGTCTCCTCAGGAACTCAGGACTCCCCACCCAGTCCGTGCCCGAGGGTAAGGTCTAGTGGGTACTAGGCTGGAGACCTCCTGGAGCTCTCCAGCCTGCCTCCTCCCCCCTCCTCATGCGGCTTCTGGCGTAGCGCGGGAAGCTGCAGTAGTCTCCACTTCCGGTCTCCTCAGCATGTGGGTCGTGCTCCCCGGGCACTCATCCCGGTGACGTCACTTCCGGCTTGCGTTCCACGCTGGAACGCATACCTAGAAACAAAGGCCGGGAGGCACCGGGGCTCAAATCGATGACGTCATTCCGGCCTGCTTTCCACACTGGAACGCATAATCAAAGGAAAGGCAGGGAAATTAAAGTATTGGCGGGGATATGACCGCCAGTGATCGCAAGAGTTTTCCCTGCCTCACACCTGGACAAAGGGGGAGGAGCTTCCTTCAGAAAGAGGAAGGCACTGGGTCCAGTCGCCTATATAAGGCCCTGGACAGAAGACACCCTAAGGTAGGACCAAACTTTTGTGATCTACACATGGAGGGGTTAAGTTATTCCCACTCCGTGTCTGCAGAGCCCAGCGCTGTTTCAGTCCCAGTAAGTTTCTGGCATTGGGGTCCCTTTTCCTGCGTGCAGGTAACTTATATACTATCATATTCCTTCTCCCTCTTTTTTAGGGGGACAAGGATCCTGCACCAAGGACCAGGACTGTGGAGTCGGTAAGCCAAACCTCCGACTCCTCAATTTCCAAGACACCGACTCCATAACTCCGACTCCCTCATAGATGGCTCATGTTTAAGTGATAAATTTAGTGTAGCACCCTAAAAGTCTAGACCCTTAGATCAGGAATAGGACAGACATTTATAGGACATTTCATAACTTTCCCAAATTCTTATGAAAAAAATATTCCCCACAAACTGCATTGAACTATTGTACCCAATTTATTATATATTTTAGGAGTTGGAGTCGGTCCATTTTATACCGACTCCGACTCCACAGCCCTGCCAAGGACTAAAGTTAACCGCAAATGCGCTATTTGCGAGAAAAAGCTATCAACATCAAATAAAAAAACCTCTGTGCCAGGTAGCCTCCATCAGGAGAGAAAATATATGCATTATCCCGTACCTAGACGAGTTCCTGCTAGTGCGTCCCTAGAGATCATCTCTGCTGGAAGACCTACTAAAAACAATCCAGATCGTGACATCTCTGGGATCGTTGGTAAAGCATCAAAAATCAGACCTGATCCCCTCTACAGAAAAGACGTTCCTAGGCGTCCTATTAAACTCCTACAAACAAATCTCCTTCTTGCCAGAAGAAAAACAAATCCTGTTAATATCCAAAATAGCTGTTCTACGATCACTGGAAAAGGTATCACTAATATTCGCAATGTCTGTTCTCGGCTCCATGACAGCCTGCATACAATCAGTAGCTTGGGCCCAAACACACACCAGAGTTCTGCAGACATATATCCTCGCACACTGGGATGGATCCTCAGAATCCTTAAACTAGAAGATTCTAATACCCCCTCACATAAAAACATCTTTAACCTGGTGGCTCAAGCCAGAGAACCTAAATACGGGAGTTCCTTGGATCCAAAATCCTCTGGTGATAGTAACTGTGGATGCCAGCAAGAGGATGGGGAGCTATGGTCTCTCAGACTTCCTTCCAGGGGCTCTGGATGAAGGAAATCAGCCAACAATCCTCCAATTTCAGGAAACTAAAAGCAGTGGAGGAAGCACTCAGAGCATCATCATCAATGATCGGAGGCACACCCGTAAAAGTCTACTCAGACAATATGACTACGGTTGCCCACCTCTACCATCAGGGAAGCACAAGGTATGAGAATTTAAAAGGTATCTTGGCGACCATATTCTCCTGGGCAGAAGAACATCTCTCCTTGTCAGCTCTACATATAAGAGGCTCAGTCAACATCCAGGCCGATTTCCTGAGCAGGAGAGATATTCATCCAGGAGAATGGGAACTGAACTCAGACATCTTTCAGATGCTAGTCAGACGGTGCGGTTATCCAGAAGTAGATCTCTTTGCTAGACCCCAAAATACCAAAGTGGATCAATACTTCTCCCTGAATCCAGACGATGCCTGCTTAGGTGTAGATGCGCTCGCCCATTCTTGGAGGTTCAAACTAGTGCATGCCTTTCCCCCCATTCCTGTTCTACCCAGAACACTACAAAAGATAACCGAGAGAGTCAAAATTATCCTGATTGCGCCACTATGGCCGAAGAGCTGGTTCGGCACATTAAAGAGCCTAAGCATAGAGAGTCCTCTGATTCTACCAACATTCAGAAACCATCTCTACCAAGGTCCAATACTCCATCCGGATCCTGGAAGTCTATATCTAGCGGCCTGGCTTCTGAGTTCACGATCTTAAAAGCAAAAGGCCTCTTGGACCGAGTCATCCAAATCATTCAAAAAAGTAGGAAACAGGTGACAAATTCCATATACTGCAAAATATGGAAGACCTTTCTAACATGATGTAAGCCGAATTCTCCCAACCTCCATTATCCCGATGTGGCTCAGATTTTAGACTTTCTACAAGAAGGTCTGGAAAAAGGTCTCAGACTTACTACACTCAAGGTACAGATTGCGGCCCTAAGTTCATACTTTGAGCAGAGCCAGGCTGAACATTGGTGGATAAAGAGATTCATGACGGCAGCTACCCGTCTTCGTTGCAGACTGATCAATCATGTTCCCACCTGGGACATTAATATCGTTCTTAAAGGCCTAACATTACCACCATTTGAACCATTGGCTTCGATAGATCTGGACAAATTGTCTTGGAAAACAGCCTTTCTGATAGCAATCACTACGGCCAGGAGAGTGGGAGAAATCCAAACCATTTCAATAAATAAACCATATTTGAAAATTCTAGATGACAGAATTGTTCTTCAACTGGACCCACCTTTTTCAAAGGTAGTATCCGAATTCCACAGGTCCCAAGAAATAATTCTACCTTCATTCTGCCAAAATCCTAAAAATAGAGAGGAAGAGTTCCATTCCCTGGATGTAAGACGAGTGGTCCTTCAATACCTCCAGAAAACAAAAGCATGGAGAAAGGATCAGAACTTGTTTATACAACTGTATGGCCAAAATAAAGCCAAGAAAATCTCAAAGTGTACCATTGCTAATTGGATCAAGAAAGCAATTATAAAAACATATCAGATCCAAGGTCTCTCTCCTCCAGTAAAACTTATAGCACACTCTATTAGGGACGTATCCGTCTCCTGGGCAGAGAAAGCCAGTGCTTCCATCGAGCAGATCTGCAAAGCAGCCACCTGGTCCTCAGTTCATACTTTCACCAAACATTATAAGCTGAACCTAATAGCCGTTAAAGACTTAGGGAGGGACAATAGCATGGAGAACTTTTCTCCCAAATGCTAACATTAGTCTTTGGTACTCCTCCTGTGGTGCTGTCATGGGGGGTTATTAGAGAAAATAGAATTAGACTTACCGGTAATTAGGTTTCTAATAACCCACCACGACAGCACAGGTAATTCTCTCCCTGGCCTGACTTGCCTAAAATGACTTAAGTTGAATATTAATAAATATAATTGGAAGCATCCATACTTATGTGATCCTTGTGTGGCCCTTCCCTGGAGGGAGGATGCGGGAGGGGCTATTTGACCTCTTTGTGTTTCCTGTCCCTATTAGGATGGGGTGACATCCTCCTGTGGTGCTGTCGTAGTGGGATATTAGAAACCAAATTACTGGTAAGTAGTTAGGAAGTTATAAGGGTTAAAAATTTCTCCAAATTTTTCATTTTTTCAACAACAACATTTTTTTAGGGACAACATCACATTTGAAGTGACTTTGGGGGGGGGCTATATGACAGAAAATACCTAAAAGTGACATTATTCTAAAAACTGCAACCCTCAAAGTCATCAAAACCACAAGAAGTTTATTAACCTTTCAGCTGCTTAACAGGAACTGAAGCAATGTGGAAAGAAAAAAATTAATATTTAAGTTTTTCACAAAAATTTTACTTTAGCCCCAATTTTTTTCACTTCACAATGAGAAATTAACCCCAAAATTTGTTGTAAGTACGCTGATACCCCATATGTGGTGGAAAACTACTATTTAGGCACACGGCAGGGCTAGGAAGGGAAGAAGCACAGTTTGACTTTTTGAACACAAAAATGGCTGAAATCGAGAGCAGATGCCATGTCACATTTGGAGAGCTTCTGATGTGCCTAAAACGGTGGAAATCCCGCACAAGTGACCCCATTTTGGAAACTAGACCACCCAAGGAATGAATCTAGATATGTGCTGAGCACCTTGATTCCTAAGATGCTTCACAGAAGTTTATAACGTAGAGCGTTAATAAATATAAAATAAATATAAAAATCACATTTTTCCCACAAAAAAATTTATTTTAGCCCCAAATTTTGCATTTTCACAAGTGTAATTGGAGAAAATGGACTATACAATTTGCTGGGCAATTTCTCCTGAGAACACCGATACCCCAAATATGGGGGGAAAACTACTGTTTGGGCGCACGCAGCGCTCGGAAGGGAAGGAGCGCCATTTGACTTCTTGAACGCAAAATTTGCTGGAAACATTAGCGGACGCCATGTCGCATTTGGAGAGCCCCTGATGTGCCTAAACAGTGGAAACCCCCCAAAAGTGACCCCCATTTTGGAAACTAGATCCCTCAATTAAAGTACCTAGATGTGTGGTGAGCACCTTGAACCTACAGGTGCTTCACAGAAGTTTATAACGTTGAACTGTGAAAATGAAAAAATAGATTTTTCCCACACAAATGTTGTTTTTGCCCCAAAGTTTTCATTTTCTCAAGAGTAAATGAGCAAAATGGACCATACAATTTGTCGTGCAATTTCTCCAGAGTACACTGATACCCCATATGTGATTGAAAACTACTTTTGAGGCACAATGCAAAGCTCAGAAGGGGAGAAGCCATATTAGAGTTTAGATTTTGCTGGAATGGTTTGCGGGTGCCATGTCACATTGGAAGAGCCCCTGAGGTGGCAGGACAGCAGAAACTCCCACATAAGTGCCATAATAGTCAATGAATTCATCTAGGGGTGCAGTGAGCATGTTGACACCACATATGCCTCTCAGAAATGTATACCATTGGGCAGTGAAGAAAGAATAATTCTATTTTTACTTCTAAAATGTTATTTTAGCCCCAATTTTTTTTTGTAAGGGCTAATAGGAAAAAATGTACCTCTCAGTTTGTTGTGCAATTTCTCCTGAGTACAACAATACCCTACATGTGATTGGGAATTACTTTTGAGGCACAGTGCAAAACTCAGAAGGGAAGGAGCGTCATAATTTAGTGCAGATTTTACTGTTATGGTTGGCGGGTGCCATGACCCACTGGGAGAGTAGATTTTGAGGGGCCTATATATTGGAAAATCCACAGTGATACCATTTTAAAAACCGCACCCCTCAAATACTTTAAAACTGTTGTCTGGAAAAAAAAAATCACCCTTCAGTTGCTACACAGGAATTAATGCAAAGTGAATTGCATGTTTTGCAGCTGTTAGACACCCAAAAATAAAAAAGTGGGGATTGCCTGTGTATGGGCAGGCAATCCCCGCATGTTTTTTGACTAATAGCAGCGAAACATGAGGGGCCGAGACTCGAGCATGTCACTCGAGCACCAGCGATAATTGGTACATACCCGAGCACCCTAGGCAAACTCGAATAGCGATCATTTGCGCTCAACACTAGTCGTCATATCATCATCATTTTTTTTTTTTTTTTTTTTTACTTTTGAAAACCCTAACCACAACCGTTAGCCCAACCCCAACCGTAACCCAATCCTTACCCTAAGATTGAAAGAAATAAAAATGTATAAAATAAAAAAAAAATTAAGGGGATGACACAGGTGGGGTGACATACTAATTATTTACTTTTGCTCACTGTGATAAGAACCTATCACAGTGATCAAAAGGTACCAATAAGAAAAATCCCTGCTGTTGTCAGGTGCCGGCCAGCAGATGTCGGCGGACGCATGTCAGAAGAGAGAGAAATTATTTTGATAGTGGGCAAAATCCAGCCCTGGTCGTGTTCTCCAGGGTCTCAGCTACCCCCGGTGGCACATTATGAGTTCACTACACCCTTTGGTGATTATTTGAGCAGTATAGTTTCCAAAGTGGGGTCATGTGTGTGTATGTGTGGAGGAGGGAGCGATTGTTTAGCTGTGCTGGCACTTCAGTTGTTCTGCTTACAGCATCTACAACATGCACAATCACAATCTGAGTTCCAAAAGCCAAATAGCGCTCCTTCCCTTCAGAACCCTGCCATGTGTTCAAATAGTAGTGTTCAACCCCATATTGTGTATTTCTGTGTTCAGTAGAAATTACACAACAAATTGTGGGATCCATTTTCTTCTATTACCATGCAGTGGGTACAGAAAGTATTCAGACCCCTTTAAATTTTTCACTCTTTGTTTCATGGCAGCCATTTGGTAAATTCTAAAAAGTTCATTTTTTTCTCATTAAAGTACACTTTGCACCGCATCTTGACTAAAAAAACAGAAATGTAGAAATTTTCGCAAATTTATTAAAAAAGAAAAACTGAAATATCACATGGTCATAAGTATTCAGAGCCTTTGCTCAGCATTGAATAGAATCACCCTTTTAAGCTAGTACAGCCATGAGTCTTCTTGGGAATGATGCAACAAGTTTTTCACACCTGGATTTGGGGATCCTCTGCCATTCTTCCTTGCAGATCCTCTCCAGTTCCGTCAGGTTGGATGGTGAACGTTGGTGGACAGCCATTTTCAGGTCTCTCCAGAGATGCTCAATTGGGTTTAGGTCAGGGCTCTAGTTGGGCCAGTCAAGAATGGTCACAGAGTTGTTCTGAAGCCACTCTTTTTTTATTTTAGCTGTGGGTCATTGTCTTGGTAGAAGGTGGACCTTCAGCCAAGTCTGAGGTCCAGAGCACTCTGGAAGAGGTTTTTATCCAGGATATCTCTGTACTTGGCCACATTCTTGTTTCCTTCAATTGCAACCTGTCGTCCTGTCCCTGCAGCTGAAAAACACCCCCATAGCATGATGCTGCCACCACCATGTTTCATTGTTGGGATTGTATTGGGCAGGTGATGAGCAGTGCCTGGTTTTCTCCACACATACCGCTTTGAATTATCACCAAAAAGTTCTATCTTCGTCTCATCAGACCAGAGACTCTTATTTCTCATAGCCTGGGAGTCCTTCATTTGTTTTTGCGCAAACTCTATGCGGGCTTTCATATGTCTTGCACTGAGGAGAGGCTTCCGTCGGGCCACTCTGCCATAAAGGCCGGACTGGTGGAGGGCTGCAGTGATAGTTGACTTTGTAGAATTTTCTCCCATCTCCCTACTGCATCTCTGGAGCTTAGCCACAGTGATATTGGGGTTCTTCTTTACCTCTCTCACGGA
Source organism: Phyllobates terribilis (assembly GCF_046119375.1). Lineage (NCBI taxonomy): Eukaryota > Metazoa > Chordata > Amphibia > Anura > Dendrobatidae > Phyllobates > Phyllobates terribilis. The sequence goes on along the minus strand of NW_027362762.1, from coordinate 339,604,157 downwards.
GGCTCTTCTCCCACGATTGCTCAGTTTGGCTGGACGGCCAGGTCTAGGAAGACTTTTGGTGGTCCCAAACTTCTTCCATTTAAGGATTATGGAGGTCACTTTGCTCTTAGGAACCTTGAGTAATGCAGAAATTCTTTTGTAACCTTGCCACAATTCTGTCTCTGAGCTCTTTTGGTAGTTCTTTGAGCTCATGATTCTCATTTGATCTGACATGCACTGTGAGCTGTGAGGTCTTATATACACAGGTGTGTGCCTTTCCAAATCAAGTCCTATCAGTTTAGTTAAACACAGCTGGACTCCAATGAAGGAGTAGAACCATCTCAATGAGGATCACAAGAAAATGAGCAGCATGTGACTTAAATATAAGTGTCTGAGCAAAGGGTCTGAATACTTATGACCATGTGATATTTCAATTTTTCTTTTTTAATAAATTTGCAAAAATGTCTACATTTCTGTTTTTTTTTCAGTCAAGATGGGGTGCAGAGTGTACTTTAATGAGAAAAAAAATGAAATTTTTAGAATTTACCAAATGGCTGCAATGAAACAAAGAGTGAAAAATTTAAAGGGGTCTGAATACTTTCCGAACCCACTGTAGACTTAACAAAGAGTCGAGCGGCCTCATTTTTTGGGGGTGCTGCTCCTCTAAGAAAAGAGCAGTCCTCCTCAAATTTTAAAGCTTTGTAGGGGACATCTAGTGCTACCAGAAACTTTTTTTGATTTTTGATAGGACCCCCTAATTTGAGAGCAATCAGTACTGGCATTTCAGGATGACCTGGTTCCTGGACCCCTGGGGCCACAAATAAGTGCTACCCCTTTATATGCAGTACTAGATGTGCTCAATGCACCCTGAAAGTTTGGTGATGATCGGACCTTCTTCGGCGGAGAAACTGGCACCGGAAGGGAGGCACCCTGAACCATCCATAGATTTAACATGTGGCAGAGTTGCCTTACTTCTCGTGGGTGCTACTTCTCAAGGAAAAGAGCAATCTTTTCCAATTTTTGATTTTTGATCGGATCTCTGGAAACAAAAGCAATTATTACCTGCATTTTGGAAAGATCTGGTTCCCGGACCCTTGGGGTCACACACAAGTGACTCCTTTTTATACTTAGGTCTAGATGTGCTCTATGCACCCAGAAAGTTTGGTGAAGATCAAACTTTCTACAGCAGAGAAACTGGCACCGGATGGGAGCACCCTGAACCTTCCATAGAAAAGTAGAATCCTCCCCAAAGTAGAATCCTTGTAAAAGACATCAATTTTTTTTAATTATTTTCAATCGGACCCCCGGCAGTGGAAGCAATAATTACTGGAATTTCAGGAAGACCCCTGGAGCCAAAAACAAGTGACACCACTATATGTGTAGGCATAGTTGTGCTCTATGCACATTGAAAATTTAGTTACAATAGGACCTTTTGTAGCGGAGAAAGCGTCACCGTAATGGGGGCTCCCTGAACCATCCATAGACTTAACATGGGGCCAAGTTACCTCACTTCCTGGGGTTAAGAGAAATCCTCTCCAAACTTTCAGCATTTTTAGAGGACATCTAGAGCTACAAGAAGCATTTTTTGATTTTCAATCGGACCCCGAAAACCAGGAGCAATTGGTACCAGCATTTCAGGAAGGCCAGGTTCCCGGGCCCTTAGGGCCACAAATAATTGCCTCGGACTGACTGGCGTGAGCGTGATCCCACTAGACCATGAACCGAGGAGTGCCTGGAGGGGCGTGACTAAGTATCAACTCTGTCCGACCAAGGTCGCACGGCGGCTCAGTCGAATCCGTGAACCAGGGAGGAACCGAGCAGAGGGACCAGGTGCTACTCCAGGTCAGACCCTGGTCACAGCTGTTGACCCACACCGGGGAATGCAGGAACAGGCAGGTTAGTAAGTAGAAAATTAGCGTGCACACTGTCTAATTTAGTTGAGGTGCAGATGTAATGGACTGGTAGTGTCCGTAGATTGCATAGAAATTAATTCATCGCACACTCTTTGAAATTTGCTATTTGGTGTAAGTTTATTCACACAGGAAAAAACCAAGAAACAATACAATGGTGAAGGCGACAATAAGTAGATGTTTCGGCCACACAGGCCTTATTCATTACGTCGCTACTGCAAGAAAGACAATAACAAGATAAGGATATAGAATTGAAAAAAAAAGCCATACATAAAAAATACAATTCAAATGGACAAAAGATTCCAAATAATGGGAAAGTTGGTATCGGAATGGGTGGTATAGGTGAAAAAAGGGGAAGGAGGGATAGTAGGGGAGGGAGGGAAGGGAAGAGGGGGGAGGAGGAGGAGGGGGAGCGGAATTACAGATATACACACAAATAGTTAAAACATTTATAGGCAGTCATGGAGTACCAGTGGGAGCCCAGATGTTATCTACAGGGGTAGGGGGTTTCCTTACTTGTATCTGATTTAGACCATAGGTCAAAGGAAGACACCAGAGTATACGGATAGATGATCCAGTTAGAAGCTGTAATGATGAGGGGATACGTGTCAGTGTCATTAAGCACTTGGTTGGGCACATAAGTTCATGGATATGAATACCTTCACAGTGGTACCAGAATTCATCAGCCTGTTTAGAGCTGGAATAGAGGTAGTATCTGTTATACATAATGCCAATAGTGGAAAAAACTGAAAGCGTTGGCTGAGAAGAGTATATATCTGTAGATCCTGCGTCATAGACGTCTCTCTGGTGGAGGTCCCACGTGTGGTGGCTGCGGAGGGTGCAAGAGCGGCGTTCCCACGCTGTGCTATAGGCAGTGTATGCAGCGCCGCGCGCTGCCAGAAGTGCATCACAAGGAGGCGTGTCCCAGAAATGATGCACCGTGGCTTGGTAGCCATGGTGATGGTACACAGAGCGCTGTGTGGTGGGCCGTTCTATGAGTGGGGAGGTGAGATGCTGACATAGCGTTGGGCGTGTACTTGGCAGTGACGCATCTGCACCTCAACTAAATTAGACAGTGTGCACGCTAATTTTCTACTTACTGGACTATAATTCTTAAGCGTCAGCACCAGTCTTCCTAATGTCAACCGACACTTTTGCATATGATGACACGACGAGTCACAATATCTTGTCACTAGTCACAACGTCCAATGAATTTCTCAAGACCCCCTCGGAGGAAATAAGGAGCAGGGACTATGAGAGAGAGAGATGGCGACTCGTCTCCTAGGACCTGCATGTAGTCACTTTGGCTGAGTACCATAAACAGGGGAAAATCCCCAGGGGCTTAAGGAGTCACCTCCGCCCCACACTGTTCTCTGATAACCCGGAATACTGTGAAAAATTCAAAAAAATACTTAATAAGTGTTCCTTAGACATCATCATACTTACAGTTGAATTCTTGCAAGCTATTAAAGAAAGTGAAAAGTCTGTTGCCGCCATCGAAGCACAACTGACTGCAAACCTATCATCAACTGAATGGACTACTCTAAAGAACAGAATCGATAAAATTCTCTTGGAACATCAGAGGTTCTCAGAGGTTACCAGAGACTGACATCTCCTCCTCTGAGACTGACATCTCGGATTTAGATATCCGGCCTAGACACCCGAGAGGTAGAGGAAGAGGTAGAGGAGGTAATCGTGGAAACAGAGGAAGTGGAAGGAGGTCTCCCCCAAGGGACGTTTTTTTAGAGTACAACTATCCTCTGCACAACCGTCTAAATTCCAGCAGCGGCCGCTGAATGTGGGTACCCCCTCTGGCACAGGATATAGGAAGTATTGGTCCCCTCCTCCCTCTGCCAGTCAATCTCACAGGAGTCCTACTGCGCAGACCCAATCACAGGTCATTAATCTATCCTCCAGGCCTATCAATAACTCAGAGATGTGTGTCTTGAGTAAGGGCCTGTCGTTTGTTCCCACTACTGGCTTAGACCATTTTGAAACTATCAAGGACCTTAATCTCTTTATTAGGAAATTGAGGTGGAAAAAACATTTCAATCGGGAAGATAGGAGGACTTGTTCTGAATTGGGTATTGCAGAAGATTTACGTCAATATGTTAGATCCCTGTATCATTTGGGAGACAGGGATTGTAATTTTGATGGGAATGGTCCTTTTACCCCCCTTAAAAATAGAAGTAGAAATATGCCTCCGGTGTCTGGTGATCCTGGATCCATTGAAGTTTTTCTTGATCTCGTTACTAAGGACATTACGGATTTACCTCGTAAAAAACCTTCTTGTAGAAACAATTTGACTAAGCTTGAAATGTAGAGTCTTTGCAATCTTGAGAGTGACACCAGTATAACCATCAAGCAGTCTGACAAAGGTGGGAATATAGTGGTAATGAATACTTGTGAATATAAGGACCTATGTTTGACATTATTGAATGACCACACTAGTTACGAGGTTGTAACCACTAATCCCACCAATGGTCTTTTAAGGGAGCTGAAGCTTCTTGTTGATGAAGGGGTTGCTGCTGGGGTCCTGGATAGTAAAGAAAAAGAATTTCTCTATCCACAATTTCCGATCATGGCCACTTTTTAGTGTTTACCCAAAATTCATAAAGGGTGTAATCCCTTAAAGGGTAGACCTATAGTGGCAGGGACCAACAGTTTAACACAAAAATTGGGTGTTTACCTTGATTGTATACTTAAGCCATTTGTGGGGTCACTGAGTTCGTATGTCCGCGACACATTGGACCTTTTGAGTAAATTAGATGGTATTTGTTTGGAACCTGATATGTTGTTGTGCAGCATTGATGTGGAAGCACTTTATACCTCGATTCCTCATGCATTGGGATTACAAGCAGTTGACCACTATTTGAGCACTAGAGGTCGTCAGTTTCATAGACACAATACCTTTGTCTTGCGTGCTCTGGAATTTTGTCTCAAAAACAATTTTTTTCTTTTTGACAGGAAGTACTTCCACCAGCTCAGGGGTACCGCGATGGGGAGCCTTTGTGCCCCCTCGTATGCTAACCTTTTCCTGGGCTGGTGGGAGGAAACTATGGTCTTTTGTGAACCAGCCATCCCTCTGAGTGACAACGTCATTGTTTGGCTACGCTACATTGACGACATTTTTGTTATCTGGAGGGGTTCGGTATCTTCGTTTGGTGATTTTGTTACACAACTTAATGTGAACAACATTGGTCTAAGATTCACACATGAGTGTAATTATAACAAACTACCGTTTCTTGATGTCTGTGTTCAGAGAAATAACACTGGTGAATTGAGCACTAGTAACTATAGGAAACCAATGGCTACAAACTCTCTCTTGAGATGGGAGAGTAGTCATTCTGGCCCTCCTAAGAGAGGAATTCCGAAAGGACAATATTTAAGGATACGCAGGAATTGCTCTGATCTCGGTACCTTTAAGAAACAGGCCCATGACTTACGTGGACGTTTTGTTGAGAGAGGCTATCCTGAATACATACTTGCTGAGGCCTATAATGACTCACTATCTAGAGATTGAAAGACTTTGTTGACCCCAAAGGTTATGAAAGAAAAGGAGGGGATCTCAAGGTTCATTACTACCTTCTCCAGTGGGGCCAAGGGAGTCAGAGAGATTCTGAAACGCCACTGGCCGATCTTACTTATGGATGCAGACATCGAAGCGGTAGGTCCCTTTCCTCAGATTACCTATCGTAAAGGCAGATCGCTCAAGGATAGGTTGGTTCATAGTATTTTCAAAGAGACATCAGATCCATCATGGTTGGGTAACCAGACAAAGGGTTGCTTCAGTTGTGGCAATTGCTGCGCATGTAAATCCGTGATAAAGGGCAGATCCTTTGTAGGTAATGTGACTGGGAACGAGTATGTTATATGTCATTTTATCAACTGTCGCACAACAGGAGTGATTTATAAAGCTACATGCCGTTGTGGAATGGAATATGTGGGCAAGACTAGATGGGAATTTAGAAGAAGAATAAGAGAACATGTCCGGGATATTGTAAACAAACGTGACACCCCGATATCTAATCACATTAATGTCAATCATGGGGGTGATGTTAATTTCATTCAGTTTATGGGAATTGACAGGATTGCACCCTCAGTCAGAGGTGGTAATTGGGACCAGAAAATCCTACAAAAAGAATGCAAGTGGATTTTCTGGCTCAGGACAACACAACCCTCAGGTCTGAATGAACAACTATCCTTCAACTCTTTTTTATAGTGAGAGGGCCAATCAGGGTTATCCTAGAGAGGGTCAGCCGTCGACGAGTGGGGGCGCTATTCTCGTTTTCCTTAGGGTGCCAACCTCCGCGGTAGGTAGGGCTAGTATAGTCTAGCTACCATAGGGACATGCTAGATCCTCTCCTTTCTCCCCCTTTTTCCCACCTTGCCATACACATGTTTGTGTTGGTATGTGAGCTCAGTGACCCCTGGCTATTTTTTCCATTTTTGTTTACCTCCATACTACCATATTCTTCCCTTATCGCTATTGGCCTTGGTGATTTGTGTACGCTTATGTAGATCTGTGACTAGGTACTGTACATACTTTGTGGTATGTGGTCTGTTGTGGCTCTTATTCCTTATATTTGGGCTTATTTGATCACATTTTGACGCTTTTATATTAGCTTATAACTTAGCGTCTGGCACTAGATCATTGTGAGCATGTTTGTTAGATACACGCCTTCTATTAGCATATTGTATCTAGTAAGCGATTTTGAGATCGCTACTGCTATTCATTTGAGATCGCTACTGCGCATGCGCGACTCTAGTGCGTTCCATATGCGTTCCACAGACCAGAAGTTGTCATTTTTTATCGTCCTGTATGGTTTGCACACAGGATATGACGTCATACCTGGAAGTAAATGCTGTTTTCAGCATGCAGCACATGTATAAGAGGCACTGCAGCAATGGGTACTACTAACCAGCCACTAAAGCATATCCAACGAATGGGGGCATGATTATAGGCACTTTACTCCCCTGATGATCAAAGGGAAACGTGTTGGTAGCATGCCTGCGTTGAGACTGCATACCCATCATTAATGGAGGATCAGATAAGTTGAAAAATTTCCTCTATGATTATATAATAATGTTTAATGCCACAAAATAGTTTATTCAGTTGTGGATATAATGAATACATTCTTGCTGTTGTTGTTGTTCTATATGATTGGCTGAGTTGCTTTATATACTTACTAGCATATACCTTTCCCATACGCTGAGTATTGTATTTATATCAATACCTTATCTTATTTGGCTGAATTATGGATGGGAAATAGCTAGAGAGGACACGGTTGTTTGGTGAACTACACCAGTGAGATTATTTTTGTTAGTATTCATCATTTACCTGAGAAATTATTTCCTCAAAGGTCTTGTGTGACCTATTTCTTATATAGGAACACCATCAGGATAAGGATAAGTTTCCTATTGTGTCTTAATATTTTTGTACTGTGGTACTTCTTGTACTTATGCTGTTAGAACCTTGCTGTTAGGTTTTTTTTCCTTTGCTGGTCACATGACCTTGTTGGCCTATTTAATCCTGCTCCGCCCTTCTGGCTTTGCTGGACTTCATTGTATATCTACTTTCTAGCTAGCCTGTGCTCTGTATCTATCTCTGTTAGTTTGCTTGGTCTACGGACCTCTATGTTCTATCTATTTTGTTTGTTCGTCTGTCTGCTACTATTTCTGTTAGGAGGTGTCCCATATTCCTTCCAGTCCTTAGTACTTGTAGGGATTCCCTCCCCACATCTATAGGTCTTCGTACAGACTAGATTAGGACTTTAGCAGGTCTGATCGCAGGATCAGGTTCCCTGTTACATCGTAGGGATTCAGCTGAGTCCTATAGTAGGGACAGATCTCCTCTCTTTCCTTAGCTTTGGTAGCAGAACATAACAGTAAGTCCAGCCTGCAAATTCTCTAAGGAAAGATTTTTTTTTGTTCCATCATGGTGTCGGTTCAGGATTTGGCTAAACACCTGCAGGGACTCTCTCTGGAAGTGGCCGAGCTCCGTCAGCACGTGAGTAACTGTCCTGGAGCATATTTCTTGGAGCCTAAGGTATGTTTGCCGGATTTATTTTTTGGTGAACATCGAGAATTTTTTTGATTTAAAAATGCTTGCTTATTGTATTTTCGTTTGAGACCCAAGTCCTCTGGGGATGAATCCCAGCGCGTAGGGTTCATAATGTCACTTTTGCGCAAAGAGCCTCAGGAGTGGGCCTTTTCTTTGCAACCTAGTGATACATGCTTCAGATCAGTGGATAGTTTTTTTTCTGCTTTAGGACTATTATATGATGATCCTGACCGTGTGGCATCAGCTGAGACTGAGTTGAGACGTTTAAAGCAAGGATCAGGTAATGTGGAAAAATATTGTACTCATTTTCGTCGTTGGTCCACTCAAACAGGGTGGAACGATTCTGCTCTGAAAAGTCTATTTCTTGCTGGGCTCAGTGAAAGGGTTAAAGACCTGCTAATTGCTTATCCTACACCTGAGGATTTGCAACAGGCTATGCAATTAGCTATATGGGTGGATAGAAGACTGCGTGCTAGGGTTAATGAGAGCAAATCCTCTGCTATGTCAGTTTCTGGTTATGATAATGTGTGTACTAACAGTGGTGAACCGATGGAGATTGGATCGGTGGCACCTCGCTCTCAAGAAAAAGACCGTCGTTTTTCGGAAGGCTTGTGTTTCTATTGCGGAAAATCTGGTCATTTGATTAAAGGCTGTGAGCTTCGTATGAAGAAAGAAAAAAAAATGGTCAGTCACGCCCGTATTGCCTGTTTAAATTCCAAGGGTATATTTTTAGCTGCTTCCACGATTGCTCAGGAAAAATTAATGGAATTTCGGGTGTTTGTTGATTGCGGGTCTACACTAAATGTAATTGATGGGGGATTCGTGGAAAAACTCAATTTAAAACCTGAACCTTTATCATCCCCCATTGCTGTGGTTTCTGTGGATGGCTCCCCTTTGAAGAATATTACTCTCAAGGTCAGTGAATTTCCTCTCACTATTAATGGTGTTCACCATGAGAAATTGGATTTGGTAGTGTTGAATAACTTGCCTTCTCCAGTAATATTGGGTTTGCCCTGGTTAAAATTTCACAATCCTGTACTGGATTGGTCTACCAGTGAAATTAAATCCTGGAGCCATAAATGTTATGACAAGTGTTGTAACGGGCGTATTGCAGCTTTGGATAGGGGAGAATTGCCTGTTCCTATTCAGGATTTTTGGAGAGTTTTTTCTGAGAAGGAATCGCAGGTTTTGCCTCCCCATAGAGACTATGATTGTTCTATTGAATTTGTCCCTGGAGCGACTCTTCCTAAAAGTCGTTTATTTAACCTTACTATTCCTGAGAGGAAGGCTTTGGAGGAATACATACAGACAAGTTTGGCCGCCGGTCACATTAGGCCCTCTAAGTCTCCTGTGGCGGTTGGATTTTTTTTTGTAAAAAAAAAGGACGGCGGTTTACGTCCTTGTCTGGATTTTCGTGAGATTAACAAAATTACGGTACGCAATCCTTACCCACTGCCATTGATTCCTGATCTGTTTAACCAGTTATTGGGGGCCAAGTGGTTCTCTAAAATTGACCTTAAGGGGGCATACAATCTGTTGCGCATGAAGGAGGGTGATGAATGGAAGACTGCTTTTAACACTCCTGTGGGTCATTTTGAGAATCTGGTTATGCCTTTTGGTCTTACTAATGCTCCTGCATTTTTTCAGAATCTGATTAATGACATCCTTAGACCTTTGATCGGTAAAAATGTGGTTGTGTATTTGGATGACATTTTGATTTATTCGCCAGATCTGGAGTCTCATTTGCGGAGCGTGCGTGAGGTATTACAGTTATTAATGGACAATTCGCTTTTTGCTAAGCTGGAGAAATGTGAGTTCGCTGTACAGAGAATTAGTTTTTTGGGCTACATTATCTCCAGCAAAGGTTTTGAGATGGATCCGGTTAAGGTTCAGGCTGTGCAGGAATGGCCTAGGCCTATTGGTTTGAAATCGATACAGAGGTTTTTGGGTTTCGCCAATTACTATAGAAAATTCATAAAAAATTTTTCTAGTATTGTCAAACCTCTGACTGATCTCACCAGGAAAGGTGCTGATGCGGTTCAGTGGTCTTCTGAGGCCATTGAAGCTTTTGTGTATCTCAAGGAGAGGTTCACCTCTGCTCCCATCCTTATGCAGCCTGATGTTACTAGGCCGTTTTTGGTTGAGGTTGATGCTTCCTCTGTGGGGGTTGGCGCAGTATTGTCTCAGGATAACGGGGATGGATTACATCCCTGTGCCTTTTTTTCAAAAAATTTTTCGGAGACTGAATTGAATTACGATGTTGGTAATCGGGAATTATTGGCTATTAAACTCGCATTTGAACACTGGCGCCACTTCTTGGAAGGTGCGGAATTTCCCGTTCAGGTTCTTACGGATCATAAAAATCTGATATATCTTGATGCTGCCAAGCGCCTGAATGCCCGTCAGGCTAGGTGGGCACTGTTTTTCTCGCGGTTTAATTTCTCCGTTACTTACAACCCTGGTACTAAGAATGTTAAGGCGGATGCCTTGTCTCGCAGTTTTTCTCCCATAGTCGGTGCTGAGAAAGAGGAAAACATTTTACAAGAAGGTGTTGTGATAGCTGCTTTAGACTCTGTTTTGGAAGATGAGATTCTTAAAGCTCAGGAGAATGCCCCATCTAACACTCCTCATGGGAGGTTGTTTGTGCCTGGGACCTTTAGGAGAGATTTGTTTGTTGAGTGTCACGAATCTCGGTTGGCAGGTCATCCCGGAATCTCTGAGACCAAGAGACTGGTGGGTCGCAGTTTTTGGTGGCCTGGATGGCAGAAGGAAGTCATTAAGTGGGTGCGCCAATGTACTATATGTGCTAGATCTAAGTCCTCACATACTCCTGCTGCGGGGTTGCTTTGTCCTTTGGAGGTCCCCAGTGCTCCTTGGACACATTTGGCTATGGACTTTATAACTGACCTTCCCCCCTCTGAGGGTTTTACTGTCATCTGGGTGGTCGTTGACCGTTTTAGCAAGATGTGTCACTTGGTTCCCTTCGTCAAACTGCCCTGCGCTAAAACTCTCGCTAAGACCTTTGTCAAAGAAATTGTCAGACTTCATGGCGTTCCTACTGACATTGTTTCTGATAGGGGTCCTCAGTTCGTGGCTCGTTTTTGGCGTGCCTTTTGTGACAGGTTGGGAATTCATTTGTCGTTTTCGTCCGGATATCATCCTGAATCTAATGGCCAGACAGAAAGGAAAAACCAGGATGTTGAGCAGTTCTTGCGTTGTTTTGTGGCAGACAATCAAGAGGGGTGGTCTGAGTTTCTGCCACTTGCCGAATTTGCTCTGAACAATCATACATCTTCTTCTGCTGGTTGTTCGCCTTTTTTTTGTTGTTCTGGGAGACATCCGTCGTTTGGGTCGTTCTCCAAGTTGGGATCTGCCGTGCCTGAGGAGGAGAATTTTTCCGGTGATTTGGAAAGAGTTTGGACGGATGTGCGTGGTAATCTTCAGGAGGCCAACAGAAAATCTAAAGACTACTTTGATAGGAAACGACAGGAGGTTTTGTTCGCTGTTGCTGACATGGTTTGGTTGTCCTCTAGGAATCTGCGGTTGAGGATTCCTTCTAAGAAATTGGGTCCCAAGTTTGTAGGGCCCTTTAAGGTGCTTCAGGTTGTCAACCAATCTGCTGTTAGGTTGGAGGTTCCTACCTCCTGGAGAATTAATCCGGTCTTTCATGTCTCTCTGTTAAAAAAAGCTGTTGTGTCGGATGGTGACGCCTCTGCCTCTGTTCCTCCGGTGGTGGAGGACGGGGAATATGAAATTTCTCGCATCCTTGACTCTAGACGGTATAGAGGTAGTTTGCAGTATCTTGTGGCCTGGAAAGGTTTCGGACCCGAGGATAACTCTTGGGTGAGGTCAGATGATGTTTCCGCGTCCAGACTTATCAGAGCGTTTCACAGGAGATTTCCTGATAAGCCTGGTCCTAGGGGATCCGGAGGATCCTCTTAGAAGGGGGGGTACTGTTAGAACCTTGCTGTTAGGTTTTTTTTCCTTTGCTGGTCACATGACCTTGTTGGCCTATTTAATCCTGCTCCGCCCTTCTGGCTTTGCTGGACTTCATTGTATATCTACTTTCTAGCTAGCCTGTGCTCTGTATCTATCTCTGTTAGTTTGCTTGGTCTACGGACCTCTATGTTCTATCTATTTTGTTTGTTCGTCTGTCTGCTACTATTTCTGTTAGGAGGTGTCCCATATTCCTCCCAGTCCTTAGTACTTGTAGGGATTCCCTCCCCACATCTATAGGTCTTCGTACAGACTAGATTAGGACTTTAGCAGGTCTGATCGCAGGATCAGGTTCCCTGTTACATCGTAGGGATTCAGCTGAGTCCTATAGTAGGGACAGATCTCCTCTCTTTCCTTAGCTTTGGTAGCAGAACATAACATATGCATGCACTTTGCACCTTTTTTTGAACCTTTTTTAAAATAATACTGAATAAAGGTTATGTTTTACCCTTTTGCTATTTATTATTGTAACTAACTCGGTACCACTTATTGCTATTTTTGAACATCAGAAGACCCTACAAGAATGGAAAAGACAGAAGTTCCATAGAGACAACGAGGACTACATTAATAACCGTGTATACCGATGGAACGTCTCTGCAGGCTCCCAACTTCATGGCCACTTTCCGGGAAACCGCAACCCAAACTCATACAGCTCTGGCAGCGACTCCTCTACTGGACCAAACGAACAGCATTTTTTATGGAGAAATCGGAGAGGCGGACGCCAAAACGCAGACCAACAAGGAGATCGAGGAGGCGAAAGGATGACAACGCGCTCCCAGGTAAGACGCCCAACCTGGTGAGGAACATTTCGGGCTATACCCTGGCCCCTGCAGAACTCTCGGTCTTACAGAAAGGCTTGTCCTTCTGTCCGACACCCAACTGGGACTCTTTCCAGTTGGAAAAGGACTTACAACGTTACTACCGCTCTATACGTCTGAAGACCCATTTTGGTCTACTCAATGAGACCACCGTGAGCAGGTGACCCTGTCCCGGAGCTCTCCATCACCACCCTTGGTTTACGCAACCCGAGCTCCTTTAACCCCCCCACATACCAACCATGCAACAAAAACCACCATAGCCCTCATTGACAAAGACATTAAAAGCCTACTACACCAACAACGTCTGAGATTTTTCCCAACTCACCAAAACCTCACTACAGATGAGAAACAGGCCCTCAAAAATCTGCAAAATAACAAACATATTGTTATCAAACCAGCCGACAAATGGGGGTGCCACGGTCATCATGGACCAGTCAGCCTACTTTGACGAAATCCATCGCCAATTAGCTGATACAACCACATACAGACACATAAACCATGATCCCACTAGTACCATTCATTCCAAAATCCAAACTATCCTTACCAAATACCTCCACAAGAAAACTATTGACTCCAAAACTGTTACCTTTTTGACCAATACTCACCCCATCACTCCCGTATTCTATATTCTACCCAAAATCCACAAGTCTCTCACTAACCCTCCAGGTCGACCCATTGTGGCCTCCACAGACTCCATTCTATCTCCACTGGCAATATATTTGGAAAAAATCCTGACACCGTTGGTAAAAAAAACACAAGCTTTTTTGCTCGACAAAAGTGCCTTTCTGGAAATCATTAGAAATATCCCCTGCCTCCCACAAGGTAGTCTACTAGTCACAATGGATGTCAACAGCCTATACACCTCCATAACTCACAGCAAGGCTTTAGAAGCCTCCTCACACCTCCTTCTACAATCTAACCTATCACCGTCATCGGTTGAATTTTGCCTGGAACTGCTTTCCCTAATACTGCACGAGAATTTCTTTCTATTCAGGGATAAATTCTTCATACAGATACGGGGGACAGTGATGGGCTCTAACGTAGCGCCAGCCTATGCAAATGCCTATATGCACAAATTCGAAGAGGAATTTGTCTACACCCATGACCCCTTTAAACTATATTGCACCACCTACTGCCGCTATATCGATGATGTCTTTCTTATCTGGCAGGGACCCGTTGAGACCCTTACAACTTTCTTTACCTACCTTAACTCCGTCAGACCAGAGTTACAATTTACCCTTAACCATGACACGGAAAAAATATCTTTCCTTGATACACTAGTCATCCAGGACAGCAGCGGCAGACTCACTACTGACTTATTCACCAAACCCACCGACTGCAACAGCCTGTTACACTACTCCAGTTGTCACGCCAAGACCACTAAAAATAGTCTTCCCCGCTCTCAGTTCCATAGAGTTACCCGGATTGTCTCAGACCACAATGTCCTTCCTCAGCGACTACAAGACATGTCACAAAAATTTCTGGAACGTCATTACCCCACCAAACTCCTCCAACAAGAAAGAATCCGGGCTTTGGACCCGATACCTCCACATCCACCCACCACAAGAACCGAACGGATACCATTCGTCCACACGTACCACCCCTTCATGCCAAAAATACACGCTACCATCAAAAAACATTGGCCTCTTCTGTTCAAAGCTTATCCTGAGATCCCGGCTTTCACTACCCCTGCCCTCATGTGCACTAGGAGATCACCCAAAATTAAGGACAAAATTGTCAGAGCAGATCTCGGTAGTACACAGACACTCCCATTACAACGTTTCCTCAGTACCCGTCGTAACGGGACATTTCTTTGTCTAAATTGTGCAGCCTGCTCTAATATCATTAAGTCTGACACTGTCACACACCCTAGGACAGCCAAAAGTTATCCCATTAAGGGATTCTTCACATGCGACTCAAATTTCGTTATCTATGTAATCAAGTGCCCCTGTGGTCTCCTCTACGTAGGGGAAACGACACAACATATACGAGATCGAATTGCAAGTCACAAATCCACCATCTGGTGTAGCAAAAATTGGCTTCCATTACCTGACCATTTCTCAAAAGCGAAACATACTGTGGCCCAACTTCGCTTCCAGGTCATCGAGCGTGTGGCCAGACCTAGACGGTGGGGTAACCACATTAGTCTGCTAAAACAACAGGAATCTTACTGGATCTATACTTTGCAAACCCTCTCTCCTAGGGGACTCGACAGGGAAATTGACTGGATTTACTAACTTATTCCTTCCTTTACAGACACACTGAATCATCCTGACCTATTAGGTGAATTGACTCTACCCTACAATACAGTGACATCTACACTGGCTCTACCCCTCAACCCCCCCATTACATACTTCTTTTTGCCTCCCTATTGAGAACCCTCTAACCATATGCCCCTACCCTACATCACACCTCTAGACCCCCAGGGGATCAGCTAATATTTACGGGTACTACCATATTTCTTTTCCCATATAGCTTATCCCTAACCGCATTCTACCTCCTATGTGAGCATTTCACTATCCCTGTCTAAACTTTCCCACAGGTCCATTTACCTGCAGTGCCCAGCGTTATCATCCCACCCTTTCATTCATAGAATGTCTTACACAGACGCCGTCATTACACAGCGCTCTGTTTAGTATAGCCATGACTACCTGTGACAGCCTACCCCACGTGACCTGCCGCGGCGCGTCACTGCCAAGTACACGCCCAACGCTATGTCAGCATCTCACCTCCTCACTCATAGATTGGCCCACCACACAGCGCTCTGTGTACCATCACCATGGCTACCTATGACAGTCTCCGTCACATGACCAAGCCGCGGCACATCATTTCCGGGACACGTCCCCTTGTGACGCAGTTCTGGCAGCGCGCGGCGCTGCATACATAAGGCAGCCTGGTCCTCACACAGCCTATAGCACAGCTTGGGAACGCCACTCTTGCACCCTCCGCAGTCACCACACGTGGGACCTCCACCTGAGAGACGTCTATGATGCAGGATCTACAGGTATATACTCTTCTCAGCCAATTCCTTCAATTTTTTCCACTATTGGCATTATGTATAACAGATACTACCTCTATTCCTGCTCTCCACAGGCTGATGAATTCTGGTACCACTGTGAAGGTATTCATATCCATGAACTTATGTGCCCAACCAAGTGCTTATTGACACTGACACGTATCCCCTCATCATTACAGCTTCTAACTGGATCATCTATCCGTATACTCTGGTGTCTTCCTTTGACCTATGGTCTAAATCAGATACAAGTAAGGAAACCCCCTACCCCTGTAGATAACATCTGGGCTCCCCCTGGTACTCCATGACTGCCTATAAATGTTTTAACTATTTGTGTGTATATCTGTAATTCCGCTCCCCCTCCCCCTCCTCCCCCCTCTTCCCTTCCCTCCCTCCCCTACTATCCCTCGTTCCCCTTTTTTTGACCTATACCACCCATTCCGATACCAACTTTCCCATTATTTGGAATCTTTTGTCCATTTGAATTGTATTTTTTATGTATGGCTTATTTTATCAATTCTATATCCTTATCTTGTTATTGTCTTTCTTGCAGTAGTGACGTAATGAATGAGGCCTGTGTGGCCGAAACGTCTACTTATTGTCGCCTTCACCATTGTATTGTTTCTTGGTTTTTTCCTGTGTGAATAAACTTACACCAAATAGCAAATTTCAAAGAGTGTGCGATGAATTAATTTCTATGCAATCTACGGACACTACCAGTCCATTGCATCTGCACCTCAACTAAATTAGACAGTGTGCACGCTAATTTTCTACTTACTGGACTATAATTCTTAAGCGTCAGCACCAGTCTTCCTATTGCCAACCGACACTTTTGCATATGATGACACGACGAGTCACAATATCTTGTCACTAGTCACAACGTCCAACGAATTTCTCAAGACCCCCTCGGAGGAAATAAGGAGCAGGGACTACGAGAGAGAGAGACGGCGACTCGTCTCCTATGACCTGCATGCAGTCACTTAGGCTGAGTACCATAAACAGGGGAAAATCCCCAGGGGCTTAAGGAGTCACCTCCGCCCCACACTGTTCTCTGATAACCCGGAATACTGTGAAATATTCAAAAAAATACTTAATAAGTGTTCCTTAGACATCATCATACTTACAGTTGAATTCTTGCAGAAAGCTATTAAAGAAAGTGAAAAGTCTGTTGCTGCCATCGAAGCACAACTGACTGCAAACCTATCATCAACTGACTGGACTACTCTAAAGAACAGAACCGATAAAATTCTCTTGGAACATCAGAAGACCCTACAAGAACGAAAAAGACAGAAGTTCCATAGAGACAACGAGGACTACATTAATAACCGTGTATACCGATGGAACGTCTCTGCAGGCTCCCAACCGCATGGCCACTTTCCGGGAAACCACAACCCAAACTCGTACAGCTCCGGCAGCGACTCCTCTACTGGACCAAACGAACACCATTTTTGATGGAGAAATCGGAGAGGCGGACGCCAAAACGCAGACCAACAAGGAGATCGAGGAAGCGAAAGGATGACAACGCGCTCCCAGGTAAGACTCCCAACCTGGTGAGGAACATTTCGGGCTATACCCTGGCCCCTGCAGAACTCTCGGTCTTACAGAAAGGCTTGTCCTTCTGTCCGACGCCGAACTGGGACTCTTTCCAGTTGGAAAAGGACTTACAACGTTTCTACCGCTCTATACGTCTGAAGACCCATTTTGATCTACTCAATGAGACCACCGTGAGCAGGATACCTCCACCAGGGGGCGACCCTGTCCCGGTGCTCTCCATCACCACCCTTGGTTTACGCAACCCGGGCTCCTTTAACCCCCCACATACCAACCATGCAACAGAAACCACCGTAGCCCTCATTGACAAAGACATTAAAAGCCTACTACACCAACAACGTCTGGGATTTTTCCCAACTCACCAAAACCTTACTACAGATGAGAAACAGGCCCTCAAAAATCTGCAAAATAACAAACATATTGTTATCAAACCAGCCGACAAGGGGGGTGCCACGGTCATCATGGACCAGTCAGCCTACATTGACGAAATCCATCGCCAATTAGCTGATACAACCACATACAGACACATAAACCATGATCCCACTAGTACCATTCATTCCAAAATCCAAACTATCCTTACCAAATACCTCCAGATCACAATAGTAGAATGCCTTACTGGGTAAATAAATACATTTTACATGAAAAAACCCATTTAAAAGATAACCTTTAATAGATTTCATTAAAACCTAGCCTTGAAGCTCACAACAAATACTAGACAACACAAAAGTGACATAAAAGGTAGATACGTGATCCAAACCTGTCAATACACAATCTTAAGGAACAGGCTATAGTGTACCATATACCGTACATCACAACAAAGGAAACAACTATTGACAAGTCCTTCAATACAGCCTATCCAGATATATTGGAAATGGATCACAGTGACAAAGCACACCAAAAGGGAGTACATCCAATATATTACATTTGTCCGTTATAGTTCCAAAGATTTAAAGGGACAGATATCCCTAACTAGGGAACTAAAGACAGACCTAGTGATACTTATGGTGCTTCCCCACACTGGGGCACAGTAGCCGGTATCCCTGCACACACAATATAATACAGAAAGACAGCAAAACAGGAATGGTTTAATACCCGCTATCTCTATAGAGGGCATAACAAAAACAAGAGGTATATATAAATGATAAAGTACCTCCCATCAGAGTAATTTCTAAGAGAAATATAGATACACAGCCCTTAATTCACCAAAGATTCCCTTAGTACAGTGTATTTCAGGGGTATAGCATCCCTTGTACTCAATGCACATAATACAACATTGCCTTAACCTAGGGCACAGTGGCAGATACCATTGCAGTTAAGATAAAAATTAGAGGGGGAAAAATATGTATGGTTGACAACACATTCCCAATTACAAATGTATAAGATGTTACTCATCTCAAAGATGCAGGAATCCTGCCTCCCCAGTAAGTTAAGGGTTCCATATTCCTCGACGCGTTTTCCCGTATGGTTGTAGGTTCATCAGGAGAAAAAAATGGAAAAATACTGATGCGGTGTCCTGCTGATGTGTCGCAGTCTAATTCATGTTGCTGCTCACCCATTTTATATACCCCACCAAATGTATTCCAGTTTCAATCACTTCCCTGTTCACGGACATATTTTACCCAGTATCCTTAATATCGAAGTTGTCCCCACCTGCTACAGTGCGCATGTCTACTAAAGAATCATCCACTAGAGGTACTACGAATATACTGCGCATGCGTGGGCGCCATGTTGGTGATTTGCCATAGTGCGCATGTCTGATTTAAACCTCGTCCACTGGAAATGGTGTAAGTATATTTGCGCACGCGCGAGCGTTGTGCCGGTGTCAGGACCCAAAATTCAGGCAGCGCCTCAAAAAACTATCTCCTAATTAGGTGTTACGTGTATTGCGGAGCCAGCGCATGCGCAATAGTCACAAAACTTAGAAATGAACGCAGCCATACCGCAAAGCATACTACTGTCGTGAAATCAAGCGCGCTATAGCTGTATGTCATACGCGGTGTCTATATATAAGTCAGGGGGCAATGACCTGCTACACGAGTCCTAATTCATATTGTGAGGATATACTTATATCGTGGATGGATCGGTCATACCGCAAGATACCCTCATAAACATAGTCTGCATAGAGCAGTATAACATGTCACACATGTAGGGCACTCTTCTATCATTACCCCTATGTTACTGCATCACTGTACATAGAAAAATAGGAAGGGAGAGACAGGATAGGGAATAGGGGTTCAGGGGAGCATATAACAAGTACTTGAATATTAATGGTACTAATGATAAGGTAAATGATATAGAATATAACTATATATGATAGTCAGGGTTACAACCATAACAATGTACAGCTGATATTAGTGGTACCCTAATAACTAGATGAAGCAGCAATAATTTTGTTGTTCATTAAGGCCATTCGGAGTCAAAGCACCCAATCTAAAAATCCACTGGCATTCCTTCTGGAGTAGTAGCCTATTCCAATCACCCCCCTCTTGTTTTTACGAATCACCTCTAATACACAGAAGGAAACTGTGTTCAAATTGTTAGAGTGGTATTCTCTCATATGGCGGGCAAGAGGCTTATCCCTCTTATGTCCCCGAGGTGCTCACTAAACCTTTTCCGTAGTTCCCTCTTGGTTTTACCTACGTAGTTTTTAGGGCAGGGTCATGTTGCCATATAAATTACCCCTTCTGTTTTGCAATTCGCAAAATCCCTCATGAAAAATACTTTTTCACTCATGCCCGTAAAGCTTTTGGAAGGTCTTAACCAGGGACAAAATTTGCAATTTCTGCATCTGAAGGTACCACAAGTCTTACGTTCAAGCCACGTACCTGGTTTAACGGGCCGTCTATAAAAGCTGTGGACCAGACGGTCCCGAAGCGACCGTCCCTTTCTATAGGTGATACTGGGCCATTTAGAGATGAATGCCTTGAGCTCAGGATCCATCTCAAGGATGCCCCAGTATTTCTGCAAAATTTTTGTCACCTCATTTGCCCTACTGTCAAAGGTACCAATGATTCTTGAAGGGCCATTGTTTTCATCCTTGTTAGTCATTGGATATAGTAATTTTTGTCTATTTTGACCATTAGCATGGAAAAAAGCTGTTTCAATGACTTTGTTGGCGTACCCCCTACTCTTGAATCGATTTCTCAATTCACACGACTGGGATATAAATACTCCCTGATTGGAACAGTTCCTCCTAATACGCAGAAACTGTCCCTTGGGAATACCCTTCTTAAGTGGAACTGGGTGGTGGCTTTCCCATCTGAGAAGACTGTTTGCTGCGGTCGGTTTACGATAGGTTCGCATTGTAATGCATCCTTCCTGGTCCCTCCCAATTGTTAGGTCCAGAAATGTGAGTTCATCTCCCCTAATCTCAGACGTGAATTTCATATTAATTTCATTTGTGTTAAGACATTGTATGAATCTATGGAAGTCATCCACTGAACCCGACCATAGGAGGAACACGTCATCAATGAATCTAGACCAAAGTAAAATGAATGGGAACCACCATGCTTCCTCACGCAACACCACAGTCTCCTCCCACCATCCCAGGAAGAGATTAGCATACGAAGGGGCTGAGGGTCTCCCCATCGCAGTCCCCCTGAGCTGGTGGTAGGTCTTGCCATTGAATGAAAAGTGATTGTGGGTAAGTATAAATGACATCAGGTCACAGACAAAATGATTATGTGTGTCAAACTGTGTTGCCCTTGTCCCGAGGAAGTGCTGTAATGCTCTAAGGCCCGCCCAATGTGGGATATTACTGTACAGGGCTTCCACATCTATAGAAGCATACAACACCTCGTTAATCACACTAATCCCTTCAAGTTTGACAAGGAGGTCCGATGTATCCCTCAAATATGATGGCAATGAAGATACAAACGGTCGGAGTACCTTGTCAACATATACCCCCAGATTTTGGCATAGAGAGCCCACCCCGACACAATAGGTCGACCCTTTAAGGGGCTAATGCCCTTATGTAATTTTGGGAGAGCATAAAACGTTGGGGTCACAGGGTAATTAGGAAGGAGGAACTCATAATCATTTTTAGAGATGACTCTAAATTCAAGGTTCTCGACCAGTAGGGAGGTCAGTAGTTCAAGACACTGAGGGGTAAGGTCTTTCTTTAATATCTCATAAGTGTCTGTTATGCACATGCCCGGACTGACTGGCGTGAGCGTGATTAGTGATCCCATTAGACCATGAACCGAGGAGTGCCTGGAGGGTCGTAACTAAGTATCAACCCGGTCCAACCAAAGTTGCACGGCGGCTCAATCGACTCCGTGGACCAGGGAGGACCCGAGCAGAGGGACCAGGTGCTACTCCAGGTCAGACCCCGGACACGGCTGTTGAACCACACCTGGGAATGCAGGAACAGGCAGGTTAGGCTGGCATACAGACAGGTGGGTATTGGCAGGCACGGCTGGTATGCAGACAGGTGGGTACTGGCAAGCACGGCTGGTATGCAGACAGGCAGATACTAGCAGGTTGGAGCGCAGGCTGGATAGGGACCAGTACAGACTGGGATACAGGAACAGAGCCGCAGATGCAGTAGACAAGCAGAGCAGAGCGAAACCGCAGGCGCGGTGGACAAGGCAGAGCAGAGCGAAACCGCCGGAGCAGTGGACAAGGCAGAGCAGAGCGAAACCGCCGGAGCGGTGGACAAGGCAGAGCAGAGCGAAACCACAGGAGTGGTGAGCAAGCAGGGCAGAGCAAAACCGCAGGTGCGGTGAGCAAGCAGAGCAGAGCGAAACCGCAGGCGCGGTGAGCAAGCTGGGCAGAGCGAAACCGCAGGTGCGGTGAGCAAGCAGAGCAGAGCGAAACCGCAGGTGTGGTGAGCAAGCAGAGCAGAGCGAAACCGCCGGTGCGGCGAGCAAGCAGAGCTGAGCGAAACCGCTGGTGCGGTGAGCAAGCAGAGCAGAGCGAAACCGCTGGTGCGGTGAGCAAGCAGAGAGGAAGGTGCAGGCAGAAGGGACAGGGCTCTGTTCACATGGAACAGACTGGAAAATACAGGAAGATGGTTAGAACATAGGAGGTAGATACGGAGGAAGGGAAAAGGGACAAGCAGAACCAGATACACACAAGGTACTTACTATGAAGTAGCGAGTGGATACTAAACTCACAAACAGAAGTACAGAGACAACGAGTTGGAGTTAGGCGCAGGTTCAGACACTGCAGGAAAAGGGAAGGTACGGACATAGACACCAACAGGTAACAGGCTAGGAGACAGTTCAGACAGGAACTGACACTGGAACGAGATACAGGAACGAGCCTGGGTACTCAGCCCCCAGGAAGGCGGAAATAGACTAGAAGTCACAGGTAACAGGCCTTGGAATACAGCCCCCAGGGTGGCGGAAACAGCCTAGAAGTCAGAGATAACAGGCCTGGGTATGCTGCCCCCAGGTTGGCGGAAACAGACTAGAAGTCTCAGATGCAGATAACAGGCCTGGGTATACAGCCCCCAGGGTGGCAGAAACAGACAAGATGTAGAACAAGACCTGGCAACTCAGAGGCAAGGAGCACACTGATAGAAGTGTTGCTCAGGCACCTCCTACTGGGTGGAGGGGATTTAAGCATCCAGTGACTCACAGCAATAGGCTGGGGATGCATTAGGAGTGTGCACACTGCAGCTATAAGAATCAGGAAGTAACCGGGCCGCCGCCCTAAGCAATCAGACAAGAGACATGCACACAGCATGTACTGGAGCAAGGTTTGCAGCCTGGACTGATAGGTAAGATTGCGGTCTTGCATGGTGGGAGGTGGTAAGCCATGCAAGCATGCCGCCAGGGATGTTACAGTGTCTTTATCTTGCAGTACAGTCTGACACATAGAGAGGTAAAGAGGGTGGTCCAGGATAACCAGGTTTCCCCCTTTATCAGAGGGCTTCACAATTAGATTTTGATTCTCCTCCAGTTTCCTCAGCGCCTCCGACTCGTCTATAGATAGATTAGATCTGAATTCTGTCCTTTTGGGGGTACTCATCCTGGAAAGATCATCCTCCACTAGTTTCAAAAAGATATCAATACTGTCCACAACACCCGAGGGGGGAGGTATTCTTGTGCTTTTTTTCTTTAGCTCAGTGGAAGCCTAAACCACGAGGCTCCTCATTTTCCTTAAGGAGATCAGTAAGGGTATCCAGGGCAGTAAGTTCATCCTCACTTAACCCCAATCTTTGACTTTTCTCCTTATTCTGTTGTCTATAGAATTTATGCCATTTCAATTTCCGACCAAACAGGTGAATGTCTTTAACCCACATGAAGGAGTTATAGGGGGTAGTAGGGACAAAGGACAGACCCTTATACAATACTCTCATTTCATCACGTGTCAACTTATATTGTGTTAAATTTACAATTTGATTAAACGGCCCCTCTACTGGTTCCTGTTCCTCAGCTGATATCCAACCGGGGCCCTCTGTTCCAAAAAAGATGCAGATGAGGATGAGACTGGTAATGCTGATTCTCGAGTACCTCCTGTTTCTGTTGTTTTCAGGAGTCTTTGGGATTCGGGGGTCGCATTTTGGAAGAGATTCCCCAGGTCCCTTTGGGTTCCATGGTCCATCCATCTTCCTCCTCACCCCCTCCATCTATTTTTCTGAAACCTCTCCCTTTCTCTACCTCTCTGTCTCCACCTACCCCTCGAGTTAGTCCTCTCTCTATCCGAGCTTTCAGCTTCAGAGGACGATATGTCCGTATTGTTAACTGATGTTGAGAACATAATGTTGTAAGCTCTATTCTCTTTAAAGTCATTAAAGTCTCTCACAAATTTGTTGTGTTTTCTATCCTTAATGATAGTTTGAAAGCGTTCAACTGAAGACTATAAAATAGCCTCCCTCTTATTGAAATCAGGATCATTTAGTTATTTTCCTGACCTCTCAAAGTTCTTTTTCTCTTCCTCAAGGAGTAAACACATAAATCTTAGAGAGGAGGCCACCGATTCCTTATGCTACGCTGCCAATAACTGAGGGTTAACCAATCTTGGTGATGGTGAAATACCAATCCTTAAATCATGGGGGACAATACTGTTCTTAATATAATTTTCAAGTGCCTTAGTTTCCCACCACGATTTTATGTTCTCTTTGCCTTAACCTGGGGCACAGTGGCAGATACCATTGCAGATAAGATAAAAATTAGAGGGGGAAAAATGTGTATGGTTGACAACACATTCCCAATTACAAATGTATAAGGTTTAAAGCAGACATGCTCATTATGGCAAATCACCAACATGGCGCCCACGCATGTGCAGTATATTCGTAGTACCTCTAGTGGATGATTCTTTAGCAGACATGCGCACTGTAGCAGGTGGGGACAACTTCGATATTAAGGATACTGGGTAAAATATGTCCGTGAACAGGGAAGTGATTGAAATTGGAATACATTTGGTGGGATATATAAAATGGGTGAGCAGCAACATGAATTAGACTGCAACACATCAGCAGGACACCGCATCAGTATTTTTCCATTTTTTTCTCCAGATGAACCTACAACCATACGGGGAAACGCGTTGAGGAATATGGAACCCTTAACTTACTGGGGAGGCAGGATTCCTGCATCTTTGAGATGAGTAACATCTTATACATTTGTAATTGGGAATGTGTTGTCAACCATACATATTTTTCCCCCTCTAATTTTTATATTATCTGTAATTGGTATCTGCCACTGTGCCCCAGGTTAAGGCAATGTTGTATTATGTGCATTGAGTACAAGGGATGCTATACCCCTGAAATACACTGTACTAAGGGAATCTTTGGTGAATTAAGGGCTGTGTATCTATATTTCTCTTAGAAATTACTCTGATGGGAGGTACTTTATCATTTATATATACCTCTTGTTTTTGTTATGCCCTCTATACAGATAGCGGGTATTAAACCATTCCTGTTTTGCTGTCTTTCTGTATTATATTGTGTGCAGGGATACCGGCTACTGTGCCCCAGTGTGGGGAAGCACCCTAAGTATCACTAGGTCTGTCTTTAGTTCCCTAGTTAGGGATATCTGTCCCTTTAAATCTTTGGAACTATAACGGACAAATGTAATATATTGGATGTACTCCCTTTTGGTGTGCTTTGTCACTGTGATCCATTTCCAATATATCTGGATAGGCTGTATTGAAGGACTTGTCAATAGTTGTTCCTTTGTTGTGATGTACGGTATATGGTACACTATAGCCTGTTCCTTAAGATTGTGTATTGACAGGTTTGGATCACGTATCTACCTTTTATGTCTCTTTTGTGTTGTCTAGTATTTGTTGTGAGCTTCAAAGCTAGGTTTTAATGAAATCTATTAAAGGTTACCAAATACCTCCACAAGAAAACTATTGACTCCAAAACTGTTACCTTTTTGACCAATACTCACCCCATCACTCCCGTATTCTATATTCTACCCAAAATCCACAAGTCTCTCACTAACCCTCCAGGTCGACCCATTGTGGCCTCCACAGACTCCATTCTATCTCCACTGGCAATATATTTGGAAAAAATCCTGACACCGTTGGTAAAAAAAACACGAGCTTTTTTGCTCGACACGAATGCCTTTCTGGAAATCATTAGAAATATCCTCTGCTTCCCACAAGGTAGTCTACTAGTCACAATGGATGTCAACAGCCTATACACCTCCATAACTCACAGCAAGGGTTTAGAAGCCACCTCACACCTCCTTCTACAATCTAACCTATCACCGTCATCGGTTGAATTTTGCCTGGAACTGCTTTCCCTAATACTGCACGAGAATTTTTTTCTATTCAGGAATAAGTTCTTCATACAGATACGGGGGACAGCGATGGGCTCTAATGTAGCCCCAGCCTATGCAAATGCCTATATGCACAAATTCGAAGAGTAATTTGTCTACACCCATGACCCCTTTAAACTATATTGCACCACCTACTACCGCTATATCGATGATGTCTTTCTTATCTGGCAGGGACCGGTTGAGACCCTTACAACTTTCTTTACCTATCTTAACTCCATCAGACCAGAGTTACAATTCACCCTTAACCATGACACGGAAAAAATCTCTTTCCTTGATACACCAGTCATCCAGGACAGCAGCAGCAGACTCACTACTGACTTATTCACCAAACCCACCGACTGCAACAGCCTGTTACACTACTCCAGTTGTCACGCCAAGACCACTAAAAATAGTCTTCCCCGCTCTCAGTTCCATAGAGTTACCCGGATTGTCTCAGACCACAATGTCCTTCCTCAGCGACTGCTAGACATGTCACAAAAATTTCTGGAACTCCATTACCCCACCAAACTCCTCCAACAAGAAAGAATCCGGGCCTTGGACCCGATACCTCCACATCCACCCACCACAAGAACCGAACAGATACCATTCGTCCACACATACCACCCCTTCATGCCAAAAATACACGCTACCATCAAAAAACATTGGCCTCTTCTGTCCAAAGCTTATCCTGAAATCCCGGCTTTCACTACCCCTGCCCTCATGTGCACTAGGAGATCACCCAACATTAAGGACAAAATTGTCAGAGCAGATCTCGGTAGCACACGGACACTCCCATCACGTTTCCTCAGTACCCGTCGTAACGGGACATTTCCTTGTCTAAATTGTGCAGCCTACTCTAATATCATTAAATCTGACACTGTCACACACACCAGGACAGGCTAAAGTTATCCCATTAAGGGATTCTTCACATGCAACTCAAATTTCGTTATCTATGTAATCAAGTGCCCCTGTGGTCTCCTCTACGTAGGGAAAACGACACAACATATACGAGATCGAATTGCAAGTCACAAATCCACCATCCGGTGTAGCAAAAATTGGCTTCCATTACCTGACCATTTCTCAAAAGTGAAACTTACCGTGGCCCAACTCCGCTTCCAGGTCATTGAGCATGTGGCCAGACCTAGACGGGGGGGTAACCACATTAGTCTGCTAAAACAACGGGAATCCTACTGGATCTATACTTTGCAAACCCTCTCTCCTAGGGGACTCAACAGGGAAATAGACTGGATTTACAAACTTATTCCTTCCTTTACAGACCCACTGAATTATCCTGACCTATTAGATGAGTTGACTCTACCCTACAATACAGTGACATCTACACTGGCTCTACCCCCCCAACCCCACCCCCAATACATACTTCTTTTTGCCTCCCTATTGAGAACCCTCTAACCATATGCCCCTACATCACATCTCTAGACCCCCAGGGAATCAGCTAATATTTACGGGTATTACCATATTTCTTTTCCCATATAGCTTATCCCTAACCGCATCCTACCTCCCATGTGAGCATTTCACTATCCCTGTCTAAACTTTCCCACAGGTCCAATTACCTGCAGTGCCCAGCGTTATCATCCCACCCTTTCATTCATAGAATGTCTTACACAGATGCCGTCATTACACAGCGCTCTGTTTAGTATAGCCATGACTACCTGTGATAGCCTCCCTCACGTGACCTGCCGCGGCGCGTCACTGCCAAGTACACGCCCAACGCTATGTCAGCATCTCACCTCCCCACTCATAGAACGGCATACCACACAGCGCTCTGTGTTCCATCACCATGGCTACCTATGACAGTCTCCGTCACATGACCAAGCCGCGGCGCGTCATTTCCGGGACACGCCCCCTTGTGACGCACTTCCTGCAGCGCGCGGCGCTGCATACATAAGGCAGCCTGGTCCTCACACTGCCTATAGCACAGCGTGGGAACGCCGCTCTTGCACCCTCCGCAGCCACCACACGTGGGACCTCCACCTGAGAGACGTCTATGACGCAGGATCTACAGGTATATACTCTTCTCAGCCAACGCCTTCAGTTTTTTCCACTGTTGGCATTATGTATAACAGATACTACCTCTATTCCAGCTCGCCAAAGGCTGATGAATTCTGGTACCACTGTGAAGGTATTCAATTCCATGAACTTATGTGCCCAACCAAGTGCTTAATGACACTGACACGTATCCCCTCATCATTACAGCTTCTAACTGGATCATCTATCCGTATGCTCTGGTGTCTTTCTTTGACCTATGGTCTAAATCAGATACAAGTAAGGAAACCCCCTACCCCTGTAGATAACATCTGGGCTCCCACTGGTACTCCATGACTGCCTATAAATGTTTTAACTATTTGTGTGTATATCTGTAATTCCGCTACCCCTCCCCCCCCCCCTCTTCCCTTCCCTCCCTCCCCTACTATCCCTCCTTCCCCTTTTTTTACCTATATCACCCATTCCGATACCAACTTTCCCATTATTTGGAATCTTTTGTTCATTTGAATTGTATTTTTTATGTATGGCTTATTTTATCAATTCTATATCCTTATCTTGTTATTGTCTTTCTTGCAGTAGCGACGTAATGAATAAGGCCTGTTTGGCCGAAACGTCTACTTATTGTCGCCTTCACCATTGTATTGTTTCTTGTTTTTTTCCTGTGTGAATAAACTTACACCAAAAAGCAAATTTCAAAGAGTGTGCGATGAATCAATTTCTATGGGAACAGGCAGGTTAGGCTGGCATACAGACAGGTAGGTATTGGCAGGCACGGCTGGTATGCAGACAGGTGGGTACTGGCAGTCACGGCTGGTATGCAGACAGGGGGGTACTGGCAGGCACGGCTGGTGTGCACACAGTCAGATACTAGCAGGTAGGAACGCAGGCTGGATAGGGACCAGTACAGACTAGGATACAGGAACAGAGCCGCAGGTGCGGAGGACAAGCGGAGCAGAGCGAAACCGCAGGTGCGGTGGACAAGTGGAGCAGAGTGAAATGCAGGTGCGGTGGACTAGCAGAGCAGAGCGAAACCGCAGGTGCGGTGTGCAAGCAGAGCAGAGCGAAACTGCAGATGCGGTGAGCAAGCAGAGCAGAGCGAAACCGCAGGTGCGGTGAGCAAGCAGAGCGAAACGGCCGTGCGGTGAGCAAGCAGAACAAAACCGCAGGTGCGGTGAGCAAACAGAGCAGAACAGAGCAGGAGGTGCAGGCAGACAGGACAGGGCTCTGTTCACATGGAACAGACTGGAAAATACAGGAAGATAGTTAGAACACAGGAGGTAGATACGGAGACAGGAACATGGGACAAGCAGAACCAGATACACACAAGGTACTTACAATGAAGTAGCGAGTGGACACTAAACTCACAAACAGAAGTACAGAGACAACGAGTTGGAGTTAGGTGCAGGTTCAGACACTGCAGGAAAAGGGAAGGTACGGACATAGAGACAAACAAGTAACGGCCTAGGACACTGTTCAGACAGGAACTGAACCAGGAACAAGGTACAGGAACGAGCTTGGGAACTCAGCCCCCAGGAAGGCGGAAACAGACTTAGGAGTCACAGGTACAGATAACGGGTCTGGGTATACAGCCCCCAGGGTGGCGGAAACAGATTAGGAGTCATAGGTACAGGTAACAGGCCTGGATACTCAACCCCCAGGGTGGTGGAAACAGACTAGATTCAGCACAGGACCTGGCAACTCACAGTTGCACAGAACACACTGTAAGAAAGTGTTGCTCCGGCACCTCCTACTGGGTGGAGGGGGTTTAAGTATCCAGTGACTCATAGCAATAGGCTGGGGACGCATTAGGAGTGCGCACATTGTAACTTTAAGAATCAGGGAGTGCCAGCGCCGCCGCCCTAAGCAATCAGACAAGAGACAAGCACACAGCAGGTACTGAAGCAAAGTGTGCAGCCTGGACTGAAAGGTAAGATTGCTGTCTTGCATGGTGGGAGGTGGTAAGCCATGCAAGCATGCCGCCAGGGATGTTACAGCCTTCACTCAATGTGTATGTCTAGATGTGCTTTATGCACTTCAAAAATTTGGTGACAATTGGACCTTCTATGGCAGGGAAACTGCCACCCAATGGGAGGCACCTAGAACTGTCATTGGACTTAACATGAGACCGAGTTGCCTCTCTTCTTGGGTGTACTGCTCGTCAAGGAAAAAGAATTCCTCTCCAAATGTTCCATGTTTGTATAAGACATCGGAGGCTACAAGAATCATTTTTTGAATTTTCAATCAGATCCCCGCAACCAGGAGCAATCAATACCGGCAGTTAAAGACACCTGGTTCCTGGACCCCTGGGGCCACTAATAAGTGTCACCCCTCTATTTGTAGGTCTAGATGTCCTCTATGCCCTCTGAAAGTTTGGTGATGATAAGACTTTCTATGGTGGAGAAATTGGAACCAGAATGGTGCACCCTGATCCGTCCATAGATTTAACATGGGGCTGAGTTGCCTCACTTCTTGGGGGTGCTGCTCCTCTAAAAATTTATAGAAGATTGCTCTTTTTTTGAGTTTGTAGAGTACATCTAGTAGTACATGAGGCATTTTTTTGATTTTTGATTAGACCTCTGGAACTGGAAGCAATCACAACTGGCAATTCAGGAAGACCTGGTTCTCGGATCGCTGGAGCCACAAATAAGTGTTGCCTTCCTATTTATAGGTCTAGATGTGCTCTATGTACCCTAAAAGTTTAGTGATGATCGGACCTTCTACAGCAGAGAAACCGGCACCTGAAAGAAGGCAACCCAAACCGTTCATAGACTTAAAGGGAACCTGTCATGTACTTTGTAATATCTAAGCTGCCCCTATTGCGTTGTTAGTGATGCAATGCATCTCCAGCGCACATAGTGAAGCTGGAAACTACACACAGCTTCACTGCGCATGTGCAGGAACCGCTCATCACAGTGCATGCGCGGCATCCAAGATCGACAATATGCAAGCACAGCTGGCCAATATACACTGCGCAAGCGCTGCTGGCCATGGCACACTGCACAAGCACGGGATTTAAATTCTGATACTAGTGACATCAGCGCAAGCCCAGGAACAGAATTCAAATGGCGTGGGCGGTGACAACCATGACTAAATGCGATGAATCACACCCCTACGACTAAACAAGAAGGTATGATATAACTATATAATCTGTTTTTTACACACGATTAGTCCGCCGATTTTAAAGGGAAAAGCTTGGTAGTGATGCACATTGCACCACTAACAATGCAATGGGGGCAGTTTAGATACTGCAAAGGATATGACAGGTTCCCTTTAACTTGTGATCCTGACACCACCTGTCACATGATGCGGACGGCGGTCTGTGGTGGCATTGGTTCCGGTCCCCTTTTTAAACCTCCACACTTTACTTACGATAGGCCCCCTGATGAAAGCTGGTCTGAAACGAACCGTCGGGGCGGACGTGCAGGTACTCTGGAGCCCCTGTATTGATCGGTATTAACTTAAGGAATATACTATAACTATATCTGTTAATATGTTCTAGAACTTTTGCCTATGTCCACATGGACATTTCATGCTTATCATTCAGTTTTCATTGCAGGGCTATTCATAATAGTATAATATATATCATTATTACTTACGATTATTGATATTTATCTTTATATACATATGATATTACTCCTACCCTGTGCGCCCCATGCACACTCGTTCTATGTGCACGTGTTTCCTATTTCCCCTACTTGCTTATATATTTTATTCAATTCAAGTTTTCTAATATTTGATTGGACTTTTTGATCGTTGATCTTTTCCACCCTTGAATTATGTTTCTGACGATTCGTCCTTATCAGTCCAAATAATCAGTAGCATTATGGATATGGTGTAATTCTTTACACATCTATATACATGTCACAGGCTGGCATTTGACGTCACTGCCGGCCTGTGACTGGCTGGCGCCCGCTCCTCAGGTGTGGAGGAGAATCGTCGATGGAGCGGTGGCAAGGTAAGGAAAACTTAGTTCAAGGAGTAGAGGTGGAGCTGGGGTGGAGGCGGAGCTGGGGTGGAGCCTGGGCGAAGTCTGAAGGGGGCCCCAAAATTTTACCAGTATGGGGCCTCAAAATTCCTAGTGGCAGCCCTGCACTCGCCTACTATTGAGGAGACCTACTGTATATTCTAGCACTTGTTTGTTCACATTACACTATTTTAAAGATATCTATAAATTCTATTCTCATTTTTGTGCCTCCTAAATTTTGAGTGTAATTTACTATTTTATCAACATATAGGATAAAAGTTATGTTTTATGCTGATATCCCTAAATCATTCTATTGACAGACAGGTTAGATCCAAGCTCTATAGTTCCTTTGTCTGGATATCAGCTGCTATAGCCATTTGTGCTTTTTAAATGTTTTTATTGTGTCTTGTTTGGTTTGCATGTTAATAAACATTTAGGCTATGTTCAAACATAATGGTTTTTCCAGTGTTTTTTGATGCTTTTTTTATGCAAATTTTCAGCTGCGTTTTGCAGTACCAGGAAAGTCTATGAGATTCCAGAATTCTTAGTTCACACATCATGGTTTATTTTGTTCAGTATTTTGTGCCTTTTTGCAAAATAGAGCATGTCACTTCTTTCAGCGTTTTTTCAGCGTTTTTCACTCATTGGAAGTAATGGGTAGTGAAAAAATGCTGAAAAAACGCCTAGTGTTAACATAGCTATCAGGTTTTGCTGCATTTTTGGTGAAAGTAAGCAAGTACAGCAGTATGTGGAACTCATTTATTTTTGTGATTTTACCATCTCGTCTTGGTCACTGAGATGGCAGTTTGTATTAGTACAGTGTAATTAAATTAGTGATGTGTACAGTGTAAACATTGTCTGAGCAACACGTGAGATTGAACAATACCTGAGGCCCAGGCAGGTGTGAAATTGAACAATGCCCAGAGCAACTCAATGGCTTCTGTGGTGGAAGCAAAGCTGAACTTCATACATCATGGTTTTTTCAGTGTTTTTGTGCCTAAACCAGAATGAGTTTTTTTTTCACTGAACTTTATGTACACGCTTAACAGAGACTAAAGGACAGTGAGAAAAAAATGCACCACAAAATGCAAAAAAGCAAGAAAACAGCAACAAAAATCCTGAACAATTTCCTGGCAAGAGATCAGGTTTTGCTGCAGAAAATGAACGCTGAAAAAAACATGACGTGTGAACATAGCCATATTATCTTAGGAGATCCCTCTTTTTGCACACCGCTGCATCTATCCTGCAATGGAATTCAATAAATCTTACCTAATAAATTCCTTCTATGTAGATCAGAGAAAACATGCTATAGATAAGAAAGAAAGCACAAGGAGAGGAGATAAGTGTAGTAATAAAGGTGTGCTGTTTCATGAGAGCAAGTGAAGTAAGCAGGATCCTGGATACATACAGTCCAAGCATCCAGCCTATATTACTATTATTATTATTATTTTTCCAACAAGAAAAAAAATCCGAAACTTGGATGAGGCTGCAAACCGCATATCAGAAAGACTGAAAATTAATGAAGAAATAAAGATTGCAGCTTGTAACTTGCAATTTTACTTCATTAATGCCTTCCGTTTTTGCGTTTTCGTTTTTTTGTTCTCCCTCTTCCCAGAGTTATAACTTTTTTATTTTTCAGTCAATATGGCCGTGTGAGAGCTTTTTTTTGCGGGACGAGTTGTAGTTTTTTTTTTTTGAACAATCATTTTTATTAAAGGTTTTAACATTTGGATAAAGCATGAGTACAAAGATTTCACATCAAAGCTTTACATGAATACTCAAAGATAGAAAATCCCCCCTACCCTTCTCCCCTCCCAAAATGCAGCAATTTATGTAATGTATAACGTCCTCCATACCTGAAATAAAACTCTCATCTAACCAAGCTACTCTGTTTCGTTTTCATTTTTGTCCGCCCTATTGTCCATGCTACATGGTTACAAGTGTCCCGAAACCACCTGACTACACCTTCAAGATCCCCAAAGTGCCTTGAATGTCGTTTAATAAGTACCACTCGGAATGAGCAAACGGCTGAACCACTCCCACGATTTCTTCTTGTGAGCAGTTCCTTTCTAGGAATTGTCTCCACTTTTCAAAGAATTTCCCGGTCAGTTTGGTCTTATGCCTTTCTGCCTCCAAATTTTCTAAAAGCATCAACTGTTTTAGGTTGGACACCACATCCTTCACAGAGGGAGCCTTCTCCGATATCCAATTTCGTAGAATGCATTTTTTTGCCAAGATCATAATACTGTGTATTAGGGTGTATCTGCGTCCCCGTTGACCTAGATCCTCCCCTTCAAACCCTTCTCCTCTGTAATGAACAATCCAGAAGTATGGATCTAATGCCCAATTCCCCCCCCAGATCCTCTTAACCAGACTCCTAATACTTTTCCAAAAAATTTGAATTGTTTTACATTTCCATAACCAGTGGAACATGTCAGTATTATCTTCTTGACATTTCGGGCAGGGCCTCCGTCGGATTCCACCCTCCCCCCCCGAATCGGGACATTGAACCCATAAATGGCCCTATGAATAATCCTAAATTGGGTATCTCTCCATGCCTCATTAATCACGTTTTTTTTCATTGTTGCCCATCCTTGTAGGATCTTATCAGCTATGTCTGGGTCATTAAGTTGTTTCGCCCAACCCTTGAAAATTGTCTGCTCGCCTGTCGGGGATAGAGTTTCTCTCAAAGCGCCATAGATTATTGATACATTCAGAGCATACAGATCACCCTCTAGTAATTTGTCTATAACATTTTTACATAATTCCCTCTCAATCGAACACAAATCTTTCATAATCCAGCCTTTAAGCTGTGAGTATTGTATACCTTGAAAGTGACTGAGATTAAATCATTCCACCACTTCCTTCTCAGTCATCCATCTCTTTTCTGTCACATGCATGTTATCTTTCATCCGTCTCACCCCTTTTTCCTTCCATTCCTTAAAGAGTTTATTTTCCTTTCCCAGCTTAAAATTCGGATATGCCCAAGGTTCCAAGTATTTAGGCACTTTCCACGAAAGCCCCATCTTTTTCTGCACCGCTTTCCAAGTTAACAGCGTGTCGCGACATATTATGGCGTTTCTAATTTTCGGGCTAATACATGACATAGCGGAATGTAGCAGCGAGGCCAGGGCCCAAGGACTACAAAATTCGCCCTCTAGTTTAATATCCAAATGTCTCTCCGATCCCCTAAGCCAATCTATTACTTGTCTGGTGAGGCAAGCTAAATTGTATGCTCTGACATTAGGAGTGTTTAGCCCTCCACGCTCAGGAGCTTGCATTAGAGTGTTCAAACTAATCCTAACTTTTTTTCCCTTCGACAAGAAAGATGAGAATGCTTTATGTAATCTACGAATATCTTTGTGTTTAAGCAGTAAAGGAATTGTCTGTAAGGGGTATAGCAATCTTGGAAAGCACATCATTTTAATTAGGTGATTTCTTGCTAACAAGGATAGTGGCAGACCACTCCAGCCCTGCAATTGCTTCTCCATTTTGGATATTAGAGGCGAATAGTTTAGGTTGTATACTGTATCTGC
Organism: Phyllobates terribilis; assembly: GCF_046119375.1. Taxonomy (NCBI): domain Eukaryota; kingdom Metazoa; phylum Chordata; class Amphibia; order Anura; family Dendrobatidae; genus Phyllobates; species Phyllobates terribilis. The sequence goes on along the minus strand of NW_027362762.1, from coordinate 339,568,608 downwards.
GGTGCGGCCCAGATGAACCCCTAGATATTTAACTGATGTTTTCGCTATTGAGATCCCACACATGTCGGCTCGCCTCTCCTTTTTCCCTTCATCATTAAGTAGTAGAATTTCGCATTTCTTTTTATTAATTTTAAAACCTGCAAAATATCCAAATATCTCTATCAAAGATAGCGTATCCCCTAGATCTTTTCTTGGATCTTTCATGAATAAGATAATATCATCGGCAAACAGTGCCGACTTTATCTCCCTACACCCTATCGGTATACCTTCAAAACTGTCCCCACCGTTTAGAACTCTTGATAGCGGTTCTATCGCCAGGTTGAATTCCAGAGGCGATAGCGGGCATCCCTGACGCGTCCCTTTCTTCAGAGGGAAGATGGCCGATAGAAACCCCGGTGTGTATATTCTCGCCTGGGGGTTGGAGTAGAGACCCTGAATGAAGGTGCGCATTGCACCTCTCAAACCTATTCCATCCAGTACCTGTTCCAGCCATGGCCACTGTATGTTGTCAAATGCTTGCCATTTCTCAATCCCCCAATCACCGTCTTAACCTCTTCCACTGAGATCTCTGCATTCAAAAGCTCTAGTTCCTGTTCAGTAAAACTTTGCATGTGAGTCTTCTTTAACCATTCCCCTCCCCCTCCCCCTTTATCTTGTTTTGTATCAGATAGATGTCTATATTAATTGCCCAGAATCTTGCTTATCTCCCCAGGATCCGAAGTGGTGCCTCCTGTTCTCTTATTCAGGCTAGGGATTAATGTCAGGGGTCTACGTCCCCTTGCCAGATTAGCTAGCATTTTCCCTGCCTTGCCACCGAACCTATTTAGATCTACCTCTTGTTGTGCTCCTGTCATTTGTTCTTTTCTCTCCGCCCAAAGCTCAAATTCTTTTTTTGCTGTTATCCATCTCTCTTTTGTCAGGGTGGAGTGGTCCGCCAAAAATGCTGTGTATGCTTCCCTCAAAAGTTCGCTGGTCTTAGTATATGGCTCAGTTGTTCTTCTTTTGAACGTGGACGCATATCCCACTAGGCGCCCTCTCAAAACTGCTTTAGCTGTTTCCCAGTATAGTTGGACATTTAATTCATGTTCTCTGTTAGTTTCTGCAAACTCCACCCACCATTCCTTCAGTATCCTGTGAAAATTCTTCTCTCTAAGTAAAAACGTCAGAAACCGCCACAAGATGTCTGTCCCTCTTTGACATCTATCCTGTATCTTAACGCTGATTGTGTAAAGGACATATTGATATTCATGCTATAGCAACTCCATTTTGTCTGCCTGTTTCAAAATCATGTTATTATCACTCCTTGCATAACATACTTCTTTCCTTCTTTTCTCATGCTTTACATGGAACTTTCTCACACTAACTTTTTCTCACAAGAACATTTTGTCAGACACCCTGCTCAACCGTGAAGGGCCATTGCCCTCCCTCAACAGCTTGGTGCCGTGACTCGGATCCCTAACCAGGGACACCCCACCACCTCTGGATGTTCACAAAGAGAGACTTGCTTTCAGCCTCCCCCACTGGAATTGGGACTGATCATCCCCCACAAAAGCCACGGTAAGTGCACCAGTTCTTTACTAGTGATACTGACCGTTTGGCGTGGTTTTCACATTGTGCGTGGTTGTTTGCAGTGTCTCCGGATGTCTTGGTTGGATATAGTCAAAGGTGAGACTATAAGGGGTGTAGTCCCATTAGGGGTCTGATATTGATAACTTTCAAAGCAGTATCACCTCGGATTGACAAGTGAATATTGTGTGAATCTTCCCTTCTTTAACTTCCGACAAAGATTCTTAGAAGACTGAACATTGTTAGTTTCAGTCGCGGCAGGTGATCGAAGATTGGGTAGGACACGCACGTAGATATACATATATCGAGTGTCCGGAGGGCTGCAAAGGTCCTCCTCCTTTCATCAGAGCCGTGTACGACTTCCCCGACGGGAGGGGTGAATTGAAGTCAGTGGAACAGCTGGGAGGTCCGGCCGGGCTCGTGCTGTGCACAAAATTAAGGATCTTTGTTGGTTGAGAGGTGGCAGTAGTGATTAATCAATGTTTCCGTGGAGGAGAAAGAATTTGTCTCCCCCACAGGAGGGTGAGGACGTGATGACTATCATGATCAGTCGAGAAGGGAAAAGATCATTTAAGAATGCACCAAAAGTGTTTAAGATGTTAAACTTTCCTGTGCAGGGCAGACTTAAGCCTGCATTGTGGGACGAAGGAATTCGTCAGAATAGGGGAAGATTAGTTGATTGTGGATTGTTGGAAGATGCTGAAAAGTTTAAGAAAGCGGCACATGAGATTTGTGATGATGGATATGTTGAAATAGAAGGAAGGAAATATGTAGAGAAAACCAAAAGAGTAATGTCATTGTGTGGGTTGTACCCGGGGGGTGGGGGGAGGTAGATTACAGTATGAGATGTTAAATGCGTCAAGGAAGATAATGGAATGTTGAAAAGTGAATGCATGTGGGAAAAAAGTTGCACTGAGTTTGTCGAAAGAAGGGAAAAAGTATGTGGAGAAACTTAAACGGTTAACTAAAATATGCGAGCTTCCAGATAAGCGCCAGTTACAGCTGCTAGAATAGCAAACAGCCTTGGCTTGATATGGAACAGCAGAAAATTTGTCAAAAAAAAAAAAAAAGGGTGAATGGAGGAAGAAAGTACAGACAATAAGGGAAAGATGCCATGTTATGTGTATTACAAAGATACTGCTCTCCAGCCACCGCCCGATAATAGCAGACAGGGGGGAGATGGACCTGTACAAATTCCAGTCAGCAGATTATTATGTTGCATGTCACGCGCCCCGTCCAGGAGGCCCACCCCTTGCTACTGCCCAAGCCACTCCTAGTGCCCCATCTTCATCTGTTATACCTATGTCCGCCCAAAGTTCCAACCCTTCCTGCAGCAGCCAGGGATGCAACCCCTATATGATGCATTAAAAGAAGACACTCTGGCTGATGTAAACAACAAGGACCACCAAGAACTGCTGCAACAAGCCTTTGAGCAACTAAAGTCAAGGATAATGACAGCCCCTGTCCTTGGAAACCCGGACTATGCTCAACCTTTCCATTTGTATGTCTCTGAGACAGGAGGGCATGCAGCCGGAGAACTCACGCAGAAACACTGTACAAAGCAGTGCCCAGTCGGGTATTACTCAGCGCATCTTGACCCGGTAGTCAGGGCCTCCCCCAGCTGTCTACGAGTGGTTCACGCCAAACAGCAGTTACTTGAAAAAACGGCGGACATCATCCTTGGACATGAGACTCACATTTATGCCCTGCACGATATTGCGGCTGTTCTGGCTTTACAGCAACCTAAACATCTGTCCACACAGAGACACCTGCGGCTGCAGTGTTCATTGATGTTGCCAGAAAATGTGAAATTACACCGGTGCACCACCATCAACCCGGCCACCCTGCTACCAGCACCTGAAGGAGAGGGGAAAGAGGCTCCACCACATGACTGTCTGGAACAGATCACTGCGGAGTCAACTCCACTTGTTTTAGTGGGGGAAGTACCCTTGGATGACCCAGAACTTACGTTATATATGGATGGATCAAGATATGCTGACACCTCTGGCAGGTTTCATACTGGATATGTTGTCACAACTGAAGATACATTGGTAGAGGCTGCAGCCTTACCTCCCAGTATGTCAGCACAGGAAGCAGAGCTCAAAGCTCTGACTGCAGGTTCTCCTGTGAAAAATGCTGAAAGCGTCAGACAATTGATGGAAGCGGTGCAACTACCAAGACAGTTGGCTGTCGTAAAGGTAAAAGCTCATACCTGACCAGATGCCCCTGAAGCAAGAGGTAATGCACTTGCAGATCTCCATGCTAAGCGAGCAGCTCTTCTCCGACATCCATGTCCATGGCTGTTACGCGGCAACAGGCCAAAAAGCTAAATTCCGTTCCAACCCAGGAACAACCTGCAGAAGAGCATCAACCGGTCCCTTCAATCACAAAGCTAAAAGTCTCTAAAGAAGAACACCAGTCGTGGAAGGAGGCGGGTGCTAAATTGATAGATGGGCTATGGATGAAGGAACAACTGTATTGTTTGCCTCGATTCCTGTATCCAGCCGTTGCAGCCTGGGCCCATGGACCGGTACATCGAGGGAAGAATCAAGCTTTGCTACTGGTACAGAAACTCTATTGGGCTCCAGGAATTTCTACCATGTTGAGTGCACAGAACAAAGGTTGCACAATATGCCAAACCTGCAACCCAGGTAGATTACAGAATGTACCGACAAAACACCTTGCCAAACCAGAGTATCCGTTTCAACGATTGCAAGTTGATCACATCACTCTCCCTAAAGCAGGACGATATGAATACTACTTAGTGGTAGTAGATAAGTTTTCCAGTTGGCCAGAAGCATTCGCCGTTCCAAACATGACTGCCAAGACTATCGCCAAGAAGCTGGTCTCTGAAGTTGTTTGCCGGTATGGAGTCCCAGAAGTTGTTGAAAGTGATCAAGGACCAGCCTTTTCCTCATGAGTGTATCAAGAAATACTTACCATGATCGGATGAACAGTGGCGCTGCATACTCCTTACCATCCTCAGTCAAGCGGCAAGGTGGAGAGATTGAATGACACACTGAAAAGGCAATTGACCAAAATGATGCAGGAGACTACGGCCCAGTGGCCTGAGCTCCTTCCCATTGCACTATATCACATACTCACCACCCCCATAGGGAAATACAAACTGTCACCCTATGAGATACTATTTGGGTCACAACCAGCTATAGCTCGATTTACCCCACAAAAATTATCAGAAGAAACAGATCATGTTGTGCAATATGTAATTCAGCTTGCCAAAGCACTAACTAACACCCATGCGTTAGTATCATCTTCTATTCCAGATCCAGCTGATGCAGAAGGTTGTCATACCCTCAAGCCTGGAGATTATGTGTATGTGAAGAAGCATGTTTGGAAACACGGACTAGAACCATTGTATGACGGACCATACCAAGTGCTCCTGACAACCCCAACAGCAGTAAAACTTGAAGGGAAGTCAACATGGATCCATGCTTCACACTGCAAATTTCAACCATCCTGAGATGTTTTATGATAATATGTATGGTTGGACTAGGTAATACCTGGAATAGCCTACAACAGAGTACTGACCCTTTTAATAACAAGTTCATTACTCACCACCAGATTTTGGTACAAGAATTGAGACAATTAGAGAACAACCAGATCAGTGACTGTTGGATATGTACTCACTCACCAGTTTCAGCCGCTAGTATGCCCTTTCTGGCGGTCCCAGTCACTCTGGAAGAAATACTAAACTGGCCCAATTGTAGCGACGCCCTTGCTAATAACGCTACTAAGTTTAGTAGATTATGGAACACCACTGTAGGTATACCAGTAGTTGGGTGGGTGGATCTCCCCTGGTGGCAAGGAAATCTTACTGTACTTGTGCTTGATATTCCGTAGGTGTTCGTTTATCCTGATATTCATGGGTCATTTTGTTCTTCCCATGTACATTTTTTTGCATGGACATAGTAACCCATAGATAACTCCTGTGGTGGTACAGGTTATGAAGTCTGTGATGGGGTATGTCTCTTCCTGGTGGCTAACAGTATTTTGTTTTTGTGTTGTTGTTGTTTTGCACATTTTACATTTTTTGCATGGGAAAATCCCTTGATCCTCTGGTGGAACGGGGTATGTGGTTCATGACTTGCTTTGTGGTTTTTTATAGTGGGTGCTATAATTGACCCCAGGTTGCGTGCCTTCCTGAATATAAAATTAGGTCTGTTAGCCATCTGGTCCTCGATTATTTTGTCATCTTTCAGTGTGTGCCAGTGTCGCTCCACGATTTTTCTGAAGAGATGAGTATTTGCACAGTATGGTGTAATGATGGGGATGTTTACATTAGATTTATCTTGTTTCGGTTTACTCGTTGTGGGTACACTTAGGAGATTTTCTCGTGGTATGGCTGCTATTTTGTGCACTGTATTATTGAGGAATTGTGCGTTATACCCTTTTTCTAAAAGTTTTTTTGTAAGTTGGTCTGCTTCTGCCTCAAAGTCTTGGTGTTTTGAGCAGTTTCTGTGCAGTCGTAAGTATTGGCTCCGGGGGACATTAAGGAGCCAATTTGGAAGGTGGCAACTATCCATCGGGATGTAGCCGTTTGCATCAGTGGGCTTATGATAGGTGCGAGTTCGGATACAGTTATCCTCAATGTAGATGTTGAGATCTAGGAAGTTTATTGTTGTGGTGCTGATGGTGGATGTAAACTCCAGAAAGAAGTCATTAGTGTTTATTTGCTGTAGGAATTCGTTTAGGGAAGATTGGTCACCTGACCAGATGAAGAGGATGTCATCTATGAATCTCCGCCATAGGACCAAGTTCGCGTGTGGGATGCCCCCGGGATGGATGGCAATGGATTCCCACCTGCCCACATATAGGTTGGCATAGCTGGGTGCAAACCTGGTCCCCATGGCGGTGCCCCACTGCTGGGAGTAGAAGTCCCCCTTGTAAAGGAAGTAGTTATGTGTAAGGATGAAATGCATGCATTCTATAATGAACATGCTTTGTTCTGAAGGCATCTTTTGTTGGAGGAAGTGGCGGGAGTCCTCACAGCCTTTATTATGTTGGATGTTAGTATATAGAGATGTGATATCCATTGTGCCCAGAATATAGTGGTTCTGCCACGGAATTTCATTTAGTATCTGGATGGCATGTTTGCTGTCCTTCAAGTGGGAAGGTATGGTCGGGACTAGATCCTGTAGATGATGGTCAACTAATCTTGAAAGGTTAGCTGTGAGGCATTGGATTCCTGGAGATGATTGGTCTCCCTGGGGGGTTTTTCAGATCCTTATGTATTTTCGGCAGATGGTAAAATGCAGCTAATCTGGGGTATTGAATATTGACATATTCGTATTCATTCTTATTGAAGAATCCTTCATGGAGTCCTTTTTTTGTTAGGGCTTTTAGCTCTTCCTGGTAAGTTTTAGTTGGGTTGTAAGGGATGATCTGGTAGGTTCGGGAGTCACTTAAGAGTCTTAATGATTCTTTATGGTAATACTCTTGGTCTAGAATCACAATACCGCCCCCTTTATCTGCTGGCTGGATGACAATATCTTTGTTTTTTTGGATTTTTCCCATGCAAAAAATGTAAAATGTGCAAAACAAAAATACTGTTAGCCACCAGGAAGAGACATACCCCATCACAGACTTCATAACCTGTACCACCACAGGAGTTACAGTATCTATGGGTTACTATGTCCATGCAAAAAAATGTACATGGGAAGAACAAAACGACCCATGAATATCAGGATAAACTAACACCTACGGAATATCAAGCACAAGTACATAGGTCACCCACTCTCCAAGCATTTTATGGAGAAGTACAATGGATCCATCCAGGGGATCCAAGTGGTAGGCATACAGTCAGTACACAGTCATTGGAGATTAGGAGACTTTATTAAAAGTATGTCAAAAATAGAGAGTGAGTGGATTTTCAAATTAAATACTCAGAAACCAAGGGGACTGAATAGCGAAATAGAACTATTTGACTTTAATGACTGACAGGCGGACTGCAAGTATTATACCACCACAGGGTATATAAGGACATCATGTAGCTGGTTAGGACTATCCCTGATGAAGACAGCCGCAGCTGTTGAAACGCGTTGGAAGGAAATTGTCCCTAACCCAGCTTAGGAGGCGCCCACAGGCCTCCGTACCTCGTGCACCACGTGACGCCGCGTCACACAGGTCTTCTCGCCCGCTTTCTACAGGAAGCGCGATCTCTCCCAACCCGGAAATAAGCGAGCCTGCGGCAGTCACCGGCCGGGACTCCGCTCTCGCTCCGGATCCCCGCATGCCAACACCCGACTCCCGGACTGTGAGTATACTTGGGCTTCGGCCCCTAACCAGGACATGCTCACCATCATCCAAAACTGTGAGTATAACTAAACGCTGTACTACCATCCTAAAGACATCGCAGCCAGAGCTCCCACTTACCCGGCTGCACTTACCTCCTCAGGACGGTGACCGCACTCTTGACTCTGCACTATCCCCCTGAACCAAAACTAGGCCCCACGGCCATATCGGACTCCAAACAGGACACGTCCACCCTAAGTGTGAGTACACCTGAACGCTGAACCGCCATCTGTTAGATAACGCAGCCAGGGCTCCGACTCACACTACTATACTTACCTCCTCAGGACGGTGACTGCATTCCCGACTCTGCCTTGTCTCACTGGACCATCTATTAGACTCCGTAGCCACAACACCACTGAGCAATTACAGCCCACTCACGGAGCCAATCCGGGCACTAAAAAACAAGCAAAAAACAACCTCAAGTCCTACTGCACAAGCCCGGTGCCCCAGGATAACCCACCCACCAGGTGAACTCCAGGTATTAACACCCCAAAGTACCAAAGTACAATGCCAATTGACTATTACACATCGTAATTACTTACACTGTAAACTCTTGAATCAACAGACAATTCTAAAGAAACCTAACCTATAAGGACAACAATCCAAGCGGGACACCTGAACAGCAAGCTCCTAACAGCCTGCCAACTCTCAACCCAACAACAGGTATCCCACTACTTACCATAACTGTCAACAAGTACCAATACCTAAGACAATAACCCCTTGTCCTTTACCTTAGATCATACTACAGGAAGCCTTTCATAGAGCACTCCATCTACCACCAAGAATACACCAAATCATCTTACCAGGTAATTCAAAGATACTTAAGTACAATCTTTACCACTATCTATATTCACCTTCCAAACCAGACCTAATACCAAATATCTCTCTTCTTTTACTAGGTCTCCATCTCAGAGCCCACTGAATCTACTATCGTCTTCCAAGGATTCCCTAGGAACACGACCTCGAATCATTTATTTTTTTATGCTCCTTTTTATATACACATATATCTTTTATATCACTGTGTACCTTGCGGTGTATATTTACTTCTAATCAGGAAATAGAACATTTTATGACCCAATAAAGGAATTTTAAGCCTCACCCCCTGAGCCAGTCTCACTACTGTTTACCGCGAATTAAAATCATAATTACCAATTGGTACATAAGTTAGTATTACAGCACTCTGCTTTATGGGCTCTACCATCAGCCACCTATTGGGTCTGTGGGAATAATGCATATAAATGGCTCCCAGTCGGAGTAGGGGTGACTTGTACGTTGGCCCGGCTAACTCCAGCCACTTATCTTATTCCCCATAGTAAAGTAGATATGAGAGCCATCCCTCTTCATACCATTTATAAAGGAGCCAAAGACAACACCCCACGCCCATCAGGAAGACCTCATTTAGTTCAAATGAGTATACCCAATAAGATAGCCAGTACTGTCTTCCTCTACCCTATGGTAACACAAATGTGGGACAAATTAGTCGAAGTCACTGACTACTTAGATGATCAGATTTGGAAGATTTTGGAAGTAATTAATACTACTGTTGCAGTGCAGAATCAGCTTATCATAGTGGCCAATCAACATACTTTAGTGCTGGACTATTTGACAGCAGCTCAAGGAGGGATGTGTCAGGTTATAGGCCCAGCCTGTTGTCACTATATTAATCCTGACTCTACCATACGGTTAAAGACTAAAATGGAAGACATTAGGAAACTCAGGGAAGAATATAACAAACATAACGAATTGACCAAAGACAGTTGGTGGTCTGATACATTTTCCTTTTTAAATCCTGCTAATTGGTTTAAAAGGATTGGTGGATGGATTGCTGGAATATTACAAGGAGTGTTGCATATTGCTGCTTGCATCTTGTTAATATATGTCTTACTAAAACTAGTCTTTTATTGTATCCCATTTTGCATGAGGAAAACCTGCCAGTCATCAGAGAGCAAGGAGGACGCTGTTAACCGACATCCAGTGCTACTGTACACGGACCTCCCAGATGGATCTGACTCGCCCCCAGGGCCGTGGGGTACTCGGCAGCCAGGCCTCTAGACGCCGGTTGGCGGGGAAATCACGGTGACTGGCCCGGTCCGTGACCCAGGGCGGTCAGTACAAAAAAAGAGAGGATGAAATAAAATGTATAGAAAAGTTTGTGACACCACCTGTGGATTCTGGTAAGAGGTTACCAGCGCTGCGGCAGTCCACTGAGGCTGATGTTAGGGGCAGCTTTGATGGGACAGCTCCCCACAGGTGGAGCAGGCCTCAGGGCAGTGTAGAATGAATGGAGGTGGGTGCGCTGGGCGTTGTGGTGTGAAAAGAAACAGACAGAGGCACTTCTTGCAGTGGTCCAGGGCTTTACTTACAGTTCTTTAAGGCAATTCACATGTGCGCTTACAGGTGATAGCCTCCCTAGTCGCGCTGCGTTCACCGGGCAGGGGTCCAGTCCTCCTTCAAGCAGCTTAGGGGTGCTTGGCAGAACTCCACTTTCAGATGTGCCTAACTTGACCTTCTTCACACTTAGTCCTTCTCACCGTTGCCCTATGCTGCCCACTCTCAGTCCCGCTCGGGTATGCTGAAGTCCTTCCTGTACGTCGGATGCGGGACCAACCTGACCCCCTGGGGTTTCGAATGTGGCAAGCACGATCCCTCCTGTCTCCTGTACGGGTGCCGTCCTGCACGCGCCGTACACCCTGGGATCCTTTAAGTAGAATGGAGCCTACTCCCTGCTCCCCTCCGGGCCTCTATAATGGGCCCTAACTTGTGGAGCAGAGCTCTGACTGAGCCTCTGCTCCCGGACTGTCCTGAACTGACTGAACTTTTAGACCTAATATGGCTTCCTATTATATACTTACTGTATATGTGCTCCGTGTAACAACTTCCTCCACCCACACCCACTATTGGTTCCCCCTACCTTTGGGTTCCCCCCTACTACAGCCAGGGACAGGGCTCAGCAGAAAACTACATTGCGTCTTGCCCCTCCTGCTGGCCTGGAGCGGTGTAGTGTTGGATGTAGGTGGTTGGGGTTCTGTGCAGCACTCCCAACTTACCTGAGAGAAGGGAGACACCACACCTCGGGGTGAGGTGCAGTATCTCTGTGGCGACTGAACCCTCAGGGGCACCACATAACCAGCATTGAGGACCTGGATGACAAGGGAATGATGACCTTTACCCGCATGCCCCAACCAACCTCACGTCTGAAGATCAGAGCTTCATGATTATATCAACTAACAAGGGGGGATGGACATGCCGAGACAGCCTCAATTGGTAACAAGGGCACTAATTGAGTGAAGACCAATGTCCCTCAGGCTCAAAGCATGACCCTGGGATAGTACCTCTATTGTTGATAATAACATCATTTTTAGGGGGGAAATGTAAAGGACATATTGATATTCATGCTATAGCAACTCCATTTTGTCTGCTTGTTTCAAAATCATGTTATTATCACTCCTTGCATAACATACTTCTTTCCTTCTTTTCTCATGCTTTACATGGAACTTTCTCACACTAACTTTTTCTCACAAGAACATTTTGTCAGACACCCTGCTCCTGTTATCTAAATATGAATAAAGAGAACCACCGAATGATAGGTCCAATCGAACAAAAGTAATTAATTAAATACCTTTATTAGAGTTATGGTTAAAGTGACACTACATGCACAAAGAAAGCCGCATTACAGTGACCATACAATGTTGTTATATTGCAATGTGTGCTGGACTATAGAATATGCTGGTGAATACCAGGGTAGGTAAATACAAAACAGATGATCAGTTATACTATAGATGGAAAAAAGAGGAGCAAAATAGGCTTGGATCACCAAATAAACAACTCCAGGTAGCATATGAATGGCCAAATCATGTATACATATTTAACAATATGGAGAGGAAAATTCCTATGTACTCCATATCAATGACCATTCATGTGCCCCATACACATCTATGTAATAATCAAGGTAATCAAAATACTGACTCAGATCATAAAAGAGTTAAGAGTATATACCTGCACACTAGTCCAGCGTATGTAAACGGCACCAAGCGGCGTAACCCCGACGCGCGTTTCGGACACACATCCTTCGTCAGGGGGTAGCGTCCATATGAACCAGCGTGTATAAGAATACTGATATGACCAATCAACAAGCACCGGATAGCCTACGTAATCAAGGCCACCCGCAATCATTATCTAAATCGGGGCGGGCGCGTGCAGCTGTGTGTCAGCCGATGTATACAGGCAGCGTTCTACATTCACGCATGCGCCGGCCGGAGGGACCGGAAGTCGCGGGCATCGCGTCATGCATCAGCCGACGTCGGGAACACACGTGACCCGGGTCACCTGATGCATAGAGACACGTGACCGCAGCCCCACGGAGCACAGACAGCGCATGCGTGTAACGCCTACCCGTAGCCATGGGCACCAATCTGTCCTCCATATCGTATCTGCAACGGGAGATCAAGAAGGCAGGACGAAGAAATGGGCGAGAGGAGAGTGGAAGCACCACAAAAGGAGAATACACACCAGGGGAATAAAGGTTAATATGTGAAAATGTATAATGTGGATAAGTGCAATACTAAATAAAGTGAACCATGCATATTCATATAAATATAATATTATATTGAATCCACATGTAGGCAATATTTGAAGAAATGTGTATAAAAAAGAGAAAATTATAAATACATATTATTATTAGTATAGTGAACATATGGTGTGCAATTATATAAGAGACCTGAAGTGGCCATATAAAAATTATTATGATGTGTATATAAAAGGTACTACAAAGTATATATATACATATATATATATATCTACATATACATATATACCCATATCGTAAAGTGCACTCGTGCAGTGATGTAAATAAAGAGGATAAAAAGGATAAAAAACGGATAAAAGACAGTCGTATGTTTAGAGATAATATTCAGGGGAGATGGTATAAACCCATAAGGAGAGCATAGGTTTGACCAGATATATACAGAAGAGAGCATTTTATAGATTGTATAGATAGATAAGAGAGCCCATATAGAACTCGCATATATTAATATATGCACCAATATGCCATATCACTATGCATATATGTATGTATACAGAATATAAAATATGTATACAGAATATAAAGGGAAAAACGGAAAAGGAAAATAAATCATACTGATATATGTCATCTATGAACCTATATATATGTATACAGATTATATGTGTTTCCCTGGCCATATAGTATATTGGTTAAAGCAGGTCAGTAGTAAATGAATATAGAGAGATCATACATCTATAAAATAAAGAATAATAGATAATGACAATGGCGTGAAAAAATACATATATACTCAGTGATATGTGCTTATCTCTTCATAAAATTACACATATTACAATGCATACATACAATGATCATACGACATAATTAAAGGAAAAAGAGAGCAATATGGTGACAGCTTCCAATCTTCAATCCCGGAATATATCATGACACTGGGATCCCACTCTGGTGCTAGATCAAACGCCACATCAGAAATGAACTACAAAAGGAAATAATTAAAATTAATATCATACAGAGGATTAAAACTATTAAAACCAAAAAGCAGGTTCAAGGACTAAATTGGTCACAGGAATGGAACGTAACTAATATTTTCGTTGAGCCCCAGAGGGCAGACAGTTTTCAATGTCCAGATCCATCTTGTTTCTAGCTGGGCCAAGAATTTACTTATCTTGCCCCCTCTAATGTTAAATGGAACCACATCAATCCCGATTACTTTAAGCGATGAGGCATCACACCCATGGAATACCTTGAAGTGTCTCGGTAGTGTCTTCAAGAGGGATAGGTCATTGATTTCTTTCGCTGCTATGATACCGAGGACATGCTCACGTACCCTAACTTTCAATTGGCGGGTTGTTAATCCCACATAGATTAGTGAGCATGGGCAAGTGGCATAGTATACCACTGCAGTTGTGGTACATGTAATGAAGTGTTGGATATTGTACACTGTTAGTCCGTCCGAACTTTGAAATGTGTCGGATCGCCCCACATTTGGACAGGCCACACATTTTCCACAGGGTCTACAGCCTTTGGGTGGTTTTGCTTTAGACATAAAAGATGTTCTTTCATTGATGTAGTGACTTTTCACTAAATCATCCCGTAAGTTACGTGACCGACAAAAAGTAATATTGGGTTTCGGGCTCATATACCTGGAGAGCACAGGATCAGATTGTAAAATGGGCCAAGATTTATCCAAAAAGTAACGCATCAGATTAATTTGACCATGGTACTGTGTGATAAATCTAACAGTCCTATTCGTTATTTGTGTTTTATTTGAATACAATTCATTATGTCTAGAGGTATGTTTAGCCCTATTAAATGCCCTTTTGACGGAACGACGACTATAACCTCTCTCCAGAAATCTCATCTTCAGTGTATCGGCCTGTTGTATAAAATCTGCATCACTAGAGCAGATTCTCCTTAATCTGAGGAATTGGCCCACCGGTATCGACCGAATCATTGCTGGGGGGTGTGACGAAGATGCCAGCAGTAAAGAATTCACCGCTGTATCTTTACGAAAAAGAGTGGATTGTAGACAATTATGGGCATCCCTATAAATCTTCACATCCAGGAAATCGATGGAATCCATGTCATATTGATACGTGAGGTGAATGTTCAAGTGGTTCTGATTCAAACAATTCATAAATTGGTGTAGTTCTTCAATGGTCCCCTGCCAGATCAAGAATATATCATCTATGTACCGCGTCCAAAAGAGAACGCGGTCCATAGATGAATATCGATCTGACAGGAACAGGTCCCTCTCCCACAGCCCCAGGAATAAATTAGCATATGCTGGTGCAAATGCCGCGCCCATGGCGGTGCCCCGGAGCTGTAGGTAGAAGGACTCTTTAAATAGGAAGAAGTTGTGGGATAGAGTAAACTCTAATAATTGAGTAATGAGATCACCCATATTCACTGCAATAGATGAGGAATGCAGAAAGAATTGGGTAGCCCGTATTCCATCTGCATGTCGAATGTTGGTATACAACGATTCCACATCACATGTCACAAGAATAGTATCCCTATCTATGTGAAGCCCATCTATTTTCCTCAAGAACTCAGAGGTGTCTTTAGTGAAAGAAGGTAGCGATTCCACCAGGGGCTGTAGTTTGGTGTCAATGAATCGGTTTACATTTTCCAAGTAATTCCCTTTCCCTGAAATAATTGGTCTCCCTGGTGGTACTTGGCAGTTTTTATGCACTTTTGGTAGGAGATAAAGGGTGGGAATGGAAAGTTCACTGACCTGAAGTGCTAGATGTAGTTCCTTTGAAATAACTCCATTGTCCCTAGCTATTTGTAGGATGGAGGAAAGTTCCGTCTGATATTTTATTGTGGGATTGAAAGTTAGTTTTTTATAGCATTCCAAATTTCTCAGTTGGCGGAAAGCTTCCTCCTCATACATTGACTTAGGCCAGATCACCACATTCCCACCCTTGTCAGCCGGTTTAAACACCACATCTGGCAACTTACGCAGCCGCTGGAGACACTGTCTCTCATCCCTGGTCAAATTATCCAATGTTGGGTAGCGTGGAATTTTTTCAAAGTCTTTGCTTACCATTTTAACAAATACATCAATGGTGGGACAGGTGGATAGGGGTGGGAATTTCTGAGAACGTGGCTTAATAGAGGAAGGGATCTTACCCCCTATCGGACTGTTGTGTTCCTCCGCCAGTTCTTCCAGATTGGCTAGCGCCTCCTGTTCCGTCTCTGTGGGAAATAAACAAAAGGTGGCCTCATCATGGAAGTGTCGTTTAAATAATAATTTTCTCGCAAAAAGATGGAGATCTTTGATGGCCGTAAACCTATCAAATTGCGCTGTGGGGCAAAACATCAAACCCTTATTCAACAAAGAGATCTCCATCTGGGAAAAGGAATGAGAGCTTAGGTTAATTACCTTCAAGCTGCCTCTAGACTCTGGCGAGTAGGTATAGTTGCGCTTGTTAGGAGGGAACCGTAACTCGCGTTTCCGTTTTGGAGTAGATATGGAAGATACAGAGACGGAAGAGGAGGCGTCAGAGGCCTCGCTGGTCGGCGGGTTCGATGAACTGGATGGGGCACGATCCCTAATTAGGCCTGAGGGAGTAAGTTTCTTCCACCTATATATTTTCCCCATCGCAAGATCCCTCTGGTCTCTAGTTAATTTTTTGGCATGGTTCGCCTGGATGTCCTTCACCCACAAATCCATGGACTTATTCATCTGTGCATCAATGGAGCTAATTTGATCCACAGATAAATCCACTTTCGCATTGGAAAACGTCTTTTCAAGGGATTTATCAATCTCATTGATGGACTTGAGATTAAGTTGTATCAATAGTTCCATAAATCTCTTACATGTATCATTGCACACCTGCTCCCAATCCTTGATAAAGTCCTTGTCTTCAATCAGAAAGGATGGTATGACCCGTACCCTAAGGCCTCTAGGGATCAACTGTTTCAAAATATAATTTTCTAGGAAAGCTTTATTCCACCATAGACGTGTCCTTTTTAACAATAAATTCCTAATTACGTTTGTAACCGTATCAACCTGTGAACCAATAGAATCCAAAGCCGTAGCACCACTGTTACCAAAAACTTCATTAATTTGTCCCTGCCAGGATAGTTCCCTGGCTTTTAGGTCCATATTCAGAGTAGACGGAGCCTGTGCAAAACACAGTAGAGATATCAGATATATACAACACTGAATGTAGCAGTATAAGACACTGACCATATTCAGACCCGCAAATCAGCAGGCCGATCAATAATCGTGTACTTATTATATGGACCAATGTGGAATGGCAGACCATTCGGTAAGACACATGAATAAAGAGAACCACCGAATGATAGGTCCAATCGAACAAAAGTAATTAATTAAATACCTTTATTAGAGTTATGGTTAAAGTGACACTACATGCACAAGGAAAGCCGCATTACAGTGACCATACAATGTTGTTATATTGCAATGTGTGCTGGACTATAGAATATGCTGGTGAATACCAGGGTAGGTAAATACAAAACAGATGATCAGTTATACTATAGATGGAAAAAAGAGGAGCAAAATAGGCTTGGATCACCAAATAAACAACTCCAGGTAGCATATGAATGGCCAAATCATGTATACATATTTAACAATATGGAGAGGAAAATTCCTATGTACCCCATATCAATGACCATTCATGTGCCCCATACACATCTATGTAATAATCAAGGTAATCAAAATACTGACTCAGATCATAAAAGAGTTAAGAGTATATACCTGCACACTAGTCCAGCGTATGTAAACGGCACCAAGCGGCGTAACCCCGACGCGCGTTTCGGACACACGTCCTTCGTCAGGGGGTAGCATCCATATGAACCAGCGTGTATAAGAATACTGATATGACCAATCAACAAGCACCGGATAGCCTACGTAATCAAGGCCACCCGCAATCATTATCTAAATCGGGGCGGGCGCGTGCAGCTGTGTGTCAGCCGATGTATACAGGCAGCGTTCTACATTCACGCATGCGCCGGCCGGAGGGACCGGAAGTCGCGGGCATCGCGTCATGCATCAGCCGACGTCGGGAACACACGTGACCCGGGTCACCTGATACATAGAGACACGTGACCGCAGCCCCACGGAGCACAGACAGCGCATGCGTGTAACGCCTACCCGTAGCCATGGGCACCAATCTGTCCTCCATATCGTATCTGCAACGGGAGATCAAGAAGGCAGGACGAAGAAATGGGCGAGAGGAGAGTGGAAGCACCACAAAAGGAGAATACACACCAGGGGAATAAAGGTTAATATGTGAAAATGTATAATGTGGATAAGTGCAATACTAAATAAAGTGAACCATGCATATTCATATAAATATAATATTATATTGAATCCATATGTAGGCAATATTTGAAGAAATGTGTATAAAAAAGAGAAAATTATAAATACATATTATTATTAGTATAGTGAACATATGGTGTGCAATTATATAAGAGCCCTGAAGTGGCCATATAAAAATTATTATGATGTGTATATAAAAGGTACTACAAAGTATATATATACATATATATATATATCTACATATACATATATACCCATATCGTAAAGTGCACTCGTGCAGTGATGTAAATAAAGAGGATAAAAAGGATAAAAAACGGATAAAAGACAGTCGTATGTTTAGAGATAATATTCAGGGGAGATGGTATAAACCCATAAGGAGAGCATAGGTTTGACCAGATATATACAGAAGAGAGCATTTTATAGATTGTATAGATAGATAAGAGAGCCCATATAGAACTCGCATATATTAATATATGCACCAATATGCCATATCACTATGCATATATGTATGTATACAGAATATAAAATATGTATACAGAATATAAAGGGAAAAACGGAAAAGGAAAATAAATCATACTGATATATGTCATCTATGAACCTATATATATGTATACAGATTATATGTGTTTCCCTGGCCATATAGTATATTGGTTAAAGCAGGTCAGTAGTAAATGAATATAGAGAGATCATACATCTATAAAATAAAGAATAATAGATAATGACAATGGCGTGAAAAAATACATATATACTCAGTGATATGTGCTTATCTCTTCATAAAATTACACATATTACAATGCATACATACAATGATCATACGACATAATTAAAGGAAAAAGAGAGCAATATGGTGACAGCTTCCAATCTTCAATCCCGGAATATATCATGACACTGGGATCCCACTCCGGTGCTAGATCAAACGCCACATCAGAAATGAACTACAAAAGGAAATAATTAAAATTAATATCATACAGAGGATTAAAACTATTAAAACCAAAAAGCAGGTTCAAGGACTAAATTGGTCACAGGAATGGAACGTAACTAATATTTTCGTTGAGCCCCAGAGGGCAGACAGTTTTCAATGTCCAGATCCATCTTGTTTCTAGCTGGGCCAAGAATTTACTTATCTTGCCCCCTCTAATGTTAAATGGAACCACATCAATCCCGATTACTTTAAGCGATGAGGCATCACACCCATGGAATACCTTGAAGTGTCTCGGTAGTGTCTTCAAGAGGGATAGGTCATTGATTTCTTTCGCTGCTATGATACCGAGGACATGCTCACGTACCCTAACTTTCAATTGGCGGGTTGTTAATCCCACATAGATTAGTGAGCATGGGCAAGTGGCATAGTATACCACTGCAGTTGTGGTACATGTAATGAAGTGTTGGATATTGTACACTGTTAGTCCGTCCGAACTTTGAAATGTGTCGGATCGCCCCACATTTGGACAGGCCACACATTTTCCACAGGGTCTACAGCCTTTGGGTGGTTTTGCTTTAGACATAAAAGATGTTCTTTCATTGATGTAGTGACTTTTCACTAAATCATCCCGTAAGTTACGTGACCGACGAAAAGTAATATTGGGTTTCGGGCTCAGATACCTGGAGAGCACAGGATCAGATTGTAAAATGGGCCAAGATTTATCCAAAAAGTAACGCATCAGATTAATTTGACCATGGTACTGTGTGATAAATCTAACAGTCCTATTCGTTATTTGTGTTTTATTTGAATACAATTCATTATGTCTAGAGGTATGTTTAGCCCTATTAAATGCCCTTTTGACAGAACGACGACTATAACCTCTCTCCAGAAGAATCTGCTCTAGTGATGCAGATTTTATACAACAGGCCGATACACTGAAGATGAGATTTCTGGAGAGAGGTTATAGTCGTCGTTCCGTCAAAAGGGCATTTAATAGGGCTAAACATACCTCTAGACATAATGAATTGTATTCAAATAAAACACAAATAACGAATAGGACTGTTAGATTTATCACACAGTACCATGGTCAAATTAATCTGATTCGTTACTTTTTGGATAAATCTTGGCCCATTTTACAATCTGATCCTGTGCTCTCCAGGTATCTGAGCCCGAAACCCAATTTTACTTTTCGTCGGTCACGTAACTTACGGGATGATTTAGTGAAAAGTCACTACATCAATGAAAGAACATCTTTTATGTCTAAAGCAAAACCACCCAAAGGCTGTAGACCCTGTGGAAAATGTGTGGCCTGTCCAAATGTGGGGCGATCCGACACATTTCAAAGTTCGGACGGACTAACAGTGTACAATATCCAACACTTCATTACATGTACCACAACTGCAGTGGTATACTATGCCACTTGCCCATGCTCACTAATCTATGTGGGATTAACAACCCGCCAATTGAAAGTTAGGGTACGTGAGCATGTCCTCGGTATCATAGCAGCGAAAGAAATCAATGACCTATCCCGCTTGAAGACACTACCGAGACACTTCAAGGTATTCCATGGGTGTGATGCCTCATCGCTTAAAGTAATCGGGATTGATGTGGTTCCATTTAACATTAGAGGGGGCAAGATAAGTAAATTCTTGGCCCAGCTAGAAACAAGATGGATCTGGACATTGAAAACTGTCTGCCCTCTGGGGCTCAACGAAAATATTAGTTACGTTCCATTCCTGTGACCAATTTAGTCCTTGAACCTGCTTTTTGGTTTTAATAGTTTTAATCCTCTGTATGATATTAATTTTAATTATTTCCTTTTGTAGTTCATTTCTGATGTGGCGTTTGATCTAGCACCGGAGTGGGATCCCAGTGTCATGATATATTCCGGGATTGAAGATTGGAAGCTGTCACCATATTGCTCTCTTTTTCCTTTAATTATGTCGTATGATCATTGTATGTATGCATTGTAATATGTGTAATTTTATGAAGAGATAAGCACATATCACTGAGTATATATGTATTTTTTCACGCCATTGTCATTATCTATTATTCTTTATTTTATAGATGTATGATCTCTCTATATTCATTTACTACTGACCTGCTTTAACCAATATACTATATGGCCAGGGAAACACATATAATCTGTATACATATATATAGGTTCATAGATGACATATATCAGTATGATTTATTTTCCTTTTCCGTTTTTCCCTTTATATTCTGTATACATATTTTATATTCTGTATACATACATATATGCATAGTGATATGGCATATTGGTGCATATATTAATATATGCGAGTTCTATATGGGCTCTCTTATCTATCTATACAATCTATAAAATGCTCTCTTCTGTATATATCTGGTCAAACCTATGCTCTCCTTATGGGTTTATACCATCTCCCCTGAATATTATCTCTAAACATACGACTGTCTTTTATCCGTTTTTTATCCTTTTTATCCTCTTTATTTACATCACTGCACGAGTGCACTTTACGATATGGGTATATATGTATATGTAGATATATATATATATGTATATATATACTTTGTAGTACCTTTTATATACACATTATAATAATTTTTATATGGCCACTTCAGGTCTCTTATATAATTGCACACCATATGTTCACTATACTAATAATAATATGTATTTATAATTTTCTCTTTTTTATACACATTTCTTCAAATATTGCCTACATATGGATTCAATATAATATTATATTTATATGAATATGCATGGTTCACTTTATTTAGTATTGCACTTATCCACATTATACATTTTCACATATTAACCTTTATTCCCCTGGTGAGTATTCTCCTTTTGTGGTGTTTCCACTCTCCTCTCGCCCATTTCTTCGTCCTGCCTTCTTGATCTCCCGTTGCAGATACGATATGGAGGACAGATTGGTGCCCATGGCTACGGGTAGGCGTTACACGCATGCGCTGTCTGTGCTCCGTGGGACTGCGGTCACGTGTCTCTATGCATCAGGTGACCCGGGTCACGTGTGTTCCCGACGTCGGCTGATGCATGACACGATGCCCGCGACTTCCGGTCCCTCCGGCCGGCGCATGCGTGAATGTAGAACGCTGCCTGTATACATCGGCTGACACACAGCTGCACGCGCCCGCCCCGATTTAGATAATGATTGTGGGTGGCCTTGATTACGTAGGCTATCCGGTGCTTGTTGATTGGTCATATCAGTATTCTTATACACGCTGGTTAATATGGACGCTACCCCCTGACGAAGGACGTGTGTCCGAAACGCGCGTCGGGGTTACGCCGCTTGGTGCCGTTTACATACGCTGGACTAGTGTGCAGGTATATACTCTTAACTCTTTTATGATCTGAGTCAGTATTTTGATTACCTTGATTATTACATAGATGTGTATGGGGCACATGAATGGTCATTGATATGGAGTACATAGGAATTTTCCTCTCCATATTGTTAAATATGTATACATGATTTGGCCATTCATATGCTACCTGGAGTTGTTTATTTGGTGATCCAAGCCTATTTTGCTCCTCTTTTTTCCATCTATAGTATAACTGATCATCTGTTTTGTATTTACCTACCCTGGTATTCACCAGCATATTCTATAGTCCAGCACACATTGCAATATAACAACATTGTATGGTCACTGTAATGCGGCTTTCCTTGTGCATGTAGTGTCACTTTAACTATAACTCTAATAAAGGTATTTAATTAATTACTTTTGTTCGATTGGACCTATCATTCGGTGGTTCTCTTTATTCATGTGTCTTACCGAATGGTCTGCCATTCCACATTGGTCCATATAATAAGTACACGATTATTGATCGGCCTGCTGATTTGCGGGTCTGAATATGGTCAGTGTCTTATACTGCTACATTCAGTGTTGTATATATCTGTTATCTAACTAGTCTAGGCCAGGATTGACCTTGTAAATTTCCATCGTGTTCGAACTAACGATGATAATATGACCATATATGTGTTTCCGTAATAACTGCACTAACATGGGCTCAAGCCTGTAGTACTGTAGTATGGCTGTAGGTGATTGGCTATTGATATACTCAAAACAATATAAAATGCTAAGCGAAATAAACGGGATCAGAGATTCGCTGAATCCTCCCATACAGAGCACTGTCTCCGTCTGGTTCCCTGTTGGATCGCGCAATCAACATAATAATTTGGCACTCACTTGGTCAACCATGAAGGGCCATTGCCCTCCCTCAACAATTGGACTGTGGTCAGATATCACAAGGTCTTCAATCACACTTTCATATGCTCTAGGAATCAGGGGGTCACTCAACCAGATTTGGTCGATACGCGACCAACTATCATGTGGATGTGAGTAGTGGGTAAATTCCCGCTCACTTGGATGTTGTAACCTCCATACGTCTTTTAGACCCGAACCCTCCTATGGCATGTCCTTACGTCCGTCATTCTCCCCTATCATTAAAATCTTTCCTGGTTTTTGTTTCCTGTCTTCCCTGTGGTTAGGAACCCCATTAAAGTCCCCTCTGACTATTATGTGTGTTTCATTATCTTTAGCAATGTTTGTTTCTAATTGTCTAAAAAATTCCTTTTGTTTTGTGTTAGGTGCATATACGTTATGTATGCTCAGAGTACCCGATGGCCCTGTTATCACTAAATGTTGCCACCTTCCCTCTGAGTCATCTTCTTGTAGAATAAGAGAATGATTAAAGTGTTTGCGCATAAGTATCAATGTGCCAGCTTTCCTCACTTGTGCCGAAGATCCATATATCGAACCCACCCATGTTTTCTGCATCCTGAAAAAGTCTTCTCTCCCCAAGTGTGATTCCTGCAGTAAGGCTATGTCTGTCTTTAGTCTCTCCAAGTGTCTTAGGACCATTGCTCTCTTTCCCGGGGACCTGAGTCCTTTAACGTTCCATGATACGATCTTAACCATAGTCTAGTGGTATGTTGTTCTTATCCTGAAATTTCTGCGAGAGTTTTACAAACCTAATGTCTGATCTTTGGTTGGTGATAGAGCTGCAATTTATCCCTCCCTCCCCTCCCCCAAATATATCAACAACTTCCCCATAAACATAGCTATAATATTTTACATATCTTTTTGTGACTTCCATCATTCTGGCCACACTATTTGCATCCCATAACCCCTTCATTCTTATTCTTGTGTCTTTTCCCGAGCTCTACCCTTTTCAGCCCCCTCCTCTTCCTCCTCCTCCCAATCTCTTAAATTTTTAATTTCAGAAAGAAAAGGTAATACGACCTTTCTCGAGATTTGTCCAGCGAAGAGCAACATATCATGTTAAATAATAGTAGAGAGAAAAAAAGGGGAGAAGAGAAACATATATATATATATATATATTTCGTCCAGATCTCTTCCTGCTTTTGAAGCTAAGTCAACACGTAGCAATTTCTTTATCTTTCCTGAGTCTTTTTCAGGGACCTTTATTTGATATTGTTACGGGTCCGGGAGGTGGAACCTCTGTGCTACGGTGCAAGGAGCGACCCAGAGGGGCGTAACTAAGTATCAAATCAGACCGACCCTGGTAGTACGGCGGCTAACGACTCCGTGACCAGGGAGGGACCGAGCAGAGGGACCAGGTGCTACTCTGGGGACGACCTTGTAAGGGAGCAGGTGACTCCCACGGTACAGATGGCAGGGACTGACCGGAATAGCAGGTAGGCACAGCAGGCAGGCTGGCGAGCAGAAGCCTCCAGGTAGGCTATCAGGTAGACACGGCAAGTGATGGCAGGAGTCTCTAGGTGGGCTGGCAGGTGGTCACGGCAAGAGACGGCAGGAGTCTCTAGGTGGGCTGGCAGGTGGTCGCGGCAAGTGACGGCAGGAGCCTCCGGGTAGGCACGGCAGGTAACAAGCGGGTAACAGGCAGGTCACAGGCAAGTGCTCCCAGGTGAGCGGGCTGGCAGGCACGGCAGGTAACAGGCAGGTAACAGAGGTAATAGGCAGGTAACAGGCAGGTAACAGGCAGGACTGATAGTCAGGCTAGCAGCGGGACCTGAGGGCTGAAGCAGAGGTAAGAAACACAGTGCAACAACTTTTGCTCGGGCGCCTTCATTTTGGAGGAGGTGCCTTATATATGGGAGGTCCTCCAGCAATTGGCCGGGGACTCCTTAGGACTACGCGCGTGGCCCCTTTAAGAGAGAGGGAGCGCGCGCGCGCCCTAAGCACAGTGCCCGGGAAGCTGCGCACGCCGGCAGCAGCAGGAAGAGGAGCGCTGGAGGACGCCGAGCGAGGAGCGTGGGGAGTGAGGAGGTGAGAGGGACGGCGTCTCTGCCTGTCAGGGGGCAGAGACGCCGATGCTACAGTACCCCCCCCCTTTATGCCCCCTCTTTTTCAGGCCAGAAAAAATTTTTTCAAGGAGAAGCGGGGCATGAATGCTCTCCCTGGGTTCCCAAGTTCTCTCCTCTAGGCCAAACCCCTTCCAATCCACCAGAAAAAAAGGTTTTTCCTCTTACCCTCTTGGTGGCCAGAATGTTCTCTACCTCAAAAATGTCCTCAGCGGAAACGGAGCAGGGGGAGTACCTGGATTGTTGGAAAAAGAATTAAACACAACTGGTTTGAGGAGAGATACATGGAAGGAGTTGGGAATCCGTAAGGTGGCCGGGAGTTTTAACTTGTAGGCCACTGGGTTGATTTGTTTTAGAACTTCAAATGGACCGATGAACCGAGGACCCAACTTGTAGGAGGGTATTTTGAGTCGGACATGTTTGGAAGAAAGCCAGACTTTATCTCCCGGGCGAAATTGAGGCGGATCCAGACGTCTCTTGTCAGCATGTTTCTTCATCCGCTCGGAGGACTGAAGAAGTGCAGACCTAGCATTTTCCCAAATGGTGGAGAATTCGCTGACAAGAGCCTCCCCGGCAGGGTTGTCCACAGAAGCGGAGATGGGAAACGGAATCCGGGGAAGTTGACCGTAGACCACGAAGAACGGGGATTTAGAAGTAGATTCGCTCTCATGGTTGTTGTAGGAGAATTCGGCCCATGGTAGGAGCTCCACCCAATCGGTATGGTGAGCGTTAACAAAGTGCCGGAGGTAGCTGGTAAGGATTTGGTTGATACGCTCCACTTGGCCATTGGACCGTGGATGGTAGGCGGAGGAAAAATCCAGGGTGACATCCAGTAGCTTACAGGTAGCTCTCCAGAAACGTGAGGTCAACTGAACCCCTCGATCCGACACAATGTGGAGGGGTAGTCCATGGAGACGGAAGATATGACAGAAGAAATCCTTGGCCAGCTCCGATGCAGACAGGAGACCAGGCAGAGGGATGAAGTGGGCCATCTTAGAGAAGCGGTCGGCGACCACCCAAATGACTGTACAACCGGCAGAAACAGTGAGATCAGTAATAAAGTCCATGGCAATGTTCTGCCACGGGGCAGCATTTACAGGAAGAGGCAGGAGGCGACCGGCTGGAAGATGTCTGGGAACTTTGTTGCGGGCACAGGAAGAACAGGCCGAGACGAAGTCTACCACATCCTTGCGCAGGGTAGGCCACCAGTAATGCCGGGTAATGAGTAGGAAGGTTTTCTTTTGTCCAGCATGGCCGACTAGTTTAGATGAATGACCCCAGTGAAGAACCTTCTCACGATCTGGTACCGCTACAAACGTCTTACCGGGTGGAAGACGAGTCAGATCCAAGGGGGCCACATTCATCACTTTGGAGGGGTCGATGATGTGCATAGGCTCCTCCTCTTGATCGGAGGACAGGAAGGATCGGAACAAGGCGTCGGCTTTGACATTCTTGTCCGCCGGGCGGAAGTGTAGAACGAAGTCGAAGCGGGCGAAAAACAAAGACCACCGAGCCTGACGCAGATTGAGTCTTTGGGCATTCTGGAGATATGCCAGGTTTTTGTGATCCGTATAGATGATCACCGGGTATAGAGCCCCTTCAAGCAGGTAACGCCACTCCTCCAGCGCCAATTTAACGGCTAACAGTTCTCGGTCTCCTATACAGTAGTTGCGCTCAGACGAGGAGAAGAGTTTGGAGAAGAAGCCGCAGGTTACCATTCTCCCGGAAGAGGACTTTTGGGTGAGCACCGCTCCGGCTCCGGAGGAGGAAGCATCAACCTCCAGGTAGAACTGTTTGTTGCAGTCCGGACGGTGCTGCACTGGGGCAGAGGAGAAGGCTTGCTTTAAGGAAAGGAAGGCCTTCTCAGCTTCGGGCGACCATTCCTTGGGATTTGCTCCCTTAAGGGTGAGCGCAGATATGGGAGCAGTCCGGGAAGAGAAGTGCGGGATGAAGAGACGATAGTAGTTGGCGAAGCCCAGGAATCGCTGAATCGTCTTCAACCCCTCTGGACGAGGCCACTTTAGGACAGCAGAGAGCTTCTCAGGATCCATTCGTAGGGATGTCTGGGAGATAACATAGCCCAGGAAAGGAAGAGAGGTCTGCTCGAAGAGGCACTTCTCGAATTTTGCATAGAGGTGATTCTGCCTGAGCCTAAGCAGGACCTGACGAACATCCCTCCGGTGTGTGGGAAGATCCAGAGAGAAGACCAAGATATCGTCCAGGTACAGCACCACGCAAGTGTAAAGAAGATCACGGAAGATGTCATTGACCAATTCTTGGAAGACGGCAGGAGCATTGCAGAGACCGAAGGGCATCACACGGTATTCATAGTGACCGTCCCGGGTATTGAATGTCGTCTTCCACTCGTCTCCTTGACGGATTCGGACCAGGTTATACGCCCCACGTAGATCTAGCTTGGTAAAGATCCTAGCTCCCTAAAGACGGTCAAACAACTCGGAGATGAGCGGCAGGGGGTATTTGTTCTTTACCGTGATTTGGTTGAGTCCTCTATAGTCAATACAGGGGCGTAATGAACCATCTTTCTTCTTGACGAAGAAGAATCCAGCCGGAGAGGTAGATTTCCGGATGAATCCCCTGGCCAGATTCTCCTCGATGTACTCCAACATGGCCCGGGTTTCGGCCGACGACAACGGGTAAATACGCCCACGGGGTGGAGTGGCGCTGGGTACCAGGTCGATTGGGCAATCATATGGCCTATGAGGTGGCAGTGTCTCTGCTTCCTTTTTACTGAAGACATCTGCATAGGACCAGTAAGGTGCCGGTAGACCGGGTACATTAGCCGGGGTAGGTGGAGGACGAGCCGGGCGAACCGGAACCAGGCAGGTCCTATGGCAATCCTGACCCCACCGGAGTACTTCACCGGATTGCCAGTTCAGCACGGGTTCATGTGTCTGGAGCCAGGGTAGACCTAGCAATAGGGAGTGAGAGAGTCCGGACACCACATGGAAGGAGATCTTCTCAGAGTGCAGCATTCCCACCTGCAGGGTTATGGGTTCAGTGACGAGCAGGATGGTCACCGGAAGGAGTCTTCCATCCACGGAGGCGACTGACAATGGTTCAGCCAGAGGTTTGGTGGGAATCCGGTATCTCTCTACCAGGGACTGGGAAATGAGGTTTCCAGCAGCTCCAGAATCCAGGTGAGCAATTTCAAAGTGACGGTTCTCTTCCCAGGAGATAGAGACAGACAAAGTCAGGGAGGGAGAGGGCTTACTTTTGCCTAGGACGACCTCTCCGAGCGGTCCTAGACACTGGAGCTTCTCCGGGCAGGAACGGATGAAGTGCTCCTTACTGCCACAATAGAAACAGCTCCCCTCAGCTCGGCGTGACTCTTGGCGAGATTTGACCATCTTGGTCTGGTCGATCAGCATAGGTTCGGGCGAGTGCGCCCAGGGAGTGACTGGTTGAGAGGCAGGTCTCTGGAAAGTAGGAGCAAGGCGAAGAAACTTTCTCTCCCGGGTAGTCTCTTTGGTAAGTTCTTGAAACCAGTTGTCAATCCAGGTAGCTAGTGACACCAAGTCATCCAGGGTGGTAGGAATGAGCCTCCCAGAAGACGGACACCAGAGCCTCGTTATCCCAGGCAAGCTCAGAAGAGAGGGTACGGAACCATATGGCATATTGGCCCACGGTGAGACTCTCTTGGCGGAGACGTAGCAGAGAGGAAGCTGAAGAGGATTTTCGTCCTGTCTCATCGAAGACTTTCCGGAAAGCAGCGAGGAAAGACGATAGGTCGGACACCAGGGGGTCCCCTCTCTCCCACAGGGGATTTAGCAATGCCAGTGCTTCCCAAGTGAGATGGGACATGATGAATGCCACCTTGGCCCGGTCGGAGATGAACTGATGTGCCAAGAGTTCAAAGTGCAGGGTGCACTGGTTTATGAAACCCCGGGCTAGAGCGGGGTCGCCTCCAAAACGAGGAGGTGCAGAATGCCGGGGCCCTGGGTTGGATACCGTGGTATTGGTGGGCAGCGGCGCTGCCGGAGCAGGTGTTGCTTGACTTGGGGCGGACACAGGTGGTACAGACAGCGTGTCCAGGCGAGTGTTGACATACCGCAGGTAGGTCAGGATGGTTTCCTGTTGGGATCTCTGACGAGAAACCTCCTGGTACAGGTCAGCAAGCGAAGGGGCCTGGGGGCCACTGGGTTCCATGGCCCGAGCAAATTGTTACGGGTCTGGGAGGTGGAACCTCTGTGCTACGGTGCAAGGAGGGACCCAGAGGGGCGTAACTAAGTATCAACTCGGACCGACCCTGGTCGTAAGGCGGCTAACGACTCCGTGACCAGGGAGGGACCGAGCAGAGGGACCAGGTGCTACTCTGGGGATGACCTTGTAAGGGAGCAGGTGACTCCCACGGTACAGATGGCAGGGACTGACCGGAATAGCAGGTAGGCACAGCAGGCAGGCTGGCGAGCAAGAGCCTCCAGGTAGGCTATCAGGTAGACACTGCAAGTGACGGCAGAAGTCTCTAGGTGGGCTGGCAGGTGGTCACGGCAAGTGATGGCAGAAGTCTCTTGGTGGGCTGGCAGGTGGTCACGGCAAGTGACAGCAGGAGCCTCCGGGTAGGCACGGCAGGTAACAAGCAGGTAACAGGCAGGTCACAGGCAAGTGCTCCCAGGTGAGCGGGCTGGCAGGCACGGCAGGTAACAGGCAGGTAACAGGTAGGACTGATAGTCAGGCTAGCAGCGGGACCTGAGGGCTGAAGCAGAGGTAAGAAACACTGTGCAACAACTTTTGCTCGGGCACCTCCATTTTGGAGGAGGTGCCTTATATATGGGAGATCCTCCGGCAATTGGCCGAGGACTCCTTAGGACGGCGCGCGGCCCCTTTAAGAGAGAGGGAGTGCGTGCGCGCCCTAAGCACAGTGCCCGGGAAGCTGCGCGCGCCGGCAGCAGCAGGAAGAGGAGCGCAGGAGGACGCCGAGCGAGGAGCGCGGGAAGCGAGGAGGTGAGAGGGACGGCGTCTCTGCCTGGCAGGGGGCAGAGACGCCGATGCTACAGATATCTTGCGAGCTCCAACTAGTGATCCTTGTTCCTCAGGCCTGTCTCCGTCTGCACCTCTCTCGGCCTGTGATCTGTTCCTTGACTCTCTTGGGCTGACGTCATTCCCTCTTCTCGGTGTTTCCCCGGTTTTCTCTCTCTCCGATAGGTATAATCTTTCTGCTTCTATGTGGTCCATGTAGAATTTGAAGATATCATCTAGACCCTTCATCTTCAGAGTAGCGGGATATAGAAGTTGAAAAGGTATCTTTTTAAGGTATAGGGCCGTGCACACCTTGCTAAATGCCTTTCTCTTCTTCGTTACCTCTGCCGAGTAGTCTCCAAAGACCAAAATCTTGTGTCCATTGATTTGTAGTCTGCTATTCGCTGTTTAGCCTCTTGCATCCTATTGTCCTGCATCTCAAATCTTGCCTCCATCTTAGACAGGGAGGCTTGTATTGCTGAGGTTATGACCTGTTTAATGTCCTGTGATATGCAGTACAGACCAAAAGTTTGGACACACCTTCTCATTTAAAGATTTTTCTGTATTTTCTTGACTATGAAAATTGTACATTCACACTGAAGGCATCAAAACTATGAATTAACACATGTGGAATTATATACTTAACAAAAAAGTGTGAAACAACTGAAAATATGTCTTATATTATAGGTTCTTCAAAGTAGCCACCTTTTGCTTTGATGACTGCTTTGCACACTCTTGGCATTCTCTTGATGAGCTTCAAGAGGTAGTCACCGGAAATGGTCTTCCAACAATCTTCAAGGAGTTCCCAGAGATGCTTAGCACTTGTTGGCCCTTTTGCCTTCACTCTGCGGTCCAGCTCACCCCAAACCATCTCGATTTGGTTCAGGTCTGGTGACTGTGGAGGTCAGGTCATCTGGCGTAGCACCCCATCACTCTCCTTCTTGGTCAAATAGCCCTTACACAGCCTGGAGGTGTGTTTGGGGTCATTGTCCTGTTGAAAAATAAATGCTGGTCCAACTAAACGCAAACCGAATGGAATAGCATGCCGCTGCAAGATGCTGTGGTAGCCATGCTGGTTCAGTATGCCTTCAATTTTGAATAAATCCCCAACAGTGTCACCATCAAAGCACCCCCACACCATCACACCTCCTCCTCCATGCTTGACGGTGGGAACCAGGCATGTAGAGTCTATCCGTTCACCTTTTCTGCGTCGCACAAAGACACGGTGGTTGGAACCAAAGATCTCAAATTTGGACTCATCAGACCAAAGCACAGATTTCCACTGGTCTAATGACCATTCCTTGAGTTCTTTAGCCCAAACAAGTCTCTTCTGCTTGTTGCCTGTCCTTAGCAGTGGTTTCCTAGCAGCTATTTTACCATGAAGGCCTACTGCACAAAGTCTCCTCTTAACAGTTGATGTAGAGATGTGTCTGCTGCTAGAACTCTGTGTGGCATTGACCTGGTCTCTAATCTGAGCTGCTGTTAACCTGCGATTTCTGAGGCTAGTGACTCGGATAAACTTATCCTCAGAAGCAGAGGTGACTGTTGGTCTTCCTTTCCTGGGGCGGTCCTCATATGAGCCAGTTTCTTTGTAGCGCTTGATGGTTTTTGCAACTGCTCTTGGGGACACTTTGAAAGTTTGCCCAATTTTTTGCACTGACTCACCTTCATTTCTTAAAGTAATGATGGCCACTCTTTTTCTTTACTTAGCTGCTTTTTTCTTGCCATAGTACAAATTCTAACAGTCTATTCAGTAGGACTATCAGCTGTGTATCCACCAGACATCTGCACAACACAACTGATGGTCCCAACCCCATTTATAAGGCAAGAAATTCCACTTACTAAACCTGACAGGGCACACCTGTGAAGTGAAAACCATTTCCGGTGACTACTACTTGAAGCTCATCAAGAGAATGCCAAGAGTGTACAAAGCAGTCATCAAAGCAAAAGGTGGCTACTTTGAAGAACCTAGAATAAAAGACATATTTTCAGTTGCTTCACACTTTTTTGTTAAGTATATAATTCCACATGTGTTAATTCATAGTTTTGATGACTTCAGTGTGAATGTACAATTTTCATAGTCACAAAAATACAGAAGAATATTTAAATGACAAGATGTGTCCAAACTTTTGGTCTGTACTGTACGTGATGCGACTTCGCTGGCCATTTTGTCATAGTCTATGATGCACTCATGGGGTTTGTTCCCAATGTTGGCCTTGTGGCTAGTGCCTCTGCGTTTCCCTTTGGACTCAGAGCTGATCATTCTATGCTCTGTACCTCCTTCAGCCCAGGCTTATAATGCTGAATCAGTAGTGCTCTGGCTGTGTTCTCCCTGCCATGCACTTTCTGTATGAGGAGTTTGCTCCTCCCCCCACTCTGCACTAAAGGCCACATTGTTATCTCCCTCATAGTCTTCCATGGTGCCCTCTGTTAGGCTGTATCCTGCTGTTATATAGGCCTCCTGTGTTGCATCCAGGACTTTCTTTTTATCTTCTCTCTTTCTCTCTTGCCTTCTGTCTGCCTCTCTTCCTTCCTGCCGTGCTCCTCTCTGTTCTCCGGCAGCATCTCCACAGGCACCATGACACTCTCCTGATGGAGTGATTCATCTCCACGGTTCCCTAGGCCATCTCCAGTACCCGCACTCCGCAGCAAGTACCTGTCCATGCCGGTCACTTCCCCCTCTGCTCCTGTGGGTATTCTGGACCTCGGGCAGGCTCGGTGGCTTTGGATTAGTTGCTTTAATGGCAGGGTTTGTGGGAGCCGATTTCCTACACCACTGTAGCAGCCAGGGCAGGAACAGGAAGTGAGTTGTACTTTTGAGCGACACCATTGATTTTACTATATACTGTACTGGAAAATGGGAAAAAAATCCAAACAAAAGTGCAATTCCACAATTGTTTTTTTTTTACCATGTTCACTAAATTCTAAAACTGACCTGCCATTATGATTCTCCAGTTAATTATGAGTTCATAGATACCAAACATGTATAGTTTATTTTTTATTTAAAAAAAAAATGGTGCCATTTTCCGAGACCCATAGCGTTTTAAATTTTTAGGATCTGGGGCTGGTTGTGGGCTTATTTTTTGCATGCCAAGCTGATGTTTTGATCGCCCATTATTGTAGTTTATTGCAATGTTGCGGCAACCAAAAAAACGTAATTCTGGAGTTCTGATTCTTTTTCTCAGTAAGTCATTTACCAATTAAATTAATTTAGTTTATATTTTAATAGATCGGGCGTTTTTGAATGCAGCGATACCAAATGTGTATTTTTTTTGTTTTATTTTGAATGGGCCAAAAGGGAGGGGGGGGTGATTTCAACTTTTATATTTTTTAAATGTTTTAAATATTTTTTTAAACTTTTTGTTGCACTTTTTACTTGCTTTAATTGTCCCCTTAGGAGACTTGGAGCTGCGATCATCCGATCACTTGTGCTACACATAGCAGGGCTTCAGCCATGGGCCAGCATTCATAGGAGATCTACAATGACAGGCACGGGAGTCTTCTACAGACCCCCCGGCTGTCATGCCAACCCATTGTGCCCCACAATTATGTGACAGCGGCGCCAATGGGTGGGATTTGTGACGTGCTTCCAGTAAGCGCAAGTTAACATGTTAACAGATCGCAATTCCACCTGCGGCTGTTAGGGGCACATGACAGCTGATTAAATCAGCTGTCATGTCCCTGAAAAGATGTGGGCTCAGCGCCAGAGCCACATCAAAGAGATGTAGGCAACCTATTACGTACCTATACGTCATAGGTCTTGAATGGGTTAAAGGGAATCTGGCAGCAGGATTGCACCCCAAAACGGTTTATATGTGCATGTAGTTGTTTCAAAGACAAGTCCAGTAATACCTTGACATGGCCATTCTATTCCTAAGTTACTGAGAAATAATTTTTTGAATTAATATGCAAATGAGACTGTAGTACTATTATAGATGTCCCTACAGCTCTATTACCTGCTCAGAAACACATGGATCAGTCACTTCCCAGCTGGTATAAGTGCAAGCCAGACCTGGACAGCACATTCAGTGGCCAAAAGTGTGTGATGGAGACTGTGTGTGTAAGAGAAAGCAGAGAAAATAGCTAAATGCCCATGACTTACTTAAAGGGAATCAGTGATCAGTTTTTTGCTACGTAATCTGAAAGCACCATGATGTAGGGACAGAGACCCGGATTCCAGTGATGTCTTCCTTACAGGGATGTATTTTGCGGTTTCAGTAAAATCAGTGTTTTATCAGCGGAGATTATCACTACTGAAATAGGTGTTGTGTGCCTCCTAGTCAACTGCTCTGTGTAACCTCACGCTCACCACTGATTAGCAGCTTTGTGTCAATATACAGTGTTCAAAGAAAGCTGTCAAAAAGTGGTGTGGATGCTGTGATACAGAGCTCAGCATTCTGAGCTCTGCTAAATCTGCAGCAGAGAATACTGTGATTCTATCACAAATTCTGTACCAACTAAACTAAGTGATACATCATACATGGAATCAGGGTCTGTGTCCCTACATCATGCTGCTGTCAGATTACATAGCAAGAACGTAGTGACAGATTCCCTTAAAGTTGGTGTTCTGACTTTTCTTCCTGGTTGTCAATTTCAGTCAGCACAATAAGGGTATTTTCAAAGGGCTTTTTTTGTCACAGAATTTGGCAAGGAAAAATAATTAAGGACCCATTATAAATTCATGTGTTTCTAGATTATTACATTCATTTTATGATGGTTTTAAGGAGTTGTTATAATAAAATTTAGCTTTCAAATTCTCTTTCTGCAAATGCTGGAACCTTCTGCTCATCTACCATGCGTTTTCTGTGCTGAAATCCTCTGGAAAAATGTTTAAAACCCAAGACCCATTGTTTTCAATGAGAAAACTGTTTCTAAATGGTTGATTCTTTCGCATTGTGGTTTCCAAAACTGCCTTATTTATTGAAGTGGTTTGCGATTCCTCTTAAAAATGTAGAAATATGTGAATTAAGAACATTGAGATAATCCATAGATTCGCTGCGGAAACCTAAGGTTCTGCTTCTTATGTTTGCAAAGAATTCTGGAGTAAGTACACCATCTTTTTCCAAGTGTTTTTATTCAGTGGGGTCAGACCCTAAGGAATTGAGTCTTGCCATTGGAAAAAGAGTTTAACCCCCTACATACCAGACAATTTTTTTGGTTTTTGCCCCTTCAGTTTTCTTATATTATGTGTAGCGAGTAGTGGGGTGATTAAAATATTACTTTTAATTGTTCAAGTTAAAACAAAGATAATGTTAAAAAATATAAATATTCCTGCAAAAGATATATTTCATGATTGAATATTAGACCGGAGTGTGTCTTTCTTTTTGGTGAAAGGTTTATTTTTTTGATAGTTACTTTTTACTTATTAGATTCACTTATGCCATTCGCATACACTAAGACCAGAAGTGTCATGTGCATTTCACCACCACGAACCTTGCGTTGAACGGACTGGAAGTGACGTCTTTGTGACCCGGATATGACGCGGTTGGGTTTCCACAACGGATACAAATGTAATGGAGGGAACACAACACACTGCAGCATGCATGGACTCATCATCTGATCTGTACTGTAGCAGGAGATACTACTGCATAATCTAGAAGACTTCCTTGAATCACTGAGAAGAAACACGTACGGAGAAATACTGGTAATTTTGTGGGTCTCAGTGGGCTCATCCAGTGTACCTAGAGGAGATACCTGGAACATGCATAAAAAAAAAGGAAAAAAATCCAGCGTAGCACTATAATCCCAGGAAGGTAAATTTAAAACGTGACATTTAGTCCGTCATTTAAGATCTCCATATAGGTCAAAATAAGTTGGACACGTGGAGGGGGTGTGGGGGGGTCACAGACAATAGAAAAGACCTACATGTTTCAGCCTTGTGCCTTACTCTTATTTCTTATAACTGTAACATTTACACATTGACACTACATTGGGTGAGAATGCTCCTTTTACATTATGTTGATTGCTGAATTAAGGATCACTTGATATGGTTAGGTACCGCTACACTGTCAGAATGAATTTTTGATGTAAGGATGGTAGCCTCTATGCCACTGATTTAATGGCACTGCGGTTTAACTCTGTGACGTGGCCTGTTAGCATTGGCTCAAAGTACCCCT
Source organism: Phyllobates terribilis (assembly GCF_046119375.1). Lineage (NCBI taxonomy): Eukaryota > Metazoa > Chordata > Amphibia > Anura > Dendrobatidae > Phyllobates > Phyllobates terribilis. Next base: position 339,532,622 of record NW_027362762.1, on the reverse strand, counting down.
GTAGCATACCTTGTGATTTCTGTGCCTCTTTGTCCTGATTTGGAATGGAAAAGCTTGGGCACCCCTGGTCAAAAAATCTGTGGCTAGACCTCAAAATAGTAGTGCATGCAAGATCACCCAGGAAACTCAGAGAACTGGAAGAATTTTCAAGGAAGAAAGGATGAAAATCTCTCAAACTAAAATTGAAAGACTCTTGGCTGGCTACAAAAAGCGCTTACAAGCTGTGATACTTTCAAAAAGGGGGTGCTACTAGGCACTAACCATGCAAGGTGCCCAAACTTTTGCATTGGCCCATTTTCCTTTTTGCAATTTTATGCCTAAAATATAAGGGAAATGTGTCATCTTTAACTTTAGGCCTTTTAGAGATTTTTTAATCTTCAACTTGCTTAACTGTTCACAATAACAGTAATTTTAACCAGAGGTGCACAAACTTTTACATGCCACTGCATTAGGTGCAAGTGACGTTCCTTCTTTATTTGGCACTGTGGTCATCTAATACCACTAATAGGCACCTGATGAAGGCAGCAGACCGCTGCAGAAATGCTTTGTGGGCATTAGAACTTCAATAAAGAGGTTTGTTTTATCCTTTTCCAGCGCCTTATCCAGTTTCTAGAGCCCCACTGACCACTTCAATTTCCACACTAATAGGCATATTGACACTGTTTTGCTGCTTTGTTGGATTATTTATATATTTTTTTACCATTACCTATTTTTAAACTTGAACAACTAAAAAGTGATATTTTAATCACCACACTACTCGCGACATATAATTTGGGATCTCATAATTATACCCAGATGCCTGTCACTTTCATTTTTTCCTCAACTTCTTCCAATAGCTATAATTTTTTTACTTTTATGTCAACATAGCTACAGTTGTGCTCAAAAGTTTACATACCCCGGCAGAATTTTTCCTTTCTTGGCCTTGTTTCAGAGAATATGAATGATAACAAAAAAACTTTTTCTCCACTCATGGTTATTGGTTGAGTGAAGCCATTTATTGTCAGTCTACTGTGTTTTCTCTTTTTAAATCTTAATGACAAACAAAAACATCCAAATGACCCTCATCAAAAGTTCACATACCCTGGTGATTTTGGCCTGATAACATGCACGGAATTTGACACAAATGGGGTTGAATGGCTACTAAAGGTAACATCCTCACCTGTGACCTGTTTGCTTGCAATCAGTGTGTGTGCATAAAAGATGAGTGAGTTTCTGGGATCCAGACAGACTCTTGCATCTTTCATTCAGGCACTGACGTTTCTGGATTGTGAGTCATGGGGAAAGCAAAAGAATTGTCAATGGATCTACGGGAAAAGGTAGTTGAACTGTATAACACATGAAAGGGATACAAAAAAATATCCAAGAAATTGATTATGCCAGTAGTGTTGAGCATTCCGATACTGTAATATCGGGTATCGGCCGATATTCGCGGTATCGGAATTCCGATACTTAATTCCGATACTTTTACAATATCGGATACCGGAATCGGAAGTTCCCATAATGCCTGCGCTCTGCAGTGTCTGTGAAGGATGACAAGTTGGATGGCAGCGCGATCCAGCCTGTCATCAGAATGCCATCCCAGCGGGGGAGAATTGTTTAAAAGCCGGCGGGCGGTATAAAGCCGCCGGCTTTTAAACAATCACACAGCTCCATACTGCTTCCCCGCAGCCTCCCACCCCGATCCTCCGCTCCCCTCGCCACCTCCCATCCCGATCGTAAGTTAGGACCGGGCGGGGAGCGCAGCACCAAGGAGCGGGGAGTGAAGGACCCGGGCGGGGAAGCCGGCAGTGAAAAGACTTCACCGCCGGCTTTCCCATTCTGTGCTGCGCTTTCCCGCCGGTTATTTCAAATGAACAGCTGAGGTATCAGGTGATGCCGATCAGCTGTTCATTTGAAGTCGCCGCGTTGCCCTCAGAGGGTTCATGTGAGTTCATGCTTGACTGCATGAACTCACATGAACTTTCCCACGGCCGCACAGGTCAGCCTCACCTCCCAGACGATCAGACTGTCATGATTAGTGTGTGTGCGGGGTGTGTGTGCGATGTTTGTGCGCGGTGTCTGTGCGATGTGTGCGGGTGTGTGCGGTGTGTGTGCGGGTGTGTGCGTGCAGGCAGACATAGGCCGATGTGACACTACTACTCCCATCGGCCTATGTCTGTCCCCCGTCCACTCCTGCCAGCAGGATCAGCTCGATGGGAGCAGTAGTTCCCATCAGACTGATCCTGCTATTTAAATTGCCCTACTGTGTCCCCAATAAATTTTAAATGCATGTCATTGGTGGCCAGTGGTTGCCTAAAAGAAATTAGTTCATACATTACCTGTCCCCGCCGATCGCCACCTAAAATAAAGTAAAAAATAAAAAACTACACCTATACTCACCAAGACACCTAATTCCCCGAAGCCATCGATCTCCTGTAATAAAATATAAAATAATAAACCACAACCTTATCCTTACCCCTCCGTAGCAGTCCACGAGTGTCCCACGAAGATCTCCAGTTCAGAGCAGCCACATAGAATGTGACCGCTCTGAACCGCTGCCACCGCTAGAATGACGGGGCCGTAAGGGTTCACCGGAGTTCAGGCAGCGCTGCTCCGGTTAGCTCCTTTACGGCCCTGCTGTATCGTGAGAAATTCCCACGGTACAGCAGTGCCGTAAAGGAGGTCTCCGGAGCTGCGCTGCCTGAATGCACTCCGGTGACCTCAGTCAGTGGCTCCCGCTGCCGGGAGCGGACGTGTTCCCGGCAGCGTGAGCTTACAGCAGCCATGCACAGCTGTCACCATCTCCAGATGTGACAGCTGTGCATGGGAGATCAGCGCAGGAACGTGGACAGGTAACTATTATTTTTAGTAAACTAAGAATTAAATAAAATTGTGTGTTTTATTTCAAATAAATTATTTTTTTCTGGGTGTAGTGTGTTTTTTCTTTTTAACACTTTGTAGGTTAGTAATGGGGGTGTCTTATAGACGCCCATCATTACTAACCTGGGCTTCATGGCAGCTGGCGCTGACATCAACCCCAGCCCTATTACCCCCTGCCACCGCACCAGGGCAGCGTGGAAGAGCGAGGCTAAGTGCCAGAGTTGGCGCATCCTATGGATGCGCCATTTCTGGGGCGGCTGACGACTGGTGTTTCTAGCCTGGGAGGGGGCCAATATTCATGGCACCCTTCCTGGGCTATTAATATCAGCCCCCAGCTGTCTGCCTAGCCTTTGCTAGCTATTAAAATAGGGGGGACCCCACGTCATTTTTTTTGGGGGGGTCCCCCATTTTAATAGCTAGTAAAGGCTAGGTATTCAGCTGCGGGCTGATATTAGTAGTCTGGGAAGCTCCGTGGGTATTACCCCCTTCCCAGGCTTCAAACATCTGCCCCAGCCGTCTGCTTAACCTCCGCTAGAGACTAAAATTATGGGGGATCCCACGCCATTTTTTTTTTAAATAAATCCATTATTTTAACACTAAATGACATTTGAGGAGTTAATAAAGATGCAGTCCCTAAATTATTATTTATTTTTTAATTAATTTTTCCCAAAACTTTTGACGTGGGCTTCGCCATATTTTTGTATGCCAGCCAGGTACAGCATCCAGCTTCTATGAACGCGCCATTTTCCGGGGCGGCTGCGGACTGCAATTTTCAGCGGGGGGCAGAAAGCTTGGGCCTCCCTGCGCTGCAGATTCCATCCCCCAGCTGCCTAGTTGTACCTGGCTGGACACAAAAATAGGGAGAAGCTCCACGTTTTTTTTTTTAATTATTTCATGAAATTCATGGAATAATTAAGAAAAAAAGGGCTTCCCTATATTGTTGTGTCCAACCAGGTACAAATAGGCAGCTGGTGGTTGGGGGCAGCCCGTTCCTGCCTGCTGTACCTGGCTGGACCCAAATATAGTGCAAAGCCCCACGTCAATTTTTTTTAAATTATTTCAGGAAATTCATGAAATAATTAAAAAAAAATTATGTGGGGCTTCGCCCTATATTTGTGTCCAGTCAGGTACAGCAGGCAGGAACGGGCTGCCCCCAACCACCAGCTGCCTATTTGTACCTAGCCGGACACAACAATATAGGGAAGCCCTTTTTTTCTTAATTATTCCATGAATTTCATGAAATAATTAAAAAAAAAAATACGTGGGGCTTCGCCCTATTTTTGTGCCCAGCCAGGTACAACAAGGCAGCTGGGGGCTGGAATCCGCAGCGCAGGGAGGCCCAAGCTTTCTGGGCCCCACCCGCTGCAAATTGCAGTCCGCAGCCGCCCCGGAAAATGGCGCGTTCATAGAAGCGCCATCTTCTGGCGCTGTACTCAACTCATCCAGGGCCCTGGTGCGGTGGCTCACTGGGTAATAAAGGGGTTAAGGCCAGCTTGGCATTATCAGCTGGCCCTAAGCCCGAAATTCATGGGGTCACGCCAATATTAGACATGACCACCATGAATTTCTAGTAAAGTATTTAAAAAAAACACAAACACCCAGAAAAAAGTCCTTTAATTGAAATAAAGACACAATTCTTTATTGTTCTAAATTAAACCATACTTACAGTCACGCCCATTCCAGCTGAAGCCAACGATCTCCTGCAATAAAAGTAAAATAATAAAGCAACCTCATCCTTACCTTTCCATGGTTCCCAGGACAGCTTCAGCTTTGCTACATCGAGATGACAGGCTGGACCGCAGCAGAAAGCTGCCATCCAGCCTGTCATCCCGCAGACACTGAGAAGCGCAGGCATGCTTGCGCTCCTCAGTGTCTCGCTGTGACGGCATCCAGATGAGCCGAGGTCATGTCCAATGAACTCAGCTCACCTCATGCACGTCACTGACAGCGTGGGAAAATTCTCCTGCACTCAGCGCTTCAGCGTGAGAATTTTCCCACGCTGTCAGTGACGTGCATGAGGTGCGCCGAGTTCATTGGACATGACCTCACCTCATGCACGTCACTGACAGCGTGGGAAAATTCTCACGCTGAAGCGCTGAGTGCAGGAGAATTCTCCCACGCTGTCAGTGACGTGCATGAGGTGAGCCGAGTTCATTGTCGGCTCATCTGGATGCCGTCACAGCCAGATACTGAGGAGTGGAAGTATGCCTGCGCTTCTCAGTGTCTGCGGGATGACAGGCTGGATGGCAGCTTTCTGCTGCGGTCCAGCCTGTCATCTCGATGTAGCAGAGCTGGAGCCGTCGTGGGAGCCATGGAAAGGTAAGGATGAGGTTGCTTTATTATTTTTCTTTTATTGCAGGAGATCGTTGGCTTCAGCTGGAATGGGCGTGATGGTAAGTATGGTTTAATTTAGAACAATAAAGAATTATGTGTTTATTTCAATTAAAGGACTTTTTTCTGGGTGTTTGTGTTTTTTTTAAATACTTTACTAGAAATTCATGGTGGTCATGTCTAATATTGGCGTGACCCCATGAATTTCGGGCTTAGGGCCAGCTGATAATGCCAAGCTGGCCTTAACCCCTTTATTACCCAGTGAGCCACCGCACCAGGGCCCTGGATGAGTTGGGTACAGCGCCAGAAGATGGCGCTTCTATGAACGCGCCATTTTCCGGGGCGGCTGCGGACTGCAATTTGCAGCGGGTGGGGCCCAGAAAGCTTGGGCCTCCCTGCGCTGCAGATTCCAGCCCCCAGCTGCCTAGTTGTACCTGGCTGGACACAAAAATAGGGCGAAGCTCCACGTTTTTTTTTTTTAAATTCATGAAATTCATGGAATAATTAAGAAAAAAAGGGCTTCCCTATATTGTTGTGTCCGGCTAGGTACAAATAGGCAGCTGGTGGTTTGGGGCAGCCCGTTCCTGCCTGCTGTACCTGACTGGACACTTATATAGGGCGAAGCCCCACATCAATTTTTTTTAATTATTTCATGAATTTCCTGAAATGATTTAAAAAAAATTGATGTGGGGCTTCGCACTATATTTGTGTCCAGTCAGGTACAGCAGGCAGGAACGGGCTGCCCCCAACCACCAGCTGCCTATTTGTACCTGGTTGGACACAACAATATAGGGAAGCCCTTTTTTTCTTAATTATTTCATGAATTTCATGAAATAATTTTAAAAAAAAAATACGTGAAGCTTCTCCCTATTTTTGTGTCCAGCCAGGTACAACTAGGCAGCTGGGGGATGGAATCTGCAGCGCAGGGAGGCCCAAGCTTTCTGCCCCCCGCTGAAAATTGCAGTCCGCAGCCGCCCCGGAAAATGGCGCGTTCATAGAAGCTGGATGCTGTACCTGGCTGGCATACAAAAATATGGCGAAGCCCACGTCAAAAGTTTTGGGAAAAATTAATTAAAAAATAAATAATAATTTAGGGACTGCATCTTTATTAACTCCTCAAATGTCATTTAGTGTTAAAATAAAGGATTTATTTAAAAAAAAATTGACGTGGGGCTTCGCCCTATATTTGTGTCCAGCCAGGTACAGCAGGCAGGAATGGGCTGCCCCCAACCACCAGCTGCCTATTTGTACCTGGCCGGACACAACAATATAGGGAAGCCCTTTTTTAAAAAAATTATTTCATGAAATAATTAAAAAAAATTGACATGGGGCTTCGCACTATATTTGTGTCCAGCCAGGTACAGCAGGCAGGAATGGGCTGCCCCCAACCACCAGCTGCCTATTTGTACCTGGTTGGACACAACAATATAGGGAAGCCCTTTTTTTCTTAATTATTCCATGAATTTCATGAAATAATTAAAAAAAAAAATGCGTGGGGCTTCGCCCTATTTTTGTGCCCAGCCAGATACAACTAGGCAGCTGGGGGCTGGAATCCGCAGCGCAGGGAGACCCAAGCTTTCTGGGCCACCCCCGCTGCAAATTGCAGTCCGCAGCCGCCCCAGAAAATGGCGCGTTCATAGAAGCGCCATCTTCTGGCGCTGTACCCAACTCATCCAGGGCCCTGGTGCGGTGGCTCACTGGGTAATAAAGGGGTTAAGGCCAGCTTGGCATTATCAGCTGGCCCTAAGCCCAAAATTCATGGGGTCACGCCAATATTAGACATGACCACCATGAATTTCTAGTAAAGTATTTAAAAAAACACAACACCCAGAAAAAAGTCCTTTAATTGAAATAAACACACAATTCTTTATTGTTCTAAATTAAACCATACTTACCATCACGCCCATTCCAGCTGAAGCCAACGATCTCCTGCAATAAAAGTAAAATAATAAAGCAACATCATCCTTACCTTTCCATGGCTCCCACGACAGCTTCAGCTCTGCTACATCGAGATGACAGGCTGGACCGCAGCAGAACGCTGCCATCCATCCTGTCATCCCGCAGACACTGAGAAGCGCAGGCATACTTCCACTCCTCAGTGTCTGGCTGTGACGGCATCCAGATGAGCCGAGGTCATGTCCAATGAACTCAGCTCACCTCATGTACGTCACTGACAGCGTGGGAAAATTCTCCTGCACTCAGCACTTCAGCGTGAGAATTTTCCCACGCTGTCAGTGACGTGCATGAGGTGAGCTGAGTTCATTGGACATGAACTCGGCTCATCTGGATGACGTCACAGAGAGACACTGAGGAGCGCAAGCATGCCTGCGCTTCTCAGTGTCTGCGGGATGACAGGCTGGATGGCAGCGTTCTGCTGCGGTCCAGCCTGTCATCTCGATGTAGCAGAGCTGAAGCTGTCGTGGGAACCATGGAAAGGTAAGGATGAGGTTGCTTTATTATTTTACTTTTATTGCAGGAGATCGTTGGCTTCAGCTGGAATGGGCGTGATGGTAAGTATGGTTTAATTTAGAACAATAAAGGATTGTGTCTTTATTTCAATTAAAGGACTTTATTCTGGGTGTTTGTGTTTTCTTTTAACTTTGACTATGGGGTTAGTAATGGGGGTGTCTTATAGACGCCTCTCCATTACTAACCTGGGCTTGATGTCAGCTGGCATTATAAGCTGACATCAACCCCAACCCTATTACCCCCTGCCACCGCACCAGGGCAGCGTGGAAGAGCGAGGCTAAGTGCCAGAATTGGCGCATCCTATGGATGCGCCATTTCTGGGGCGGCTGACGGCTGGTGTTTCTAGCCTGGGAGGGGGCCAATATTCATGGCACCCTTCCTGGGCTATTAATATCAGCCCCCAGCTGTCTGCCTAGCCTGTGCTAGCTATTAAATTAGGGGGGACCCCACGTTATTTTTTTTGGGGGGTTCCCCCATTTTAATAGCTAGTAAAGGCTAGGTATTCAGCTGGGGGCTGATATTAGTAGCCTGGGAAGCTCCGTGGGTATTACCCCCTTCCCAGGCTTCAAACATTTGCCCCAGCTGTCTGCTTAACCTCCGCTAGAGCCTAAAATTAAGGGGAACCCCACGCCAATTTTTTTTTAAATAAATCCTTTATTTTAACACTAAATGACAAGTACAGTAATCAACACTGTCACTGTACTTCATATATATGTGACTGACATGTTTCTATCTATCTAATCTATTTGTGATTCTCTATTCTTTCTATTCTAAATTGTCGGGTACAGATGCTGAATTGCCGGCCGGCTTTCTTAAAGAGACGGTGCATGAAAACACTAATATTTTTTTTAATAAATCCTTTACACTAAATGACAAGTACAGTAAGCAACACTGTCACTGTACTTCATATATATGTGACTGACATGTTTCTATCTATCTAATCTATGTGTGAAGCTCTATTCTTTCTGTTGTAAATTGTCGGGTACCGGTGAATGCCGCTGATGAATTGCCGGCTTTTCATGTCATTCTACATTATTCTTAGTTGTTTTCCTTCATGTAGAATTAACCTACAAGGAAAGAAAGGGTTTATTTTCATTCCGATATTTGTGTCCCATTGACTTGCATTGGTTTCCGGTATCGGAATCGGCGATATCCGATACTTTTTGGGTATCGGCCCGATCCAATCCGATACGATATTTCCTGATATCGGAAGGTATCGCTCAACACTATATGCCAGTCAACAGCGTTCAAAATGTGATTAACAAATGGAAAATCAGGGGCTCTGTAAAAAGTAAACTAGGGTCAGGTAGACCAACAAAAATTTCGGCCACAACTGCCAGGAAAAATGTTCGGGATACAAATAAAAACCCACAAGTAACATCAGCTGAAATTGAGGACTCTCTGAAAACTAGCGGTGTGGCTTTTTCAAGATGCACAATAAGGAGGCACTTGAAGAAAAATGGGCTACATGGTCGAGTCGCCTGAAGAAAGCCATTACTGCGCAAATGCCACAAAGTATCTCACCTACAATACGCCAAACAGCACAGAGACAAGCCTCAAAACTTCTGGAACAAAGTAATTTGGAGTGATGAGTCCAAAATTAAACTTTTTGGCCACAACCATAAACATTACATTTGGAGAGAGGTCAACAAGGCCTATGATGAAAGGAACACCATTCCTACAGTAAAGCACTGAGATGGATCGCTGATGTTTTGGGGATGTGTGAGCCACAAAGGCACAGGAAACTTGGTAAAAGTTGAAGGAAAGATAAATGCAGCACATTATCAGCAAATACTGGAGGCAAATTTGCACTCATCAACCCGGAAGCAGTGCATGGGATGTACTTGGACGTTCCAACATGACAACGATCCAAAACACAAGGCCAAGTCGACCTGTCATTGGCTACAGCAGAATAAAGTGAAGGTTCTGGAGTGGCCATCTCAGTCTACTGACCTCAATATCTTTGAGCCACTCTGGGGAGATCTCAAGCGCGGAGTTCATGCTAGACAGCCCAGAAATTTACAGGAACTGGAGGCTTTTTGCCAAGAAGAATGGGCAGCTTTACCATCTGAGAAATTAAAGAACCTCATCCACAACTATCAAAAAAAGACTTCAAGCTGTCATTGATGTTAGAGGGGGCAATACATGGTATTAAGAACTGGGTTATGTGAACTTTTGATCAGGTTCATTTAGATGTTTTTCATTGTCATTAAGATTAAAAAAGAGAAAACACAGTAGTTTGACAATAAATGGCTTCACCCAACCAATAACCATGAGTGGAGAAAAAGCTTTTTTTGTTATCATTCATATTCTCTGAAACAAGGCCAAGAAAGGAAAAAATCTGCCGGGGTATGTAAACCTTTGAGCATAACTGTATATGACAGCTTATTGTTTTTGCCAGCCAAATTGTTGTTTTAAATGACACTTTTCATTTTACCATACAATGTAATTAAAATGGTAAAAAATTCTAAGTAAAATAATGATTACTACTTAATTAAATTATTACTAATTCATTATCTATTCCAGTATCTAACAAGGTAAAGGAACTTTAACCTACGCTGTGCTGCTGTAGGAAACCCTCATTGGTCAGTATTTCATATTTAGTTAACTGGAGTTTTAGGTAATCCAATTTTGCCACCTAGTGGTAAAAGTAAAGATTGCATTCCTGATATACCAATAAACAATCATGAATCCAATATATAGTCAGATATTGCCACCCCATGGTGAAAGCATATACAGTAGTGTTCAAAATAATAGCAGTGTGTTTAAAAACATGAGTTAAGCATAAAATCTTTGAACTAGTTTTTATTTCCATGCATTAGGAACATTGCACACTTTTTTCTAATTCAAAACATGAAGAGAAATGTTTATCATTTCTAACTATTTTACAGAAAATAACAAAAAATGAACATTGGTCTGGTCTAAAAAATATCAATGTCTGCATTTGTCTTTACAAACTCACAATATGTACTCTTTCTTTTTTTTGAGGATTTAGCATTCCTCTGATTCATTAACCTAATACTTAGTTGTATACCCACAGTTTTTTAGAACTGCTCCACATCTATGTTGCATAGAGTCAACCAACTTCTGACACCTGTCAACTGTTATTCCAGCCCAGGATGCTTTGACTACATCCCACATTTTTTGGGCATTTGTTAGCTTTGCCTCAGAAATGGCATTTTTGATGTCACCCCATAAGTGTTCTATCGGATTAAGGTTGGGTGATTGGGTTGATCACTCCATAACCTCAATTTTGTCAGACTGGAACCAAGATTTTGCTCATTTACTGGTGTGTTTATGGTCGTTGTCTTGTTGAAACACCCATTTCAAGGGCATATCCTCTTCAGCGCAAGGCAACATGACCTCTTCAAGTATTTTAATATATGCAAACTGGTCCATGATCCCTGGTATGGGGTAAATAGGTCCGGCACCATAAGAGAAACATGCCCAGATCATGATGCTTGCACCACCATGCTTCACTGACTTCAGAGTGTACTGTGTCTTGAATGCAGAGTTTGGGGGTCATCTGACGAACTGTCTGCGGCTCTTGGACCCACAAAATGTTTCTCCATTTCTCTTTAGACCAGTTGATGTGTTCTTTGGCAAATTGTATCCACTTTAGCACGTCTTTTTTTTTAACAGTGGGACTTTGCGGGGACTTCTTGCTAAGAGATTAACTTCACACAGGCGTCTTCTAACTGTCACAGTACTCACAGGTAACTTGAAACTGTCTTTAATCCTGGAGCTGAGCATTGGCTGAGCTTTTGCCATTCTGGCTATTCTTCGATCCATTCGAATGGTAGTCTTCCGTTTCCTTCCACGAGTTGGTTTCTCCCTTCCTCCTAATCTGCTGTCCACTTCTGGGTGTTAAGACAAATTATTATTATTTTTTATTATTATTTTTATTATTATAGCGCCATTTATTTCGTGGTGCATCCATCTTTAGTAACAGAGACTCCAAGACGAAATATAGGAAACAGAGGCAGGTCTATCAGTATGACAGACAGTCTCCAGTATATTTATAGATACGGGCAATGCTGGCACCCACTGTATGTACCCTGCCATTAAATTTAAAGAGGTTATTTGTTTTCAAACAAAGCTCGGTCCCTAGACTCAGTTTTTTTTTAAAAACACATAATAATAGGCCCCACATAGTCCTCCATACAGAATAATGGCCCCACATAGTAATTCATACATAATATTGGCCCCACATAGTCCTTCATACATAATAATGGCCCCACATAGTCCTCCATGCAGAATAATGGGCTCCACATAGTCCTCCATGCAGAATAATGAGCCCCACATAGTTCACCATACAGTATAATGGACCCCACATAGTCCTCCATGTAGAATAATGGGCTCCACATAGTCCTCCATACAGAATAACGAGTCCCACATAGTCCTCCATGCAGAATAATAGGTCCCACATAGTCCTCCATACAGAATAATAGGCCCCACATAGTCCTCCATACAGAATAATGGCCCCACATAGTCCTCCATGTAGAATAATGGGCTCCACATAGTCCTCCATACAGAATAATGAGCCCCACATACTCCACCATACAGTATAATGGGCCCCACATAGTCCTCCATACAGTATAATGGGCCCCACATAGTCCTTCATACAGAGTAATAAGCCCCACTTAGTCCTCCATTCATAATAATGGCCCCACATAGTCCTCCATACAGAATAATGGGCTCCATATAGCCCTCTATACAAAATAATGGCTCCACATAGTCCTCCATGTAGAATAATGGGCTCCACATAGTCCTCCATACAGAATAATAGGCCCCACATAGTCCTCCATACAGAATAATGGCCCCACATAGTCCTCCATACAGAATAATGGCCCCACATAGTCCTCCCTACAGAATAATGGGCCTCACATAGTCCTCCATATAGAATAATGAGCCCCACACAGTCCACCATACAGTATAATGGGCCCCACATAGTCCTCCATACAGTATAATGGGCCCCACATAGTCCTCCATACAGAATAAAGGGCCCCACATAGTCCTCCATACAGAATAATGGCCCTACATAGTCCTCCATATAGAATAATGGGCTCCACATAGTCCTCCATACAGAATAATATGCCCCACTTAGTCCACCATACATAATAATGGCCCCCACATAGTCCTCCCTACAGAATAATGGGCCTCACATAGTCCTCCATTCAGAATAATGGGCCCCACATAGTCCTCCATACAGTATAATGGGCCCCACATATCCTCCATACAGAGTAATAAGCCCCACTTAGTCCTCCATTCATAATAATGGCCCCACATAGTCCTCCATACAGAATAATGGGCAACACATAGTCCTCCATACAGAATAATGGGCTCCACATAGCCCTCTATACAAAATAATGACCCCATATAGTCCTCCATGTAGAATAATGGGCTCCACATAGTCCTCCATACAGAATAATAGGCCCCACATAGTCCTCCATACAGAATAATGGCCCCACATAGTCCTCCATACAGAATAATGGCCCCGCATAGTCCTCCCTACAGAATAATGGGCCTCACATAGTCCTCCATATAGAATAATGAGCCCCACAAAGTTCACCATACAGTATAATGGGCCCCACATAGTCCTCCCTACAGTATAATGGGCCCCACATAGTCCTCCATACAGAATAAAGGGCCCCACATAGTGATCCATAGACAATAATAAGCCCCACATAGTCCTCTACACATAATAATGGGCCCCACATAGGGCTGGTGGTTCTGTTGTCGCTGGCCAAATAAAACCACCCTTCGGGACAGATTTGGCCCTCGGGCCAGAGTTTGATATGTGTCCTAGAGCATGAAGAAGAGCAAGTGAAGACTGCAGCACCCTGGGTACACACAGATCTTGCATCAAGCCTATATTACTGGCAGAGGTAGACCCACAAGGAAAAAAATCTAAAATTTGGATCACGCTCAACCTGTTTCTCAAGAGAGGTGAAAATAAATGTAGGAATCAAAATGGCAGACTAAAAAAAATTTTAAAAAAATTAATAACATACCGTATGTAAAAATGATTTTTTGCATGTCAAAAGTGTCTGTAGCCTTTAAAGGGATAGTCTCATCTTCATTAATGCTTAAAATTGCAAAGTGCACGTGAAAACAAACAACTTTACAATATGCTTCTTATTAAAAAATTCTCTCATTCTGAAGAACAGAGAGATTTCTAATTTTATAGTTTAATGCTTGTTGCTTCGGCTACCAGCCATGTCAGAATGGCAGGTCTCCAAGTCAAGGAGTATATACAGTACAGACCAAAAGTTTGGACACACCTCATTTAAAGATTTTCTGTATTTTAATGACTTTGAAAATTGTACATTCACATTGAAGGCATCAAAACAATGAATTAACACATGTAAAATTATATACTTAACAAAAAAGTGTGAAACAACTGAAAATATGTCTTATATTCTAGGTTCTTCAAAGTAGCCACCTTTTGCTTTGATGACAGCTTTGCACACTCTTGGCATTCTCTTGATGAGCTTCAAGAGGTAGTCACCGGAAATGGTCTTCCAACAATCTTGAAGGAGTTCCCAGAGATGCTTAGCACTTGTTGGCCCTTTTGCCTTCAGTCTGCGGTCCAGCTCACCCCAAACCATCTGAACTGGGTTTAGGTCTGGTGACTGTGGAGGCCAGGTCATTTGGCGTAGCACCCCATCACTCTCCTTCTTGGTCAAATAGCCCTTACACAGCCTGGAGGTGTGTTTGGGGTCATTGTCCTGTGGAAAAATAAATGATGGTCCAACTAAACGCAAACCGGATGGAATAGCATGCCGCTGCAAGATGCTGTGGTAGCCATGCTGGTTCAGTATGCCTTCAATTTTGAAAAAATCCCCAACAGTGTCACCAGCAAAGCACCATCACACCTCCTCCTCCATGCTTCATGGTGGGAACCAGGCATGTAGAGTCCATCCGTTCACCTTTTCTGAGTCGCACAAAGACACGGTGGTTGGAACCAAAGATCTCAAATTTGGACTCATCAGAACAAAGCACAGATTTCCACTGGTCTAATGTCCATTCCTTGTGTTCTTTAGCCCAAACAAGTCTCTTCTGCTTGTTGCCTGTCCTTAGCAGTGGTTTCCTAGCAGCTATTTTACCATGAAGGCCTGCTTCACAAAGTCTCCTCTTAACAGTTGCTGTAGAGATGTGTCTGCTACCAGAACTCTGTGTGGCATTGACCTGGTCTCTAATCTGAGCTGCTGTTAACCTGCGATTTCTGAGGCTGGTGACTCGGATAAACTTATCCTCAGAAGCAGAGGTGACTCTTGGTCTTCCTTTCTTGGGGCGGTCCTCATGTGAGCCAGTTTCTTTGTAGCGCTTGATGGTTTTTGCAACTGCACTTGGGGACACATTCAAAGTTTGCCCAATTTTTCAGACTGACTGACCTTCATTTTTTAAAGTAATGATGGCCACTCATTTTTCTTTACTTAGAATTTGTATTATGGCAAGAAAAAAGCAGCTAACAGTCTATTCAGTATGACTATCAGCTGTGTATCCACCTGACTTCTGCACAACACAACTGATGGTCCCAACCCCATTTATAAGGCAAGAAATCCCACTTATTAAACCTGACAGGGCACACCTGTGAAGTGAAAACCATTTCCGGTGACTACCTCTTGAAGCTCATCAAGAGAATGCCAAGAGTGTGCAAAGCAGTCATCAAAGCAAAAGGTGGCTACTTTGAAGAACATAGAATATAAGACATATTTTCAGTTGTTTCACACTTTTTTGTTAAGTATATAATTCCACATGTGTTAGTTCATAGTTTTGATGCCTTCAGTGTGAATGTACAATTTTCAAAGTCATGAATATACAGAAAAATCTTTAAATGAGGTGTGTCCAAACTTTTGGTCTGTACTGTACTTCCAAGATGATTGCTATACAGCTGTGATCCAGCAAGTTTTAGTATTCCAGTGCTATTCCCATGCTAGAGAGGCAAAGTTGCACACTTGAGACCAGTGGCGCAACCTTGCTGCTCGTCTGAATTGTCAATTTTCAGGAGAGCATTCTCCCCGGCAAGCAGGAAGCATGGAGGCAGAGGATCGGTGCACTCATGAAGACAGAAGATGAGAACACCCCTTTAACTTATCTAACATCAAAAATATTCTTTATAAAATACATATAAATAATATATCATTAATAGAGATGAGCGAGCACTAAAATGTTTGGATGCGCGTTACTCGAATCAAGCAATTTCTAATGCTCGGGTGCTCGTTTCGAGTAACGAGTATAATGGGAGTCAATGGGAAATCCAAGCATTTTTCCGGCAGACCCTACAAGGAAGTCTGGGGGGCAGTGAAAATGTTGAAGTGGATGGAAAAAGTGCTTTATGGAAGGAGAACAGCATTGGAAAGACCCCTGGAAGCCTCTCTGACTCCCAGCTCGCTGCTGAGAACAATGGTGTCACACTTTTAGTCCACTTTAAGGACTGACAATAAAACATTCCAAATCGATGAGAAATTGGAGTTTACAGGAAAAAAATGTTAAGAAACATTTTTTTCCTGTATAATGACTTGTATATAAGGCAAAATTTAAAAAGGATTTAAAAATATACATAATTTAAGTCAGGGATGTCAAAATCAAACACGCAGAGGACCAAAATGAAAAACTTGGACAAAGTCGTGGGCCAACCATTATAAAGTATAATGGGCCCCGCATAGTCTTCCATACAGAATAATGGGCCCCACATAGTCCTCCATACAGAATAATGGGCCCTACATAGTCCTCCATACAGATTAATGGGCCTCATATAGTCCTCCATACAGAATAATGGCCCCACATAGTCCTCCATACAGATTAATTGGCCCTACATGGGACGGGTGGTGGTTCTGGTGTTGTGGGCCAAATAAAACTACCCTTAGAGCCAGATTTGGCCCACTGGCCAGAGTTTGACATGTAAGATTTAAGTAAAACAAAATTCAATTTTTTTATTATAAAATTGAAAATTTCATTGTAATTTATGAAGGAAGCAAGAAATGCCAAAAATTAGGGACTCAGATACATCCTGTATTAGACGTAAAGGTGGGCCTCATATACATTCTGTTCAAATTGTAATGTAGTGGTATTCTTAGACTTATAAACGCTTTGCACTAAGTGCAAATCCTGCCCAAAATTACAAACAGGATCATCCATACACCCTTAAAGGCACCAACTGTAGTGCGTCATGACAAATAATAAAGTGTATTTGTTGCACTTCTACACTCATAAAGGCTTTGCAAAAAAAAATGATAAATAGGGTCATCCAATCATTTATAGACCCTAGAAGGTAATGACTGCCGGACCTCATTCAAATATTGAACATTAAAAACACTTTATGTGTTGCTGTCATCTGGTGGTGTGGAAAAGTCAGATCTAATCCAGGCTTTGTTCATTGTTATCAGAGTGAGCCTGCCAGCACTTAAAACCCGTTCAGACAAGACGCAAGTGGCAGAGCAGCACAACAACTCCAATGCACAGAGGGACAGCTCATGCCAGGTGTCCATCTTTGAGATCCAATAGTTGAAAGTCGCTGAGGAATTAGGTAATACGCTGGTTTGGTCGGCCAGGTATTGCTTGATCATATTTAAAAACTTTTCCCTCCTTGTCAAAAATAACCAGTCATCAGGCCCTGTATGCTGGACTAGTTTCATGAAATTGACCCAGGCCCTTGACAATGTACCTCTGCCTCTTCTGTGTGTCTCGCTCGCCTCTCCTCCTTGGTTGGGCAAGGAAGCTTGCCCCCTGCCGCTAGCATTGTCTGATGGCAATTTTTTGAAAATATCTTCCACAATGGACTTCTGGTATAGCACCATTTTAGAACACCTCTCCTCTCAGGAAGAGAGATGCAAAGTTCTCCTTGTAGCGTGGGTCTGGCAAGGTGAACAACCAGTACTCTTTTTTTGTGCAAGATAAATGTAACACGAGGGTCACGATAAAGTTGTACATAAAGTGTGTCATATGTGCCATTGTCCCTACTGCCAACACTTCCCTATCTCCACCATGATGACTACTCTACATCTCCTCCTTGTCATCCTCCATCTCTTCCTCCTCATTCCCCTTCTCAGCTCATCGACGTAGGAGAGATGGGACGAAGCTTGTGTGGGTACTAGCCTCTCTAGCAGTATCATCTAGCTCCTCTTCCTCAGTCTCCACCTCCTCACTGTTACCCAATCCATGCTGAGCAGATGAGATGAGGCTGGGTAGTATCTCCCTGTCTCATGTCTTTCTCTGTCTCCACCGGTTCCGAATGCAAAGCTTCATGTTTCATTGTCAGTAGCAGAGGCGTATCTCGGTTTTTTGGCCCCCGGGAAAAAATTAAATGTAGTGCCCCCCCACCCCACCCCCAAGCACATATGTGACTTTCACACTTAGTCACTAGCCGACGAGCTGCTCTCCCGAATTCTCTCAATGTTCAGTGAAAAACTGAGAGAAGCAGGAAGAGTTCGTTGTTAGGTGACCGTAAGTATGAAAATCGCATAGGAGTGAAGTGGCCATGTCATGACTGCTGGAACCAGCAAGCAGAGCTGAATCCTGAGAGTGAGTATATTACACACTGTTAGGATTGGCTACAGGGCTTCATTTTATAATTAAAGGGCTCATCCAGGTTTGAGATTAAAGTCTGCAGTCACTCTATGTGTCTTCAGGCTTCTGAATTCTCAAAGTGCATGCACTGCACCACTGCACACTTTTAGGATTCTCCCATGCACAAGTATACGATTCGTATACTTCTGGCCACATTCCGACTAGACATGTCCGGCCTCGCTCAATTCATTTTCATTGAGTGAGGTCACGCATGTCTTGTCGGCACGTGACCGCATGTATGCAAATCGCCATCATGAGAGAATCCTGACAGCGTGCAGTGCTCTCTGTGAGAATTCAGAAGCCTGCAGTCACATAGAATGACTGCAGACT
The DNA here is from genome assembly GCF_046119375.1 of Phyllobates terribilis. Lineage (NCBI taxonomy): Eukaryota > Metazoa > Chordata > Amphibia > Anura > Dendrobatidae > Phyllobates > Phyllobates terribilis. The sequence goes on along the minus strand of NW_027362762.1, from coordinate 339,514,061 downwards.
CATCACAAACTTGGACAACCCCTTTAATGCTCCTAACATAAATAAAAGCATGATAATTAGTCAGTATCCCAAAAAACATTTACATCCAGGTACCTGATAGTCTCTGGAGTCATTCTCTTTCTTTTCTTTTTCATCTTGTCCTGATGCCATGATGACTTTTCTCTTCCACACCTCGTCTCTGCAGACTTCCATGTTCTCCAGTCTTCTGCAGCACATCCCCACATGATGCCCTTAAAGATAGCAGTCTCATTATAATGCTGCTGAATAAAAATATCTGTCCTATGCTGAACCCTGAATAAATAATTGCCCCTCACTATATTGCCAACACAAAATATGCCCCCACACTGTCCCTCTTATGATACATGCCCTCCACACTGCCCTCTCCTTATCATACTGGGCCACCTCTTTACACTGTCCTCACACACTATGTCCCCCCTATAGGGACCAGTCTCTATACTGTGCCCCCTCATCACACTCCGCCTCCTTGGCTTACTGTCCTCTTCTGGCTGTGCCCTTACACTGTCCCCCCATACTACACCCCAAACACTACTCAGTCTCTATACTGTGCCCCCTCATCACACTCTCCCTCTATAGCATACTGGCCTCTCCTGGCTGTGCCCTTTCACTGTCCCCCATACTACACCCCCAACACTGCTCAGTCTCTATTCTGTGTCCACTCACACTATTCTCGCTCTCCTACCCATCCTGTCTTCTCTCACATCCCCCTGCTAACCATACTGGCTCCTCATATATTTACCCCCTCACACATCCCCCCAATTCCCCATACTGTGTCTGCACATATCACATCACCCTCACTCCCCATAATGTGTACATATACATTCCCCTCCTTCGCTCCCCATATTGCGTACACAGCTATCCTCCCCATTCTGTTTCTTTCTTTTAAATCAAATATTTTTTATTGTTAAAGGGAAGGTGCCGCATTTTTACATTATGTAAAATAAATTAAAATGTTAAATTCCTTAATGTTATAACATATTTTCAAGTGCCCAGTATTTAGAGTTTATTTTTTATTAATTTGTTTTGCAGCTACTGGGGGCTGCCATCTTGCTTTTCAGGAGTGTAAGAGTTACTACACTACACTCACACTCCTTCAAATACGGCAGCCCTGGATATAGGCTTCAGCGGTCGGATGCTGACCCTATCTGTAACATTGTAGCCACATTAGCTGTGAACTGGGCACGCCTCTGTGGGCTGCTCAAGTCACAGCTGTAGGTGTGTCTAGGTGCCATTTCATTGTGGCCCAGAGCTTCCACACTGAGGACATGTAATTGGAAGCTTTTTACACACACACACAAGCTCCCCTAGCTCTGCTCTCATATTCTCCCATCCTCCACTGCCTGTGCAGTAAAGCTATGGACCCTCACCGCTGCACTGTTTAGTCTCCTCGGTCCTGGCCTCGCAGCTGCTCTCTTCTCCACTGCGTGCAGCTCTGCTCCTCAGGTCCACGTTGCTCCACAGTCCGTTGTCTTCCTTCTGCTTGCTCTTCTGTAAATATACTGAGATCCACTCAGTATAGCAGCTGGTTGAGATTAGATCACAGTGCAGTCACCAAGAAAATGGCAGTGCATTGTCTCTAGTCTTTATTCTGCCTCCCCCACTTTTGGGTGTAGTATAACACCTAAAAGGGGAGGGAAACATTGATGTCACAAGGACACTGCCCCAATTTTGCAGCTAACGTAATGCAAGTAAGCATTACTGTAGCTGCTTGAGGTCTATACAGGAAGATGCTCCCCCTAGCTGCAAGTATAGGTAATATTTTTTTTTAGAGATATTTTGGATGTTGCAGTGTTTGCAATCTATGCAAATACTGCATTACAAAGCTTAAATTAATATTATAATGTTATTTTCTCAAAAAGAAAAAAAAAAATTGATGGCACCTTCCCTTTAAAACTTTTTTTGTAACACAACAGCGAAACAAATAAAACAACCCAACCAAAGAAGGGACCCAGTCCCTATTCTGTCCCTCTCCCCACAACACATTGCTCTTTCAAACGAAACATTTTGAGTTAAATGTTCCACAGTTCTGTCCACAGCAAATTAACAATCTTACAGTATGAATAGTCACAATTGTATTAAGGGGTATGTAACTCTTGCTTTGAAGCAGTTGCCTAAAGCAGTCCAATGTATGATTTTGCACCTGTCAAGTAATCTATACACCAATCATAGCAGACCAAGTCGAAATCTATGCAGTTCTCTGGATGCTAGGCCGGAGCCGTCAATCCATGGAGCCCATATTTTTTCAAATTTGGAGATGGCCTTCCTTTTCAGATATATACTTTTTTCCTGACTAAATAACCAATTAATCTTATTTATAAATTCTGTCACCGTGGGCACCTGCTCTGATAAACAATGTTGGGCTATTAGTTTCCTAGCCATGTATAACATGCGTGCCACCGCTATTTTGCCATGTTTGTCAGTGCTCAGGTCTTCTATATATCCCAGTATACATACTAATGGTGAGGGATCTGAATCGACTGAGTATGTTCTATTAATAATCGCTATTACATCCCTCCAGAAGTTTTCCAGAGCAGGGCAGGTCCACATCATATGAAGCATGTTAGCTGGGGATGTTTTACATCTAGCACATAGGGAGTCTGGTCGAAGCCCTATATCGTGGAGAAATTGGGGTGTTCTATATGACTGGTGCAGCACCTGTAAGTGGGAGAATCTATGGGACTCACTCAGAGATAACTGGGGAACTCTTTCCAGTATTTCAGACCACAGACCCTCTTCAATAGGGCCTATCATGCCCCCCCATTTTTCTTTTGATCTTATGGGGTGTTTTGCTAATACTAGATCCGGCAGACCCCTATAAAGCAATGAGATTAGCCCCCAGAATTATGTGAACTAGCCATTCTCTGTATTATAGCATTTTGAGGAACTTACTTAGGACAAGACTCTTCCTGATATGCATGTCGTAACTGAAGGTACTTATAAAATTCGGTGTTGGGAAGTCCATATTCATTTTGTATCTGTGAAAACTCCTTGAGTGAATCTCCCGCTAAAACATGAGTGAATCTTTCTAGTCCTTTTAGACTCCAATTTTTAAACCCTTCCAATTTATATAGGTTAGGGAGCCATGGCATTTCCCACAGTGATGTAAATTGTGAGATCCCTTGTATCCCCTGTAATTTCCTCAATGCCCACCAAAGTATGTGTAATAAGAGAGTAGTTGGGGTTCTACAAGAGGGTGTCTTAAATTTGTGAGCCTCCAATGCTCCATAGAGTCTGAGTGATTTAAAATGTGATTGGAGTAGAAGACGTTGAGCCCCCCCTCCCCCTCCAGGGTCGTCCCACCCACGAATGTGCTGGAGCTGAGCTGCCATATAATAAACCCACGGATTTGGGACAGCCAGGCCACCCATTGTTTTATCTCTTTGCAAAGTTTCCCGTTTAATTCTTGGAGCTTGTTTTCCCCAGATTAAGTCCCTGAACATGCTGTTTACTTCAAGGAAATAACTCCAGGGAAGCCATATTGGAGAATTATGCAATACATATAGCAATTGTGGCATCCAGATCATCTTGATGCAGCCCACCACTGACAGTGGCAAGTTAGACCACTTGTCCAGTTTACATTTGAATCTGGCCAGTATTGGGTTGAGGTTTAGTTTCTCATAGTCAGTTACTTTAGATGTTACATTGATACCCAAATATTTAAATTCATTGACCACTTGTAAGCCCGAGTCAGTATAGTAAGGTGCATTAATGTTCCGATTATCTATTGGAAGCAGTACCGACTTAGTCCAATTAATCACCAAACCTGAAAATTTCCCAAACTTCTCGATTGTCTCCATAGCTACAGATAATGTTTTGGAGGCTTCCGCTAAAAATAGTAGTGCATCGTCAGCATAAAGAGCAATTTTCTCCTCTATATTCCCTCTGCGAAATCCTGTTATGCCAGGGTGCATCCTGATAGCCGCAGCTAGTGGTTCAATGGCCAGTGCGAACAGTAAAGGGGACAACGGGCAGCCCTGCCGTGTGCCCCTCCCCAGTTCAAAGGCTTAAGTAAGACCCCCATTTACCCTTAATCGTGCCAATGGCCTCTCATATAGTAGCTTGATCCATGAAATAAATCCAGCGACCATACCAAATTTCTACAAAACTACCCATAGATATTCCAATTCAACCGAGTCAAATGCTTTAGCCGCGTCTAGCCAGCAAATAACCCTATCTCCTGCATTGTCCACTGGCAGTTGAAGATTAGGAAATAGTCTACAGATATTAACGGCTGTAGACCTAGCTGGCATAAAGCCCGATTGATCACTATGTATAACATTAGATATTATGTTATTTAACCTGGAGGCCAGAACTTTTGCTATAATTTTAATGTCCGTAGGTAGCAGGGATATAGGCCTATAGGATTCGGGAAGCAATGGATCCTTACCCGGTTTGGGTATCACTACGATAACTGCTTCTCTCATTGAGAGGGGCAGAATGCCTTCCCTGGCTGCCTCCTGGAAGGTGCACAGCAATTGAGGGAGTAATATATCCCCAAATTTCTTGTATATTTCCATAGGGAACCCGTCCAACCCTGGTGATTTATTATTAGAGATGAGCGTTGTTCGACTCGAACTGTTCGCCAATCTCAAATTCGAGCTGTTTTGGGCGGTGTTCGAGCCGTTCGGCGAACACGAACGATTTGAAAAAAATTCGGCTGTTCGAGGTTATGTTCGATAACTGTTCGTGCACCAAAATCATAACTGGATTTTTTCTCAGTAATGCTGAAAATTAATGTTAATATGCAGTTTGAGTGTTCAGTGGGGCGGAGGGAGGGGCAGGGGATGGATCTCTGCAGGAATAATGAAGATCTCCATTTTTTTTCTCTTTCCCGCATTTACAGTGGGGAGGTGCAATCTGTCAGCCTATCAGCAGAGCACACACGGAGCGAACTGCTTTTTTTCACACAAGCAAGGGCATGTGTCATTGGCAGTGTATGTCACATGTCCTTGCCCTATAAGACCCAGCCATTTTCCCCATCGCCACCATTTTCTCACTGCTGCAGCTGCGTGTTAGACGGCACCGCTGTTGCTGTGTGCGCTATACCTTGTTAATTTAAAGCCAATTTTCGCACAAATCTACAGATAGCTTGGGAGTAGGGAATAGTTGTGATTGCAGTCCTTTTAAGGACTAGGTTACAGCATTTCCTACGACTTTTATCAGGCAGGTCTGTGCTCTTAAATAGATAGGTTGGGAGTAAAGACCAATTGTAATTGCAGTCCTTTTCAGGACTAAGTTACATCAGTTCCTATCAGTTTTTGCCAGGCAGGTCTGTGCCAGTGCTGTGCAAGTTTTTTTCACAGCATTTGGCTAAATCTAGCAAAGCTAATCCTTTTTGGCCTCTTGCAGAGTGTGTTAGTCAGTGGAGTAGCCTATCTGTGTTGCAAGCTACACCACCTGTGTATAGAATACCAATTTTTTTACTGCACCTAGTGAAGTAAAACCTTTTGGGCATAGCAGCATTCTATTAGTCCATCTATACTGACCTCCATAAGGTTGCAAATTGAATATAATTTTTTTCTGCATCTAGCTCTGAAAAAATATTTGGGATTCTAGCAGTGTGTGGGACTTGGTCTATTAGTCCATCTATACTGACCTCCATCAGGTTGCAAATTAAAAATAATTTTTATCTGCATCTAGCTCTGAAAAAATATTTGGGCTTCTAGCAGTGTGTGGGACTTGGTCTATTAGTCCATCTATACTGACCTCCATCAGGTTGCAAATTAAATATAATTTTTATCTGCATCTAGCTCTGAAAAAATATTTGGGCTTCTAGAAGTGTGTGGGACTTGTTCTACTAGTCCATCTATACTGACCTCCATCAGGTTGCAAATTGAATATAATTTTTTTCTGCATCTAGCTCTGAAAAAATATTTGGGCTTGTAGCAGTGTGTGGGACTTGGTCTATTAGTCCATCTATACTGACCTCCATCAGGTTGCAAATTAAAAATAATTTTTATCTGCATCTAGCTCTGAAAAAATATTTGGGCTTCTAGCAGTGTGTGGGACTTGGTCTATTAGTCCATCTATACTGACCTCCATTAGGTTGCAAATTAAAAATAATTTTTATCTGCATCTAGCTCTGAAAAAATATTTGGGCTTCTAGCAGTGTGTGGGACTTGTTCTATTAGTCCATCTATACTGACCTCCATCAGGTTGCAAATTGAATATAATTTTTTTCTGCATCTAGCTCTGAAAAAATATTTGGGCTTCTAGCAGTGTGTGGGACTTGTTCTATTAGTCCATCTATACTGACCTCCATCAGGTTGCAAATTTAATATAATTTTTTTCTGCATCTAGCTCTAAAAAAATATTTGGGCTTCTAGCAGTGTGTGGGACTTGTTCTATTAGTCCATCTATACTGACCTCCATCAGGTTGCAAATTGAATATAATTTTTTTCTGCATCTAGCTCTGAAAAAATATTTGGGCTTCTAGCAGTGTGTGGGACTTGTTCTATTAGTCCATCTATACTGACTTCCATCAGGTTGCAAATTGAATATAATTTTTTTCTTCATCTAACCCAGACAATAGTTTTGGCCTAATACCACAGTTTGGCCACTCAGCTCTGCTCGGTTCCCATCCATTGTTTTTTTGTGCAAACAACTCCAGAGTTGTGAATTAGTAAACCAGCAAAATAAGTGGAAAAAGGCCTGCTGCTGGTGGAAAGGGGAATAGGCATGTTGGGAAGGGGAAAAAAGGTTGTGTCCGTGGGGTAGGTGTTAAAGCAACAGTATCATCTGCAGAAGAAAGACCTTCTTCCAGCCAAACTAAAATGTCTACTTCTTTTAGCGGACAATGTGATAAGATCCCTTTCTTACGGCCACGCCAATCGCTACAAATTCCAGAGGAGGCACAAACACAGCAGGTGCTTCAACGGATATCAAGTGCTCCTTTAAGTGGGCTCTCCTCCACATCAACTTCAACATCACAAATACTCCAGTCCTCAGAGGTGTCACCCCAATCGCACTTGCTTCCTCACAACTCCCAAATCTCCAGCTGCCCGTCTGAGTATGAGGTAGAACAGATGGTTGAGTCTGCAGAGCTGTTTACTCATACTATAGCCTGGGAATCAGAGGTCGGCTCCAGCGCTTCTGTGAATCCAGACGAGGAAATGATCTGCACTGATGCCCAGAATCTTTATGAGTCGGATCCAGGACCAGACGCAGAAGGTTCTGACCATAATGTAGACCCTCATTCCCAAACTGTAACTCCTGTTGGTGGAGACAATGAGGAAGACGATGATGAGACTCAAATACCTGATTGGAGCGACAACTTTAGTTTTTTGTCAGGGCAGGAACAGGTTGGCTCTGAGGACGATGGGTGTGATAGCACACAGGGTGATGATGATGAGGTTGGAGATCCCACTTACTGTCAACCCACAGTCAGCCAAGAGATGAGGTCAGCAGAGGAGGTGGAAGAGGATGCTAGTGACGACGAGGTCAGGTTGCGCCTTCCTGGACAGAGACGTAGTACTGGAAGCACGTCAACAACTGCATCCTCAAACACAACTCTGCCTCTGACCACAAGTCGTGGTGGCTCTTCAGGTCGCATGGGTGCTAAGCCTTGCATAGCCTGGGCATTTTTTCAGATCGATAAAGATGACCCAACTCGTGTTATCTGTAACATTTGTCAACAAAAGCTAAGTAGAGGCCAAAAAATACATAGTTTGAGTACGTCATGCATGAACCGGCACATGGACATGAAGCATAAGTTGCAGTGGGAAGCTCACTGTGCTACAATGCGGCCTAGCTGGCCGGGCCAACCATCGTCTGCCCCATCTTGTGCATCTGCGGCCTCTTCATCCTCTGTGACTGGGGGGACAGCAGTCACACCTGTTTTGGGACGCAGACCTGCCAGCTCTTTACCCGCAACAGCCAGCGTGATTGGCAGGTCATCATTTTCTTTGGAGGTGGTAACACCAGCTGGTGTTGAGCGCTGTCCGACATCGATAGCACCACCTTTGGATCAAGGCAACCTAACATGTCCGCCTGCATCTTCCTCACAGACCGGCAGTTTGCCGGGGACACCCTTATCAACCCCGTCTAAGCATAACAGCCAGCCCTCGGTCCCTCAGATGTGGACAAGTAAAAGACCATTTCCTCCTAGCCATGAGAAAGCTAAGAGGTTGAATTTCACCATCTGCAAGCTCTTGGCTACAGAAATGCTGCCTTTCCGCCTGGTGGACACAGAGGATTTTCGAGACCTTATGTCCGTCGCAGTGCCCCAGTCGGCACTACTTCTCAAAGAAAGGTGTGCCTGCGCTCCACCAGCATGTCGCACACAACATCACCGCTTCTTTGAGAAACTCTGTGTGTGACATGGTGCATTTCACCACAGACACTTGGGCGAGTAGGCATGGACAGGGGCGTTACATGTCTCTGACTGGGCACTGGGTAACTATGGTGACAGCAGGACAAGGGGCTGCTGTCCAAGTCTTGCCGTCCCCACGAGTTGTGATTCAATCCTCTTTATCTCAAAGTTCCTCCACTGCTTCTGCCTCCTCAACCTCCTCTCGGTCCTCCACCTGCACCCAAAGCCTGTCTGGTCATGCCACAAGCTTTCTAACTGCGCAGAAGGGATCCTGCACACCTCCTTACTATGCTGGCAGTAGGGCTCAACGTCATCAGGCGGTTTTTACTTTGAAATGTCTGGGAAATGTGAGTCCCACAGCTGAGGAGTTGTGGTCAGCTCTGGAGAACCAATTTCATGAATGGTTGTCTCCACTGGACCTGAAACCAGGGAAGGCCGTGTGCGACAATGCTGCAAACCTGGGTGCGGCCCTTCGCCGGGGCAATGTCACACACGTGCCTTGTATGGCTCACGTGTTGAACCTGGTTGTCCAGCAATTTTTAGCCCACTATCCCGGACTAGATGGCCTTCTGCAGAGGGCACGGTCGCTGTGTGCTCACTTCCGGCGTTCGCATCCCGCAGCTCAGCGACTTACATCTCTACAGAAGTCGTTGGGCCTGCCACTTCACCGGCTAAAATGCGATGTGCCTACCCGGTGGAATTCAACTCTGCACATGTTGCTGCGACTGTGGCAGCACCGACAAGCCCTGGTGCAATACGTTCTGACGTATAGCCTGGGCCAACGAGATCCAGAGGTGGGGCAAATCACGCTGGAGGAGTGGTCTCAGATCAGGGACCTATGCACCCTTCTGCACAGTTTTGAAATGGCGACGAAGATGTTTAGTGCTGACGATGCCATTATCAGCATGGCTATTCCGGTGATTTACATGCTGGAGCACATGTTAAACAGAATTCGGAGTCAGGTGGTGGCACAAGAGGAGGTGGAGGAAGTAGAGGAGGAGGAGTTGTATGCGGAAGAGCTAACATCTGCAAGGTCTAGACGGTCGGCAGCACCAAGGCGGCAGGCATGTGAGGGTGGGGGAGATGGTTTTACCAGGGCGCATGGTAGCAGCCAAACTAGTGAGGAAGGTGCAGGAGCCCAGGAAGAAGTGGAGGACGAACTGATGGAAGACTCATCAGATGAGGGAGACCTTGATCACATTTCTGTTGTGCGAAGTTGGGGGGAGAGGACAGAGGAAGGAAGCATGATTGTTACTTTGTCACCCTGGCCTGGATGCCACAAAATATATTAAAGCTGTGTCTGAGAGCAAGGGGAAGGTTCTCTGGTCAGGGGAACATTAGCATGCAATGCCTCCTGTCTCAGGCCAGTAGGGGGAGCTGGCTGCCCCTATAAAAGCTGGTACTTGGGGCAGGGTTAGGGAGAACTTGAAGGCCTGTCTCAGGACTGAGACTTGTCCCAGAGCAGAGCAGGGACAGACAGTTGTATTGCACCTAAGAGGAAGTGTGGCAGGAGGAGAGCCACAAGCCAGAGACAAGAGGCGAAGAGAGCCTGTCTTGGCAGATAAGAGACTGACTTTACCAGACTTTGGTGTCTGAGGCTGGAAGGATTCCACATCCCCCAGCAGATAACCAGTTCGCAGGGGACTGTATATTCCTTGGCCTAAGAAGCCTGGAGGCCCTGCCACAACAGAAGGGACCAGCAAAGCCATACAAGGCTGGGAGTAGAAAGGAACCCACGTCGCAGGCCATACAGGCGAGAATACACGGAAAGCTCGGAAACGTGGGCTGTTACCCTATAACGAGGAGATAGCCAGAAGGAGCGCAGAAAGCACGGTAGGCCTACACCCTCACCCTGACCAGGGCCAATTTCCCCGTTGCTCTCAGACATCCAGGTCCCCTCCTAGCCGGGACTGTTTGTGGGTCAGTTTACCTGTTCTAGTAAAGACCCTGGACTGCAACCTGTTGTCTGTGTGCTCCTTGCTCCTCCAGCACTATTAACACTGGGACTCTCACTTCCATCACTCCCACCATCCATTATACTGCCCTGGGGTCGCACTCTTCCCGTGGGGAGTCACACTACCCTAGCTGCACACCTCATCAGCCCCAGCGGTCTGCATGCAGCGGCGGTTCCTAATAACCGCAATCCACGGGTGGCGTAGTCGGACATTATCAGCAAAATGTAGCAGACTACCATTGGCCTGACCACCCTGAGCCACGGAACCGGGTCGCCACTACTACCCCCATCGTCTCCCTATTGCCCGGATCCGAGTGCCCCACGGCCCAGGGGGCGAGTCAGCTTTGGCGTAGTCGGCAGGATTTCGTGCCCACAACCACCGGGTACTGCGTGCCTGAAAAAGACTTTTGTAACTTACCTGTGGCGAAGTTTCCCGCCATCTGGAGCCGATTCCCGCCATCAGATGCCATCTTGGACCGTTTCCCGCCGTCCGGAGTCGTTTCCCGCCATCCGGAGCCGATTCCCGCCATCGGACGCCATCTTGGACCGTTTCCCGCCGTCTTCTGCCGCCTTCCCGCAATCCGCAGCTGCTTCCCGCCATCGGACGCCATCTTCAGGACGCCGCGCGGGAAGAAGAGGGGCGTGGACGTCAAAACCGCGCGAGATCCGAAGCTCCGCCCCACGCACCGACGCTGCGCAAGGTCCTGGAAGGGAAAGAGAGCGACGCCAGGTCCTCGTCCATAGCAGCAGCAGCGGAGCCGCGGCCTACAGAAGAGGATCGTCGGAAGGTAGGCCACGCTTAACTAGGGGGAAGGAAGATGTCGGACACAGAGGCGCCCACTACCACCAACGCAGCTGCAGCAGCGGTGATGCCCTTTTCCCTGCCCTACATCCCTGGAGCGGCCTGGCTGCCCAAATACTCAGGGGAGCCCCATGCCCTAACTGACTTCAAGGAAAGGCTATACAGTTTGTTCCACGTTTACCCCCTGACAGAGGAACAGAAGGTCAGCATATTAACAGGGCAGTTAACTGGCGCAGCCCAGAGGGAGGTAAAATCATGGCCCACTGAGGAGAAAAGGACTGTGAAGGGTATTCTGGCCCGGCTGCGGGGTACCTTTGATACACGTACCTCCGCTGAGATTAAAATGAGGTTCTATGGATGTAAGCAGCGGGCACAGGACAGCATCAGAGACTATGCCCTAAATCTGCAGGAAGCCTTGAGGGCTATTCAACAAACTGACCCTGGCAGTGTGCAGGAAACCGATAAGCTGCTAACAGAACAATTCATAGAAGGTCTGCTGTCTAGCGCCCACAGGGCCCAACTGCGCCTCATGTTCTTTCAGAACCCCAACCTGACCTTTGCCCAATTTAAGGACAGGGCCATAAGGGTGCTCCGTGAAACTGCAACCAGTGGCGCTATAAACCCCCGGCGCCCTGCTATCACCTACCACCAGGAGGCGGCGCCCTCCTCTATGGACTCCGTGGGGGCTGATGCACAGGCCCTGAACCAAGCCCCATCGAAAGACCTGCACCACCAAGTCCAGGAGCTGACCAGGAGCGTCGTGGCGTTGACCAGGACCGTCCAGGCGTTGCAAGTGGACCCGGCAAGACCCATCGAGCTGGCTTCAAGTCCGGAGGATGTCCCGTGGCGTCGACAGAGGAGGATCCCGTCATTCCGAGGGAGGCCCACAGACCGCTACGCAGAGGATGGACAGCCCATTTGCCGTCGATGCAACCAGCCCGGACACATTTCCAGGTACTGTAATTTAAGCGGGTCCAACCTGGGGCAGAGGGCCAACCCCCAGGCATAAGATCACCAGGCCCTTACAATTGGCGTAATAAGTACATTGGGGGGCGCCCGGTTTTACCCGTGGTGCTGGACGGTATCCCCATGAGCGCCTTGCTGGATACTGGGTCACAAGTAACCACTATCCCTTATGTACTTTTTAAGCAGTATTGGACTGATGCTGATATCACACGGTATCCAGACAGTAACTTGAGCATTATCGCCAGTAATGGCTTACCCGTGCCGCAGATGGGGTTCAAGGAGATGACCATTAAGATTGGTAAAGTTGAACTGCCGGCACAGGGAGTAATTATTGTGGACATTGACCGTCGTGAAAGTCACCCTAAAATAACTGTGGGTACTAACGTGATTGAAAATTGTCTTTCAGAGGTAATTGTAATCTTACAACAGGTGGCGGTGAATGCTAGTTCCAGCCAACAGAGAGTCCTCAACAAGGAGATAATAAAAGCCCTGATGAGACGGCAGCAGGTAGAACTGTCTGGTGGTGAGATCGGTAGCGTAAGACTGAGTGACCCATTCCCCATTTCCATGCCTCCCAAAAGTGAAATGATGATCTGGTGTCGGACCTCAATCGGGTTGAGAGGTAGAGACTACCAAGCCATGGTAGAACCCGTGTACTCAGACAGCAGGCCCACCATTTTGACAGCTCGGGGGGTGGTTGATGTCCGTCATGGAAGGGTGCCCGTCCGCATCCTCAACATTGGGGAGAGGGAAGTACACTTACCCAGGTACGCTACACTCGCCAAACTGTTTGTCGTCGAACACAAAGCTATCAGGGCCGTGGAACCCTTGCCTCCATCTCCACAGGCGGAGGATAATGGCTCCCAGAAACAAAAGGAGGACTGGTGCCAGAAACTCCATGTGGGTGCTGACTCCACTCCCCTGCACCAAAAACAAGGAGTCTACCGGGTGGTACAGGAGTACGAGAGAGTCTTTAGTAAGCACCCGCTAGACTTCGGCAGAGTAAAGGGGATAGAACACCACATCCCCACCGGGAGCCACCCACCAATAAAAGAGAGGCACAGACCTGTACCCCCTGCACATTATCAGAAAGCAAAGGGCATGCTAAGAGAGATGAAAGAAGCTGGGGTTATTAGAGACAGCTGTAGCCCCTGGGCAGCCCCCTTGGTTCTGGTCAAAAAGAAAGACGGCACCATGAGAATGTGCGTGGACTATAGACAAATCAACCGTATCACCCACAAAGACGCATATCCGCTGCCTAGAATAGAGGAGTCTTTAGCCGCACTAAAATCTGCTAACTTCTTTTCTACTTTGGACCTTACTAGCGGGTACTGGCAGGTTCCTGTGGCAGAGGCTGACAAGGAGAAGACCACCTTCACCACCCCGATGGGACTGAGCGAATTCAACTGCATGCCTTTCGGGCTCTGCAACGCACCAGGGACCTTCCAGCGGCTGATGGAATGCTGTCTAGGGCACCGAAACTTCGAGACGGTTCTCCTTTACCTGGACGACGTGATCGTCTATTCGAAGACCTATGAGGACCACCTAGAGCACCTGGCCGAGGTGTTCGAAGCCCTGGCAGGCTATGGCCTGAAGGTGAAACCATCGAAGTGTCACCTGCTGAAACCAAAGGTCCAGTACCTAGGGCACGTGGTAAGTGCGGAAGGAGTAGCCCCCGACCCTGACAAGGTCACGGCAATCAAGAGCTGGCCAAGCCCCTCGAACATCAAAGAGGTGAGACAGTTTCTCGGGTTGGTAGGCTACTACCGAAGGTTCATCCCCGGGTTCACTAAGATGGCAGCTCCTATGCAGGACCTCCTGATCGGACAGTCTAAGTCCAGAAGTCAAAAGCCACCCTTCAAGTGGGATAAACCGGAAGAGGAGTCCTTCCGCCAGCTAAAGATGGCCCTCACGGGGGATGAGATCCTGGCCTACCCTGATTATGGTCAGCCTTTCATTCTCCACACAGACGCCAGTAATGTGGGACTGGGAGCCGTACTGTCCCAAAACCAACAGGGCAGAGAACGGGTGATCGCGTACGCCAGTCGGAAGTTGAGGCCCACCGAGAGGAACCCGGAGAATTACAGCTCCTTCAAGCTAGAATTCTTGGCGGTGGTGTGGGACGTGACGGAACGCTTCAAGCATTACCTGGCCTCCGCAAAGTTCACCGTGTACACGGACAACAACCCGTTGACACACCTGGACAATGCAAGACTGGGTGCCCTGGAACAGCGGTGGATGGCCCATCTCTCCAACTATGACTTCGTGATCAAGTACCGGGCAGGCAAAAGCAATGCCAACGCGGACGCCCTATCAAGAATGCCTCACTTACCTGAAGGTGACGAAGACCCAGAAGAGCTGGAGGAGGTAGAACTCCCCGCGTTTCACCAGTATGGAGCCGCTCAATACTCCCACCGCGTGAAGAAGGAGGATCTAACAACCGTGATGATCAATCCCCTACCTCACCACAGCTGGGCCGAGACCCAAGATAGTGACCCTGCCATCCGCCTGGTGAAAGATCTGCTGACCCAGGAAGACGCCCGCATGGATCCGGATGCCCCAGAGGAAGCCAAGCAGCTATGGAAAGAGAAGAGCAAGCTGTTCCTCTACGAAGGCAAGTTGTGCAGAAGGATCGTCAACCACCGGACGCACGAACTGACCTGGCAAGTCGTGGTCCCAAGGCGGGATGCAGCTATGGTCCTGGGGGCTTACCATGACAGAGTGGGGCACTTCGGTTGGAAGAAACTGGAGTTCCTCCTAAGAGGAAGATTCTTTTGGGTCGGCATGAGAGGAGCTGTAGAAAAATGGTGCAGAGACTGTGGCCCTTGTCACCTAAGGAGGAAGGACCGTGCCAGCCAGAAGACACCCTTGAGGCCCATCGTCACCACACAGCCTCTTGAGCTGGTAGCTCTGGACCATGTCAAATTGGCTTCAAGCCGGTCCGGATACATCTACGCCCTGACAATCGTGGACCACTATTCCCGTTTTCTAGTGGTGGTCCCGGTAAAGGACTTGACAGCCCAAACAGCGGCCAGAGCCTTCCAGCAATATTTCTGCCATCCACACGGGTATCCGGAACAGGTCCTGACAGACTAGGGTCCAGCGTCCAAGGCTGAAATCTTCCAGGAGTTCTGCAACCTCTATGGCTGTAAGAAGATTCGTACAACGCCTTACCACCCCCAAACCAACGGGATGTGTGAGAAGATGAACAATATAGTCATTGATCTCCTGAAGACGTTGCCCCTGGAGGAACGCAGCCTGTGGCCAGAAAAACTGCCGGACCTGATAGACCTATACAACAATATCCCGGTGAATGCTACAAACTGCACCCCGGCTTACCTGATGCGAGCCAGACCAGGTAAGCTGCCCGTAGACCTGGAGATGGGAGTCCTAATACCTGAGGACACCTCCCCGGATGCGGACTGGGATACGGAAAGGCAACTGCAGTACAAGAAGGTACAGGAGAGTGTGGAGAAGAGCCTGGCCCAGGTGAGAGAAAGGCAAGAAAGACTCTTCAACCAACACGCCCCTGCTGGTCCCCTAGAACCTGGTGAGCAGGTCCTGAAGCGGAAGAGAAGGCTACATAAGTTGGACGACCAGTGGGAAAGGGAACCCTACACTGTACTGCAGTCTGATCACGACAACCCGAAGGTGTGCGTGATCACCAAGGACGGAGGAGAAACCACTAGTACTGTCTCCAGAGACCACCTCAAAAGGTGCCCCGAGCAACTTCGTAGTGCAGAAGAGGATCAGAGTGACCTTGAACCCGCAGAGGACAAGGAAGAAATGATCAGCACCGTTCTCGGAGAGTTCCCTCAGTCCTGGACTCGCATAAATGATGCCATAGTGGTACCCGTCCTGCATTTCCTGCAACCGGCACAGCAACAACCAACACCAGAGCCGGAAGGTGAAGAGGAGCAAGCGGTTCCAGAGGCAGAAGAGCCTGTACCAGCAGCCCAGGAGAGTCAACCCTCTGCTGAAAGTGAGCCTGCCATGCCTGCAGTAAGCCAAAGGACCCGCAGACAGCTGCCTGCCCTACCTATACAACCAGCTGGTAGCTGTACCCCTAATGCTAGTGGGGAAAGCCAAGTCAGGCCACCACCAGACAGTGGGTTAAGGAGATCAACCAGGAGCACAAAGGGGCAGATACCCGCTCGCTGGAAAATATAGAGTGTACTAAGATTGTAAATAACCCTGTTGCCAAATGTTGAAATTGTTTGCCAAGTTACATGCATGTTTGGTAATTCTGTGTTTCAGTTTCTTGCAGCTACCGTAAGGACTCAAAGGTTATGGACTTTTTATAACCGGGACCTTGTATGGACTGCGTTCGGAGCCTAACCAAGGAATGAATTAAGACTGTGAAGGACTTGGGGTAGGACAGACCCCCACCTGGTTAAGGCTCCCCGTTGTGTTGGTGATATGGACACCTGGTCACAGACCACACTGTGACCTTAAGAGCTCAATCTGTGCGTCGTCTGTCTATTAATGTTTTATGGTTATGCATATTGTCTTTGTTTACTGTTTAGTCCCGGAGTACTAAATTTCACTAGGGGGGAATGTGTCACCCTGGCCTGGATGCCACAAAATATATTAAAGCTGTGTCTGAGAGCAAGGGGAAGGTTCTCTGGTCAGGGGAACATTAGCATGCAATGCCTCCTGTCTCAGGCCAGTAGGGGGAGCTGGCTGCCCCTATAAAAGCTGGTACTGGGGGCAGGGTTAGGGAGAACTTGAAGGCTTGTCTCAGGACTGAGACTTGTCCCAGAGCAGAGCAGGGACAGACAGTTGTATTGCACCTAAGAGGAAGTGTGGCAGGAGGAGAGCCACAAGCCAGAGACAAGAGGCGAAGAGAGCCTGTCTTGGCAGATAAGAGACTGACTTTACCAGACTTTGGTGTCTGAGGCTGGAAGGATTCCACATCCCCCAGCAGATAACCAGTTCGCAGGGGACTGTATATTCCTTGGCCTAAGAAGCCTGGAGGCCCTGCCACAACAGAAGGGACCAGCAAAGCCGTACAAGGCTGGGAGTAGAAAGGAACCCACGTCGCAGGCCATACAGGCGAGAATACACGGAAAGCTCGGAAACGTGGGCTGTTACCCTGTAACGAGGAGATAGCCAGAAGGAGCGCAGAAAGCACGGTAGGCCTACACCCTCACCCTGACCAGGGCCAATTTCCCCGTTGCTCTCAGACATCCAGGTCCCCTCCTAGCCGGGACTGTTTGTGGGTCAGTTTACCTGTTCTAGTAAAGACCCTGGACTGCAACCTGTTGTCTGTGTGCTCCTTGCTCCTCCAGCACTATTAACACTGGGACTCTCACTACCATCACTCCCACCATCCATTATACTGCCCTGGGGTCGCACTCTTCCCGTGGGGAGTCACACTACCCTAGCTGCACACCTCATCAGCCCCAGCGGTCTGCATGCAGCGGCGGTTCCTAATAACCGCAATCCACGGGTGGCATAGTCGGACATTATCAGCAGAACGTAGCAGACTACCATTGGCCTGACCACCCTGAGCCACGGAACCGGGTCGCCACTACTACCCCCATCGTCTCCCTATTGCCCAGATCCGAGTGCCCCACGGCCCAGGGGGCGAGTCATTACCTCGCCACCAACACAACAGGGACTTGGTGCTCCTGGATGCGCAAGACACATGAGTGCCTTCTTGCTGCACTACCTGCAACATGACCCTCGAATTGTGAGAATTAGAAATAATCCTGACTACTGGGTTGCCACACTGTTAGATCCCCGGTACAAAAGAAAATTTGAGAAATTATTCCTGCCATAGAAAGGGATGCATGCATGCAGGAGTATCAGCAGAGACTGTTGCAGAATCTTATATGTGCTTTTCCACAAAACACCAGTGGTGCACGTAGTGAATCTCACAGTTCCAACTTGCCAACCGTGGGACCGTCGAGTGTTCAGCACTCAAACCGTAACAGAAACACAGTATCTGCTGGTAACATCAATTTTGCGGAATCATTTCACCACTTTTTTAGCCCATCCTTTGCAAGGCCACAGGAGACAAGAAGTCTGACACATAGTCAACGCCTAGAGACGATGGTACAGGAGTATCTCCAAGTAAACATTGAAGCCATGACTGTGTCACTGGACCCTTGCTCTTTTTGGGCTTCCAATCTGGATAAATGGCCGGAGCTCACCACTTACGCCTTGGAGATCTTGTCATGCCCCGCAGCCAGCGTTCTGTCTGAACGTGTGTTCAGCGCTGCTGGTGGTGTGCTGACAGATAAGTGCACGCGGCTCTCCACTGATAATGTAGACAGACTCACGTTCATAAAGATGAACAAATCATGGATCCGAAATGACTTTTCTACCCCTGTGTCATCCTGGGGAGAGTAAAAGCTTGATGATTGGTTAAAATCACCTCACCAACCGTTTTAAGCTTTCAAATTACTAATCATGTTTATCTGTATCTTGGCTGGAAAATAATTTGGGCTTTTTAGCAGTGTGCAGTACTGATTCTATTAGGCCATCTATACTAAGCTCCACCAGATTTAAAATTACTAATCATGTTTATCTGTATCTTGGCTGGAAAATAATTTGGGCTTTGTAGCAGTGTGCAGTACTGATTCTATTAGGCCATCTATACTAAGCTCCACCAGATTTAAAATTAATAATAATTTTTAGCTGCATCTAGCCCAGAAAATAATTTTGGGGCTCCGAGATGCGCAAGACACATAAGTGCCTTCTTGCTGCACTACCTGCAACATGACCCTCAGATTGTCAGAAATCAAAGTAATCCTGACTACTGGGTTGCCACACTCTTAGATCCCCCATACTCTTCGATCAACCTTTTAATTTGAATAAAGACTAAAAAAATGGTCATTTTTGAAATTATAAGCATTGGCAGGTTATTAGAAACTGAAATCAAACAGTTTTCAACTCAAAACTTTATTCTAGGTTATGTTACATTTGCACATAGGACCCCTTGTTCGAAAGGAGCTTCTGAACTCTCTCGTCCATTGAATTTGTCAGGTTTTGGATGGTTTCTGCTTCAATTGTTTTGCATGAGGACAGAATACCCTCCCAGAGCTGTTGCTTAGATGTGAACTGCCTCCCGCCATCATAGACACTCCTTTTGATGATGCTCCAGAGGTTGTGAATGGGGTAGAGGTCAGGGGAGCATGGGGGTCACACCATAAATTTGTCCCCTTTTATGCCCATATCAGCCAGAGATGCAGATGTGTTATGTGCAGCATGAGACGGTGCATTATCATGCATGAAAATGATGTTGCTGTGGAATACACGGTTCTTCTTCTTGAACCATGGCAGGAAGTGCTGTTTGAGAAACTCCACATACATTATGGAGTTCATCTTTACCCCTTCAGGGATCCTAAAGGGGCCAACAATCTCTCTCCCCATGATTCCAGCCCAAAACATTACTCCACCTCCTCCTTGTTGGCGCTGTAGCCGTGTTTGCGTGGGGTGTCCATCAACCAGCCATCCTCCACTCCATCCATCTGGACCATCGAGCGTTGCATGGCACTCATCCGTGAACAAAACAGTTTTGAAGTCAGTCTTCATGTATTGTTTGGCCCACTGGAGCTGTTTCTGCTTGTGTGCAGTGGATAGAGGAGGTAGACAGGATGGCGTACGCACAGCTGCAAACCTCTGAAGGACCCTGCATCTTGTTGTTCGGGGGACGTTGGAGGCACCAGCAGCTTCAAAAACTTGTCTGCTGCTATGACAAGGCTTTTTTGCCGCTGCTCTTTTAACCTGACGTATTTGCCTGTAGGAAAGAGTCCTCAATTTGCCCTTATCAGCACGCACACGTGTGTACTGTGAATCAGCTACATACTTATTGATTGCCAAGACACTTCATCCTGATCATCGCACAATGTTGATTGTAGTCATGCCTTGACCTAAACATTCCACAATTTGTTGCTTCTCAGCAGCCGACACATCCTTTTCCTTTCCCATTTTGGCAGAAAATGTAGGCTGCTTAATAATGTGGGACAGCCTTCTTAAGTAGTCTTGCCTTTATTAGACACACCTGCCAAACTAATTAGCACAGGTGTCTGCAATTGCTTACAGTGATATAAAGAGCCCCGACACACATCACCATCAATGAGTTTAACTGACAAACAAACAAATTCTTCCCTTATCACTCCTAAACACTTTTTGCATAATAATTTGGAACACAGTCTACATGTGCTTTTCCACAAAACACCAGTGGTTCACGTAGTGAATCTTACAGTTCTAACTTGCCAACCGTGGTCTGTATGGAGTTGTTCAATAAAGGGCCCAAAATTAAGATAACATAGATGGGAGAGGTCTCTATGAATAGGAATTCCTAAGTATTTGATACCCTGTGAGGGCCAGGCAAATGGAAAGTTGGACTGGATGGAATCCTGTATGGATTTGGGGAGGGAGGCATCAAGGGCCTCAGACTTCGCTGCATTGATTTTAAAATTTGACCATGTAACAAAGTGATCTATTTCAGCCATAACAGCAGGGATGGATATATGTGATTTAGTGATATATACTAGGACATCATCAGCAAATAGAGAGCACTTGTACTCGGTGCCTCCCACCTCAATCCACCTAATATTGGGGTTATGGCGAATTGATGAGAGCAGGTGCTCCGTCACTAGGATGTATAAGAGAGGGGACAGAGGACATCCCTGCCTTGTCCCATTGGTGATTATGAAAGGTGATGAAAATGTTCTGACGCGCCCCCTGGGCCTTGGGACATCCGGAGCCGGACCCTTTTTGGTGGATGCTGGTGGTTGTAGTCTCCGTGGCGGCGACCCGGTTCCGTGGCTCAGGGCGGTCAAACCAGTGGCAGAACTATTTATGTGGTTTTGATGTTTAAATGTCCGACTACGCCACCCGTGGATTGCGGTCAGAGTGAACCGCCGCTGCAGGGCAGACCGCTGAGGCTGGTGTTGTGGGTGCAGCAGAGCGTAGCATAACTCCCCACGGGAGGAGTATAGCCTCAGGGCAGTGTATGCGGAGGATGGGGGTGATGGTGCAGGGCAGCAGCAGTAACGACACGGAGTCAGTGATGCTGTCCAGGGCCTTTACTCACAGTTCTTATTATCCAGACCACTTCTGCAGGTAACGGCTGCCCACGTCATACTGTGCTCACCAGGTGAGGGGCTCAGACAACTCCCAGATAACTTTGGAGCGCTTCACAGGACCCCCTTTGTGTGTCCTTTGTCTGGCCTTTCTTACCAACCCTTTTGTCCGGCTGCCTCGGGCCTCCTCTTGGTAAACTTGGCACCAGTTTCCCTGACCCTATGTGGTGCCCTCCTAGCGGGTGTAGCGAGGGGCTGCGCCACATAAAATGTCACAGCCTCCGGTTTCTAGCTGAGGGTCGTTTCCCGCCTCCACTAGTTTCGGGGACTGGTCTCCCCCTTTGGCCTGACCCCTCCACGCAGGTGGATTCGGGCGTGCGGTGGCGACTCGCCCGTCCGCACCCCTGGGATCCCTTCGTTCCTCGTTCCTGGAGGCTTCTCCGCTCCTCTTCCTTCCTTCTCCCTCTTCCAGGCCTGGGCCTCTGTTACTAGGCCCGCCTCCGGAGCAGAGCTCATGCAGAGCCCCTGCTCCCTGTCACTTCTGCTCAGACTTCTCTGCACTGAACTAAGATGGTGCCCACCTTGTATACTCCCTTCTCAATGCACCCAGGAGCTGCTTCCTCCCTGCTCCTGCACTACAGGGTTCCCCTTCCTCAGTGTTCCCTCCCCCCACTCCAGCCAGGGAAAAGGACTGTCGTGCCCATCTCAGGGGCATATTGGTCGCCCTGCCCCACGGCAATGTGGTGTAATGCATGCAGGTGTCGGGTCCTGATCCACACTCCATCCTTACCTGAGAGTGAGATATCACACCTCTGGGTGAGGTGCAATACCTCTGTAGCAACCGAGCCCTCAGGGTGCTACAGTTCCATTCATCTTCAGCCTAGGTGACGTATTGCGATACAGGGCCGTGATTTTGGCTATAAATGGGTCCCCTAGACCCCTACCCTAAGCTTTTTAAGAGAATAATATATGGCGTGCCAGGAGACTCTATGGAATGCTTTCTCAGCATCCAACGAGAGTATCTAATTACAAATTTTTAACTGCATCTAGCCCAGGAAATACTTTGTGCCTAGTAGCAGTGTCTGCTAGTCAGCGGATTATCCCGGCTGTTAAGCAAGCTACACCACCTGTAGTTTGGACACTTAATTTTTTCAAAGGAAATGCTTCGGGACCACGGGATACTCAGTGAAGAGCATCAGGAGGCACCCCAAGGCATAGGGGCTGGGACTGGCAGTAGGATGCCTTGCGGTGGACAGCCGAGCTCGATCCTTATAAAAGCTTTTTAACTGCAGCAGCTTTAGTGGATTCTACTGGAGCTGGAATTACGCGGCTGCTGGCATGAGACTTGCCCTCCAATAGATCCTTGTAAAAGGATTTAAAGTGTATTCATTCAAATTAGAGAGACAATTTAAATTAAAAAGCTTAGAGCTGCCTCCACCACAGGGGGGCTCGCTCGACCCACCAGCGGACAGGCACCAGTATTGGGAGAGGGGGGCTGGCCGTCAGGGTCCACCACGGCTCTGGCACAAACCCGGCGACACGGAGGTGGCACGGGCAGGAACGGACTGGCCGTGTCGGCTTCTCACTTTTTGGATTTTAGAAGGGCATGACATGCCTATAACTGTGTCTCCCCCTCCTTTTACTCCTCCACCTCTTTTCTTTTCGCATGACTATATGTACTTGTCACTTTTCCATGTGTTAGTTATGTCTTCTGAGCAGTTTGTCAGCTTTTGGACACCTTTGAAGGTGTTTTCTATGTGTTTCTATGTGTTTTTGTTTGCCTGCCATTGGTTTTAACGGTGTTCGAAGGTGTTCGACGAACAGTTCGACGAACAGTTCGGCGAACACACGGGTGTTCGACGAACCGAACCGAACTCGAACACTACGGGGGTGGCTCAACACTATTTATTATTGGCTATTGAAACTGTGACCATTTGTAACTCATCTAATTGCAGGGGACTATTTAAGTATTTTTCATCTGCTTCAGAGATAGCTGGAAGATCAATCCCCTCCAAATAAGTCAGGATTTGTTCTCTGCTAAACCCTGTTTTGGTTCTGTATAAGTCCTGATAAAATTCTCTGAAAGTATTTGATATTTGGTCTGGCTGATTAACCATTGCACCTTCCTTATTTTTTAAAGCGCCTATAAAGGATGTCCCTATTTGAGCCCTTGCAATCATAGCCAGTAAATGCCCTACCTTTTCCCCTTCTTCATAAAAATGTGTTTGGGAAAATAGTCGCTTATTCTTGGCCTTCTCCCTAATGTGTGTGGAGTATGCCTCCTGCGCCTCTTTCCAGGTCATTAGGTCCTCCTCTGTACCTGATTGGACAAATTTATTTTCCGTGAGTCTAACCCTGTCTTGAAAGAATTCCCCAAATTGGTTAGTTTTAGTCTTGGATCTATTCATAGCTTGTATCAAGACTCCCCTCAGACCGGCCTTCATAGCGTCCCATAGTGAGTTCTGCATCACAGAGCCGTTATTTTCTATAAAATAGTTTTGAAGAGCTGATGTAATCAAATTTATGTCTATGATTTGCAACCAAAAGGGATTCACGGACCATCTAGTAAGGGTAGCTTCCAATCTAGGCAAAAGGCATAGGCTCATCATTAGGGGTGAGTGGTCCGACAGTACTCTAGGTAAATATTCCACCCTTTCCACTAAAGGGAGAATGTGTTCTGTTCCCAGTACTAAATCTATGCGGGAGAGGGTGTTATGTGATTTAGAGTAGCAGGAGAATTGTTGTGTTTTGGGATATTTAAGACGCCATATATCAGTCAAGGATAACTCTGACAGGAGCTCACCAAACTTAGTTATGGGGGTAGCCTCTGTAGCTGTGTCTGATCTTAATCTATCCCAGTATGGGTGTACAATATTGTTAAAATCTCCCATGCATAGCACAGGGACCCCCGGTACTTTGTCTATGAGTGATGCAATTTCCTTTATAATGATATTATTATAGGGAGTGTGAATGTAGACTGCCACTAGTAATAATTCTTTGGTGAATATTCTACAATGAATCCCAATGAACCTGCCCTCCTCATCCACCTTAGCGGATATCAATTTAAAAGGGATAGATCTATGTACTAAAATACTGACGCCCCTCGAGTAACTTGAAAAGGTAGAATGAAAACTATGGCTGATCCATGAACGCTTCAGGGCCGCTATATTACTTTTTTCTAGATGTGTTTCCTGCAGACATACCACTGCGGGTGAATTTCCCCGTATATATTCCATGACAGCCGTCCTCTTTAAGGGGTCTCCCAACCCTCTCACGTTCCAAGAAAGGAATTTTACTTGGTTAGCCATTAGGATATAACGCATAGGGGATGGACAGGATACGTATGACAAGCGTTAACATAACTCCGGTTCCCAAATACAAGGCTATGATAATACCCCCTTTTCCATACAAGATCAGTGTAATCCTTACAGGTGGCAGCACTGCGCAGCACAATCTATAAACATACAACTTACAAAAACATACAAACAGAAAAATACCGATCCATCCAGAAAAACCAGATGGATGGGGATACCAGTCCAACTCGCATCCGCACATGAAGCAAGCGAGCAACCTACAAAAAGAGAAAAATAAACGTTTTTTGGGAGCCTGCCATTTTAGGATAATAGACAAAATATCCATTTTCCACTGGGCCGTGGGTTACTTGGTAAGAATTATGACTCCAACAGTCAATCAGATATCTTCTGATGGCACATGACTTAAGTTATACGTCTTCATTCAGCGTTGTGGGTTCTGGAGGAGTTGCTGTTCATTTAGATCAAGCCAGCGGAGTGCTTCCTTAGGATTTTCAAAAAAGGAGGTCGCTCCCAGGGCGGCCACTCTGAGTTTCGCCGGGTAAAGCATGGAATATGGTATTTGCAGCTGGTGTAGCTGGTGTTTCACATCCATAAATTGTGCCCTGCGTTTTGACACTTCAATGGAGTAGTCAGGGAAAAAGGACACCTTTTGGCCCTTGACGGAGATGTCCCCTTTATCACGAGCTTCCTTAAGGATGTTGTCATGGTCCTTATAGTGGAGCAGCTTCATTAGGACTGGTGGCGGCGTGGCTCTGGGTAACAGCCGAGTAGGAACTCTGTGCGCCCTTTCCACAGCAAATAGAGGGGTCAGGTGTTCTGCCCCAAACAGGGAGAGCAGCCATTTCTCAAAATACTCAGTAGGGTTATTGCTCTCGGTTTTTTCAGGGATGCCAATTACCCTTATATTATTCCGCCTGAGTCTGTTTTCCAGATCGTCAGTTTTAGCTAGCAATGCCAGGATCTGTTGGTCATGTCTGCGATAGTCACTGATAATTTGGGGCTGTTTATCCTCCAAATCACTAATTCTCCCTTCAGCTGCTGTGGCGGGTTACGCGACCACTGACGTCGGCAGGCCATCAGAAGGTAAGTATATATTTATTTTTTACCATTCTTTTACGGTAACACTATATAAATCCATGCTGGTTGCATGGATTTATATAGTGTGACCAAGTTGTCAAGCACTTTCCAAGTGATGCTAAAATCGCTTGGAAAAGCGCTTGATAACCCGCATGCAGAAATGCATGTGAAGAACGCTTCACATCCGCTTGTCCCTGGCAGGAAAAACGCATGTAAAATCTGCATGCGTTTTTTCTGCCAGGGAGATGCAGAAACGCTCAAAAAAAATCCGGAGCATTTCTGCATCGTGGGCACATAGCCTTACATTAATTGTATGACTCAATATTGAGCACACGTAGCCATCTATACATGGCGGGAGGCCACACGGCGCCATCTATAGACAGCGGGAGGCCGCACAGCGCCATCTATACACAGCGGGAGGCCGCACGGTGCTATCAATACACAGCAGGAGGCCGCACGTAGCCATCTATACACAGCAGGAGGCCACACGTAGCTATCTATACACAGCAGGAGGCCGCACGTAGCCATCTATACACAGTAGGAGACCGCATGTAGCTATCTATACACAGCAGGAGGCCGCACGTAGCCATCTATACACAGCGGGAGGCCGCATGGTGCCATCTATACACAGCAGGAGGCCACTTGTAGCTATCTATATACAGCGGGAGGCCACACGTAGCCATCTATACACAGCGGGAGGCCGCAAGTAGCCATCTATACACAGCAGGAGGCCACACGTAGTCATCTATACACAGCAGGAGGCCGCACGTAGCCATCTATACACAGCAGGAGGCCGCACGTAGCCATCTATACACAGCAGGAGGCCGCACGTAGCCATCTATACACAGCAGGAGGCCGCACATAGTCATCTATACACAGCAGGAGGTCACACGTAGCCATCTATACACAGCGGGAGGCCGCACGTAGCCATCTATATACAGAGGGAGGCCGCACGTAGCCATCTATACACAGCTGGAGGCCGCAAGTAGCCATCTATACACAGCAGGAGGCCGCACGTAGCCATCTATACACAACAGTAGGCCGCACGTAGCCATCTATCTATACACAGCGGGAGGCTGCACGCAGCCATCTATACACAGTGGGAGGCTGCACGTAGCCATCTATACACAGCAGGAGGCCGCACGGCGCCATCTATACACAGCGGGAGGTCGCACGGCGCACCCCCCAGAGACAGCGGGAGGCCGCACGCAGTCACGCACACACAAACATATACAGACATATACATACACGCATAAACACATTTGAAACATAAAAATACATATAAATAGACATCACACAATGATATCTGCCTGCACACACAAACACTCACTCAATCACACATACACACTCTCTCACATACACACTCTCTCACACACACACTCTCTCACACACACACACACTCTCACACACACACACACACAGTCTCACACACTCTCACACACACACTCTCACACACAGACACTCACACACAGACACTCTCACACACAGACACTCTCACACACAGACACTCTCACACACTCTCACACACACACACAGACACACACAGACACACGCAGACTCACCATTCCCGGCTCGGCTCCAGTCCTCCTGCTCCTTTCCGGTGCAGCACTGCAGGCCGGGCACGCACTGCGTGACGTCACAGCTAGAAGACACAGCCGCACACAGGGCCGTGTCTCCTAGCAATGACGCGGCCAGGCCAGCACAGGGAAGTTAACAGCTGCAGTGCTGGCCCGGCCGGAGAAGAAGCAGCGTCTGTGCGCCGCTGCTGGGGGAGTGGTCCGGGAGCCCCCCGCCACTGTCTGCCAGTATGTGCCGCGGCGCCGCACATATAATGAGGGCAATCTGACCATAGACACCCCGGTAGCCCAGATTGCCCTCATTATAATCCGCCTATGGTAACAACCATGAAAACATCCTTAATTGTAGGGTCTTCTGTCTGCTGGGTTGAGAGAGTGCTGAAGGGGTTAACCTCTGGCCGAAGCTGCGGGCTGCTATCTGAGGTGTCAGTATTATCTGCATTGTCACATTCTCCTGAAAGAGCAGAGAAGCGATTAGCCATCTCCCTCATCTGTGTCTGCACTGTATTACTCCAGGGGGCTGCTCTGTTTGTCCTAGCATAGCTAGCTAGTTTAACTGCAGCGTTCATGGCGTGACGTGATCACGCTACGGGCGTCTCTCTGACCCAGTGGTCAGAGCTTCAATTGCACTCGCATCTAAAACCAGTACGCTGCAGCTTCTCTGAGCCAGCTGTTAGCTTGACAGACGGCTCAGAGAACTGGTGACTCTCAGTCCGGGGGGGGGGGTGCAGAATGCAGCCGCTAAGCGAGACACCTCAGACCGCTGCATTAGGTCGGCCCGGCAGTGCCCCGCTGCCGGCTGCGCCTGGGGCCCATGCCCCGTCTGCCCCCCCGAGATACGCCTCGGGTCAGCAGTGACTGTTTAAGTAGGCACAGAAGTGGGATTTCTGCGCTGATGATGGCATCACCATCTTTGTGGAGTCCTAAAAGTCTTGGAGAACCGCATAAATGTCAGGCATCCATACCCACTCTTCAGTTGTTATATGTGGAAGCTGACCAGAATACCAACGGGCATGTTGGAGTTGGTATTCCACAACTGTCCTCTGCTGCTTACAAAGCCTTGCCAGCATGTGTAGTGTGGAGTTCCAGCGTGTGGTCACGTCGCACACCAGTCAGTGAAATGGCACTTTCATGCGCTGCTGCTGCTGTGCCAGAGCAGTGGCATCTGTAGCCGACTTGCGGAAATGGGCGCTGATGCGGCATACCTTGACCAGAAGCTCTGGAAAATCTGGGTAAGTTTACAGAAACCACTGAGCTACCAAGTTGAGCACATGTGTCAAGCATGGTACATGTGTGACCTTGCCAATCTTTACAGCCGCCACCAGGTAACACCCATTACCACACACGACCATGCCTGGTTGGAGTTTCAGCAGCAAAAACAACAGATCTGTCTGGTCTGTTATTCCTTTAAGTAACTCTGCCAATTATCTTCAGCAGTTGCCACTTCGCTGAGGCAGTGCCGCAGAGCTTCCAGCTGATGTGGGTGACGTGTTCTAAGATAGGAGATGGAGAATGAGCAAGAGGGGGTGCAGGAACTGGTGTACGAGGTGGAGGAAACCCTGATAGAAGTAGGGCCAGTAATCCTCTGCGTTGGTAGCACAGGTGCTGTGCCAGGGTCGGACTCGGCCCCGCTTTCCACAATGTTCACCCAATGTGCCGCCAGGGAAATGTAGCATCCCTAGCCGCAAGTGCTTGTCCTTGCTAAGTGGACAATGCCAGTAAGTGCGTTGATAAGGGCATGGGTGATGTTCCTAGACACGTGCTGGTAGAAGGTGGTGACGCCACAATGGGAGAAATAGTGGCGGCTGGGGACCGAGTACTGAGGGACCAAATTTGCACACCTGTAGCAGGACAATTATTATTTTTTATTTCAAACCAACGAAAAACACAAACCAAGTTCTACAGTATATGTGACAATAGTCAATTTTTGAACAAAAAAATTATATTCCTGTACCCGGCCAATTTTTTAAAATTTTTTTTAAAACCAAAGAAATGTCACACCAGGCAAGTTTTAGAGTATATGTGATAATAGTCAATTTTTGAACAACCAAATTTCTACACCTGTACCAGCCCAATTTTGTTTTTTTCTTTCAAACCAACGAAATTTCACATGAACCAAGCTTGACAGTATATATCACAATTCACCTTTTTTATACAGTTTGCAAGAAATGAAACATTTTTTATTGAAAAGATTGTTAACTAAAAGCAAACTGTGTGACAAAATATCTTTGTTTAAAAAAAAATCTTGATGGTAATAGTCAATTTTTGAACAACCAAATTTCTACACCTGTACCAGCCCAATTTTTTTTTTATTTCCAACCAACAAAATTTTACACGAACCTTGTTCGACAGTATATATCACAGGTAGAGATGAGCGAACCCGTGGATGTTCGGATTCGCTGAGTACTACGAACACACAGTAAAAAGTTTCGTTCGGGTCCGAACTTGACCTCGAACTTGACCCCGGACCCGACCTCAATACAAGTTTAGGGGGACCCGAACTTCGATGCTTTATAGTGGCTTTAAAATGGTCATAGTCAGGGCTAAGGGGCTGCAAAAAGTAGCTAAATGGGGGTAAGAGCAGGACAATTGCCCTGCAAACAAATGGGGATAGAAAAATGACTTAAAGGGGTTCTTTTTACCATAGCAATCATGGTAAAGTAAGAAGTAAATGAATAACATAAAAATTTTAACCGTGCCCTCACAGAGACTGAGGCTTGCTGCTTCCAGTCCAGTTAAAAATTTCACCCACAGAGCATGGGGCACAGTACCCCTATATTAGCAGCTTACAAATTTCACCTACAGAGCATGTTTCCAAATTTATCGCTCAGAAGCTGATAACCAATTTCACCCACAGAACATGTTACCACATATATTCCACAGAAGTTAATAACAAATTTAACCACATAGCATATTGTTGACACATTTCCCCCACAGAAGCTGACAATAAATTTCACCCACAGAGCATGTTTTCACATTTCTCTGAGAAAGCTGATAAAAAATTTCACACCCAGACAATGGGACACAGTACCCCCACAACTCAAAAATATCTGCTCCAGTAGCGTATATTACATATGTCGCAGAAGAAAAGCTGGTAGTATGATCTTGGATCGATCTGGTGGTCTGCAGCGAGGCCGGCTACTGTCAATCAAGTTAAAAATTTCACCCATATAGCATGTTTTCACATTTTCCCCACAGTACAAAATGTTACAAATGCCACCAATGAAAAACTGATAGTATGATCTTGGATCGATCTGGCAGTCCGCAGCAAGGCTTGGAACTGGCAGTCAAGTTAAAAATTTCTCCCACATAGTATGTTGTTGACACATTTCCCCCACAGAAGTTGATAATAAAGTTCACCCACAGAACATGTTTTCAAATTTCCCTGAGAAAGCTGATTAAAAATTTCACACCCAGACAATGGGCACAGTACCCCCACAGATTAAAAATGTCTGCTTCAGTAACGTTTGTTACTAATTCCGCCAATGAAAAGCTGGTAGTATGATCTTGGATCGATCGGGCAGTCCGCAGCGAGGCATGATACCGGCAGTCAAGTTAAAAATTTTAGCCACATAGCATGTTGTTGATATATTTTCCCCACAGAAGCTGATAATAAATTTCACCCACAGAGCATGTTTTCACATTTCCCTGAGAAAGCTGATTAAAAATTTCAGACCTAGACAATGGTGCACAATACGCCCACAGCTCAAAAATGTCTGCTCCAGTAGCGTATGATACAAATGGCGCCGATGAAAAGCTGGTAGTATGATCTTGGATCGATCTGGTGGTCTGCAGCGAGGCCTGCTGTAACATCTCTGGCGGCGTGCTGACATGGCTTACCACCTCCCACCATGCAAGACCGCCATCTTAACTATCAATCCAGGCTGCACACTTTGCTTCAGTACCTGCTGTGTCTTTTGTCTGATTGCTTAGGGTGGTGGCGCGACTACTGCCTGATTCTTATAGTTACTGTGTGCGCACTCCTAATGCCTCCCCAGCCTATTGCTGTGAGTCACTGGATACTTAAACCCCCTCCACCCACTAGGGGGTGCCTGAGCAACACTTTCATTCAGTGTGTTCTGTGCAACTGAGTTGCCAGGTCCTATCCTGTATCTTGTCTGTTTCCGCCCCTGGGGGCTGTATACTCAGGCCTGTTACCTGTATCTGTGACTTCTAGTCTGTCTCCGCCACCCTGGGGGCTGAGTTCCCAGGCTCGTTCCTGTATCTTGTTCCTGGTTCAGTTCCTGTCTGAACTGTGTCCTAGCCCGTTACCTGTTTCTCTCTATGTCCGAACCTTCCCTTTTCCTGCACTGTCTGAACCTGCACCTAACTCCAACTCGTCTCTGAATTTCTGTTTGTGAGTTTTGTGTACACTCGCTACTTCATTGTAAGTACCTTGTGTGTATCTGGTTCTGCTTGTTCACCACACTTGCAGTTTTGCTCTGCCCTGCTTGTTCACCGCACCTGTGGTTTCACTCTGCTCTGCTTGTTCACCGCACCTGCGGTTTCGCTCTGCTCTGCTTGTTCACCGCACCTGCGGTTTTGCTCCACTCTGCTTGTCCACCGCAACTGCGTTTTTTCTCTGCTTGTTCACCGCACCAGCGGTTTCGCTCTGCTCTGCTTGTTCACCACACCTGCGGTTTTGCTCCACTTTGCTTGTCCACAGCACCTGCTGTTTCGCTCTGCTTGTTCACCGCACTGGCGGTTTCGCTCTGCTCTGCTTGTTCACCGCACCAGCGGTTTCGCTCTGCTCAGCTTGTTCACCGCACCTGCGGTTTTGCTCTGCTCAGCTTGTTCACCGCATCTGCAGTTTCGCTCTGCTCAGCTTGTTCACCACACCTGAGGGTTTTGCTCTGCTCTGCTTGTTTACATCACCTGCGGTCTTTGCTCTGCTCTGCTTGTCTACCGCACCTGCGGGTTTTGCTCTGCTCTGCTTGTCTACCGCACCTGCGGGTTTTGCTCTGCTTGTCTACTGCTCTGCTCTGCTTGTCTACCGCATCTGTGGGTTTTGCTCTGCTCTGCTTGTCTACTGCATCTGCGGGTTTTGCTCTGCTCTGTTTGTCTACCGCATTTGCGGGTTTTGCTCTGCTCTGCTTGTCTACCGCACCTGCGGGTTTTGCTCTGCTCGTCAACTGCACCTGCAGGTTTTGCTCTGCTCTGCTTTTTTACCGCATCTGCGGCTTTTTCTCTGCTCTGCTTGTCTACCGCACCTGCGGGTTTTGCTCTGCTCTGCTTGTCTACCACACCTGCGGGTTTTGCTCTGCTCTGCTTGTCTATCGCACCTGCGGGTTTTGCTCTGCTTGTCTACTGCACCTGCGGGTTTTGCTCTGCTCTGCTTGTCTACCGCATCTGCTGGTTTTGCTCTGCTCTGCTTGTCTACCGCATCTGCGGGCTTTGCTCTGCTCTGCTTGTCTACCGCATCTGCGGGTTTTGCTCTGCTCTGCTTGTCTACCACACCTGCGGCTCCGTTCCTGTGTCCCAGTCTGTACTGGTCCCTATCCTGCCTGTGTTCCTACCTGCCAGTACCCGCCTGTCTGCATGCCAGCTACGCCTGCCAGTGCCCACCTGTCTGGTTGCCAGCTGTGCCTGCCAGGGTCCACCTGTCTGCATACCAGCCGTGCCTGCCAATGCCCACCTGTCTGCATACCAGCTGTGCCTGCCAGTGACGCGCCCCCTGGGCCTGTGCTGCTGCTGCTGTGCAGGGGGAATACCCGGAGCCGGATCGCTGGGGGTTGTAGTTCTCTGTGGCGGTGACCCGGTCCGTGCCCAGGGTGGTCAAACCAGTGGCAGTCTATTTGTATGGTAATAAGTGTCCGACTACGCCACCCGTGGATTGCGGTCAGTGGGGACCGCCGCTGCGCTGCAGACCGCTGAGGCTGATGTTGTTTGCGCAGCTGAGTATGGGATGACTCCCCACGGGAGAAGTATTGCCTCAGGGCAGCTAATGTGGATGATGGTGGTAGTGATGGTGTGAGGGTCCCAGTGCTAGTGGTGCTGGAGCGGCAAGGAATCACAGAGACGTGTGGTGCAGTTTCCAAAGCTTTACTCACAGTTGTTGCTCCGGTCACTTCGGCCAGCAGTGACCGCCCGAGCCGTGCTGCGTCCACCAGGTGAGGGACTCGGTCAACTCCCAAGCAATTCCAGAGTGTGGCTGAAAGCTCCCCTCTCTTCCTTTCTACTGGCCGTCCCCACCAGTGACCCACCTTTGTCCAGCTTCCTCGGGCCTTCTGTTGGTGAAACCTCTCTCCGGTCTCCCTGACCCTATGCGGTATGCCTTTCTGGTGGATGTAGTGAGGGGTCGCACCAAAATGTGGTCACAACCTCCGGTTTTGGCTGAGGATTAGTCGCCTCCACCAATTCGGGTTCTGGTACCCTGCTCTGCCAACCCTTCACCCAGTATCTCCTCTGAGAATATGGGGTTCCTTCTGCCTTCGTGTCTCTGGGCCTTTCTTTGTGTTCCTTGCCTCCTTTCTCCTCCGTTTCAGTTCCTTTCTTACTTTCCTTCCTGTTCCTTCTCCTTTCTCTTTCTGCTGTCTCAGGCCTCCACTCCAGGCTTGCCTCTGGAACTGGGCCCAGACTGAGCCACAGCTCCCTGTCAGCTCTCTCTGGCTGAGCTCCTCTCTGAACTGACCACTGACCTAAGATGGTGCCCACCTTATATACCTCCTTCTGACACCCGAGCCCAGGTGACTAGCAACCAATGGGCTCCTACCTATGCCCAGAAACCCACCCCTATCTGCTCCTACACCACTGGGTTTTCCTCCCCCTCCCCACTCCAGCCAGGAACAGAAGCTATCGTGCCTGCACTCTGTCTAGTGGGAGCACCGTTGGTCTGTTCCTCGGAAATGGGGTGTGTGTGGTGCATGCAGCCTACTGAGCCCCGGTCCACACTCCATCCTTACCCGGGAGTGGAATATCACACCTCTGGTTCGAGGTGCAATACCCCTGTAGCAGCCGAGTCCTCGGGGTGCTACACCAGTATCCACCTGTCTGTATGCCAGCCTAACCTGCCTGTTCCTACATTCCCCGATGTGAGTCAACAGCTGTGACCGGGGTCTGACCTGGAGTAGCACCTGGTCCCTCTGCTTGATTCCTCCCTGGTTCACGGAGTCGACTGAGCTGCCGTGTGACCTTGGTCGGACCGAGTTGATACTTAGTTACGCCCCTCCAGGCACTCCTCGGTTCATGGTCCAGTGGGATCACTAATCATGCTCACGCCAGGCAGTCTGGGCATGTGCGTAACACCTGCTACTGTCAATCAAGTTAAAAATTTCACCCATATAGCATGTTTTCACATTTTCCCCACAGCTCCAAAATTTCACCTCCAGTAGTGTACAAGCAGCCGCAGATAAAATGCTCGTAGTTTCATTCTGGATACAGCTGGAGGTCCGCCACGAGGCTTGCAACTGCCAGTTCCAGACCCTTTGCCTTGAGACACCTCCTAATGCTCTTGTCTTAGGGTCTCGGGGGCCCTCAGTGTTTCCCTTGAGAAATTAGTGTTCAAAGCAGGCAACCACGCCTGAATTCTTCAGCTAGGGATAATGGAATTGTACTCTGTTTCTATTTTTTTGTTTTTGTTCCAATTGGGAATGATTAAGAGGGGACCCGGTGGAATACAAAGTGAAGGAACTGGACGCACTCTCAGCCATCCAAACTCAAACCACCCACAGGCATGGTTGCAGAGTACACACGTGTAATGGAGAATCAGGTTTCTACTCCAGAGACGCAACCTAATAAACATGTACCACATCCAAGAAAGGCAGCAGTCAAGCAAATTAACCACTTCTCAAATGAGTCAGCAGCTAATATTGCAAGACATAATAGCCATCCATGACAATTTAGAGGCTCTGTAATTGGAATGAGTACTTTAATCCTTTAATGGGCTTTAGGCCAAGCCACAATTATTTTTTTGGCACACTACTCGTACAGACATAGCTGCAGAGTACACAGAGGCTTTTGGGCCTAGTATCCCCACCGAAGCTAATAACAAATTTCACCCACAGAGCATGTTTCCACATTTCTCCCACAGAAGTTGATAACAAATTTCACACCCAGACAATGTCCCACAGCACCACGACAGACAGGGTTGCAAAGTACACACAGCGGCTTAAAGGCACATTACTCCCACAGATCTGGGTTCAGAAGTACACAATTTGCAAGAAATTAAACATCTTTTACTGAAAAGATAGTTAACTAAAAGTAAGTTGTGTTTTTATATCAAACAAAAGAAAATTCATACAAACTACGTTGTGGACTATATGTGACAATAGTCAATTTTTGGAACAAAAATATTTTAACTGTACCAGCCCAAGATTTTTGGTGTTTTTAAAACAAACAATATCTCACACCAACCAAGTTTTAGAGTATATGTGACAATAGTTAGTTTTTGAATAACCAAATTTCTACACCTGTACCAGACCAATTTTGTTTTTTATTTCAAACAAAGAAGATTCACAAAAATCAAGTTGAGGTGTATATGTGACAATAGTAAATTTTTGGAACAAAAATATTTTAACTGTACCAGGACAGTAGTTTTTAAAAATGTTAACCCACTGTAATTTTACACAAAGCACGGTAAACTGTATGGATGACTAATTGAATCCCTAAAAAATTATTATTTTTTTTAACTTTTCTATACTACTGTAATGTAACAATGACCGCGTTAAACTGTATTGGTGACTAATTGAATCTATAAAAAAAATTTGAACATAAATATTTTGAAACTGTACTTCATATACTCCTACAATCCTAAACGCTTTGACCGGAAAAAAATAAAGGAGGGTAAGACAGTAATCCTTTTCAGGTATATGCTGCTCCTTCCTCGGGAGGCTGGTGGAGCATGATTCCCAGGTGCCTGGGCTGTAAGTGACCCAGCTTTGGGTAGTGCAGGAGCACTAAATAGATGACAGCTCCAGCATCGGAGGTATGGAACCTCAAGGTCAGTACGATCTCTTGGGGGCGGTAGTCCCTCTTTGAGCCACCTCGATGAGTCTCTTCCAGGCCTGTCCATTTCTCAAGAAGGGTTTATCCTGCTCCCTTCCTTCTGGCATCACACACACCGCATACCAGCGATGTTGACCCCTCATTTTGAGGAACGTGACCCTTGTTCCAGCCATCGGCTCTTGCACCCTTCGAGGCAAGTGTTTAGTCTCTACTGCCCGCTGGTTGAACGAGATGTGATGACGGATCCCAAACTCTTCGATGGACCCCCTTCTCTGCTGCTGGTCGTACGTAACAACCTTCACCTGGGATGCTAACTGTCGATACCTTGCGGCTAGCGGGCCTGCTAGCATTTCTCCAGCCCTGGTCCTGGCTCACCTACTTCTCTCTTCCCTGTATGCCCATCATTCCGCTTACTAATTGCTTGTTCCTGGTTCAGTGAAGGCTGCAGCAAGGGTTTGGGCCTTTGTAGTTGTCGTAAAGCGGCCAGTTCCGGACCACAGGCTTCTGCCACCGCTGCTGTCGTGCCAGCTTGGCCTGGCTCCGATATACCTCCGGTTGCTCCCTTAGGATTCTCTAGGGATTCAGCCATCTTTGTTGCCTTGGACCAATACATTTTGGATCAATTTTTTTTTGAGCGTTATATACCACCAAAATGTACCCAAGAACACGTTATACTGTATGGATGAGCAATATAATACCGATACATTTTGGATCAATTTTTTTGAGGGTTATATGCCCACGAAATGTACCCAAGAACACGTTTATACTTACTCTATGGATGACTAATTTAATCCAGATACATTTTTAACCCTTTTTTGTACTGTTATATATCACAGAAATGTACCCCAGACCACGGAATAATGTACGGCTGAAAATTTAACCCAGCAAAAATTTTTAACGCTTTTTATGAGTGTTAAATATCACAAAAAATTATTAAAACGCATGTAATAATGTATGGTTGAGAATTTTAACCCAGCAAAAAATTGTAACGCTTTTTTTGAGTGTTATATGGCACAGAAATGTACCACAAAGCACGTAGAACTGTATAGGTGAGAAATGTAACCCAGCAAAAATCTTAAATGCTTTTTTGAAGTGTTATACCACAAAAATGTACCCCTGAACACAGTATAGTGTATGGGTAAGAAATTTAACCTAGGAAAAATTTTTAACGCTTTTTTGTACTCTTATGTATCACAAAAATGTACCCCAGATCACGGAATAGTGTATGGGTGAGAATTTTAACCCTGTAAAAAATTTTAACACTTTTTTTTGAGTGTTATATATCACAGAAATGTACCAAAAAGCACATAATACTGTATGGCTAAGAAATTTAACCCAGCAAAATTTTTTAACACTTTTTTGTACTGTTATATTTATTTATTTATTTTACTCACTTATATAGCGCCATTAATTCCACAATGCTTTACAGACCTTATCGGCACTGTCCCCATTGGGGCTCACAATCTACATTCCCTATCAGTATGTCTTTGGAATGTGGGATGAACCTGGAGGAAACCGACGCAAGAAACCCACCTGGAGGAAACCTGGAAGAACCTGGAGGAAACCCACGAAAACACGTGAAAAACATACAAACTCCTTACAGATGTTGTCCTTGGTGGGATTTGAACCCAGGACCCCAGTGCTGCAAGACAGCAGTGCTAACCACTGAGCCACCGTGTTGCATATCACAAAAATGTAGCCCAGACCACGGAATAATGTATGGTTGAGAAATTTAACCCAGCAGAATTTTTTAACGCATTTTTGAAGTGTAATATATCACAGAAATGTACCCCAGAAATCGGAATAATGTATGGGGTAAGAAATTTAACAGAGCAACATTTTTAAATGCTTTTTTTGAGTGTTACATATCACACAAATGTACCCCAGAACATGGAATAGTGTATGGGTGAGAAATTTAACCCAGCAAAAAATTTTAACATTTTTTGGCAGTTTTACATATCCCAATAACCGTGTTAAACTGCATGGATGACTAATTTAACCCCTTTAAAGCCCAGGGCGTACTAATATGTATCTGTGCCCTGGGACTTGAGAGCCTGATACGTATTAGTACGCCCTATCTTTAATGTGGCACAGCGACCGAAGTCGCGGTGATCGCATTAAATTTCTGGCCCCATCTTACCTCTGGGTAAGATGGGGCCAGAAATTTAATGCGATCACCGCGACTTCGGTCGCTGTGCCGCCCCCCCCCACACCAGCGATCGCTGTGATTAGCTGTTCAAATCTGAACAGCCAATCACAGCATTTGTCACTGTTTCCGGCAATCTGATTGCCGAAACAGTGATCTGCAGCCTAGGATTGGTGCTCCTAAGAGCACTGATCCTAGGTTGCTACTAGGAGACCCGAGCCCTGGCCCCAAAGCGCTAAGATCGGCACAATCGCCGATCACATCGATTGCACCGATCGTAGCGTGACCGCGCGGTGACAGCACGGTCATGGCGCGGTGACCGGCTTGTGACCTGCCTGCCACCACCCCAAGACCCCCTGTAATGAATGTAAAGCCCCCAGACTGCTGTGACTGGAGCGATCGATGATGACATTGATCGCTCCAATCAGAGTACCTGAATACAGGTGACAGGGCGGTCACAGGGACGTGTCACCTCCTTGTGGTGCATGCTCTGCCCCAGCCATGTCTGATTGGTGCGATCAATGTCACCAATCAGATGACTGGGGCAGAGCCTGCACCACAGGGGGTCACCGCCCTGTCACCTGTATTCAGGTACTCTGATTGGAGCGATCGATGTCATCATCACCACCCTGCAGACCCTCACACTTGGTGAGGACTTCTACTGAGCGGTCACGTCTGATCTGTCTGTTGCTGGGCCTTGTAGTGCCACAGAATATTCTGTGACACCACAAGACCATCTTCTCATCTGCTCCAGTCGCTGCTGCTGCTCCTGGATCTTTTGCTCCGGCGTCCTGGATTTCCTGCTCCTGACCTGTTGTGGTTCCTGTTCCAGAGTCTGCTGTGATTCTGCTGAAGAACAGAGAAGACTTTGGTAAGAACATCTCTGTTCTCCCCTCATCCAACCCAATCTCCCCTTCCCCCTCTTTTTACCCCCCTTCCCACCATTTTTTTTTGTGCGTCCTGCAGCGGTCTCCAGCTCCGCTCCCGGTCTTCAGTGCCGCTTCTGGTCTCCAGTCCCCTGCTCCGAGCTCCCGGGCTCTAGCTACGGGCTCCCGATCTCCAGGTCTGGGCTCCTGCTTCAGGCTCCCGATCTCCTGCTCCGGGCTCCCGGTCTCCTGCTCCAGTCTGGGTCTTATATTCTGGTCCACCCCATTCCCCCTCACCCCAGTGTCCCTGTTAATTCTCTCGGTTTTGGTCTCCAGCTCCAATACCGGTCTCCTGCTTCTGGGCTCCGTCTCCTGCTCCAGGCTCCCGGTCTCCTGCTCCGGGCTCCCGGTCTCCTGCTCCGGGCTCCCAGTCTCCTGCGCCGGTCCTGCTGCTGATCCTGCTCCAGAGTGTGCTGCTGAAAGAAGAACAGAGAAGACTTTGGTAAGTCCATCCACCCCAATTCCCCTCTTCCCACTCCCCACACATCCGTGTGCACATCCAGCAGCCACCGAGTGTTGATTGGTGACATAGTTCATCAATCCACACTCGTGCTCGCTGTTTTCACCACATGCAGTAGTTCCTTTTTCCACACACTCTAAATAAAGTATTGACACACACGCACCACATACATAACAAAAAAAAATGTCCCACTCATCCCAAACTTGCTATTCAGTGGAGGAGGCATACACTTTTCTTGCCTCCGACACTGACAGTGAGAATCCCACATTTCTTTATTTTTCTGACTCCTCGTTGTCTTCCTCCTCCTCCTCTTCTTCCTCCTCTTCCTTCTCAGGTGATGCTGGACCGCCCCGCAGTCGTCCCAGGAGAGAAGATGATCCAGCGCCCCCCACTACTGATCCCATATGGACCTCGCCCCCCCCGAAAATTATGAGCCACTGATTCCTGATTTCGTGGAGGAATCAGGAAGCAAGTTTGACCGTCACAGAAATAGACGTTTTCAAAGACTTTTTCTATGAGGATTTCGTAAACCTCATGGTGGGCCAAACTAATTTATACGCTCATCAATCAACCCCTCTTCATCATTTTCTAACTGGACTCCTGTAGACGCAGTAGAAATTATGAAGTTTTGGGACCTGGTCCTTCATATGGGGATCCTGAAGCAGCTAGAACTTCGGCAATACTGGAGTGTTGACGTTTTGTATAACACTCCAGTGTTCCGAATGGTCATGATCCGGAAACGTTTTCAGGCCATCCACAAGTTCTTGCATTACCAAGATAATGCAAGGTGTCCTGCACTTGATGACCCGAACTTTGCTGAAGTGTACATGCCGCAAAGGGACATCTGCGTGGATGAGTCCTTAATCACTTTTAAGGAGCGGCTTGGATTCCGGCAGTACCTGCCCAGTAAGAGGGCCAGGTACGGAATCAAGCTGTATAAACTGTGTGAGAGTACCTCAGGGTACACTCACAAGTTTAGAGTTTATGAAGGGAAGGACTCCCGGATTGAACCCCCTGAATGTCCCCCTGTTCTGGGAGTGAGTGGGAAAATTGTGTGGGACTTGGTGCACCCACTGCTGGATAAAGGTTATCACCTGTAGGTGGATAACTTTTATACCAGTGTCCCTCTCTTCAAGTCCCTCTCTGCGCGATGTCCCGCAGCCTGCGGTACTGTCCGCAAAAATCAGAGATGCCTCCCAAAGACGCTAATTGGGCAGCTGCTCAGAAGGGGTGAGAGCAGAGCCCAATGTAGCGACCACCTGCTGGTGGTCAAGTACAAGGACAAGAGCGATGTCCTTATCTTGACCACCATACATGGTGATGGCAGCACCCTCAGCATTGTACGAGGTTCCACTACACAGGTCGTAAAACCAGACTGTGTAGTGGGGTACAACAAGTAAATGGGGGGAGTTGATCTCTCTGATCAAGTCCTCCAGCCGTACAGTGCTTTGAGACAGGCCAGGGTGTGGTACAAGAAACTGGCTGTGTGCATTGTTCAGATGGCAATGCACAATGCTTTCCTTCTGTCACAATGTGCAGGCCAGACTTCTATGTTGTATCTTCACTTCTAGGAGGCAGTTTTCAAGGCCCTAATATTTGGCAGCAGTGACGGAGCGGGCTCCAGTACTTCCAGAACTGAAGGACCTCGAATTGTTCCAGGCCAGCATTTCCCGGGGCAGATCCCTCACAGCGGAAAAAAAGGTAAGTCACAAAAGAAGTGTCGAGTGTGTTATAAAAGGGGAATATGCAAGGACACCATTTATCAATGTGACACCTGCCCCAACAAACCTGGCCTGTGCATGAAAGAATGCTTCAGGAGGTACCATACTTCCATGGACTACTAAATTAATTTCTGACATATGACAACCTGACAAACACTACACAACTGACGTAGTGTTCGTCAGGTTGTCCTATGTCAGTTGCTTAGTGTTCGTCAGGTTGTCCTACACAACTGACGTATGACAGTACATTATAAAGTTCAAAAATCAGCTATCACTTCCAAAAACGGGGCATTTGTTGGGCATTTCCACTGTTCAGGCACATCAGGGGCACTGACAACGTGACATGACGCCCGCAGACCGTTACATAAAAGCCTGCATTCCAAAGCGTCACTCCTTCCCTTCCGGGCCCTGACATGCGCCCAAACAGTAGTTTTCTCCAACACATGGGGTATCAGCGTACTCAGGAGAAATTGCACAACAACTTATGGGGTAAAATTTCTCCTGGTACCCTTGTAAAAATATTTTTTTTAGCATTTTTGTGGAAAAAATGTTTTTTTTTTATTTTCACAAGTCAATATTATAATTTTCTGTGAAGCACCTGGGGGTTCAATGGGTTCACCACACATCTAGATAAATTCATTTGGGATCTAGTTTCCAAAAAGGGGGCACTTATTGGGCATTTCCATTGTTTAGGCACATCAGGGGCTCTGAGAACATGCCATGACGCCCGCAGACCCTTCCATCAAAGTCTGCATTCCAAAGCGTCACTCCTTCACTTCCGAGACCTAACATGCGCCCAAACAGTAGTTTTCTACAACACATGGGGTATCAGCGTACTTAGGAGAAATTTCGCAACAACTTTTGGAGTCCAATTTCTCCTAGTACCCTCGTGAAAATAAAAATATTGCGGTTAAAAGATCGTTTTTGTGGAATAATGTATTTTTTTTCACGGATCTACGTCATAAACCTTTGCAAAACACTTGGGGGTTCAAAGTGCTCACAACACATTAAAAATAAGTTCCTTGAGGGGTCTAATTTCCAAAATGGGATCACTTGTGGGGGGTTTCCACTGTTTAGGCACATCAGGGGCTCTCCAAACGCAACATGGGGTCCGCTGTCAATTCCAGCGAGTTTTGCATTGAAAACGTCAATTGGTGCTCCTTCCCTTCCGAGCCCTGCCGTGCACCCAAACAATGGCTTTCCCCCACATATGAGGTATCAGCGTACTCAGGAGAAATTGCACAACAACTTTTGGGGTCCAATTTCTCTAGTACCCTCGTGAAAATAAA
Source organism: Phyllobates terribilis (assembly GCF_046119375.1). Taxonomy (NCBI): domain Eukaryota; kingdom Metazoa; phylum Chordata; class Amphibia; order Anura; family Dendrobatidae; genus Phyllobates; species Phyllobates terribilis. The sequence goes on along the minus strand of NW_027362762.1, from coordinate 339,471,519 downwards.
AATATTGCAGCTAAAAGATCATTTTTGTGGAAAAAAAATGATTTTGGCTCTACGTCATAAACTTTTGCAAAACACTTGGGTTGTTCAAAGTGCTCAACACACATCTACATAAGTTCCTTAAGGGGTCTAGTTTCCAAAATGGGGTCACTTGTGGGGTTTTCCACTGTTTAGGCACATCAGGGGCTCTCCAAATGCGACATGGGGTTCGATGTCAATTCCAGCGAGTTTTGCATTGAAAATGTCAATTGGTGCTCCTTCCCTTCTGTGCACCCAAACAATGGCTTTCCCCCACATATGAGGTATCGGCGTACTCAGTAGAAATTTCACAACAACTTTTGGGGTCCAATTTGTCCTGGTACCCTTATGAAAAAAAAATTGGTGTCTAAAATAAAATTTTAGTGAAAAAAAGTCAATGTTCATTTTTTCCTTTCACGTTCAATTTATTGGTGTGAAGCACGTGAAGGGTTAATAAACTTCTTGAATGTGGTTTTGAGCACCTTGAGGGGTGCAGTTTTTAGAATGGTGTCACTTTTGGGTATTTTCTGTCTTAAAGGCCCCTCAAAGTCACTTCAAATGTGATGTGGTCCCTAAAAAAAATGGTGTTATAAATTTTGTTGGAAAAATGAGAAATCGCTGGTCAACTTTTAACCCTTATAACTCCCTAACAAAAAAAATTGTGGTTCCAAAATTGTGCTGATGTAAAGTAGACATGTGAGAAATGTTATTTATTAACTATTTTGTGTGATATATCGCTCTGATTTAAGGGCATGAAAATTCAAAGTTTGAAAATTGTGAAATTTTCTATATTTTTGCCAAATTTCCATTTTTTTCACAAATAAATTCAAGTGATATCGAAGAAATTTTACCATTATCATGAAATACAATATGGCACGAAAAAACAGTCTCAGAATCAGGGGGATCCGTTGAAGCGTTCCAAAGTAATTACCTCATAAAGTGACAGTGGTCAGAATTGTAAAAATTGGCCTGGTTATTAACGTGCAAACCACCTTGGAGGGTAAAGGGGTTAATCGAGAAAAAAATTTGGAAAGTAAATATTTTTAAAGTGTACTTTTACACTCATAAAGGCTTTGCAGAAAGTTCAAAGCCAGGAAAAAATGATAAGGACAGTCATCCATAGACCCCTGAAAGGCAACAACTTGTGCGCATCATTGAAATATTTCTAAAGTGTAGTTGCTGTACTCCTACACTCATAAAGGCGGGTAATACAGTAATCCTCTTCAGGTGTCTGCTTTTTCTCCTTCCTTCGGAGGTTGGCAGGACTGTCTACACTTGTTTCCTGGACCCCGATTCTCATGTGCCTGGGCTGTAAGTGACCCGGTTTCCGGTAGTGCCGGAGTCTCTGACATATAGAAATGGGCAACAGCCCACTGTGTCCGCTGCACCATCAGCTGCTCCTGCATGGGAGGTGGGGAGCTCCAAGAACAGTATGCTCTCTCGGGGGGTGGTAGTAGCCCTGTCTTGAGCCGCCTCAAGGAGCCTCTCCCAGGCCCGTTCATTCCTCAAGAAGGGTTCATCCTGCTTCCTTCCTTCTGGGATCACAGAAAGTGCATACCAGCGATGTTGCCCCTCCATTTTGAGGAACATGACCCTGGTACCAGCCGTCAGCTCTTGCAGCCTTCGAGGCAAGTGTTCAGTCTCTTCTGCCTGATGGTTGAACAAGACGTGATGACGGGTCCCAAACTCTTCAATGGACCCCCTTTCTCTGCTGACGGTAATAAGTAATGACCAGCCCCCCGGGGTGCCAATTCTCGGTACCTTGAGGCTAGTGGGCCTGATAACATATCTCCAGACCTGGTCCTGGCTCGCCTCCTTCTCACTTCCGACCTGCCTAGGCCCTGCAGTCCACTCACCAGTTCCTGGATCTTGCCTCTCCCTTCTGCAGTCTGCAAGAACCCCAGTGGTAAAGGATGCGGCCTGAGTTTGGGCTTTGGTGGTTCCGAGAAATCGGCTGGATCAGGACCACAGGCTCCTGCCACCTGCTCTGGCTCCAATATTCCTCTGGTCATTTCCTCTGGAGTCTCCCGTGGTTCTGCCACCATTGTCGCCCACTAAGCATGTTACACTGTAAGGATAACTAATTGAATACAGCAAAAAATTTTAATACTTTATTGGAGTGTTCAGTATCACAAAAATATACCCCAGACCAGAGAATATTGTATAGGTGAGAAATTTAACCCAGCAAAATTTTTTAACACTTTTTTGGAGTGCTAAATACCACAAAAATGTACCAAAAAGCAAGTGATTCTGTATGGCTGAGAAATGTAACACAGCGCAAATTTTTAAACGCTTTTTTGGAGTGTTATATACTGTATGGCTGAAAAATTTAACTCAGCAAAATTTTTAAATGCTTTTTTGGAGTGTTATATATCGCAAAAATGTACACCAGAACACGGAATACTGTATGGCTGAGAAACTTAACCCAGCAAAATTTTTAAATGCTTTCTTGGAGTGTTATATATTGCAAAAATGTACCCCAGATCACGGAGTAGTGTATGGGTAAGAAATTTAACCCAGGAAAAAAAATGTAACACTTTTTGGAGTGTTAAATATCATAAACATGTACAAAAAAGCACATAATATAGTATGCCTGAGAAATTTAACCCAGCAAATTTTTTAAACCCTTTTTGGAGTATGGTATATCACAAAAATGTACCCTAGAACACGGAATAGTGTATGGTAAGAAATTTAACCTAGAAAATGTTTTTAACACTTTTTTGGAGTGTTAAATATCACAAAAATGTACCAAAAAGCAGGTAATACTGTATGCGTGAGAAATTTAACCCAGTCAAAATTTTTTTTTTTAAATCAAATGTTTTTTATTAATTTTTATAAAGGTTTTCACAAGAGAAAAAATAAAAAAACAACAACCAGACAAACATTACAAAAACACAGTTCTCCACCCCGCAACCTTAAGAAGCATTAAAGACAAGTTATTTATACATCTTCGCTTTTCAAAATCAGCATAATTAGATGAACAATTATTTGAACATAGTAACAAAAGTCAATCCAATTTCATATAACTTGTGGAAGTACTAATAACATTTTTATTAATTTTCAAAGAAGTTCAATTTGAGGCATCATATAAACGTAACTCAAAGCAAGCCGAGGCGAAATCTCCTCAGTACTCTAGATGTCAAATCACAGCCATCAATCCATAGACCCCATATCTTGTCAAATTTAGTGATAGCATCTCTTTTTAGGTATATGCCTTTTTCCAAATTTACTAAATTCTGATATCATAGGCTCCTGATCTGCTAACAATTTTTGGGCTATCCCCGCAGCACATATTCGATTTGCACACTTAGACATGTGCCGACGAGCTGCTCTCCCTAATTCTCTCAATGTACAGTGGAAACCTGAGAGAAGCAGGAAGAGAAGCTCGTTGTCACGTGACCGTAAATATGAAAATCGCATGTGAGTGAAGTGGCCATGTCATGACTGCTGGAACCAGCAAGCAGAGCTGAATCCTGACAGTAAGTATATTATACGCTGTTAGGATTGGCTACGCGCTTCATTCTATAATTAAAGGGCTCATCCAGATTTGAGATGAAAGTCTGCAGTCACTCTGTGACCGCAAGCTTCTGAATTCTCACAGCGCATGCACTGCACACTTTTAGGTTTCTCCCTTGCACAAGTATGCGATTTGTACACTTCTGGCCATATTCCGACTAGACGTATCCGGCGTCGCTCAATTAATTTTCATTGAGTGAGGCCACGCATTCCTAGTTAGCTTGTGACTGCATGTATGCAAATCACCGGAACGAGAGAATTCTGACAGCGTGCAGTGTGCACGGTGAGAATTCAGAAGTCTGCAGTCACATAGAATGACTGCAGACTCATCACAAACTTGGACAACCCCTTTAATGCTCCTAACATAAATAAAAATATGAGAATTAGTCAGTATTACAAATAACATTTACATCCTGGTACCTGATAGATGATGTTGTCTCTGGAGTCGTTCTCTTTCTTTTCTTCTTCATCTTGTCCAGACATCATGATGAGTTTTCACATCCACAGCTCGTCTCTGCAGACTTCCATATTCTCTGGTCTACTGCAGCGCATCCCCACATGATGCCTTTAAAGATAGCAGTGTCATTATAATGCTCCTGAATAAAAATATCTGCCCCAGATTGAGACCCTGAATAAATAATTGTCCCCCACTATATTTCCTGCACGGAATATGACCCCCACACAGTCCCTCTTATGGTACATGCCCTCCACACTGCTCTCTCCTTTCCATACTGGGTCTCCTCTTCACATTTTCCTCTCACACTGTGTCCCCCACCTATAGGGCCCAGTCTCTATAGTGTTCCCCCTCAACACACTCCCCCTCCTTGGCTTACTATCCCTTCCTTGCTGTGCCTTTACACTGTCCCCCCCATGCTACTCCCCCCACACACACACTACTCAGTCTCTATTCTGTGCCCACTCACGCTTTTCTCCTCCCATACTGTCTCCTTGCACTATTCCCCTCAATAGTCTACTCACACATTTCCCCCTCCCACTTTCCATACTGCCTCTTCACACATCCCCCCAACTCCCCATACTGTGTCCGCACCCATAGCCCCACTCACCATACTGTGTCTGCACCGATCCCCCCCATCTCACCCCATGCTCCTCATATTGTGTCTTCAAATTTCTTCTGCTCCCCATATTGTGTCTGCACTGGTCCCTTCCTTGCTCCCCAAACTTGTGCCCTTAACTCATCCCCACCCCTGTTACACTAAATCTCCCACACACAGTAAATCTCCCCCAGCCCCATTACACTAAGTCTCCCACACACACACTAAATCTCCCAGCCCCCTAACACTAAATCTGCCCCCACACAGTAAATCTTCCCCAGCCTCGTTACACTAAATCTCCCACACACACAGTAAATCTCCCTGAGCCTCATTACACTAAATCTCCCACACACATAGTAAATCTCCCCTCCACACACAGTAAATCTCCCCCAACCCCATTATACTATATCTCCCACGCACAGTAAATCTCACCCCCCACACACAGAAAATCTCCCCCAGTCCCATTACACTAAATCTCCCTCCACACAAAAAATCTCCCTCAGCTCCGTTGTACTTAATCATCCCCACACACAGTAAATACCTCCCACATAGTTAATTCTCCCCCAGCCTTATTACACTAAATATCCCCCACACAGTAAATTCTCACCAGAGTAAATACCCCCTCCCACACAGTAAATATACCCCAGCCTGGCCCCCCATTACATTTAACCTTCAGTGTCTTCAGCTCTGGAGCACAGAGCACTTTCCATCAATGTTGTTTGCACACATCTGGTGCCGGTGAGTGACGTCAGCAGCGTGATCACATGACCTGATCACGTGGCTGGCGTAACTCTGACCTGGAGATCAGAGCTTCAATTGCACTCGCGTCTGAAAGACGCAAGTACAATTGATCACTGGACACTGGGAGCCGGCGTGCTGCAGCTTCTGTGAGTCGGCCGTCAACTTGACAACCAGCTCAGAGAACTGCCGACTTCCAAACACTTTAGGCGGCCCGACAGCACCCCCCTGCTGGCACATGCCCCTCCTGCCCCCCTTCCCCCAGATACGCCTCAGCCCAGAGGTTTCTGATTCATGCTGGAGGTGTGAGAATCACGAGGGAACAATGTCGCACATATGGTGGTCATGCCCAGTTTTGAAGGCTTTCTGGGAAAAGGTTATTACGGCCACCCAAGAGATGACAGTTGTAGCAATCCCTAAAACTCCTGAGGCAGTTCTTTTATACATGTTCCCTATGTTTAAGAACGTTTACAAACAATCATTACTAAGACATCTCCTTCAAGCTGCGAAAACTTTAATCCCTCGTCACTGGAAGAAAATAGAGCCCTTTTCTATAGAAGAATGGTTTGCAGAGATAGCAATATCACATCGTATGGAATCTCTAATAGCCCAATTACCAGATGAAGTCAGTGCAGTTGCTTCCAAGTGGTTCTTGTGAGAATCCTTCGTTTCCTCCTCAACCTTTCACAAGGTTGCAAGGCGACCCCTGGAAAACCATCTTTCTAACTAGCTGTAAATTATCACTGACCTCTGATTTGGTCGGCTGTTTTTCTTATATACTAGGTTACAGGTTGACTATTGATTTGATAATTCATCTTGATCTCCTTGGTATACCATGTCTCCCCTCTCACCCTTCACTCCCCTTTCCTCCATTCTTTATGCAGCTTTAGCGTTCTGCATTTTCTTATCTCTTGATAGTGTATTATATTTTGTTTATTGGTTGATCTGTTTAAGATCTGTACATATTAAAACTAATAAAATTTGAACTTGAAAAAGCTGAATATATACCCAAGTGAGCTGAAAAGTATGTGTCAACTTTGGGAACAGGTAGAAGAGACCTGGGATCAGATTTCGGTCAAGACATGCTTGAATCTGATCAAGCGCATGCCTAGAAGGATTCAGGCAGTGTTGAAAGCCAAATGTGTATTTACAAAATACTAACAAAATAATGAAAACTTTAAATTTACATTTTTAGGAGCAAAACAGTAACAATGCAGTGACGTGACGACAATCTGCATAACTAATAATATGCTATATAGTTGCAAGTCAAATTTATGTATGAGATAGCCAAGATGATTGTCTATAAAATGATGGTTGTCTCATATTTGAAGCAGTAGTGGGTGGTGAGCTATACAGCCTTTAAGTCAAAAGTTCTAGACATTGTTGTTAGTGATGGGCAAGCACTAAAATGCTCAGGTACTCGTTACTTGGTGTCAGGATTTCCAACACACAGGCGAGACGACACCAGGGAGATCACGCAATATCTCGCCGTTGCCGTCACGCCATCCGTCTTTCGTCCGGAGTCGCGAGCACACGATCCAGACTACTCGCTACGTGGATATCGGCAAGCGACCAGTGAGCGTATGGCGCCACACCTCGGGGATTCCAAAGCCTGGAATCCGTGTTTAATGCCCTCCGTACGGTCACTGTCAGCTTCACGATAGCCCAATTATTAATATTCTCTGCCACCACCGGCCGAGTTTGAAATATAATACAGGCCTGGCCGGACACCTGCGTTTTGGTAGCGTATATGGCTTCGGGGGAGGGAACGATTACAGAACAAAAGAAACAGAACTATTAAATTGAGCGCTCCTGTCTTCTCCATGGATTCTCTTATACCTAAGGGGAGATCTGGCCACACGCCCCTGGTGGTGACATAATGTAGGCCAGTCTCCAGCCTGTACATTTTTATTAAAAACGCTAACTTCTGCGATAGCTCACCGCTGGTTGATCGCAGAAGCGTGCAAACTACGCCATTTTTTCCCTTATGATTTTATCTTTATTTAGAGACCACACATCACATAGCTGCAATCTGCTATTCTGGTGTTTTTATGCTACAGCTCCCTGATTTTGGTTACAGCCCTGGAAAACTACCTATACATTCCTGGGCTGATTTGGTCACTACACATATGGGTCCCGTTACTGTCGGACGTATGGAACTCATAATATTTCGTATTTCATATCGAAGTCAGTTCGTCTGCAAATTTCCCTTTGAGGCTCGGGAAGCAGCCTCACGGGTACACGCAAATTAGTGCAAGCCTGCATTTTAATTACCTCCTGCGTCTTTCAGAGACAAGATGCTTGCTTCCTAACAAAGTTATAACACTCCTTGCCTGGCATTGTTTGCATAAGCTATTTCCCAGGCGTGTGCTAATTGGGGCTTTTGTGCTGAGGAAAATGGGACAGCTCGGTGCTGACAAGTGGTGATAATTTGCAGTAAGACACTGTATAATTGTCATCTCTGGACAAACACTACAGCAGAGGGCCTAGGAGAAGGGGCTAATATTCTGTTAATATGTCCCTGACATTAATATTTTCCTGACACTTGGGTCGAGCAAATCGTAATGCTCGGGTGCTCGACTTAAGTAACGAGTATAATGGAAATCAATGGGAAACATTTTTCCGGCGGCCCCCCCGGAGGTCTTTAGGGGGTGTAAAAATTGGTCAAATCAATTGAAACAGCGCTGAAATGGCATGGGAACAACATGGGGAAAACACCTGGAAACATCTTTGAATCCCAGGTCGCTGCTGTGAACAATGTTGTCAAAGTATTACGCCACTTTCACGGACTGACAATAAAACATACAAAAACAAAGCTAAAATGGATTTTCCTGAACAAATATTTAAGAAACAGTCTTTCCAGAATAATGAATTGTATATAAGGCAAAATAAATAGAGAAAGAAAAAGCTTCTTCACACCTTGGGTTATGTTCACACACAGAGTTTTTGCACAATGGTGAAAAAAAACATTCACCAGTAAATGCAATTTTAATATTTTAATACATTTTCTGGCCATGTGATATGTGAGACATGATCAGACACATCCTGTTTAATTTATGAAGGATGGACTCTGAAAGTCCCATTTTTTTTCATAATGTAAATCAAATGTTCTAAAATTTCTATTCTTTTTCCTCCTTTTTAGACTATTCAAAATCAATGAACATTTTTTCTGGATATTACAATATTGAATGAGGTCAATGAAAAACGATCTGCGGATATGGCTATATTCTGCAGTAGTGTTACATATTATTTGTGGTATGAAATTATGTGTTTCTGAGACTTTTTAGTTTTTGTTATTTTGAGTTAATTTATCCCCACAATAAGATCCATTATTGGTGCCATTCTACAGGATCAGTCTTTTCATATATTGAATTCAGAGAACATCATAGGGTGAATAAATAAATAATAAAAAAAATTTCAGCTAGGGGTACATATTTGCAAAAAAATTCTTCATGCAACAATCATGATTTGATTGTATATGATATTATTTGATTACTGAGATTATGAAAAGGTGATCTGTTGATATGGCTTTACTTTGCAGTAGCAGGGTATATTATTTGGGGCATGAAATTATATGCTTTTGAGATTTTCTATCACCTTGAACTAATTTATCCTTACAATATGACCAATAGTAGGATGATCATTAACATGATTTGATGGAAATATTATAGATGGTGATGTTATAATTGTGATATGATTCTATATAGAAAGATTTTGTTATCTGGTACTTATACATAGAGATCAGTCTCTTTTGAATCCAGAGAGCATTATAAGGTGAATAATAATAATAATAAAAAATTCTTCAGCTAAAAAATTCTTCAGCTAAATATGACGTTTATATAGGAAATTATTCATGTAATAATCGTGGTTTGCGATGTTGCAGTTGGGATATCATTATATATGACATGATTTAAATATTGGTACTGTTTTAAAGATTGGTGTCAATATGTTGGGGCTACTAATTATATAGAGTGAGCATTATAAAATTAACAATAAAAACCACAAAATCTATAAAAATAATAATAAAAAATAGAAAATTGTATAGAAAGTTTTTTATATATAAAAACTATAATACGTGATGCATTAAAAATATTCTATAAAATTATATTATTTGTAATAATTGTGGATGGTTCATTCATACATTCTAATTAGGTGGATTTGATAATTTAAAAATGTGATATTTGGGTTTCTGTTTTTGTATTAGTATGGAGATATTATTTGTTTTCCATAATATTTCATTATTATTTTGTACATGTTGTATTTTGTGTTATATTCTGTTGTAGTTTTTGTATATTTCTTTGCAACATTTTTTTGTAAATTTTATATGATGTAATTTCCTTTGAATTCCTTTATATATGTGTGAAAGTTGTTTTGTTATCCACAATTGAAAAAAGCCTGTGAGGGGCTGAAACGTCTTGTTGTAGTTTTCCTACATGTGGAAAAAATGAACTGATTGAATACACGTGAGTGCCGGGATTTCTTCATTCTGCTAGTAATCTCTCCACGTGCACCACTATTACTAACGAGGACTACGGAATGCCGACTATTTCTCTGCATTTCTATTTTTTTTCATGGCCATCAGGTGGCCCTTACCATTGCTAGAGGGACAGCAGTCAGCCCTCACTATTGTTAAAGGGCCAGTAGGTGGCCCTCACTATTGTCAGAGGGCCATTCGGCAGCCATCACTAAAATTTTATACACAAAAGGACCAAGAGAGCAAAAAACTTTGAATCAAAAGTCCCAATTAATGGTAAAATTGCAAAATGTTATTGATAAAGTTAAATAGATAATATGAATCACAGACACAGACACAAACAGTAATAAAACATTGGAGGAGCACCAATGAGGAGCAAATAACAAATGGACCGAATACAAAATCAAGTTGCCAAAAACAGAGACTGCTCTGCATAAATGCACTGGAGCATTTTAGTGGAATGCAAATGCTTAAAAGGCAAGTCAGGAAAAAACTATTATGTATGTAATCAATCACGCCTCCTACCAAGTAGAAATTCTAATATGAATAGCTTGTGCACAGGACAGCAAGTTGATACTATCATGACACCTTCAGTGCAAGCTAGCATGAGTGGAAAGGATTCCGAGCGGCAGATTAACAAATATAACAAGAGTCCCAATGGAGTATTATCAATTAGGTATAGATATACTTTCTACCCTATTTTCTCTGTGATTGAGCTAATCACTAAAATTTTAGAGGGCCAGCAGCCAGCCCTCACTAAGCATTTTGGGAGGGCCAGCAGTTGGCTGTGCTTTTCATAGCCGTATATTGCTACTGCAATATGATGTATCCATCTGAGGTGGTCAAATTTTCTTTTTTGTATATATTCTCTAAAGTTTGAAACTTGGGGTGCAAGCAGGCAGCCCTCACAATTTACAGAGTGCCAGCAGGCGGCCTCCACTATTTTTAGACAGCCAGCAGGCGTCTTGTGGACAGATGAGACGAAGATAGAGCTTTTTGTTAAAGTACATCATTCAACTGTTGACTGCAAATGGAATGAGACCTACAAATAAAGGCACTGGGTGCATTCATTGTGTGCAAGGCATAATGAAATGTGAAGATTCCCAAAGGATTTTGGGTCGCAATGTAGTGCCCAATGTTAGAAAGCTGGGTTTCCATAGGCAGGACAATGACTCCAAGCATACTTCAAGAAGCACCTAGAAATGGATAGAAACAAAGCACTGAAGAGTTCTGAAGTGGTAATTCCAGCTCCAGTAGCATAAAGTATCCCACCACTACCTCTTACATACAGAAGCTACAGAGAAACTGCGAATGGACACATTAAATCAATTAATTTTGCCTGCTTTGATTAATTTCTGAGTGCAGATCACAGTAAAAACCACAAATCTGTCAATGAGTTTTTGTAAAAAAGCAATCAAGTTATAGACAGTGGAAGAGATGTATGTGACCACAATCAACATTAATTTCCAGCAGATGATACCTAGCACCTATACCTATACTAAATGCAGCTAACAGCGGTATTAATAGGGAATAGAATATAATTATTATTTTTTTTGCAATTCGGTTCAGTTAAAGCCTCCTCTTTAATTGTGAGCAGCGAGTGCTTCAGTAGACAGAGAAGCGGGATAGTTACACTGATTATTGCATTATCGCCGCTCACAACCTTGGTCGAGTTCTCAAAGTTTTGGAAAATGGCACAGATGTCAGACATTCCATGTCCACTCATTAGCTTTTATGTGTGGAGGCTGGCTGGAATAGCGATGGGTATGTTGAAGCTGGAATTCAACTACTGCCCTCTGCTGCTCTCAACGCCTTGCCAACATACGTAATGTTGAGTTCCAATGTGCGGTGACATCGCACACCAGTCAGTGAGCTGGAAGTTGCAAATGCTGCTGAAGTACTGCCAGGATGGCGGAAGCTGTAGCTGACATGCAGAAATGCGCACACACGCGGCGTACTTTCACAAGCACCTCAGGCAGATCAGGGTTGGTTTTGAAAATCCGCTAAACCACTAAGCTGAGCACGTGGGCCAGGCATGGTACATGTGCGAGATTACTTCTCTGTGGCGGTGTGCGGTTTGTCACCTAAGCAAATTAGCTTCAGCAGAGCTCTTTGCCGTGCTGCAGTGCTTCCAGCTTCCGACTGATGTTGTCGATTCAGAGATGGAGGCTGAGGACGAGGTGCAGGAACTGCTGTAGAAGGTGAGGGAAACCCTGATTGAACCAGGGCCCACAATCCTCGGCGACAGTAACACGTGCTCTGTCTCAGGGTCTGACTGGGTCGCGGTTTCCACAATATTCACTCGGTATATCGTTAGGGAAATGTAGCATCCCTGGCCACAAGCACTTGTCCACATGTCCGTGGTTAAGTGCACCTTCCCAGTAAGCTAATGTTATGGGACACGTGCTTGTGTAAGGCGGGCATTGGCACACCGGGAGAAATAGTTTTGGCTGGGGACCGAGTACCGAGGTACGGCCGTCGACATGAAGTGGTGGAAAGCTTCCGTCTCCACAAGCCTAAATGGCAACATTTCCGGGGCAAGCAGTCTGGAAATGTGGCCGTTGAGTATTTTGGCCTCTGGGTTGGTGGCTGCGTATTTGCGTTTGCGTTCCAAGGACTGGGGTAGGGACAACTGAACGCTGCGTTGGGCCAAGGATGTGGTTGCTGACGGTGGTTGGTACAAGGACAGGTGCAGGGTGGGAGGCATCTTCGCCTGTGTCATGGACAGGGGATTGGCATGCACATAGAACAGGGGAAGAGGCAGTGGTGTCACCCGCAGACACTGCTTCTAGACCCTGGCATTCGGCCCAACTAGTCACGTGTTTTGTTGTCATGTGCCTGAGCATGCTGTTGGTGGTCAGGATAGTAGTTGTGCTGCCCCTGCTGATGCTGGCATGGTAGATGTTGCAAATGGCCTTTTGGGTTAACTGGACAATCTTGAAAAAAGCGACAGCCTCAGAAAGACCTAACCCTTAGACTGGCAACTTCCCTCGTGTTGGTGTTCTGGGGAACAGTTGCCCGCTTTGTGCCTCTGGCCACCTCACTGCCTCTTTCTGCCTGTTACGTTGTTGTGGATACCTCCCCCTCTGCGCTGCTGTCCTAGCTCTGCATGTGACCTTCCCAGTTTGGGTCAGTGACTTCATCGTCCACCACCTCGTCTTCCACTTCCGCACTCTGGTCCGCCTCCTGACCTGCTGACAATTGTGTCTCATCATTATCCACCTCTTGCGACAGTAATTGCACTTTCCCACCGTCGCCTTCTTGTGGCCGTTGCTGCTCAAATATTTGGGTATCTCTACATGTCCCACTTGAAGCGGGCAGGGCGAGAGCCAAGAATCTATAAATGGAAATTTGAACAGCTCTTCGGAGTGTCCAAGTGTGGGATTAGTTGTCTCAGGGCACTCGGCATGGTGGGAGGAAGGAGGATCAGGGTGAGGGATATGTGGTCCAGACTCACGGCTTCTGAGACTGGACAGTGGGGAAGACAGGGTGCTGCAAACTGACTGGAAGCATTATCTGCTATCCAACTAACAATAGCGATGCTATTCAAATCAACCAGGTCTGGCTGTATGCTTTTAAAGCAGAAATGGACTAGTATAAATAGTGTATTCTATTTCTTTTCACAACCATTATCAGGATTAAGAGCAAAAAGAATATTATTATCTCTGAGAATGGCTATTGATATGCGTTTCAGCAGCAGAAAGAACTAGCAATGAAACCGATCTTGTTCTACACTATTCCTCCAGAAACTCTCACTAACTACTGCTAACTGGAGTATTAGTATTGATTAGAATGAGCCCTTACAATGACTTTTGTTGCAGATAAAACAAATAAAATTGGTTGAATCCCTGCCTATACACAGGTAAACTTGTCTCCCGCACTCAGTAGCACCTCTCCCTACTCTGCCTGTGTACAGGGTAGACTGTGACGAGCATAGGGTCCTGAGTTTTACACTGTGTTCCAAATTATTATGCAAATAATATTTTCTCAGATTTTCCCAAATTACCTATATGAATTGCAGTCATTGTAATTTTCCAGTCAGATAACTATTAGAGTACAACTGAAAGGTTTTTGTACAAACTGCCTATGATAACAGTATATTTAAAAAAAAATAAAAAACTCAAACTGCACTCAAAATGCATGTTCCAAATTATTATGCACAGCAGAGTTTTCAACCTTTTCATTTTAATAAAGAACAAAAAAATGGTCATTTTTGAAATTATAAGCATTAGCAGGTTATTACAAACTGAAATCAAACAGTTTTCAACTCAAAACTTTATTCTAGGTGATGTTACATTTGCACATAGGACCCCTTGTTCGAAAGGAGCTTCTGAACTCTCTCGTCCATTGAATTTGTCAGGTTTTGGATGATTTCTGCTTCAATTGTTTTGCATGAGGACAGAATACCCTCCCAGAGCTGTTCCTTAGATGTGAACTGCCTCCCGCCATCATAGACACTCCTTTTGATGATGCTCCAGAGGTTCTCAATGGGGTTGAGGTCAGGGGAGCATGGGTGCCACACCATAAGTTTGTCCCCTTTTATGCCCATAGCAGCCAGAGATGCAGATGTGTTATGTGCAGCATGAGACGGGGCATTATCATGCATGAAAATGATCTTGCTGCGGAATGCACGGTTCTTCTTCTTGAACCATGGAAGGAAGTGCTGTTTGAGAATCTCAACATACATTATGGAGTTCATCTTTACCCCTTCAGGGATCCTAAAAGGGCCGACAATCTCTCTCCCTTTGATTCCAGCCCAAAACATTACTCCACCTCCTCCTTGTTAGCGCCGTAGCCGTGTTTGCATGGGGTGTCCATCAACCAGCCATCCTCCACTCCATCCATCTGGACCATCGAGATCATTTTATGCATGATAATGCCCCGTCTCATGCTGCACATAACACATCTGCATCTCTGGCTGCTATGGGCATAAAAGGGGACAAACTTATGTTGTGGCACCCATGCTCCCCTGACCTCAACCCCATTCAGAACCTCTGGAGCATCATCAAAAGGAGTGTCTATGATGGCGGGAGGCAGTTCACATCTAAGCCACAGCTCTGGGAGGGTATTCTGTCCTCATGCAAAACAATTAAAGCAGAAACCATCAAAAACATGACAGATTCAATGGACGAGAGAGTTCAGAAGCTCCTTTCGAACAAGGGGTCCTATGTGCAAATGTAACATCACCTAGAATAAAGTTTTGAGTTGAAAACTGTTTGATTTCAGTTTGTAATAACCTGCTAATGCTTATAATTTCAAAAATGACCATTTTTTTGTTCTTTATTAAAATGAAAAGGTTGAAAACTCTGCTGTGCATAATAATTTGGAACATGCATTTTGAGTGCAGTTTGAGTTTTTTATTTTTTTTAAAAATATACTGTTATCATAGGCAGTTTGTACAAAAACCTTTCAATTGTACTCTAATAGTTATTTGACTGGAAAATTACAATGACTGCAATTCATATAGGTAATTTGGGAAAATCAGAGAAAATATTATTTGTCTAATAATTTGGAACACAGTGTATATAGACCTGATGACGATATGCCGCCAGCCAATCACAGTAATGCCACAACCAACATGGCTATGGCATTACAGTGACTGCCAGGCAATCCCTGCATGTTAATTGGCTGCCTAATATGCGCCAAACATGGGGGGTGAGGACTCGCGCTCCCGCCCGAACATTCAAAGAATACCGAGTAACAAGCATCTCGAGCACTGTGATGCTTGGGTGAGTAACGAGTAGTGACGAGCATGCTCGCTCATCACTACTTGTTACCCTTTGTCCTCAGTGTATACTGGCAAGGGAGGCGGGGAGATAAATAATGCAAGCTCAAGATTAGTTGATACTGTTAGTCAGTGCATGAAGTTGGACGCAATAGTGTAGTGAGTGTATCCTATGGGAATATCGAATAGTGGGAACTCTTGCATGTAAGTGTACCCTATGTGGGAGGGGGGTACATGGTCTCAGTCTGCTTCTTGTGGAGAAGCGTTGCCTATCATCTCGCTAGTAATGATGGGTTGTGAGTGACAATATGGTTTGTGACCATCTCACAGAGTTGAAGTGGCTCTCAAGGTAAGAAAGGTTGGGGACCACTGGTCTACAGTATGGGGGTTACATATATCTATTGATACTTTGTTACATAAGGAGTCTCCTTAGAGTGCTCGGTCGGGTTATTAATTACTTGGGGTGGTTGATGGGGGGACGTACTAAACTGCATATTGGGATGATGGGATGATGGGATGATGGGCTGCAATGCTAGACTCGACCACTAGATGGCAGCACATTTTTCAAATGCAGACCAGGAAATGACTTCTGGCCTTGATACTGGATTAGAAGAAGCAGCAGTTTTTAACTCTTGACCTGTAATATAGAAAGAAATCAGAGGGAATTCAATGGAAATACTAAAATGAATCAGAACATCCACACAGCTGGATTAAAGTTTAATAATAGAACCAGGGAAAAAAGATTGTAACTATTTGGGATTATGTGTAGAATATCGGGGTTACACACGCCTGGTGATATATCTCATCAACATCTCATAGGAATATAGGTATAATTATTGTTCTGTATGGGGATTATGGCTGAAATATCACAAATACACATGCCCAGGAACATATTTCATCTACTTCTCATAGGAATATGGGTATAACTATTGTTCTGTATGGGGATTATGGGTGAAATATCACAAATACACATGCCCAGGAACATATTTCATCTACTTCTCATAGGAATATGGGTATAACTATTGTTCTGTATGGGGATTATGGGTGAAATATCACAAATACACATCCCCAAGAACGTACTTCATCTACTTCTCATAGGAATATGTGTATAACTATTGTTCTGTATGGGGATTATGGGTGAAATATCACAAATACACATGCCCAGGAATATATTTCATCTACATTCAATAGAAATATGGGTATAACTATTGTTCTGTATGGGGATTATGGGTGAAATTTCACAAATACACATGCCCAGGAACATATTTCATCTACTTCTGATAGGAATATGAGTATAACTATTGTTCTGTATGGGGATTATGGGTGAAATATCACAAATACACATGCCCAGAAACATATTTCATCTACTTCTCATAGTTATATGGGTATAACTATTGTTCTGTATGGGGATTATGGGTGAAATATCACAAATACACATGCCCAGGAACATACTTCATCTACTTCTCATAGGAATATGGGTATAACTATTGTTCTGTATGGGGATTATGGGTGAAATATCACAAATGCACATGCCAAGGAACATATTTCATCTACTTCTCATAGGAATATGGGTATAACTATTGTTCTGTATGGGGATTATGGGTGAAATATCACAAATACACATGCCCAGGAACATATTTCATCTATTTCTCATAGGAATATGGGTATAACTATTGTTCTGTATGGGGATTATGGGTGAAATATCACAAATACACATGCCCAGGAACATATTTCATCTACTTCTCATAGGAATATGGGTATAACTATTTTTCTGTATGGGGATTATGGGTGAAATATCACAAATACACATGCCCAGGAACATATTTCATCTACATCTCATAGGAATATGGGTATAACTATTGTTCTGTATGGGGATTATGGGTGAAATATCACAAATACACATGCCCAGGAATATACTTCATCTACTTCTCATAGGAATATGGGTATAACTATTGTTCTGTATGGGGATTATGGGTGAAATATCACAAATACACATGCCCAGGAATATACTTCATCTACATCTCATAGGAATATGGGTATAACTATTGTTCTGTATGGGGATTATGGGTGAAATATCACAAATACACATGCCCAGAAACATATATCATCTACTTCTCATAGGAATATGGGTATAACTATTGTTCTGTATGGGGATTATGGGTGTAATATCACAAATACACATGCCCAGGAACATATTTCATCTACTTCTCATAGGAATATGGGTATAACTATTGTTCTGTATGGGGATTATGGGTGAAATATCACAAATACACATGCCCAGGAACATATTTCATCTATTTCTCATAGGAATATGGGTATGACTATTGTTCTGTGTGGGGATTATGGGTGAAATATCACAAATACACATGCCCAGGAACATATTTCATCTACTTCTCATAGGAATATGGGTATAACTATTTTTCTGTATGGGGATTATGGGTGAAATATCACAAATACACATGCCCAGGAACATATTTCATCTACATCTCATAGGAATATGGGTATAACTATTGTTCTGTATGGGGATTATGGGTGAAATATCACAAATACACATGCCCAGGAATATACTTCATCTACTTCTCATAGGAATATGGGTATAACTATTGTTCTGTATGGGGATTATGGGTGAAATATCACAAATACACATGCCCAGGAATATACTTCATCTACATCTCATAGGAATATGGGTATAACTATTGTTCTGTATGGGGATTATGGGTGAAATATCACAAATACACATGCCCAGAAACATATATCATCTACTTCTCATAGGAATATGGGTATAACTATTGTTCTGTATGGGGATTATGGGTGTAATATCACAAATACACATGCCCAGGAACATATGTCATCTACTTCTCATAGGAATATGGGTATAACTATTGTTCTGTATGGGGATTATGGGTGAAATATCACAAATACACATACCCAGGAACATATTTCATCTACTTCTCATAGGAATATGGGTATAACTATTGTTCTGTATGGGGATTATGGGTGAAATATCACAAATACACATGCCCAGAAACATATTTCATCTACTTCTCATAGGAATATGTGTATAACTATTGTTCTGTATGGGGATTATGGGTGAAATATCACAAATACACATGCCCAGGAACATATTTCATCTACTTCTCATAGGAATATGGGTATAACTATTGTTCTGTATGGGGATTATGGGTGAAATATCACAAATACACATGCCCAGGGACATATTTCATCTACTACTCATAGGAATATGGGTATAACTATTGTTCTGTATGGGGATTATGGGTGAAATATCACAAATACACATGTCCAAGAACGTACTTCATCTACTTCTCATAGGAATATGTGTATAACTATTGTTCTGAATGGGGATTATGGGTGAAATATCACAAATACACATGCCCAGGAACATATTTCATCTACATTCAATAGAAATATGGGTATAACTATTGTTCTGTATGGGGATTATGGGTGAAATTTCACAAATACACATGCCCAGGAACATATTTCATCTACTTCTGATAGGAATATGAGTATAACTATTGTTCTGTATGGGGATTATGGGTGAAATATCACAAATACACATGCCCAGGAACATATTTCATCTACTTCTCATAGGAATATGGGTATAACTATTGTTCTGTATGGGGATTATGGGTGAAATATCACAAATACACATGCCCAGGAACATACTTCATCTACTTCTCATAGGAATATGGGTATAACTATTGTTCTGTATGGGGATTATGGGTGAAATATCACAAATGCACATGCCAAGGAACATATTTCATCTACTTCTCATAGGAATATGGGTATAACTATTGTTCTGTATGGGGATTATGGGTGAAATATCACAAATACACATGCCCAGGAACATATTTCATCTATTTCTCATAGGAATATGGGTATGACTATTGTTCTGTGTGGGGATTATGGGTGAAATATCACAAATACACATGCCCAGGAACATATTTCATCTACTTCTCATAGGAATATGGGTATAACTATTTTTCTGTATGGGGATTATGGGTGAAATATCACAAATACACATGCCCAGGAACATATTTCATCTACATCTCATAGGAATATGGGTATAACTATTGTTCTGTATGGGGATTATGGGTGAAATATCACAAATACACATGCCCAGGAACATACTTCATCTACTTCTCATAGGAATATGGGTATAACTATTGTTCTGTATGGGGATTATGGGTGAAATATCACAAATACACATGCCCAAGAACATACTTCATCTACTTCTCATTGGAATATGTGTATAACTATTGATCTGTATGGGGATTATGGGTGAAATATCACAAATACACATGCCCAGGAACATATTTCATCTACATTCATTAGGAACATGGGTATAACTATTGTTCTGTATGGGGATTATGGGTGAAATATCACAAATACACATGCCCAGGAACATATTTCATCTACTTCTGATAGGAATATGAGTATAATTATTGTTCTGTATGGGGATTATGGTTGAAATATCACAAATACACATGCCCAGAAACATATTTCATCTACTTCTCATAGGAATATGGGTATAACTATTGTTCTGTATGGGGATTATGGGTGAAATATCACAAATACACATGTCCAAGAACGTACTTCATCTACTTCTCATAGGAATATGTGTATAACTATTGTTCTGTATGGGGATTATGGGTGAAATATCACAAATACACATGCCCAGGAACATATTTCATCTACTTCTCATAGGAATATGGGTATAACTATTGTTCTGTATGGGGATTATGGGTGAAATATCACAAATACACATGCCCAGGGACATATTTCATCTACTACTCATAGGAATATGGGTATAACTATTGTTCTGTATGGGGATTATGGGTGAAATATCACAAATACACATGCCCAGGAACATACTTCATCTACTTCTCATAGGAATATGGGTATAACTATTGTTCTGCATGGGGATTATGGGTGAAATATCACAAATGCACATGCCAAGGAACATATTTCATCTACTTCTCATAGGAATCTGGGTATAACTATTGTTCTGTATGGGGATTATGGGTGAAATATCACAAATACACAAGCCCAGGAACATATTTCATCTACTTCTCATAGGAATATGGGTATAACTATTGTTCTGTATGGGGATTATGGGTGAAATATCACAAATACACATGCCCAGGAACATATTTCATCTACTTTTCATAGGAATATGGGTATAACTATTGTTCTGTATGGGGATTATGGGTGAAATATCACAAATACACATGCCCAGGGACATATTTCATCTACTTCTCATAGGAATATGGGTATAACTATTGTTCTGTATGGGGATTATGGGTGAAATATCACAAATACACATGCCCAGGAACATATTTCATCTACTTCTCATAGGAATATGGGTATAACTATTGTTCTGTATGGGGATTATGGGTGAAATATCACAAATACACATGCCCAGAAACATATTTCATCTACTTCTCATAGGAATATGGGTATAACTATTGTTCTGTATGGGGATTATGGGTGAAATATCACAAATACACATGCCCAGGAACATATTTCATCTACTTCTCATAGGAATATGTGTATAACTATTGTTCTGTATGGGGATTATGGGTGAAATATCACAAATACACATGCCCAGGAACATATTTCATCTATTTCTCATAGGAATATGGGTATAACTATTGTTCTGTATGGGGATTATGGGTGAAATATCACAAATACACATGCCCAGGAACATACTTCATCTACTTCTCATAGGAATATGGGTATAACTATTGTTCTGTATGGGGATTATGGGTGAAATATCACAAATACACATGCCTAAGAACGTACTTCATCTACTTCTCATAGGAATATGTGTATAACTATTGTTCTGTATGGGGATTATGGGTGAAATATCACAAATACACATGCCCAGGAACATATTTCATCTACATTCAATAGGAATATGGGTATAACTATTGTTCTGTATGGGGATTATCGGTGTAATATCACAAATACACATGCCCAGGAACATATTTCATCTACTTCTCATAGGAATATGGGTATAACTATTGTTCTGTATGGGGATTATGGGTGAAATATCACAAATACACATACCCAGGAACATATTTCATCTACTTCTCATAGGAATATGGGTATAACTATTGTTCTGTATGGGGATTATGGGTGAAATATCACAAATACACATGCCCAGGAACATACTTCATCTACTTCTCATAGGAATATGGGTATAACTATTGTTCTGTGTGGGGATTATGGGTGAAATATCACAAATGCACATGCCAAGGAACATATTTCATCTACTTCTCATAGGAATATGGGTATAACTATTGTTCTGTATGGGGATTATGGGTGAAATATCACAAATACACATGCCCAGGAACATATTTTATCTATTTCTTATAGGAATATGGGTATGACTATTGTTCTGTGTGGGGATTATGGGTGAAATATCACAAATACACATGCCCAGGAACATATTTCATCTACTTCTCATAGGAATATGGGTATAACTATTTTTCTGTATGGGGATTATGGGTGAAATATCACAAATACACATGCCCAGGAACATATTTCATCTACATCTCATAGGAATATGGGTATAACTATTGTTCTGTATGGGGATTATGGGTGAAATATCACAAATACACATGCCCAGGAACATACTTCATCTACTTCTCATAGGAATATGGGTATAACTATTGTTCTGTATGGGGATTATGGGTGAAATATCACAAATACACATACCCAGGAACATACTTCATCTACTTCTCATAGGAATATGGGTATAACTATTGTTCTGTATGGGGATTATGGGTGAAATATCACAAATACACATGCCCAAGAACATACTTCATCTACTTCTCATTGGAATATGTGTATAACTATTGTTCTGTATGGGGATTATGTGTGAAATATCACAAATACACATGCCCAGGAACATACTTCATCTACATTCATTAGGAATATGGGTATAACTATTGTTCTGTATGAGGATTATGGGTGAAATATCACAAATACACATGCCCAGGAATATATTTCATCTACTTGTGATAGGAATATGAGTATAATTATTGTTCTGTATGGGGATTATGGTTGAAATATCACAAATACATATGCCCAGAAACATATTTCATCTACTTCTCATAGGAATATGGGTATAACTATTGTTCTGTATGGGGATTATGGGTGTAATATCACAAATACACATGCCCAGGAACATATTTCATCTACTTCTCATAGGAATATGGGTATAACTATTGTTCTGTATGGGGATTATGGGTGAAATATCACAAATACACATACCCAGGAACATATTTCATCTACTTCTCATAGGAATATGGGTATAACTATTGTTCTGTATGGGGATTATGGGTGAAATATCACAAATACACATGCCCAGAAACATATTTCATCTATTTCTCATAGGAATATGGGTATAACTATTGTTCTGTATGGGGATTATGGGTGAAATATCACAAATACACATGCCCAGGGACATATTTCATCTACTACTCATAGGAATATGGGTATAACTATTGTTCTGTATGGGGATTATGGGTGAAATATCACAAATACACATGCCCAGGAACATACTTCATCTACTTCTCATAGGAATATGGGTATAACTTTTGTTCTGTATGGGGATTATGGGTGAAATATCACAAATGCACATGCCAAGGAACATATTTCATCTACTTCTCATAGGAATATGGGTATAACTATTGTTCTGTATGGGGATTATGGGTGAAATATCACAAATACACATGCCCAGGAACATATTTCATCTATTTCTCATAGGAATATGGGTATGACTATTGTTCTGTGTGGGGATTATGGGTGAAATATCACAAATACACATGCCCAGGAACATATTTCATCTACTTCTCATAGGAATATGGGTATAACTATTTTTCTGTATGGGGATTATGGGTGAAATATCACAAATACACATGCCCAGGAACATATTTCATCTACATCTCATAGGAATATGGGTATAACTATTGTTCTGTATGGGGATTATGGGTGAAATATCACAAATACACATGCCCAGGAACATACTTCATCTACTTCTCATAGGAATATGGTATAACTATTGTTCTGTATGGGGATTATGGGTGAAATATCACAAATACACATACCCAGGAACATACTTCATCTACTTCTCATATGAATATGGGTATAACTATTGTTCTGTATGGGGATTATGGGTGAAATATCACAAATACACATGCCCAAGAACATACTTCATCTACTTCTCATTGGAATATGTGTATAACTATTGTTCTGTATGGGGATTATGGGTGAAATATCACAAATACACATGCCCAGGAACATATTTCATCTACATTCATTAGGAACATGGGTATAACTATTGTTCTGTATGGGGATTATGGGTGAAATATCACAAATACACATGCCCAGGAACATATTTCATCTACTTCTGATAGGAATATGAGTATAATTATTGTTCTGTATGGGGATTATGGTTGAAATATCACAGATACACATGCCCAGAAACATATTTCATCTACTTCTCATAGGAATATGGGTATAACTATTGTTCTGTATGGGGATTATGGGTGTAATATCACAAATACACATGCCCAGGAACATATTTCATCTACTTCTCATAGGAATATGGGTATAACTATTGTTCTGTATGGGGATTATGGGTGAAATATCACAAATACACATACCCAGGAACATATTTCATCTACTTCTCATAGGAATATGGGTATAACTATTGTTCTGTATGGGGATTATGGGTGAAATATCACAAATACACATGCCCAGAAACATATTTCATCTACTTCTCATAGGAATATGTGTATAACTATTGTTCTGTATGGGGATTATGGGTGAAATATCACAAATACACATGCCCAGGAACATATTTCATCTACTTCTCATAGGAATATGGGTATAACTATTGTTCTGTATGGGGATTATGGGTGAAATATCACAAATACACATGCCCAGGGACATATTTCATCTACTACTCATAGGAATATGGGTATAACTATTGTTCTGTATGGGGATTATGGGTGAAATATCACAAATACACATGTCCAAGAACGTACTTCATCTACTTCTCATAGGAATATGTGTATAACTATTGTTCTGAATGGGGATTATGGGTGAAATATCACAAATACACATGCCCAGGAACATATTTCATCTACATTCAATAGAAATATGGGTATAACTATTGTTCTGTATGGGGATTATGGGTGAAATTTCACAAATACACATGCCCAGGAACATATTTCATCTACTTCTGATAGGAATATGAGTATAACTATTGTTCTGTATGGGGATTATGGGTGAAATATCACAAATACACATGCCCAGAAACATATTTCATCTACTTCTCATAGGAATATGGGTATAACTATTGTTCTGTATGGGGATTATGGGTGAAATATCACAAATACACATGCCCAGGAACATACTTCATCTACTTCTCATAGGAATATGGGTATAACTATTGTTCTGTATGGGGATTATGGGTGAAATATCACAAATGCACATGCCAAGGAACATATTTCATCTACTTCTCATAGGAATATGGGTATAACTATTGTTCTGTATGGGGATTATGGGTGAAATATCACAAATACACATGCCCAGGAACATATTTCATATATTTCTCATAGGAATATGGGTATGACTATTGTTCTGTGTGGGGATTATGGGTGAAATATCACAAATACACATGCCCAGGAACATATTTCATCTACTTCTCATAGGAATATGGGTATAACTATTTTTCTGTATGGGGATTATGGGTGAAATATCACAAATACACATGCCCAGGAACATATTTCATCTACATCTCATACGAATATGGGTATAACTATTGTTCTCTATGGGGATTATGGGTGAAATATCACAAATACACATGCCCAGGAACATACTTCATCTACTTCTCATAGGAATATGGGTATAACTATTGTTCTGTATGGGGATTATGGGTGAAATATCACAAATACACATACCCAGGAACATACTTCATCTACTTCTCATAGGAATATGGGTATAACTATTGTTCTGTATGGGGATTATGGGTGAAATATCACAAATACACATGCCCAAGAACATACTTCATCTACTTCTCATTGGAATATGTGTATAACTATTGTTCTGTATGGGGATTATGGGTGAAATATCACAAATACACATGCCCAGGAACATATTTCATCTACATTCATTAGGAACATGGGTATAACTATTGTTCTGTATGGGGATTATGGGTGAAATATCACAAATACACATGCCCAGGAACATATTTCATCTACTTCTGATAGGAATATGAGTATAATTATTGTTCTGTATGGGGATTATGGTTGAAATATCACAAATACACATGCCCAGAAACATATTTCATCTACTTCTCATAGGAATATGGGTATAACTATTGTTCTGTATGGGGATTATGGGTGTAATATCACAAATACACATGCCCAGGAACATATTTCATCTACTTCTCATAGGAATATGGGTATAACTATTGTTCTGTATGGGGATTATGGGTGAAATATCACAAATACACATGCCCAGAAACATATTTCATCTACTTCTCATAGGAATATGGGTATAACTATAGTTCTGTATGGGGATTATGGGTGAAATATCACAAATACACATGCCTAGGAACATATTTCATCTACTTCTCATAGGAATATGGGTATAACTATTGTTCTGTATGGGGATTATGGGTGAAATATCACAAATACACATGCCCAGGGACATATTTCATCTACTACTCATAGGAATATGGGTATAACTATTGTTCTGTATGGGGATTATGGGTGAAATATCACAAATACACATGCCCAGGAACATACTTCATCTACTTCTCATAGGAATCTGGGTATAACTATTGCTCTGTATGGGGATTATGGGTGAAATATCACAAATACACAAGCCCAGGAACATATTTCATCTACTTCTCATAGGAATATGGGTATAACTATTGTTCTGTATGGGGATTATGGGTGAAATATCACAAATACACATGCCCAGGAACATATTTCATCTACTTTTCATAGGAATATGGGTATAACTATTGTTCTGTATGGGGATTATGGGTGAAATATCACAAATACACATGCCCAGGGACATATTTCATCTACTTCTCATAGGAATATGGGTATAACTATTGTTCTGTATGGGGATTATGGGTGAAATATCACAAATACACATGCCCAGGAACATATTTCATCTACTTCTCATAGGAATATGGGTATAACTATTGTTCTGTATGGGGATTATGGGTGAAATATCACAAATACACATGCCCAGAAACATATTTCATCTACTTCTCATAGGAATATGGGTATAACTATTGTTCTGTATGGGGATTATGGGTGAAATATCACAAATACACATGCCCAGGAACATATTTCATCTACTTCTCATAGGAATATGTGTATAACTATTGTTCTGTATGGGGATTATGGGTGAAATATCACAAATACACATGCCCAGGAACATATTTCATCTATTTCTCATAGGAATATGGGTATAACTATTGTTCTGTACGGGGATTATGGGTGAAATATCACAAATACACATGCCCAGGAACATACTTCATCTACTTCTCATAAGAATATGGGTATAACTATTGTTCTGTATGGGGATTATGGGTGAAATATCACAAATACACATGCCTAAGAACGTACTTCATCTACTTCTCATAGGAATATGTGTATAACTATTGTTCTGTATGGGGATTATGGGTGAAATATCACAAATACACATGCCCAGGAACATATTTCATCTACATTCAATAGGAATATGGGTATAACTATTGTTCTGTATGGGGATTATGGGTGTAATATCACAAATACACATGCCCAGGAACATATTTCATCTACTTCTCATAGGAATATGGGTATAACTATTGTTCTGTATGGGGATTATGGGTGAAATATCACAAATACACATACCCAGGAACATATTTCATCTACTTCTCATAGGAATATGGGTATAACTATTGTTCTGTATGGGGATTATGGGTGAAATATCACAAATACACATGCCCAGGAACATACTTCATCTACTTCTCATAGGAATATGGGTATAACTATTGTTCTGTGTGGGGATTATGGGTGAAATATCACACATGCACATGCCAAGTAACATATTTCATCTACTTCTCATAGGAATATGGGTATAACTATTGTTCTGTATGGGGATTATGGGTGAAATATCACAAATACACATGCCCAGGAACATATTTTATCTATTTCTCATAGGAATATGGGTATAACTATTGTTCTGTGTGGGGATTATGGGTGAAATATCACAAATACACATGCCCAGGAACATATTTCATCTACTTCTCATAGGAATATGGGTATAACTATTTTTCTGTATGGGGATTATGGGTGAAATATCACAAATACACATGCCCAGCAACATATTTCATCTACATCTCATAGGAATATGGGTATAACTATTGTTCTGTATGGGGATTATGGGTGAAATATCACAAATACACATGCCCAGGAACATACTTCATCTACTTCTCATAGGAATATGGGTATAACTATTGTTCTGTATGGGGATTATGGGTGAAATATCACAAATACACATACCCAGGAACATACTTCATCTACTTCTCATAGGAATATGGGTATAACTATTGTTCTGTATGGGGATTATGGGTGAAATATCACAAATACACATGCCCAAGAACATACTTCATCTACTTCTCATTGGAATATGTGTATAACTATTGTTCTGTATGGGGATTATGGGTGAAATATCACAAATACACATGCCCAGGAACATACTTCATCTACATTCATTAGGAATATGGGTATAACTATTGTTCTGTATGAGGATTATGGGTGAAATATCACAAATACACATGCCCAGGAATATATTTCATCTACTTCTGATAGGAATATGAGTATAATTATTGTTCTGTATGGGGATTATGGTTGAAATATCACAAATACACATGCCCAGAAACATATTTCATCTACTTCTCATAGGAATATGGGTATAACTATTGTTCTGTATGGGGATTATGGGTGTAATATCACAAATACACATGCCCAGGAACATATTTCATCTACTTCTCATAGGAATATGGGTATAACTATTGTTCTGTATGGGGATTATGGGTGAAATATCACAAATACACATACCCAGGAACATATTTCATCTACTTCTCATAGGAATATGGGTATAACTATTGTTCTGTATGGGGATTATGGGTGAAATATCACAAATACACATGCCCAGGAACATATTTCATCTATTTCTCATAGGAATATGGGTATGACTATTGTTCTGTGTGGGGGTTATGGGTGAAATATCACAAATACACATGCCCAGGAACATATTTCATCTACTTCTCATAGGAATATGGGTATAACTATTTTTCTGTATGGGGATTATGGGTGAAATATCACAAATACACATGCCCAGGAACATATTTCATCTACATCTCATAGGAATATGGGTATAACTATTGTTCTGTATGAGGATTATGGGTGAAATATCACAAATACACATGCCCAGGAACATACTTCATCTACTTCTCATAGGAATATGGGTATAACTATTGTTCTGTATGGGGATTATGGGTGTAATATCACAAATACACATGCCCAGGAACATATTTCATCTACTTCTCATAGGAATATGGGTATAACTATTGTTCTGTATGGGGATTATGGGTGAAATATCACAAATACACATACCCAGGAAAATATTTCATCTACTTCTCATAGGAATATGGGTATAACTATTGTTCTGTATGGGGATTATGGGTGAAATATCACAAATACACATGCCCAGAATCATATTTCATCTATTTCTCATAGGAATATGGGTATAACTATTGTTCTGTATGGGGATTATGGGTGAAATATCACAAATACACATGCCCAGGGACATATTTCATCTACTACTCATAGGAATATGGGTATAACTATTGTTCTGTATGGGGATTATGGGTGAAATATCACAAATTCACATGCCCAGGAACATACTTCATCTACTTCTCATAGGAATATGGGTATAACTTTTGTTCTGTATGGGGATTATGGGTGAAATATCACAAATACACATGCCCAGGAACATATTTCATCTACTTCTCATAGGAATATGGGTATAACTATTTTTCTGTATGGGGATTATGGGTGAAATATCACAAATACACATGCCCAGGAACATATTTCATCTACATCTCATAGGAATATGGGTATAACTATTGTTCTGTATGAGGATTATGGGTGAAATATCACAAATACACATGCCCAGGAACATACTTCATCTACTTCTCATAGGAATATGGGTATAACTATTGTTCTGTATGGGGATTATGGGTGAAATATCACAAATACACATACCCAGGAACATACTTCATCTACTTCTCATAGGAATATGGGTATAACTATTGTTCTGTATGGGGATTATGGGTGAAATATCACAAATACACATGCCCAAGAACATACTTCGTCTACTTCTCACTGGAATATGTGTATAACTATTGTTCTGTATGGGGATTATGGGTGAAATATCACAAATACACATGCCCAGGAACATATTTCATCTACATTCATTAGGAATATGGGTATAACTATTGTTCTGTATGGGGATTATGGGTGAAATATCACAAATACACATGCCCAGGAACATATTTCATCTACTTCTGATAGGAATATGAGTATAATTATTGTTCTGTATGGGGATTATGGTTGAAATATCACAAATACACATGCCCAGAAACATATTTCATCTACTTCTCATAGGAATATGGGTATAATTATTGTTCTGTATGGGAATTATGGGTGTAATATCACAAATACACATGCCCAGGAACATATTTCATCTACTTCTCATAGGAATATGGGTATAACTATTGTTCTGTTTGGGGATTATGGGTGAAATATCACAAATACACATGCCCAGGAACATATTTCATCTACTTCTCATAGGAATATGGGTATAACTATTGTTCTGTATGGGGATTATGGGTGAAATATCACAAATACACATGCCCAGAAACATATTTCATCTACTTCTCATAGGAATATGGGTATAACTATTGTTCTGTATGGGGATTATGGGTGAAATATCACAAATACACATGCCCAGGAACATATTTCATCTACTTCTCATAGGAATATGGGTATAACTATTGTTCTGTATGGGGATTATGGGTGAAATATCACAAATACACATGCCCAGGGACATATTTCATCTACTACTCATAGGAATATGGGTATAACTATTGTTCTGTATGGGGATTATGGGTGAAATATCACAAATACACATGCCCAGGAACATACTTCATCTACTTCTCATAGGAATATGGGTATAACTATTGTTCTGCATGGGGATTATGGGTGAAATATCACAAATGCACATGCCAAGGAACATATTTCATCTACTTCTCATAGGAATCTGGGTATAACTATTGTTCTGTATGGGGATTATGGGTGAAATATCACAAATACACAAGCCCAGGAACATATTTCATCTACTTCTCATAGGAATATGGGTATAACTATTGTTCTGTATGGGGATTATGGGTGAAATATCACAAATACACATGCCCAGGAACATATTTCATCTACTTTTCATAGGAATATGGGTATAACTATTGTTCTGTATGGGGATTATGGGTGAAATATCACAAATACACATGCCCAGGGACATATTTCATCTACTTCTCATAGGAATATGGGTATAACTATTGTTCTGTATGGGGATTATGGGTGAAATATCACAAATACACATGCCCAGGAACATATTTCATCTACTTCTCATAGGAATATGGGTATAACTATTGTTCTGTATGGGGATTATGGGTGAAATATCACAAATACACATGCCCAGAAACATATTTCATCTACTTCTCATAGGAATATGGGTATAACTATTGTTCTGTATGGGGATTATGGGTGAAATATCACAAATACACATGCCCAGGAACATATTTCATCTACTTCTCATAGGAATATGGGTATAACTATTGTTCTGTATGGGGATTATGGGTGAAATATCACAAATACACATGCCCAGGAACATGTTTCATCTACTTCTCATAGGAATATGGGTATAACTATTGTTCTGTATGGGGATTATGGGTGAAATATCACAAATACACATGCCCAGGGACATATTTCATCTACTACTCATAGGAATATGGGTATAACTATTGTTCTGTATGGGGATTATGGGTGAAATATCACAAATACACATGCCCAGGAACATACTTCATCTACTTCTCATAGGAATATGGGTATAACTTTTGTTCTGTATGGGGATTATGGGTGAAATATCACAAATGCACATGCCAAGGAACATATTTCATCTACTTCTCATAGGAATATGGGTATAACTATTGTTCTGTATGGGGATTATGGGTGAAATATCACAAATACACATGCCCAGGAACATATTTCATCTATTTCTCATAGGAATATGGGTATGACTATTGTTCTGTGTGGGGATTATGGGTGAAATATCACAAATACACATGCCCAGGAACATATTTCATCTACTTCTCATAGGAATATGGGTATAACTATTTTTCTGTATGGGGATTATGGGTGAAATATCACAAATACACATGCCCAGGAACATATTTCATCTACATCTCATAGGAATATGGGTATAACTATTGTTCTGTATGAGGATTATGGGTGAAATATCACAAATACACATGCCCAGGAACATACTTCATCTACTTCTCATAGGAATATGGGTATAACTAATGTTCTGTATGGGGATTATGGGTGTAATATCACAAATACACATGCCCAGGAACATATTTCATCTACTTCTCATAGGAATATGGGTATAACTATTGTTCTGTATGGGGATTATGGGTGAAATATCACAAATACACATACCCAGGAAAATATTTCATCTACTTCTCATAGGAATATGGGTATAACTATTGTTCTGTATGGGGATTATGGGTGAAATATCACAAATACACATGCCCAGAATCATATTTCATCTATTTCTCATAGGAATATGGGTATAACTATTGTTCTGTATGGGGATTATGGGTGAAATATCACAAATACACATGCCCAGGGACATATTTCATCTACTACTCATAGGAATATGGGTATAACTATTGTTCTGTATGGGGATTATGGGTGAAATATCACAAATTCACATGCCCAGGAACATACTTCATCTACTTCTCATAGGAATATGGGTATAACTTTTGTTCTGTATGGGGATTATGGGTGAAATATCACAAATACACATGCCCAGGAACATATTTCATCTACTTCTCATAGGAATATGGGTATAACTATTTTTCTGTATGGGGATTATGGGTGAAATATCACAAATACACATGCCCAGGAACATATTTCATCTACATCTCATAGGAATATGGGTATAACTATTGTTCTGTATGAGGATTATGGGTGAAATATCACAAATACACATGCCCAGGAACATACTTCATCTACTTCTCATAGTAATATGGGTATAACTATTGTTCTGTATGGGGATTATGGGTGAAATATCACAAATACACATACCCAGGAACATACTTCATCTACTTCTCATAGGAATATGGGTATAACTATTGTTCTGTATGGGGATTATGGGTGAAATATCACAAATACACATGCCCAAGAACATACTTCGTCTACTTCTCACTGGAATATGTGTATAACTATTGTTCTGTATGGGGATTATGGGTGAAATATCACAAATACACATGCCCAGGAACATATTTCATCTACATTCATTAGGAATATGGGTATAACTATTGTTCTGTATGGGGATTATGGGTGAAATATCACAAATACACATGCCCAGGAACATATTTCATCTACTTCTGATAGGAATATGAGTATAATTATTGTTCTGTATGGGGATTATGGTTGAAATATCACAAATACACATGCCCAGAAACATATTTCATCTACTTCTCATAGGAATATGGGTATAATTATTGTTCTGTATGGGAATTATGGGTGTAATATCACAAATACACATGCCCAGGAACATATTTCATCTACTTCTCATAGGAATATGGGTATAACTATTGTTCTGTTTGGGGATTATGGGTGAAATATCACAAATACACATGCCCAGGAACATATTTCATCTACTTCTCATAGGAATATGGGTATAACTATTGTTCTGTATGGGGATTATGGGTGAAATATCACAAATACACATGCCCAGAAACATATTTCATCTACTTCTCATAGGAATATGGGTATAACTATTGTTCTGTATGGGGATTATGGGTGAAATATCACAAATACACATGCCCAGGAACATATTTCATCTACTTCTCATAGGAATATGGGTATAACTATTGTTCTGTATGGGGATTATGGGTGAAATATCACAAATACACATGCCCAGGGACATATTTCATCTACTTTTCATAGGAATATGGGTATAACTATTGTTCTGTATGGGGATTATGGGTGAAATATCACAAATACACATGCCCAGGGACATATTTCATCTACTTCTCATAGGAATATGGGTATAACTATTGTTCTGTATGGGGATTATGGGTGAAATATCACAAATACACATGCCCAGGAACATATTTCATCTACTTCTCATAGGAATATGGGTATAACTATTGTTCTGTATGGGGATTATGGGTGAAATATCACAAATACACATGCCCAGAAACATATTTCATCTACTTCTCATAGGAATATGGGTATAACTATTGTTCTGTATGGGGATTATGGGTGAAATATCACAAATACACATGCCCAGGAACATATTTCATCTACTTCTCATAGGAATATGGGTATAACTATTGTTCTGTATGGGGATTATGGGTGAAATATCACAAATACACATGCCCAGGAACATGTTTCGTCTACTTCTCATAGGAATATGGGTATAACTATTGTTCTGTATGGGGATTATGGGTGAAATATCACAAATACACATGCCCAGGAACATATTTCATCTACTTCTCATAGGAATATGTGTATAACTATTGTTCTGTGTGGGGATTATGGGTGAAATATCACAAATACACATGCCTAGGAACATATTTCATCTACTTCTGATAGGAATATGAGTATAACTATTGTTCTGTATGGGGATTATGGGTGAAATATCACAAATACACATGCCCAGGAACATATTTCATCTACTTCTCATAGGAATATGGGTATAACTATTGTTCTGTATGGGGATTATGGGTGAAATATCACAAATACACATGCCCAGGAACATATTTCATCTACTTCTGATAGGAATATGAGTATAACTATTGTTCTGTATTGGGATTATGGGTGAAATATCACAAATACACATGCCCAGGAACATATTTCATCTACTTCTCATAGGAATATGTGTATAACTATTGTTCTGTGTGGGGATTATGGGTGAAATATCACAAATACACATGCCTAGGAACATACTTCATCTACTTCTCATAGGAATATGGGTATAACTATTGTTCTGTATGGGGATTATGGGTGAAATATCACAAATACACATGCCCAGGAACATACTTCATCTACTTCTCATAGGAATATGGGTATAACTATTGTTCTGTATGGGGATTATGGGTGAAATATCACAAATGCACATGCCAAGGAACATATTTCATCTACTTCTCATAGGAATATGGGTATAACTATTGTTCTGTATGGGGATTATGGGTGAAATATCACAAATACACATGCCCAGGAACATATTTCATCTATTTCTCATAGGAATATGGGTATGACTATTGTTCTGTGTGGGGATTATGGGTGAAATATCACAAATACACATGCCCAGGAACATATTTCATCTACTTCTCATAGTAATATGGGTATAACTATTTTTCTGTATGGGGATTATGTGTGAAATATCACAAATACACATGCCCAGGAACATATTTCATCTACATCTCATAGGAATATGGGTATAACTATTGTTCTGTATGGGGATTTTGGGTGAAATATCACAAATACACATGCCCAGGAACATATTTCATCTACTTCTCATAGGAATATGGGTATAACTATTGTTCTGTATGGGGATTATGGGTGAAATATCACAAATACACATACCCAGGAACATATTTCATCTACTTCTCATAGGAATATGGGTATAACTATTGTTCTGTATGGGGATTATGGGTGAAATATCACAAATACACATGCCCAGAAACATATTTCATCTACTTCTCATAGGAATATGGGTATAACTATTGTTCTGTATGGGGATTATGGGTGAAATATCACAAATACACATGCCCAGGAACATATTTCATCTTCTTCTCATAGGAATATGGGTATAACTATTGTTCTGTATGGGGATTATGGGTGAAATATCACAAATACACATGCCCAGGGACATATTTCATCTACTACTCATAGGAATATGGGTATAACTATTGTTCTGTATGGGGATTATGGGTGAAATATCACAAATACACATGCCCAGGAACATACTTCATCTACTTCTCATAGGAATATGGGTATAACTATTGTTCTGCATGGGGATTATGGGTGAAATATCACAAATGCACATGCCAAGGAACATATTTCATCTACTTCTCATAGGAATCTGGGTATAACTATTGTTCTGTATGGGGATTATGGGTGAAATATCACAAATACACAAGCCCAGGAACATATTTCATCTACTTCTCATAGGAATATGGGTATAACTATTGTTCTGTATGGGGATTATGGGTGAAATATCACAAATACACATGCCCAGGAACATATTTCATCTACTTTTCATAGGAATATGGGTATAACTATTGTTCTGTATGGGGATTATGGGTGAAATATCACAAATACACATGCCCAGGGACATATTTCATCTACTTCTCATAGGAATATGGGTATAACTATTGTTCTGTATGGGGATTATGGGTGAAATATCACAAATACACATGCCCAGGAACATATTTCATCTACTTCTCATAGGAATATGGGTATAACTATTGTTCTGTATGGGGATTATGGGTGAAATATCACAAATACACATGCCCAGAAACATATTTCATCTACTTCTCATAGGAATATGGGTATAACTATTGTTCTGTATGGGGATTATGGGTGAAATATCACAAATACACATGCCCAGGAACATATTTCATCTACTTCTCATAGGAATATGGGTATAACTATTGTTCTGTATGGGGATTATGGGTGAAATATCACAAATACACATGCCCAGGAACATGTTTCATCTACTTCTCATAGGAATATGGGTATAACTATTGTTCTGTATGGGGATTATGGGTGAAATATCACAAATACACATGCCCAGGAACATATTTCATCTACTTCTCATAGGAATATGTGTATAACTATTGTTCTGTGTGGGGATTATGGGTGAAATATCACAAATACACATGCCTAGGAACATATTTCATCTACTTCTGATAGGAATATGAGTATAACTATTGTTCTGTATGGGGATTATGGGTGAAATATCACAAATACACATGCCCAGGAACATATTTCATCTACTTCTCATAGGAATATGGGTATAACTATTGTTCTGTATGGGGATTATGGGTGAAATATCACAAATACACATGCCCAGGAACATATTTCATCTACTTCTGATAGGAATATGAGTATAACTATTTTTCTGTATTGGGATTATGGGTGAAATATCACAAATACACATGCCCAGGAACATATTTCATCTACTTCTCATAGGAATATGTGTATAACTATTGTTCTGTGTGGGGATTATGGGTGAAATATCACAAATACACATGCCTAGGAACATACTTCATCTACTTCTCATAGGAATATGGGTATAACTATTGTTCTGTATGGGGATTATGGGTGAAATATCACAAATACACATGCCCAG
Organism: Phyllobates terribilis; assembly: GCF_046119375.1. Taxonomy (NCBI): domain Eukaryota; kingdom Metazoa; phylum Chordata; class Amphibia; order Anura; family Dendrobatidae; genus Phyllobates; species Phyllobates terribilis. The sequence continues at coordinate 339,434,189 of NW_027362762.1, read as the reverse complement.
GAACATACTTCATCTACTTCTCATAGGAATATGGGTATAACTATTGTTCTGTATGGGGATTATGGGTGAAATATCACAAATGCACATGCCAAGGAACATATTTCATCTACTTCTCATAGGAATATGGGTATAACTATTGTTCTGTATGGGGATTATGGGTGAAATATCACAAATACACATGCCCAGGAACATATTTCATCTATTTCTCATAGGAATATGGGTATGACTATTGTTCTGTGTGGGGATTATGGGTGAAATATCACAAATACACATGCCCAGGAACATATTTCATCTACTTCTCATAGGAATATGGGTATAACTATTTTTCTGTATGGGGATTATGGGTGAAATATCACAAATACACATGCCCAGGAACATATTTCATCTACATCTCATAGGAATATGGGTATAACTATTGTTCTGTATGGGGATTATGGGTGAAATATCACAAATACACATGACCAGGAACATATTTCATCTACTTCTCATAGGAATATGGGTATAACTATTGTTCTGTATGGGGATTATGGGTGAAATATCACAAATACACATGCCCAGGAACATACTTCATCTACTTCTCATAGGAATATGGGTATAACTATTGTTCTGTATGGGGATTATGGGAGAAATATCACAAATGCACATGCCAAGGAAAATATTTCATCTACTTCTCATAGGAATATGGGTATAACTATTGTTCTGTATGGGGATTATGGGTGAAATATCACAAATACACATGCCCAGGAACATATTTCATCTACTTCTCATAGGAATATGTGTATAACTATTGTTCTGTGTGGGGATTATGGGTGAAATATCACAAATACACATGCCTAGGAACATATTTCATCTACTTCTGATAGGAATATGAGTATAACTATTGTTCTGTATGGGGATTATGGGTGAAATATCACAAATACACATGCCCAGAAACATATTTCATCTACTTCTCATAGGAATATGGGTATAACTATTGTTCTGTATGGGGATTATGGGTGAAATATCACAAATACACATGCCCAGGAACATATTTCATCTACTTCTGATAGGAATATGAGTATAACTATTGTTCTGTATTGGGATTATGGGTGAAATATCACAAATACACATGCCCAGGAACATATTTCATCTACTTCTAATAGGAATATGTGTATAACTATTGTTCTGTGTGGGGATTATGGGTGAAATATCACAAATACACATGCCTAGGAACATACTTCATCTACTTCTCATAGGAATATGGGTATAACTATTGTTCTGTATGGGGATTATGGGTGAAATATCACAAATACACATGCCCAGAAACATATTTCATCTACTTCTCATAGGAATATGGGTATAACTATTGTTCTGTATGGGGATTATGGGTGAAATATCACAAATACACATGCCCAGGAACATATTTCATCTACTTCTGATAGGAATATGAGTATAACTATTGTTCTGTATTGGGATTATGGGTGAAATATCACAAATACACATGCCCAGAAACATATTTCATCTACTTCTCATAGGAATATGGGTATAACTATTGTTCTGTATGGGGATTATGGGTGAAATATCACAAATACACATGCCCAGGAACATACTTCATCTACTTCTCATAGGAATATGGGTATAACTATTGTTCTGTATGGGGATTATGGGTGAAATATCACAAATGCACATGCCAAGGAACATATTTCATCTACTTCTCATAGGAATATGGGTATAACTATTGTTCTGTATGGGGATTATGGGTGAAATATCACAAATACACATGCCCAGGAACATATTTCATTTATTTCTCATAGGAATATGGGTATGACTATTGTTCTGTGTGGGGATTATGGGTGAAATATCACAAATACACATGCCCAGGAACATATTTCATCTACTTCTCATAGGAATATGGGTATAACTATTTTTCTGTATGGGGATTATGGGTGAAATATCACAAATACACATGCCCAGGAACATATTTCATCTACATCTCATAGGAATATGGGTATAACTATTGTTCTGTATGGGGATTATGGTGAAATATCACAAATACACATGCCCAGGAACATACTTCATCTACTTCTCATAGGAATATGGGTATAACTATTGTTCTGTATGGGGATTATGGGTGAAATATCACAAATACACATACCCAGGAACATACTTCATCTACTTCTCATAGGAATATGGGTATAACTATTGTTCTGTATGGGGATTATAGGTGAAATATCACAAATACACATGCCCAAGAACATACTTCATCTACTTCTCATTGGAATATGTGTATAACTATTGTTCTGTATGGGGATTATGGGTGAAATATCACAAATACACATGCCCAGAAACATATTTCATCTACATTCATTAGGAATATGGGTATAACTATTGTTCTGTATGGGGATTATGGGTGAAATATCACAAATACACATGCCCAGGAACATACTTCATCTACTTCTCATTGGAATATTTGTATAACTATTGTTCTGTATGGGGATTATGGGTGAAATATCACAAATACACATGCCAAGGAACATATTTCATCTACATTCATTAGGAATATGGGTATAACTATTGTTCTGTATGGGGATTATGGGTGAAATATCACAAATACACATGCCCAGGAACATATTTCATCTACATTCATTAGGAATATGGGTATAACTATTGTTCTGTATGGGGATTATGGGTGAAATATCACAAATACACATGCCCAGGAACATATTTCATCTACTTCTGATAGGAATATGAGTATAATTATTGTTCTGTATGGGGATTATGGTTGAAATATCACAAATACACATGCCCAGAAACATATTTCATCTACTTCTCATAGGAATATGGGTATAACTATTGTTCTGTATGGGGATTATGGGTGTAATATTACAAATACACATGCCCAGGAACATATTTCATCTACTTCTCATAGGAATATGGGTATAACTATTGTTCTGTATGGGGATTATGGGTGAAATATCACAAATACACATACCCAGGAACATATTTCATCTACTTCTCATAGGAATATGGGTATAACTATTGTTCTGTATGGGGATTATGGGTGAAATATCACAAATACACATGCCCAGAAACATATTTCATCTACTTCTCATAGGAATATGGGTATAACTATTGTTCTGTATGGGGATTATGGGTGAAATATCACAAATACACATGCCCAGGAACATATTTCATCTACTTCTCATAGGAATATGGGTATAACTATTGTTCTGTATGGGGATTATGGGTGAAATATCACAAATACACATGCCCAGGGACATATTTCATCTACTACTCATAGGAATATGGGTATAACTATTGTTCTGTATGGGGATTATGGGTGAAATATCACAAATACACATGCCCAGGAACATACTTCATCTACTTCTCATAAGAATATGGGTATAACTATTGGTCTGCATGGGGATTATGGGTGAAATATCACAAATGCACATGCCAAGGAACATATTTCATCTACTTCTCATAGGAATCTGGGTATAACTATTGTTCTGTATGGGGATTATGGGTGAAATATCACAAATACACAAGCCCAGGAACATATTTCATCTACTTCTCATAGGAATATGGGTATAACTATTGTTCTGTATGGGGATTATGGGTGAAATATCACAAATACACATGCCCAGGAACATATTTCATCTACTTTTCATAGGAATATGGGTATAACTATTGTTCTGTATGGGGGTTATGGGTGAAATATCACAAATACACATGCCCAGGGACATATTTCATCTACTTCTCATAGGAATATGGGTATAACTATTGTTCTGTATGGGGATTATGGGTGAAATATCACAAATACACATGCCCAGGAACATACTTCATCTACTTCTCATAGGAATATGGGTATAACTATTGTTCTGTATGGGGATTATGGAAGAAATATCACAAATGCACATGCCAAGGAACATATTTCATCTACTTCTCATAGGAATATGGGTATAACTATTGTTCTGTATGGGGATTATGGGTGAAATATCACAAATACACATGCCCAGGAACATATTTCATCTACTTCTCATAGGAATATGTGTATAACTATTGTTCTGTGTGGGGATTATGGGTGAAATATCACAAATACACATGCCCAGGAACATATTTCATCTACTTCTCATAGGAATATGGGTATAACTATTTTTCTGTATGGGGATTATGGGTGAAATATCACAAATACATATGCCCAGGAACATACTTCATCTACTTCTCATAGAAACATGGGTATAACTATTGTTCTGTATGGGGATTATGGGAGAAATATCACAAATGCACATGCCAAGGAACATATTTCATCTACTTCTCATAGGAATATGGGTATAACTATTGTTCTGTATGGGGATTATGGGTGAAATATCACAAATACACATGCCCAGGAACATACTTCATCTACTTCTCATAGGAATATGGGTATAACTATTGTTCTGTATGGGGATTTTGGGAGAAATATCACAAATGCACATGCCAAGGAACATATTTCATCTACTACTCATAGGAATATGGGTATAACTATTGTTCTGTATGGGGATTATGGGTGAAATATCACAAATACACATGCCCAGGAACATATTTCATCTACTTTTCATAGGAATATGGGTATAACTATTGTTCTGTATGGGGATTATGGGTGAAATATCACAAATACACATGCCCAGAGACATATTTCATCTACTTCTCATAGGAATATGGGTATAACTATTGTTCTGTATGGGGATTATGGGTGAAATATCACAAATACACATGCCCAGGAACATATTTCATCTACTTCTCATAGGAATATGGGTATAACTATTGTTCTGTATGGGGATTATGGGTGAAATATCACAAATACACATGCCCAGAAACATATTTCATCTACTTCTCATAGGAATATGGGTATAACTATTGTTCTGTATGGGGATTATGGGTGAAATATCACAAATACACATGCCCAGGAACATATTTCATCTACTTCTCATAGGAATATGGGTATAACTATTGTTCTGTATGGGGATTATGGGTGAAATATCACAAATACACATGCCCAGGAACATGTTTCATCTACTTCTCATAGGAATATGGGTATAACTATTGTTCTGTATGGGGATTATGGGTGAAATATCACAAATACACATGCCCAGGAACATATTTCATCTACTTCTCATAGGAATATGTGTATAACTATTGTTCTGTGTGGGGATTATGGGTGAAATATCACAAATACACATGCCTAGGAACATATTTCATCTACTTCTGATAGGAATATGAGTATAACTATTGTTCTGTATGGGGATTATGGGTGAAATATCACAAATACACATGCCCAGGAACATATTTCATCTACTTCTCATAGGAATATGGGTATAACTATTGTTCTGTATGGGGATTATGGGTGAAATATCACAAATACACATGCCCAGGAACATATTTCATCTACTTCTGATAGGAATATGAGTATAACTATTGTTCTGTATTGGGATTATGGGTGAAATATCACAAATACACATGCCCAGGAACATATTTCATCTACTTCTCATAGGAATATGTGTATAACTATTGTTCTGTGTGGGGATTATGGGTGAAATATCATAAATACACATGCCCAGGAACATATTTCATCTACTTCTCATAGTAATATGGGTATAACTATTTTTCTGTATGGGGATTATGTGTGAAATATCACAAATACACATGCCCAGGAACATATTTCATCTACATCTCATAGGAATATGGGTATAACTATTGTTCTGTATGGGGATTTTGGGTGAAATATCACAAATACACATGCCCAGGAACATATTTCATCTACTTCTCATAGGAATATGGGTATAACTATTGTTCTGTATGGGGATTATGGGTGAAATATCACAAATACACATACCCAGGAACATATTTCATCTACTTCTCATAGGAATATGGGTATAACTATTGTTCTGTATGGGGATTATGGGTGAAATATCACAAATACACATGCCCAGAAACATATTTCATCTACTTCTCATAGGAATATGGGTATAACTATTGTTCTGTATGGGGATTATGGGTGAAATATCACAAATACACATGCCCAGGAACATATTTCATCTTCTTCTCATAGGAATATGGGTATAACTATTGTTCTGTATGGGGATTATGGGTGAAATATCACAAATACACATGCCCAGGGACATATTTCAGCTACTACTCATAGGAATATGGGTATAACTATTGTTCTGTATGGGGATTATGGGTGAAATATCACAAATACACATGCCCAGGAACATACTTCATCTACTTCTCATTGGAATATGGGTATAACTATTGTTCTGCATGGGGATTATGGGTGAAATATCACAAATGCACATGCCAAGGAACATATTTCATCTACTTCTCATAGGAATCTGGGTATAACTATTGTTCTGTATGGGGATTATGGGTGAAATATCACAAATACACAAGCCCAGGAACATATTTCATCTACTTCTCATAGGAATATGGGTATAACTATTGTTCTGTATGGGGATTATGGGTGAAATATCACAAATACACATGCCCAGGAACATATTTCATCTGCTTTTCATAGGAATATGGGTATAACTATTGTTCTGTATGGGGATTATGGGTGAAATATCACAAATACACATGCCCAGGGACATATTTCATCTACTTCTCATAGGAATATGGGTATAACTATTGTTCTGTATGGGGATTATGGGTGAAATATCACAAATACACATGCCCAGGAACATATTTCATCTACTTCTCATAGGAATATGGGTATAACTATTGTTCTGTATGGGGATTATGGGTGAAATATCACAAATACACATGCCCAGAAACATATTTCATCTACTTCTCATAGGAATATGGGTATAACTATTGTTCTGTATGGGGATTATGGGTGAAATATCACAAATACACATGCCCAGGAACATATTTCATCTACTTCTCATAGGAATATGGGTATAACTATTGTTCTGTATGGGGATTATGGGTGAAATATCACAAATACACATGCCCAGGAACATGTTTCATCTACTTCTCATAGGAATATGGGTATAACTATTGTTCTGTATGGGGATTATGGGTGAAATATCACAAATACACATGCCCAGGAACATATTTCATCTACTTCTCATAGGAATATGTGTATAACTATTGTTCTGTGTGGGGATTATGGGTGAAATATCACAAATACACATGCCTAGGAACATATTTCATCTACTTCTGATAGGAATATGAGTATAACTATTGTTCTGTATGGGGATTATGGGTGAAATATCACAAATACACATGCCCAGGAACATATTTCATCTACTTCTCATAGGAATATGGGTATAACTATTGTTCTGTATGGGGATTATGGGTGAAATATCACAAATACACATGCCCAGGAACATATTTCATCTACTTCTGATAGGAATATGAGTATAACTATTTTTCTGTATTGGGATTATGGGTGAAATATCACAAATACACATGCCCAGGAACATATTTCATCTACTTCTCATAGGAATATGTGTATAACTATTGTTCTGTGTGGGGATTATGGGTGAAATATCACAAATACACATGCCTAGGAACATACTTCATCTACTTCTCATAGGAATATGGGTATAACTATTGTTCTGTATGGGGATTATGGGTGAAATATCACAAATACACATGCCCAGGAACATACTTCATCTACTTCTCATAGGAATATGGGTATAACTATTGTTCTGTATGGGGATTATGGGTGAAATATCACAAATGCACATGCCAAGGAACATATTTCATCTACTTCTCATAGGAATATGGGTATAACTATTGTTCTGTATGGGGATTATGGGTGAAATATCACAAATACACATGCCCAGGAACATATTTCATCTATTTCTCATAGGAATATGGGTATGACTATTGTTCTGTGTGGGGATTATGGGTGAAATATCACAAATACACATGCCCAGGAACATATTTCATCTACTTCTCATAGGAATATGGGTATAACTATTTTTCTGTATGGGGATTATGGGTGAAATATCACAAATACACATGCCCAGGAACATATTTCATCTACATCTCATAGGAATATGGGTATAACTATTGTTTTGTATGGGGATTATGGGTGAAATATCACAAATACACATGACCAGGAACATATTTCATCTACTTCTCATAGGAATATGGGTATAACTATTGTTCTGTATGGGGATTATGGGTGAAATATCACAAATACACATGCCCAGGAACATATTTCATCTACTTCTGATAGGAATATGAGTATAACTATTGTTCTGTATTGGGATTATGGGTGAAATATCACAAATACACATGCCCAGGAACATATTTCATCTACTTCTCA